>NC_060143.1:48329128-48954128 GCF_021461385.2 Schistocerca piceifrons | reverse complement strand
TTATTACTTGGGTAAAATCATACACACATCTTCATGTCCTACAAAACACAAGAGGAAGTACGAGAGATACTATTTTAAGGCCCATAAAAATGAAAAACATCAGCTCATACCCTGATTCTGTACGAGAAAATCGTAGCAGTCTTGTCAAAAACCTACCAAATTTATGTAGTAGCATCCGAAATTCCTTGCCGGTGAGGCATTAAAAGATTCTTTTAGTCATGTAGTACCACACCGAAAAAGTGCCTACCAGAAAAAAAGGAATCGACAAATAAACACTCATAGCCACATTAATGTAACCTACGGACCAACTGCGAACCTGTGGCATAGGCCTAAAAAAGTAAAATGAAAGCATAAATACTGTACGACGCCAATTTGTGAACGTAGCTTACCACATAATTACCCAGCTCGCCACGTGTCGTGCAAAAAAATGGTTCAAATGGATCTGAGCACTATGGGACTAAACTTCTGAGGTCATCAGTCCCCTAGAACTTAGAACTACTTAAACCTAACTAACCTAAGGACATCACACACATCCATGCCCAAGGCAGGATTCGAAACTGCGACCGTAGCGGTCGCGCGGTTCCAGACTGAAGCGCCTAGAACCGCTCGGCCACCCCGACAACAAGACCCTCAGCAAGACCTCTCATCAGACTACCACGCGAATCCAAATGAGACGACTCAGTACAAATGTTGTCGTACAGTGGCAAGAACTAATACCGAGGGCGGGAGGAACACCGAAGCAACCATAGCTAACAGCATGATCGCATCCCCACGCTTACTTCTAAGCGTCACCCGTTACAAAATAGCACTAAAACCTTATTACTGTATTAGTTCTGCTGACGGATACTCAATGACGTACATACACTATGTTATCAACAGTATCCGGACTCCCCCAAAACATAAGATTTTCATTTTAGGTGAATTATGCTCCCACCTACTGCCAAGTACTCCATATCAGAGACCTCAGTGGTCATTAGATATCTTGAGAGAGCAGAAAGGGACGCTTCGCGGAACTCATGGACTTCGAACTTGGTTAGGTGATTGGGTGTCACCTGTGTCATACGTCTGTCCGCGAGATTTCTACACTACTAAACACCCCTACGCCCTCTGTGTCCGAAGTGATAGCGAAGTGGTGTCGTAAAGGGACACGAACAGTGCAAAAGCGTACAGGCCGACCTCTCCTGTTGACTGACAGAGACCGCCGACAGTTGAAGAGGGCCGTAATGTGTAATAGGCAGTCATCTACCCAGACAATCAAAAATGAATTCCATACTGCATCAGGATCCACAGCAAGTACGATGATAGTTAGGCGAGAGGTGAGAGAACTAGGATTTCATAAGCCACACACCACTCCGGCAAATGCCAAACGGTGCCTCGCTTGGTGTAAGGAGCGTAAACATTCGGCAATTGAACAGTGGAAAAAAAATTGTGTGGAGTGAAGAATCACTGTACACAATGTGGTAATCCAATGGTAAGGTTTTGGGTATGGCGAATGCCCTGTGAACGTCATCTGCCAGCGTGTGTAGTGCCAAAAATAAAATGCGGTGGTGTTATTGTGTGGTCGTGTTCTTCATGGAGGGGGCTTACACCCCTTGTTGTATAGTGTGGCAGTATCACAGCACAGGCCTACATTGATGTTTTAAGCGCTTTTTTACTTCCAACTGTTGAAGAGCAATTCGGGTATGGCGAATCAAGCACCTGTTCAAAATGCACGACGTGTGGCAGAGTGGATACACGACAATAGCATCCCTGTAACGAACTGACCTGCACTGACCCGAATCCTGTGGGACGTTTTGGAACGCCGACTTCGTGCCAGGCCTCACCGACCGACACCGATGCCTCTCCTGAAAGCAGTACTCGGTGAAGAATGGGCTGCCATTCCCCAAGAAACCTTACAGCACCTGATTGAACGTATGCCTGCGAGAGTGGAAGCTGTCATCAAGACCAAGCGTGGGTCAACACTATATTGAATTCCAGCATTACCGATGGAGGGCGCCACGAACTTGTAAGTCGTTTTCAGCCAGGTGTCCGGATAATTTTGATCACATAGTGTAAGGCATCTCGTTGCGTTTGGCTCTGCGTTCGGTTGAACAGCCTTTCCGGGCGTCCACGACATGCCGCGGGATGGGCGCTAACACGGTAAGCTATTTCTGAGGTTTACTAATTGGAATTCTTCGGTTTTTATGTCTTTATTTTACGGTCTTAAGCCTATGTCCCTGGTCAGGCCTTTTCAGTTGGTTAGGAAATTATGTTAGTCAGGCAGTGAGTCTTCATTTTCTGATTCAGTCCTGTTTTCTTGGTTAGGCCCCGCTTATCCCCTGCGATCGTGATTGATTCAAAGGATCTCTTCGTTCCACATCCGAACGGGATCTCGCATGCTACATAATTCATTTGGTGGGTTTTTTACATTGCTGTTACGATTTTCTCATACGCAATCAAGGAATGACTTGATGTACACATTCGTATATATCCTTTTATTGTTAATTAATTTTATATTCATACATCAAAGAAAGTTTTGCATCACCCCGGTTCCCAGAACTCCTGAAGATGTTGTATCATGACACAGTCACTTTGACTCTTCATAGTTGTCACTAAAATCGCCCAAATATATAAACAACCATGCATGACAAGCGTCTGTTAGACGGTAGGGGTCCGAAAGCCGATCAGATCTAATCATAGTACGAGCAAGGAGTTACACGGCTCGTGTTGTCTGTAGTTCAACCACGCCTGGACGGTCAATACTGCGGGTCTATCGCGTCCGCATTGTTACTTTGCGCCAGCAAGGGCTCTCAACAAGAGAAGTATCCAGGCGTCTGGGAAGGAACCAAAGCGATGTTGTTCGGACGTGGAGTAGATACAGAGATACAGGAACTGTTGATGATATGCCTCATTCAGGCGTCCCCGGGGCTAGCACTGCAGTGGATGAAATCTACCTACGGCTTATGGCTCAGAGGAACCCTGACAGCAACGCTATCACGTTGAATATTGCCTTTCGTGAAGCCAAAGGACGTCGTGTTACCTCCCCCTAAAAAATTCAAAGCTGTGCCCTCAGCAGGCAAGGTGAAGCTTACCATCTTTTCTGACATCCAAGGTCCAGTACCAGTTGAAGTCCTCGAGCACAGAAAAACCATTATCAGTGACATGTCGTATCAGACACTCTGTGGCCTACACAAATCCATCAAGAGCAAACAGGCACAAATGGGCGCAATAGGCTGCATGATGTGAAACTTCAATCCCGACGTCCATGGCGAGGTCCATCTATGCAACCACGACACCATGAAGCACGATACAGATAGGCCCAATAACATTTAGAATTGACCGCTAAGGATTGTCATCAAGTTCTCTTCACCGATGAGTGTCGCATATACCTTCGGCTAGACAATCGTCGGAGACGTGTTTGGAGGCAGCTCGTTCAGGCAGAACGCCTTAGACACACTGTGCAGCGAGTGCAGCGAGGTGGAGGTTTCTTGCTCTTTTGGGGTGGCATTATGTGGGGCCAACGTACGCCGCTGGTGGTCATGGAACTCGCCGTAACGGCTGTATGATACATGAATGCTATCCTCCGACCGATAGTGAAACCTTATCGGCAGCGTTTTCGCAGGGAATTCGTCTTCATGGACAACGATTCACACCCCCATCTTACACATCATGTGAACGACTTCCTTTACTTCCGTCAGGATAACGACATCGCTCGACTAGAGTGGCCAGCATGTTCTCCAGACATGAAACCCATCGAACATTCCTGCGATAGATTGAAAAGAGCTATCTATGGACGACGTGACATACCAATCACTCTGAGGGATCTACGCCGAATCGCCGTTGAGGAGTGGGACAATCTGGACCAATAGTGTCTTCATAAACTTGTGAACAGTATGACACCACGAATACAGGCAGGCATCAATGTCAGAGGGAGTGCTACTGGGTATTAAATGTACCGGTGTGTACAGCAATCGGGACCGTCATCTTTGAAGGTCTCGCTGTATGGTGGTACAACATGCAGTGTGTGGTTTCCATGAGTCATGAAATGGTGGAAATGATGTTAATGTTGATCCCTGTTCCAATTTTCTGTACAGGTCCGGGAACTCTCGGAACCGAGGTAATGTAAAACTTTTTTTCATGTATCTAGTATCTCTCCTGTTTCTCTTTGTTTCTTGTAGGAGTAGAAGCTGGGATTTACATCCAGAAGCCAGGATCAACTGTAAACAAAAGATTTTTCAAGTACAACTGGAGTGGATTTATTCATCATTCACTGACAAATGCTATGGATGTCCGTATCATTGGAGGTGGGGAATGGATGGAACCTAGAACCTAGTGGCTTGATGTACAGGGTGTGGACAACTATTTATGGAAACACCACAAACACAATGTCTCATACGGTTACGAAAGCCACTGGCACTCAAAACGGCTTACAGTCGCATTAGACGATAAAGTCCTGTATGGTATTCAAGGGAATCGTTTACCAGTCTTTCTGCAAAACAGTGCAAAGTTGATAGAGGTGAATATAGATTACGCATCCTTCTCATCCAAAGTACACCATAAAGCCTCATTGATATTGAGATACCGTGACATTAGTGGCCAGGGGAAATGTGACAATTCATTCTCGTGCTCACAAAACCAGTCCTTGGCGATGGAAGATATGTGAACCTGGGCCCTGTCATTTTCGAACACAGCATCACCACTGGGAACAAACAGTGTACTTTGGAATGGATCTGACCAACCAAAATGGTCACGTTCTCTTTGACACTAATGCGACCTTACAGAGTAACCACGGGCCCATGGAACATCACAATATGGCTACCCGTAGCATCACTTAACCCCCATCATGTTTCGCCCTTGGGACTAAACTCCGCCAGAAGTTGAGAACAGTGTAAAACAACATTTTTCGTCAAAATCCTCTTCAATGACCTTATGTCACGATCACACAGCACACAATTTCTTCCGTTTTCTGACTTAGTGGATGATGTTTATCCGCTTTCCCTCACGCGGAACAAGTATTGTGGGATAAATATTCGATACGGTGCCTCTTTAAAAACAAGACACTCTGGCTATTGTGTAAGCGGCAACAAATTAGCCACGTTTGAATTAACCTCGCTCGAACATAATCCAGTCCCTACCGCACAGAACATTGTCCTGACCACGACTACCCTTGCTACTTGTTGAGGACATGGCACAGGTGTCGTTGGTGGTGAAACAAAACAGTGAAACCTGCAGGCCTGGATAACATTCTCATTTATATTCAGGCATGCATTTTTCGTGTTGTTTAGCCTACATATTTTTGTGCAACACCTGTAGATCCAACGGCTATAGATCTAACGGTGTGGTTCCTTTGGACATCGAACATTTTTAATGGCGTTCATTCAGCCATACACGGGTACAACATTCCGCTACTGGCTAAATCAGTTTCAAGGGAGAACACTAAAGTGTACCAGTGGAGTGTTCCCACGAAGCTGCGAATAGTTTTTGGAATCTGTTGGAAATGTTAGGTGTTGTTTAAAGAACAGAGTTAGAATGGTGGCTGTCACATTGCAACTTTCCGTATTTGATCTGTTGTTTTTGCAATTGAATTATTTCGTGTTCTCGTTACTTGAGCTTACTGCAAGGACACAGTTGCGTACGTTTTACCGATTTCGAAAATCTTGGTTGTTCTTGATTGAGCTTGTGCAGTATTCAGGAAGTATTCTTTGAGTTCCGGTTGTGGCAGCCATTGAGTTCGCATCCCGCCTCGCTGAGAAAGTTGAGACACGAGTTTAAAGAGGCATTCTGGTGTGTGCTGCCGAGTGTAGTAAAAGTTCGTGTTATGCAGTCTGATGGAACGGGTTGCTGTTCGCAGCTTTACAGTATGGTAAGACATACTTTAACGGTGTGCGTTGTGAAGACATTTGTAATATGAATTTTTGATTGATTCATGAAAATGGTATAGTTCATGCGAAATGATTTTCTTGGTTCGTATTGTGGAATTGAGGGTATAGGACTGCAGTGAAACTGTCATGTCCTGAAGTGGAGAGCTGGTCTACCGTCTTTTGTGAAGGGAGCAGGCTCCGATACTTGATGGGGAATTTGTTTCTTCTCAGTTCATCAGTCTATTTGAACCTTATTTTGTCACACTTTCTGTTAATGATGCTTGGTTGGTATTTTGCGACTTGTATTGAATTTTCTTTGTTCAGTTTCCCTCTGTGTTGGAAAACCGGGTGTCACGTGTTTCCTGGAGTTTAATGTTATACACGATATCGTGATTTTATCATTAGAGACTATGGTAATACTTTACAGTGAGGTGACAAAAGTCATGGGATAGTGTTATGCACATATACAGATGGCGCTAGTATCACGAACACAAGGTATAAAAGCACAGTGTTTTAGCGAAGCTGTCATTTGCTCTTCGGTGGTTCGTGTGAAATGATTTCCGACGTCATTATGGCCAAACGATATTAACAGACTTAGAACACGGAGTGTGGAGTGTATTTTTTCCCTCTTCTCCTACTGATCTACATTTTGTATGGTTTGTGGCGCGTCTTACACTAGCACTAGCGAGAAGTTGCGTCCCTGGCCGATATAACTGGGCAATATTTTGCCGAGCCTAATACACCGCCAGACGAAAGTAGTATTACCTTTATCCTCTTTTCTCAGAGTAGTTGTTTGGTGGTCCGGATCCTTCCGTGCCACCTCCCTGTCGATCCAACTACGGTGAAGATTCCTGGAATGCTTCCGCAAGTTCTCTCTACTGCGCTAGTAAATAATTAGCCACACGTCTCACAAACAGGGGTACGTTTCGCCCAACATTTTCACTATTTCTTTTATCAACACAACAAACAATTGCTACGGTAATACCACTCTCTTAAGTTCATTCAAAAACGTCCGTTCACGCGTACTTTAAGACCTGAGAGAGCAACCCAGAGCCGGCCACGGTGGCCGAGCGGTTCTAGGCGTTACAGTGTGGAACCGCACGATCGCTACGGTCACAGGTTCGAATCCTGCCTCGGGCATGGATGTGTCCTGTCATTAGGTTAGTTAGGTTTAAGTAGTTCTAAGTTCTAAGGGACTGATGACCTCAGAATTTAAGTCCCATAGTGCTTACAGCCATTTGAACCAAGCAACCCAGGTAAACAACTACCACTGTTCAATTGTTCATTATGCCCTTGTTGGTGCGTCATTTACTCCATGGCTCTCGGACTCAGGCACTTGCTGCACCATGGCACAAATGACTCCCGGAGGACCATTGGTTTAATACCATTTTTACTGGTCCCCTTCTCGCCGGCTCCACCACTGCTTCACATTCACTGCACGCATGAGGGGAAAACACACAGTTTCCCTTTCCCACTATATTTATCCTTATTCAATTTACTCATTAGCCTCTCTTGTCGACGGCTTTCCAATGGTGTGTTGGGATGTTTACAAATGTCCCCAAACATTACAAGTGGCAGTTGGAGCTACACGCATGTGACATTCCATTTCCGAAATCAATTCCGAGATCCACAGTGTCAAGAGTGCCGAGAATACCATAACTCAGGCACTACCTTTGAGAACGGTCTTCACTTAACGACTGAGAGCAGCGGCATTTGCGTGCAATCGTAAGTGCTAATAGACAAGCAACACTTCGTGAAATATCCGCGGTAATCAATGTAGGACGTAAGACGAACGAATCTGTTAGGACACTGCAGCGAAATTGGCCGTTATTGGGCTGTGGCAGCAGACGACCAACGCGAGTGCCTTTACTATCACCACGACATCGCCTGCAGCGCCCGTCCTGCGCTCGTAACCATATCAATTGCACACCAGGCGACCGGAAAACAGTGGCGTGCTCAGATGAGTCCCGATTTCCGTTCGTAAGAACTGACGGTAGGATCAGAATGTGGCGCAAACCCCACAAGTCCATGGACCCAAGTTGTCAACAGCGCACTGTCCAAGCTGCTGATGGCTCCATACTGGTATGGGCTGTATTTTTGTGGAAAGAACTTGATACTTTGGTCCTACTGGACCAATTATTGGCTGTAAACGGTTATGTTTGACTAATTGGAGACCATTTGCAGGCACTCACTGACTGCATGTTTATGGATGACAGTGCGACATGTCACTGGGCCACAATTGTTCGTCGTTGGTTTGAAGAAAATTAAGGTCAGTTCGAGTGAATGACTTGGCCACCCAGATCGCCCGACATGAATCCATCGGACATTCTTGGGACATAACCAAGAGGTCAGTTCGTGCACAAAATACTGCTCCGGGAACACTTCGGCAGTTATAGACGGCTATAGAGCCATCAATGATAAACGTTTCCGGAGGGACTTCCACCGACCTTCCACGCAATGTGGCGTTGCTTCACTACACCGGGCAAAATGAGGTCCGAAACGATATTAGAAGATATCACATCACATATGTCACCCAGTTTCTACTCAAATGTTCTTTCGATTCTTTTCCATGACAGTTATTTGATTTCCTATTTAGCATAGTTTGCGCTGACTCGAATACAGCGATCAGGTACGACACCAAAAGCGTAATGTGCTACGTGCATCTTGCATTAAGTTAACTTTTTCATGGTTCTCTCGCTGCAGCTTATATTCAAACCAGGGCTGACTCCTGAAGCCTCCAGCACTGCACGAGGATATAAGCCAGTTGCTTACAAGTTTTCAAGCAAACTCATATGTTTATTACCGTTATTCAGCTTCATTTAAATTCAGTTGCTTTGCTGCTTCCGCCGCGGGAAGGGAGTGTTACTGGATACGTAATATACCACAATATTAGTAGGCAGATCCCGTTGCTAATATCTTCAGTGGGATTAATTATTGTACATGAGAGGGCATTTCCTACAATTCAGGGCACATCCAAACTTATCATTTCAATTAATCCACCTCTAAAACCTAGGAGGGCGTTTACGAGTGTTATCAAGCATGACTCCTAAGTATTACGGATATCACTTGTTGTGCAACAATCTATTGCTTAAGCTCGTACACTGTTTTCTGTTAGCCATGCAGATGTTAAAGTGGATGCAGGCCACTTTCATAAAATTACGAGACTATCCAGATCTGTTCTCTCAATATATGAATACACCGCTTCACAAACACAGAAGTCTCGAGATTATCATGAAGAATTATCGGCACGCAATTTTTTCGTCTCCATTTCAAGTAGCTACTGAGACAACGTCTACTCATGAATCTGACTTGTCTTGAGCAACGGTCACTCACAGAAGCACGACGAGCGTTTATTAAGTAGTGCAACACTTTTTTTTCCTTGGCGAGTTTTCGGTTGTAAAATTCGGAATTTGTTGTGGGATTACGAGGAAAATTCCTGCTTGAGCCCTTACGGTGTTAAGAAGTTACGATAGGTGACGGAGCTACACGTAGCCTTCAAAATGTTGTCCACAACCGAGGTGCGTTGCAAGCAGAAAGCTTTCATTGAGTACCTTCTGGCAGAAAACCAGAGCGTCGCAAATATTTTAAGCGCTTTCACAATGTCTACGGAGAAGTGACAGTGAACAAAAGCACGATGAGCCTTTGGGCGAGGCATCTGTCACCATCGCAACAAGGTCGCGCAAACCTCTCCGATCTCCTGGGTGCCTGTCGGCCGCACACAGCTGTGACCCATGCAATGTTGGAATGTTCGGGCACTTTCAGTCGAAATGATCAACGGATCACAATCAAACTTATCATTGCTCAACTGGACGTCTCTATCGGTAGTGCCGACACACTTATCCACCAGTTACGGTAACCAAAAGTGTGTGCCTACTGCTTCTTCACTGCCTAACAGAACAGCACAAAGAGCAACGAAGGACCATCTGTGCGGAAATGCTTACGCGTTACGAGGCTCATGGTGACAATATTTTGTGGAACATCGTCAGATGCGATGAGACATCTCTTCGAACCAGAAACGAAAATGGTTCAAATGGCTCTGAGCACTATGGGACTCAACTGCTGAGGTCATTAGTCCCCTAGAACTTAGAACTAGTTAAACCTAACTAACCTAAGGACATCACAAACATCCGTGCCCGAGGCAGGATTCGAACCTGCGACCGTAGCGGTCTTGCGGTTCCAGACTGCAGCGCCTTTAACCGCACGGCCACTTCGGCCGGCGAACCAGAAACGAACTGTAACCTATGGAGCCGCGCCACACCATGTCACAGGCGATGAAACAGTGCTTCATCTATCCAAGCCGGAAACAAACTGCAACCCATGCAGTCACAACACACAATTTTTCCTTTGAAGATAAGATTGAAAGCTACACCCGTGGCCGGAAAAGTCATGATGATGGTCTTCTGGGGCTCTGAAGAGATTATGTTTGATGTCCTCGCTCATGGTGCAACGATCAACTCTGAAGTGTCTTGTGTTACCCTCACGAAATTGAATAGATGACTTCAGTGTGTTTGTCGCCACAAAAATGCAAACGAAGCCTTCCTTCTCCATGACAACGCACGACCTCGCACAAGTCGTCGCTCTCAAGAGGAGCTCACAAAACTCCAATGGACTGTTGTTGCTCGTCTACCCTACGGCCCTGACCTCGCACCTTCCGACTTCCATCGGTATGGCTTAATGGATGATGCACTCAGCGGGAAGCAGTACGTGTTTGACGGGGAGCTTACTGATTAGCAAGACGATGGCCACCGAAGTCGATCACTGGAGTGGAACAATGCGGGCATACAAGCGCTCCCAATAACATGATGTATGGCCGTTACACTCAACGGAGATTATATTGAAAAACATTTTTTTCAGCCAGAATAGTAGGAAATAATATATTTGTTGGAATGCTGAGTAAATCCATCCTGCTTTCAGAAGACAAGTTGCATTACTTACTGTACGCCCTTCGTACTGTATCCACATTTTTTCCAGTGATCTCCTGTTGCCCTTAAATTGGCTAAATGGGCACTGAGTCGTCATTCAAAAATAATTACCGAGACCCTAAGTAATAACACTTCGATCAGAAATCACAACTACAGTGACCACAAGGCAACATTAAGTATAATCAGACCGTACACCCGATAGCCGACAACCTACAGGAGACATATCGAATAACTGCCTACTCGATGATTACTGACATCTCAGAGGTCACACACTGTCATTTTGGCATCTTTATATATGCTGTCGTCTCGGGGAAAGCAAAGATACTAAATGTTCCACTAAACATTAGCGGTTTTGAAATAAACTGTGTTCCTTGGTCTTTACAGGGGATCCTAGTTGTCTCTGTTCTATTGTCACAGCTTATTTGCCGTTCGTAGTCGCAATTTCTTCGCGGGACAGGGACTTCTCTTACGTTCATACTTTTGAATTCTCATTGTCCGAATTTACTAAAGTCAGAAAACACACTACGATAAAGAACTTGACGACACCCGCTGATGGAATTCCCCCGTGAGGAGAAGATATGAGAAAAACTTCTGCCTTACAGTACCACGCCTTTGAAGGGTCTTTACAGTGCCACAGGAAAAAATATGTAGTTCCATTACCAAAAAGTGAAACGAGGTCGGTGTAGTCATTCGGCAGCTTGTAAGGAGTGTGTCAGAACTCTCCATGACATTGAAAACAGTATAGCCAACTTAACGCTATTCTTTGCATTGTGTAAGCACACACATATCGATAGTAACACAGGAGCGCGATTCTAACCATTGTTGTGAGACGAAGTCTATCTGCGAGGATGGAAGTAGTAGTGTCGGTCGAGAGTTCGGAGACAGAAAACTTGACATGCTGCCCTCACGTCAGTGATAGCGGATCTTACCACACCCAAGGCCTGATTTCATTCATACAGCCAGGAGAACTTTAGATGGCTGAACTACGTCTGAAGATGGAAATCAAGATGAAATTCGCAAGCATAGAACAAAAGCATTGGAGGGCTAGGCTCGTGATTGTCAGTCTGAGTTTGCAATAATCGCGTGTTTTGCTTGTCATTTAAGGAAGCCTCCTTTTTTTCCAAATAATAATAATTAATCTCCACATCTAATTAATAAATAAATGATTTGGTTATTAAATGTTAATGTAGCTTTTAAACTGAAGTAGTTTGTTAATCTGGCACTCAGCAATTATTGATACCTATGTCATTGTAATCGTTAGTGTCTATTAATGATTACGGGTTGTGGTTGTTCTGAAGTTTCAAATAGGCTTAATTCACGAAATCCCTTCTTAAAAGTTATTTAGCAATTAATAAGACTTACGCAAACACCTTTTTATTAAAGTCATTCTTATTAACAACAAGCATTAGCCGCTGCTGCTGCGTGTTGCTGCGAATTGTTGTAAACCACATTGAAAAAGGCAGTCATCTAAAGAGGTTAGTGCAAAACTTAGGGCCAAAACAGCGACACTGTCACGCCACAACATGTCATGTACTCTAATCCCGTAAATTCTGTGGTACAAGCAGATTCTGCATTACTTGTAAATTCTTGTTCAAAAACGCAGTCAGATAGCGTAGGTATTCATTGTTACAGGTTCATTGTTCCTGCCGTTTTTCATATTCAAATACGGTCAGATAGCTTATCCATATGTTAGTTTTAAGTTTTTCATGAAACGATCTGTTGAGGGCTTAAATGACAGTGAAACTGACACTCATGGAAAAAGCACACAGTGTTATGCAGGTTAGATTGGATAACTGATGGCTCAGGTTGCTTATCGACGCCATTTTCACTGAAGATCATAGACATACACATTGAAGTTATGTTACTTGTTGGTTGCATATACGTTACAAGCTATAACACCTAACTAAAATCGAACTTCGACATATATTCTAGATATACTTTTGGTTTCTTGTCTTCACTGCCTCACTCTGTGTTTTTTAATCCTACTGTGTATCGATGTTTTCAGGGAGTATTATTTTCTACACCGACTGTGTTGCAAACATTAGTTTCCCAGTGGAGCTTAGAATAATCTTAAGGAAATTAACTCCTCAACGAGAAAAGTAGCTTAAAAAACATTCGACCGATTCCTGAGCCTTTCTCATAGCTCTGGGGCCCTTACAAGGTTCAGTTGTAATAGAGATGCACAAAATTCAACGAAGGGCGTCGCGTTTCGTTACAGTAACGTTCAGTCAGCCAAGAGCATCACGGAGATCTTCGACAAACCCCAGTGGCCGACAAGAGTTTACTGTTGAAATTACCAAGAAGTGCGGTTCGGAAAGAGTCAGGCAACATATTACTTCCTCCCACATGCACCTCTCTAAATGATCACAACGAGAAAGTCCGATAAATTGGAGCTAATACTGAGCGAAACGCACAGTCATTCTTATCACGCATCATCCGTGAGTGGAATGTGAAGGAGGGAAAGAAAAAGTCGAAGCAGAACCACACTCCAAGACACACCGCCAGGATTCGTCTGCGTATAGGTATGACTGTAGATGTAAATACTTTGACTCAGCTTTCTACGTGACAAACAATTCACGGCAACATCTACTAAAAAACTACAGATTTGAATCTAATTTTTCCTCGCGAAAAATGCCTTCGACAGAGTACCAGACAACAGCTTTCGTGTTTTATACGTATGAACGACGATACAAATCCCAAAGTAACTTCAGTCAAACTCGATATATCGCAGGCGAGAGCCCTTCCTAGACAGCGTACTTGTGATAGTCTATCCGTCTCAGTGGCTCCATAGTCCTGTCTGCTTCGTACCGGTCGCTCATACGAGTTACTGTCGGGGTGTAGGCGGACTAACATTGTAGGTACCACTGTAAAATCGAATTTTCAACCTCCCATCCAGTAGAGCGTGACAGAGGTACCCATCCATAGACCACAACGGCTGCAGCAGACTCGCTACAATGTAAGATTAATGCCGTACATCAACGCGCCCACAATTCTAGCTGGCTGCCTAACAGCCCATTTACTGCAACAGCATCAGAGTCGGACTGCTGCAGTCACCTCCCGTGGAAAGTCGACTTTCGCTGCGTAATTAAATGTACACCCTGCAGTCCAGCTGGAATAAAACTGGGACAAACCACCGCAAAAAGGCAAACACCCATTCTAAATGTGTATATGTGTGTGTATGTGTGTGTGTGTGTTTTGCCTGCTGGCCAGTAATTAGCGCTCCCAAGCATTAACAATTATTTTAAGTGCAACGAGCTGTAGGTGCTTTATTCTAGCAGAAGAGCCAAAGCCAACATAGTAGGTCGTTATTTGCATCACAACAGGCGCCATGCCACCCTGGCACATTTTCTCGTACACTTCATGAACCCGCTGACGTTGAATTACAAACTTATGACCAATTATTTACGTTGTGTGTGTGTGTGTGTGTGTGTGTGTGTGTGTGTGTGTGTGTGTGTGTGTGCGCGCGCGGGTAAGTTTGCTCACGGAAGCGTATCTGTCATACTGCACTAAAGTCATTAACATTTCGTATCGTAAATACTGAGACAAAAGACAATCTTAGGCTTCAACGAACAATAACATTTATGTAGTTATCTTATAAATGAACGGACGTCTGGAATACTTTACAGGCAGCTGAAAATAACATCAATAACAACAATTGCCGCGCGGGATTAGCCGACCGGTCTGGGGCGCTGCAGTCATGGACTGTGCGGCTGGTCCCGACGGAGGTTCGAATCCTCCCTCGGGCATGGGTGTTTGTGTTTTTTCCTTAGGATAATTTAGGTAAAGTAGCGTGTAAGCTTAGGGACGGATGACCTCAGCAGTTAAGTCCCATAATATTTCACACACATTTGAACATTTTGAATAACAACAATTGCTACGATGCTAACGTTCAAGAGGTAAATACTACAGATCAAGGAGTAAAAGCTTTGCTTCCATGGTGCACACAATGTTCAGGCACATCAGAACAAACATGTAGGATTGGAGTCAGTTTTATTGACTAGCTATGATTATTTTGATACGCAATATACACTGCCGACAAAAATGCAGGGCCCTGGAGCACATTGTTTTATTGAAAAGTGAAATGACAGTCCATCATTCACACTTGTCCCAAACATCTTGCATCGTTTGTTGCTACTTGGCAATGGTTCTTGTAGGCTCTGGAAAAAGAATAAGTTCGCGCATGATAATGTCTTACATGTTATGCTGACAGAAGGTCTTATGGGGAGGTCTTGTGATATTGCTGGCCAGGGCTGTTCCTGCACACGACTAGCAGCAAGTAGCCTCGCAGCGACTGTGTGTGGTCGTGCATTGTTCTGCTGATAAAGCACACCACCTCATGTCGAAGAAATGGCAGTGGCATGGGGACAACAACCTTTGCAATGCAGTGGGCAATAGTCACTTTACACTGCAGAAACACAAAATACCACCGAGTATTGCTGGTGATACCAGCCTCCCCCCCTCCCCTCCCCCCCTCACACACACACACATACACACACACACACACACACACACACACACTAAGGATCCTGGGGTGGGACGTGTCATGGGGGAATGCTCTCTGGAATAGGCAGCTCACCAGATCTATACCTTACTCGTGTACATCCATCACTAGCGTACAGACAGAACCTACTCTCGTTTCTGATGACAACAAAGCGCAATTTCACTCTGTAATCAACTCATTCATGACACTAGAGTAGCCATGCTTGGTGGCCTGGCCAGAGACGAAGGTGATCCACACTTGATCGTAGCCCTGCTGGCAGAAGGCGGTTTCCATTGGTCTCTGGTTACACATTACGTGCAACATGTGCACGATTTTGCCCCGGCCGATGTTTGGTCGACCACTGCTACTAGCATAATGCTTCAATCTCAACGTTTGTCTGTGCTACGCAGATGTCCAGAACCTGGTCTAGAGGTCTGACAACGTTCCATACACCAAACTGGATAGCAGCGACACACCACTGATACCCTGTGCACAAAATGTCCAGCAGTCCGTTGGTACGTCGATCCAGTTTCCCGCAGACCCGCAATGCGACCCACTTCAAATTGCTTATAGCTTTCAACAGGAGTAGGTGCATCGTCGGGGCGGAGGTGGGGCGCGGGGGAGGGGGACAGGGTAGGTGGTGGATGGTTGTACCCTATAATGAATGTTCACCTCTAAACACATTACAGCTGTAGCCTGCAGAGCAGAACAGAGGGTGCACAACTTGTCCTTGCCTGTCACCGCCGCACGGACTAGTACACGAAGTGACTATTAGCGCGGCTCCACCAGACGGAGGTTCGGGTCCTCCGTCGGGCACGGGTGTATGTTTTCTCCTTAGCGTAAGCTAGTTTAAGATACATTAAATAGTGTGTAAGCTAGGGGTAGCGTCTTTGATTCATAATCAAAACGTCTTCGGTCCCGGGTTCGATCCCCGCCACTGCCTAAATTTTGATAAATAATCAGCACTGGCGGCCGAAGACTTCCAGCATAAGAAGTCAGCCTCATTCTGCCAACGGCCTTGTCAAAGAGGGCGGAGGAGCGGGTACAGGTTCAGGGCACTCCCTTGTCCTAGGGGTGGGAAATTGCCCCTAAAGGCGGAAGAATCAGCAATGATCAACGACATGAGGATGCAGAAGCCAATGGAAACCACTGCATTAAAGACACGTAACGTGTATCCACAGGACATGTGGCCTGTAATTGAAGAAGTATCATGATGATCTCTCCGTTGGCAAAAGATTCCGGAATAGTCCCCCATTCGGATCTCCGGGAGGGGACTGCCAAGGGGGAGGTTACCATGAGAAAAAGATTGAATAATCAACGAAAGGATAACGTTCTACGAGTCGTGACGTGGAATGTCAGAAGCTTGAACGTGGTAGGGAAATTAGAAAATCTGAAAAGGGAAAAGCAAAAGCTCAATCTAGATATAGTAGGGGTCAGTGAAGTGAAGTGGAAGGAAGACAAGGATTTCTGGTCAGATGAGTATCGGGTAATATCGACAGCAGCAGAAAATGGTACAACAGGTGCAGAATTCGTTATGAATAGGAAGGTAGGGCAGAGGGTGTGTTACTGTGAACAGTTCAGTGACCAGGTTATTCTAATCAGAATCGACAGCAGACCAACACCGACAAGGGTAGTTCAGGTATACATGCCGACGTCGCAAGCTGAAGATGAACAGATAGAGAAAGTGTATGAGGATATTGAAAGGGTAATGCAGTATGTAAAGGGGGACGAAAATCTAATAGTCATGGGCGACTGAAATGCAGTTGTAGGGGAAGGAGTAGAAGAAAACGTTACAGGAGAATATGGGCTTGGGACAAGGAATGAAAGAGGAGAAAGTCTAATTGAGTCCTGCAACAAGTTTCAGCTAGTAATAGCGAATACCCTGTTCAAGAACCACAAGAGGAGGAGGTATACTTGGGAAAGGACGGGAGATACGGATAGATTTCAATTAGATTACATCATGGCCAGACAGAGATTCCGAAATCAGATACTGGACTGTAAGGTACACCCAGGAGCAGATATAGACTCAGATCACAATACAGTAGTGATGAAGAGTAGGCTGAAGTTCTAGACATTAGTCAGGAAGAATCAATACGCAAAGAAGTGGGATACGGAAGTACTAAGGAATGACGAGATACGCTTGAAGTTATCTAACGCTATAGATACAGCAATAAGGAATAGCGCAGTAGGCAGTTCAGTTGAAGAGGAATGGACATCTCTAAAAAGGGCCATCACAGAAGTTGGAAAGGAAAACGTAGGTACAAAGAAGGTAGCTGCGAAGAAACCATAGGTAACAGAATAAATACTTTAGTTGATTGATGAAAGGAGGAAGTACAAACATGTTCCCGGAAAATCAGGAATACAAAAACACAAGTCGCTGAGGAATGAAATAAATAGGAAGTGCAGAGAAGCTAAGACGAAATGGCTGCAGGAAAAATTTGAAGACATCGCAAAAGATATGATTGTCGGAAGGACCGACTCAGCATACTGGAAAGTCAAAACAACCTTTGGTGACATTAAAAGCAACGGTGGTAACATTAAGGGTGCAACGGGAATTCCACTGTTAAATGCAGAGGAGAGAGCAGATAGGTGGAAAGAATACATTGAAAGCCTCTATGTGGGTGAATATTTGTCTGATGTGATAGAAGAAGAAACAGGAGTCGATTTAGAAGAGATAGGGGATCCAGTATTAGAATCGGAATTTAAAAGAGCTTTGAATGACTTACGGTCAAATAAGGCAGAAGGGATAGATAATATTCCATCAGAATTTCTAAAATCATTGGGGGAAGTGGCAACAAAACGACTAATCACGTTGGTGTGTAGACTACATGAGTCTGGCGACATACCATCTGACTTTCGGAAAAGCATCATCCACACAATTCCGAAGACGGCAAGAGCTGACAAGTGCGAGAATTATCGCACAATCAGCTTAACAGTTCATGCATCGAAGCTGCTTACAAGAATAATATACAGAAGAATGGAAAATAAAATTGAGAATGCGCTAGGTGACGATCAGTTTGGCTTTAGGAAAAGTAAAGGGACGAGAGAGGCATTTCTGACGTTACGGCTAATAATGGAAGCTCTAGGCTAAAGAAAAATCAAGACACTTTCATAGGATTTGTCGACCTGGAAAAAGCGTTCGGCAATATAAAATGGTGTAAGCTGTTCGAGATTCTGAAAAAAAGTAGTGGTAAGCTATATGGAGAGACGAGTCATATACAATATGTACACAAACCAAGAGGGAATAATAAGAGTGGACGATCAAGAACGAATAGCTCGTATTAAGAAGGGTGTAAGACAAGGCTGTAGCCTTTCGCCCCTACTCTTCAATCTGTACATCGAGGAAGCAATGATGGAAATAAAAGAAAGGTTCAGGAGTGGAATTAAAATACAAGGTGAAAGGATATCAATGATACGATTCGCTGATGACATTGCTATCCTGAGTGAACTTGAAGAAGAATTAAATGACTTGCTGAACGGAACGAACAGTCTAATGAGTACACTGAATGGTTTGAGAGTAAATAGGAGATAGACGAAGGTAATAAGAAGTAGTAGAAATGAGAACAGCGAGAATCTTAACATCAGGCTTGATGGTCACGAAGTCAATGAAGTTAAGGAATTCTGCTACCTAGACAGTAAAATAACCAATGATTGACGGAGCAAGGAGGACATCAAAATCAGACTCGCTATGGCAAAAAAGGCATTTCTGGCCAAGAGAAGTCTACTAATATCAAATACCGGCCTTAATTTGAGGAAGATATTTCTGAGGATGTCGGTCTGGAGTACAGCATTGTATGGTAGTGAAACATGGACTGTGGGAAAACCGGAACAGAAGAGAATCGAAGCATTTGAGATGTGGTGCTATAGACGAATGTTGAAAATAAGGTGGACTGATAAGGTAAGGAATGAGGAGGTTCTATGCAGAATCGGAGAGGAAAGGAATGTGTGGAAAACACTGATAAGGAGAAGGGGCAGGATGATAGGACATCTGCTAAGACATGAGGGAATGACTTCCATGGTACTAGAGGGAGCTGTAGAGGGCAAAAACTGTAGAGGAAGACAGAGATTGGAATACGTCAAGCAAATAATTGAGGACGTAGGTTGCAAGTGCTACTCTGAGATGAAGAGGTTAGCACAGGAAAGGAATTCGTGGAGGGCCGCATCAAACCAGTCAGTAGACTGATGACAAAAAAAAAAAGAAAAGCTTAGAGGCCGATGACCTCGGCAGTTTGGTCCCATAGGATCTCACCACAAATTTCCTAAAAAAATTGCCTGTCATCGTTCGGGTGCTTGACGTCAGTAATTGTCCGTAGCAAGTCCCTATTACTTCATGCACATTTTACCTTATTTCAGTGGTAGTTGTTTGTATTCCACTGGTAGCCGAGTAAAGGATAGTGCAAAAGTTGCGAAGCTTGGATGGAACTATGCACTAAAGTCAGTCACCTCGATGGTAGGATTCGAGAGCGGCGACCTAAATCAACCATTCTCATTGTAGCGGACTCACCATAAACAGGAACAGTAGCTTATCTGCCAGAAATATCAATGTGTAGCCGCATTATTTGTACTCTATATTTGAATTTGCAACATTATCGTAATTTTGTTCCATTGGAAACTGCTGAGTCAACTGATTCGGAGACATCAAATGAATGGCACACAGAATCTGAAAGACCTGAAAATACTGCACCTCTTGCACAACGTAAGCATGAACCATTCTACCTGTTTTGGAACCAATAAGCGCGCAGTCCACTGTATGGCCTTCTTTGTTCTATCCTTTAGGTGTCGGATTTATGGATTTTACCCAAGGGCATGGGTGTCAATCCCGACGAGGAGCCAAATGTGTGTGCAATGTAGAAAGTGGCCTGCGACAAGGACGAAGACGGCAGGGCGGAGGAGCTATGGGTCAGTTCCCAGATCAAATTGGTACTAACTACAAAGAATTTTGAAGACGATTCAATCTGCAGGTGACAACGTTGTTGTGGGCGACTCGCAAGATGCCGACGGCGTGGCAGGCATTGCGGTTGGCAGAGTGGTGAGATCTGGACACGGTGACAGTGCAATTGGTGCCAGTAGTGGTTTGGCAACTCATCTTGGACGAGAAAGAGGAAGCGCTGTGCGGCACCCACGCCCTGGATAGGAAGTGAAGAATTCTGATGGCACTGAGTGGACACGGATTGAGTCTGGCGACAGAGCAGGTAGGTGTAGTGCCCAAAATGTGTTGTGAGAGGTACTGGGTCCGAATACACAAGCCAAACGACATGTTTTGGATGACTCAAAACTCCTTGCGTTGCGGCTGTATGTCAGTGAACCGGTACTGAAACTGATAAAAAAGGGGCACTGAAGAAAAGGCTCACAGCACACTTGGAATTAATGAGTGGTCCCTAATTCTTTCTTTGGATTATTGTACGCTCGTGGAGTTCATAAAAAACTAATGGAACAATATGTGGGGACCTCCTTTTCTTCAAAGCACGATGTCAAGGAACAGATTTGCAGAAATATGCTGTCACCTTAGGTTAGATTCTACATCATGAAGGAGATAACGCCAGGAAACTGATAAATTTTGCCTTGCATCAGAAATATGGAATCTATTTGTTGACAACTGTATTGCCTGCTACAATCCAGGCGAGAAAATGACTGTCGATGAGTAGCTGTATCCTTGCATATGCAGGTGCCCATTCATACAGTACATGCCAAGTAAGCCTGATAAATATGGCATAAAATACTGGCTTTTGTGTGATGCTGACAAGCGCTACATCCAGAATGGATTCCCTTGCCGCGGGAAACATGAAACTCATTATTCAAGCAGGGGTCTTGGTCACCATGTCGTGAAGAAACTGGCACAGCCGTTCGTCAACTTTGGTCGTAACATCACGGCTGACTATTGATAGGCGACTCCATGGAGTGCTGTGTGCACAACGACCATATATGTTAAATTAAAAGGAAGGTCAGCGTTGGCCGTAATATTGATGGTTTATTGATAGCAAAATCGATTTTTAATCATATAGTGATCATCTTCAGTGCAGTGCTGTGTACTACAGCACTGAGGATGATCTCTATGTGAATGAAAATCGACTTTGCTATCAATAAACCATCAATATTACGGCCAACGCTGACTTTTCTTTTAATTTAATCACGGTTGACATTTTCTTCACTTCCGTGAAACCGGCGAATGAGCTGCAACAAAATGGAACAGGTATAGTTGGCACTCTTCGGAGATCACTCAAAGAGGTATCTACTGAGGCACGATGTGGAGACGATGCATTGTATGCAACCCACTTGTATAAGTCAGGGGACAATCTTCTAACAGTATGCCAAGGGAAAAGAAAAAAAGTCATTCTGAGTAAAATGCGTGCTGGATGTCGGGTCAATGACAATACTGAGAAGAAACTTCCAGAAACTATGAAGTTTTATGATGAAACCGAGGGTGGAGTCGATGTTGTTGACCAAATGGCAAGACATTAGAGTGTCCGAGCTGATACCCACCGACGGACTTGAAAGGAGTCTGCTAGGGCACACTTGTATACGGCACCAGAATAAGAATATTAATAAATTAAAATGAAACTAGTATACTATAAACGATGAATGTCTCTGATAGGCTAGATAATGCGGATCGCTGACTGTGCGAGATCGCAGAGCCAAAGATACTGCTTTGTTGGAGTAAGAGAGCGGTGGGCGCACAGTTGTAGGTAGCTGTCTGTGAGAAAAAGACGACGGATTAGGCAGTTTTTAGGATGTGCTATGTGAGGCCACCAAGAATTAGACTAGAGTAGATATGTCAGTATTGTTGAACGTGGAAGCAAAAGACTTACATCATACCTTTAACAGAGTGCAACGGCATATGCTTCTTCGCTCCGCGAGGCACTACTTATAATCGATTCTGCCACTCGGGCAACATCTCTGGTTCAGTGGTGTCAACGACACGATCTCTTCTGCATGTGATAACCATTTCATGTCATTTTTCATGAAATATATTACAAATTCGGGCTCCACATGCAAGTGGACCCCTCGCTCACTGTGCATGTCTTTTACAATATTCTTGACATTACAATGATAAATGCTCATACAGTTTCTAAATTATGTTCCTCAAAGAAGATTTCACGGCGGCAATTCATTCCCAGAGTAGCAGACGAGCTTGCTGCCCCCTAGAAACTCAAAAGAAGCCAGTCTCCCCTCTCAAGCACTCGGCACCAGCCCTGGCCAATATGGAAATAGAAGGCGTTGTCAAATTCAGGTTTCCTCCAAGCAACAAAGGAGAAATAAAACATCAAACATGTGCTTCAAGGGCAACAAGTACGTCTGCAAAAGCTGCCATGCCCAAACTTGTTCGGTGTCTGAACTGTGAGCCCATCCCAGCGTACACAATACTGTCAACTATTTGTTCCTAAATAATTCCTAATACTTACAATTATAGATTGAAATTGTTTGTTTTTATATTTTTGTCCCTTGATTTCAATAAGCAAGAAAAATTGTAGCAATTTAGAATCTTTTACAAATACACCATACTTACCTTTCATGTCTGTAAAAGTAAAATCGCTATGAATAGTCATATAAACTATGTGTTATGACTCTGTTTCAGTTTTTTTATAAATGTAAACATTATAAAATTATTTTATTTGTTTTAACTAAGTTTGATGAAAGACAGTGTAATTCCTTATGTAAAATTTAAAATAAAAGCAAAATATATTCCTAAAAATTTACTTTTGGCCATGTATTATTTATTATAGAGAATACTTTATAAGTTTTTAGCGCGTTAGAGACTTCTTGAATGTAATGTCAACATGGCAAAACCCGAAATACCATCCAAAAACCAATAAAATGATAGATTGCCCCTGTGGGTCAAAAAATGACCCACATGGTACTACTAGAGGTATGAAAAAGTCTGGTGCTTCTAGTGTTAAACACAAACTTCCTTCTACCCTTGGAAGGAGGAAACAAAGTTTTAAATTTCTGGACACTCTCCGAAAAGGAAAATCGAAATGAACTCTTCCGAGTAGAACATAAAAACAGTCCCACTGCCTGGTAATTACTATACCACGTCTTGGAACTAAAAGATGGAGAACAGCTCTGATCATTAGCTTTTAACACATATCCGATACAACACTACCTAAGTAAAGTACATGGCTAAGGTTCTTCGAAGTTAGGGTAAGGACAAGGTCCAATACAAAATCTTACCCCTCCAACGTAAAAGCAAAGTCCGGTACGGAATAGAGACAAAGTTCCTGTGAAGAATTCTCGAAGTACAGTGAGACCGAACTACAGGCAGTCACAGAAGTATACGAATCCGATAATTGTAGTTGGAGCCGTGTCTTCTGTAGAGAGGTCCCGCTGCAAGATCCAGAGCGAGGAGGCTGGGTCGGACGGCGATTGCAGCGTAGTGACGTCCTTGGAGTGAGCCTCTGACTGTGGAAGTGCATCAGCATTCTCCGCCTGGCCCAGAAAGCTCGCTGTGAATGAACCGGCTATCCAGGTCCTGCGCGGCGGCCTAAGAACCACCCTCGCCGCCAGGATACATTCGGTCTTGCTTCCTGTAACGTGGCTGTAGTAGTGTGTGGTACCAGCAAACACTACTGGCGTTTTGACAGCCGTCTGCTGGTCTGGCCGGAACGCTGTTTCACTCTCTTCTGGTCTGGCAGCCGAGTTCCAGCGTCCCGAGTTCCTCAGCGTCTGCGTCGTAGGGGATCAATGCAACCCGCACAACATAAAAGTAGTGCGTGGTGCCGTCGTCACCTGATGTCCACAGCACCGAGGCAAAAAATTTCTGAGATATGTGCCTTAGCGCCTCATTTTACCAAAATAAAATATTCGGAATCGGAAAACAGAGAAGAATAAATTGGAAGGACTTAAATTGTCTTGCTATAAGTTGTGGCTTGAACTAAAGGCACGCCATGTTGTCCTTCTTTCCCATTCAACCGGCAGAGGCAATCCTCATCAGACGCCTTTAGTTTTGGTGACAAGGCGTGGTTGGCTGCGTATTTTGACTCAGAGGTGCCGCTATGACGCGAAATGCTCGTGGCGTGGCGTGAGTTGCTAAAGGTCAGTCACCTGCTCCGATTCGTACTGTCAACATATCCTGCAGGCCAGCGCCGCAGCAGCAGCCTGTTGTGCGCCGCCTGTGGTCAGGCCGTGGGGCGACAGCTGAGGTTGTTTGTGTTACGGCGTAAAGTCAAGCGCCGGAATGCCAGTCGGAACCGAGGGAGTAGAGAGGGATGTGAAGAAGACGTCAGCCAACTGCTCGATGACCGATCCCTCTCTACGACGACAACGCGACAGCAGCGAACTCTATATGAAGAGAACATAAGCGCCGCTCCAGACTGGTCGCTGCCCCACTTCTACACTAGCATCAAGATTAGACACTTCAACAGCAGCGACTTAGCATTTGTATACGAGGTGTGGCTAGAAAAAAATCGGACTAGTACTGGTGAAACAATAAAACGAATTCAATAAGGCTGAAAGTCGCGTGGCCTGTCACGTGACTCTCACTCCGCCTACTGCTCGAGTTTCATCTGCCTCCTGCACTCAGTCTGCCCGTGGCGTCTGTTTTAAGTAGTTGACGTTTTGTCTGTGCGTCGGAAAATGTAGAGTGTACAGAAAGAACAGCGTGTTAACATCAAATCCCACCTTCTTACAAAATGTTATTACTTGCGATGAATCGTGTTTTTTTACTTACGATCCCGAAACTAAACGCCAATCGATCCATTGGAAAACTCCTGGTTCTCCACGACAAAAAAAAAGCACGAATGTCAAAATCGAAATTCAAATGGTTCAAATGGCTCTGAGCACCATGGGACTCAACTGCTGAGGTCATTAGTCCCCTAAAACTTAGAACTAGTTAAACCTAACTAACCTAAGGACGTCACAAACATCCATGCCCGAGGCAGGATTCGAACCTGCGACCGTAGCGGTCTTGCGGTTCCAGACTGCAGCGCCTTTAACCGCACGGCCACTTCGGCCGGCTCGAAATTCAAGGCAATGATGATTGTTTCTTTGACATCAAAGGGATTGTGCACATTGATTGGGTACCAGAGGGATAAACAGTGAATCAGCATTACTACATTAGCGTCCTGGCTACCCTACGTGAGCGAGTACGGAGAATACGCAACGATTTGTGGAGAAAAAAGTCATGAATCCTTCACCAAGACAATGATCCAGCTCACAGTGCGTTGTCAGTGAAGACGTTTTTGGCAAAACACAACATTCCCATCTTAGATCATCCACCCTACTCACCTGATTTGGCCCCCTGTGACTTTTTTCTTTTCCCTAAAGTCAAGTCAGCTTTGAAAGGAACCAGATTTGAGACTGTTGAAGCAGTAAAAGGAAAAGCGACGGAAGTAATGTATGGACTTACCAAAAATTATCTGCAGCATTGCTATGAACAGTGGAAAATTCGTATGGAGCGGTGTAGAGACCGAGGAGGAGAGTACATTGAGGGAGATAACATGAAATTGTAAATAATTGTAAATAAATGTTTTTTCCAGCATCAGTCCGGTTTTTCTCTAGCCGCACCTCATATACTGAAGAGATTTCTTATTTGCATGTCGCCCTTTGCCTGCGATGCTTCTATGTTATTATCGAAGTTAAGTAATGTCGTTGTTCATGTCGTAAAAAAAACTCATAGATACGATTTGTTTGAATGTTATGTAGCGATCCGAGAAGGCAGTTTTCCTAGATCCCACATATTTGACGCCATGGTAGGATTCAACAGTTGGTGGAAGCGCACTGGGCCTGAAGTGCCGACCACTTCAACCTGTGCCAGAAGCCGCGGAATCTAGAAGATGAGCTGTCATGGGGAGGCGCTGCACCTAGGGTGGGACACTGGCCCGACTCATGTAGGATATGAAGTGCCAGGACTAAGTTGTCGCAATGAGCCACAGTGGGAGCTGGTAGGTAATCGGTGACCAGCCAAGAGTATAAGGTGTGCCAAGTAAACAGGCTGCCTGTGCAGTCAGAGGTCAATGTAGGGGGTGGTCAAGCTGTTACTGACGTCGCCTACATGGAGGGCTAACGTGTCTTTGTCGGGTGGCTAGAGAAGACCACCACAACCCGATACGGAGAAGAGTGTTCTGCGTATTGCTGGAATACACAGAGCACTAGCAGTGTCGCTTAGTGGTCGCATTGTCGGTGGGTGGCGGAGTTGCTTGTGAGATTATATCATCAGTCGAGCGGTGTGCATCGTGAGCACAACCTGTAGCTGGTATAAGGGTTTTCAATATGAAGTGTTCGTTATTTGTCTGATATCACACGGTATGGCCGTTGGGGCGCAGTAGAGTCCTTCATGTTGTATCTTATCTCAAAGCTGATGGCAGGTTCCGCTGTTGTACAAAACATACATCTGTATTAGGTTTGAAGGAGTGTTTACCAAGGTACATTGCTGTAAGTTTCGCATTTTACGTTCCTGTTGTTGTTCGTAGTCTAGGTATCCCCGGCTAATCATTTGGGCGTAGCAGTATATGTTGCTGGTGGACGTCTTTGGGAGTAGCGTTAGACCTTGTGACGACATTATGCATTAATTGTACTGTGATTATATTACTGCCCGATTGCAACACGCTATGGGCAGAAAGTATGAATATTTTGTTTGTGTTTATTGACTTGATTGGTACCCGCAAGTATGTCACGGGGGGGAAAGTTATTTGAATTGTATGTATGTGAAACAAGGTTCAAATGGCTCTGAGCACTATGAGACTTACCTTCTGAGGTAATCAGTGGCCTAGAACTTAGAACTACTTAAACCTAACCAACCTAAGGACATCACACACATCCATGCCCGAGGCAGGATTCGAACCTGCAACCGTAGCGTTCGCTTGGGTCCAGACTGTAGCGCCTAGAACCGCGCGGCCACTCCGACCGGACTATGTGAAACAAGTAGAAGTGTTTTAAACAGAAAGATATTCTTTCTTGAAAAGACGAGTACAGTCGTATAATGCTTATAGTTTTGAGGCTGAAACACTATGCAAAAAATCCGGGTAATATTATAAAATTGGAAGGCAAGTTATAGCGTTGTAAACACGCACATGCCAGACTGCGTCTTTGTATCAGGCCAGCCGGACGGAGTGGCCGTGCGACTCAAGGCGCTACAATCTGGAACCGCGCGACCGCTACGGTCACAGGTTCGAATCCTGCCTCGGGCATGGATGTGTGTGATGTCTTTAGGTTAGTTAGGTTTAACTAGTTCTAAGCTCTAGGGGACTGATTACCTCAGAGGTTAAGTCCCATAGTGCTCAGAGCCATTTGAGCCATTTTTTTTTTTTGTATCAGGCCTTTCGACTTACTTGTCTGCACAATAGAACTAGTACGAACTCTATCGTCTATATGCAGGTCATTTCTGCTTCAGCATTCCTTCCCTACAGACATGTACACCAATGAGGAGAGATGCCAGTTTTATACGGTGAAGGGTAGCACGAGACGGATTGTCAAGGAATATGGGATCAGCGAGAGTAGTGTCATTCGCATCTTGAACCAACAAAAATTTTGTCCCTTATCATCTGTCGCTACAGCAGGCACTTGCAGGACGTGATTTCGACAGCGGTACAGAATTGTTTGGTTTTCTCTATACCGATTCGGAGACGACCCTTCGTTTTTCCAAAGTGTGCCCCTTACGGACGAAACAACGTTTACGAATCACGGTAATGTAAATTTAGGTTACATGCACTACTGGGCTGCTGAAAATGCACCCTGCCATCGTCAGGAGAGAAGCGTGTAGCGTACACCCATGGTGCGGCATCACAGGAAATTCCTTTGTGGGACCCCAGTTAATCCATAAATGTCAAATCGAAATATGCATGCACTTTTTCTTACGAACATTCCACCTATTCTTGTAGAAGATGCATCACTGGATAAGTGACACTGTGTGTGGTTCCTACAAGACGGCTGACGAGCTAAGTCTTCCCGTGTTGAAACCCAGATACTGACCGTTGGATAGGATGGAATGCTGCTGTTTAGTGGCAGTACAGTTCTCTTGACTTCTCTTGATTTCTTTCTATGGATGCAGTGAAAGAAACATTCTGTAACTAATCGTCAGCTACGCCAGAAGATACGCGCCATTGAACTGTCATAGCATGTAATCGCATCTCATACAATGTAGTGTCATCTGTTCATGTATCCGATTGTAAAAATGTCTTGCAGTCGATGGTAAACAATTTGAGCACTTACTTCAGTAAAGTGTAAAACAACTTTTCACTACGCGAAGTGTCTACTTTGTAGGTGACACGTCGTCAGTTGTTCTGAATAAACTATGTAGTTTATTTAAATTGTATTCCGTCCAATTACAATTTCTAGCAGGACACATTTGTTTGATTGCAGATGGTTTACTTAAACAAGAATTCACGCGTCGGCAATGACAGAACAATTTTTTTAAATCTAAGAATTTAATAGAATAGTTTACTTTTTCCCTTGAATAAGACTGTTTATTACTCTGAAGTATGAATGACTAACTTCTCTGTTTTAGCTTTGACAAGTAAGCAGCAACGGGGAGGACTGAAGTGGAAAATTGCATGACGAAACTGTAGCTGTTTCCACAAAAAGCAGAAACTGTACACACATTTGAAATAGTTTCCTTGAGCCCCACCTGGTGCACGAGAGCCTATCACACGTCGTACTTGCATGTACATAAGTCATAGCTGTCCCTTTATCTACGTCGTATAGAAAATAAGATTTTATCTTAGTAGTGTAGGTCTGACTTGCTGCATATGTCGACGAGCCGGCCACATTGCTTTCCAATATTTGTACACTTTTCGGATAGCTCTCCCAGTAGTTTCAGCCTCAATATTAACAAGCATTATATCATTGTCCTCGTCCCTTCAGGCGCTTTCGGATGACTTTAAGAATGTATTTCATTACATTTCAAAATCATATGTGCTTCAATATCTCAATCGCCACAACAGTTACGACACATTATCACATACCAGTGCAAATGCCTCTCAGTGTATTATAATTTGCAGAAAGCCTCGCTTCGAAGCCTGGAAATCCACCAAGAAGTAAAAGGGTTGATGCCTCTTACGTGACTCATCTCGTAGATACTCGTGTATAATCATTAGTTAGGAAGCCTTTCTCCATAGTGATTTATTGTATCATGCTTATTTTTCCATAAGAATAGGATCTAGGCAGAGTATTGTTGACTTGTTACTCGCCTAACATTCTTTGATGTCACTATGTTTATTTGAAAATACTTCTGTGCTTATAAATACTTCATTAATTAAGCCCTCGTCTACCCACCCCTCACCCAAAATCCAGCTCTACACAATGTTACAAATTAAATGGATGGGTAAAGTACGAAACGCATTACTGGAACGAACTGATGAGGAAACAGGATTGTATGAAGTTCCTTACCAGAAGAAGAAACTGGTTAGTGGAACTTCTACTACGGCTTTGAATAGCAGTGAACCTGTCACTGGTAGATTTAAATGTTATAGAAGATCGTGAGAGTAAAAGTTCGTAGAGATGAGAATTTAGATAAAGGAGGAATACAGCAACAAATCAATCGAGAAACTGACAATTTGCAGAAAAAAAGGATGTCATGACATTTCTCACGTAATGAGTGGTATGAGGTGCGAAGAGGAACATGTAACAATAACAGAAAATTACTATTACTATAGTCGAATGCATAGCTTTCGGAGTCGCTAGGGTAATCCGTGAAACTCCTGGTGACATTTATACCATCGTAGCGTCGCGATTATCGAATACAATACAGCGAAACCATTTGGATAAATAAACAACCGTGCAACGGCGGAAAATCATGTAATAGCAAATAAGAGTGTGTTGTTTCACGGAGACAACAGAAGACCAGTCTCAACAGCGGATGGGAATATTTCGGATTTGAATCATTGTTTCCTGTAATGCACTGTTCTCCTGATCTGTCTTCCCACTCCCAACAAGAAAGTTACGGTTGGTGGCAACAGTCCATAAGACGAGTGCCTCTCTTACAGAGTGTTTTATGGAACTTGACGGAAGCTATTGCTCCCAAGGGGTGGAAAAGTGGAAACTTGCCGAAACAAGAGTACGGTCGGCGGAGGAAACTTTATTGGAAAATAAAAAGTGTGAAAAGTTTATGTTGCTCCCTTATGAGACATAAATTTAGCGTCGCACTTGTGGATCCAAAATATGCGTGCTCTATCTCCCATAAACTCGGAGTTGTGAAGCTGGTTAAATTGGGAAACTCACTATCCACTCCATTGAAATTTATTGAAACAAAACTTGTAGATGCTGATAAGCTTGTCACAACAGCGAATGCAAGCATTATATGATTAGTGCATTTTTCGTATATTTTATATTAAGAAACACTTACACGTAAAATTTGTAAGTGGATCAACACATGTATTACAGCGTTTTAAAATTTCATTTTTAACTTTGGGCCTTGTTTTGTTCACTGACTAATCAAAATCGGGTCAACTTTTTCAATAGTACATGTTCTAGTAGTATATATTTCTGAATAAAAAAGTAAGCTTTTCATTACGTTCAAGCAGTATTACCTAATGTAATTGCCTATAACTGTAACGTTAAATTGCATGCCTTGATGGATCAATAGGGCGCCTCTTATTTTCTTAGGTTCAGTTTGTTTTGTATTATCCCCAGTTTGGTTCCATAGCACTTGAAATCAGTGTATTTTGGGCTCGAGGGGAAAAAGGGAAGGAGTGCTCCTCGAACCACACATACGAAAAACAAAAGGAATGAAAAACTAAATACAAATCTTATTTACTTTTTGTACTAAAAGTATTGATCAGAAACTTTTGTTTAAAATTAATTACTAATTTAAGTCCACTATCTATAAAGCTCCTATGAACAATGATTCTGAGGCAAAATTAAAAAGAAAAGAAAATTTGCTCTTAGAAATTTTTCTTTTTTTATAATGTCTCTTTTTATGTCTTGGAAACTAATGGTATTACCCAGATATAACTTGAGGTGACAACTGCCATTATTTCTTCTTTTTTATAAATTAATTAATTTACTCCTTTGTCAGCTTACCGTTTAGCAACTACGTGCGGTATGTTAATATATTTCTTTTCATGTTGCTGTGAAGGATTTCCAACACGTAGCTCGTCACTCACGTCAAATCTGGTAGAAACGTTGCATTATTTTACCAAAAATTAAACTATTCATTTCTATCATTGACAGTTTCTGGAATTTGTTCGACTTCAACTGAATTTTTAAAAATAATTTCGTCTGATTGGTATCTCTTATGAATCAGTGATTCAGAAGACAAATTAGGATCAAAGATGATCAAGGTGATGGGAGACAGTTACCATAAATGGTTTCCCACTTCTCGTAAGGCCACACAAGAGGTATCACGAACTATAACCTGATATTTATAAAGTTTTGAATGAATGCTGAGACGCAAATAAGGTGCTTAGGCGTCACATAAACACTGATAAGGAAGTTACGAAGATCACAAATTGCAATGTCTTCTACGGATGTTAATACAAAATGATCAGAGAACATAATCATTTTCAAGCAGTACTTAGATGAATAGTTCTCTGAGCACAGAGATACTATACAAGACGATGCTTCGACGAAAGAAATCGGAGATGATTATACAGGTTTCTGTTACCTCAAAGTTTATAGAACAAAATCAAAGAATCGGGGCTCGTAGGCCTGATCTAAGTGTCCGTTGGCGTTCATATCTGGAATTACAGTTTAAAATTTTTTAATATCGTTTCCAAACAAAGAGTTTTAAAATATTTCTTAGAGTACTATAGTGGGATCTATGTTCCAACAGCTCATTTCTTCAAAACGCTTCTGAGGATGATTGCATATGTTTGATGGCCTGAGTGGAAAATACAAACGTTCTTTCTCAAAATGCACACACCTTTAAAAGTACCCGTATTTGATGCTGTTACGACAAAACCGATACCAGCAAAACACGTCTGGAAAACTCATTTAGTGAGAGTTTCTCAGCCAACCGTGGCCTTTTCCAGGCTAACTTGAAGAGGGAAATATGAATCACATTGCAAGCATTGAATGAGTAGTAGAGTTTTGGAATATTTTATTTTCAGAAACACACACACGTAAAATTTATAAGTGGATCAATACACAAATTACAGCACTTTTGAATTTCATGTTTAACCTTCAATCTTCTTTCATCCACCGACTTCACAAAATCGGTCCATCTTCTACTGTAGTAGCGGTATTTAAAGATTTAGGATACTTGGTGACCGCAAGATACTGAAGCAAGAAATTATCACGTAGATGGTTGAGAAATTACTTTGTTTATCGTTTGTGAAATGATACCAGTAGTTAGACTGCAGGAAACGGCAAACTGCAAGTCTGTTGTGATCTGTATATCTTAAGTGGCCTCAGGTTAATATCTTTTGCGCCCAAACCTATGAATCCAAAGAGAAATTGTGCACGAGAATCATCAAATAGTACAGTGGTATGTTAAAGAGCTTTTTGAGCATGGGTTTCGGTGTCATTTTTGTAAAGGATAGACACAAGAACTAAGCAAACGTGGACGATTTTCATTACTTTGGTTACAATGACCCTAAAACAGATAACTGATAATGAGTATAAAAGTGGTAAAAAATACTGAACGACAAATTCATTGTTAGGACTTACACTTCCCTGTACGAGGAAAAATATGGCAAATGGTTCAAATGGCTCTGAGCACTATGGGATTCAACATCTGAGGTCATCAGTCCCCTAGAACTTAGAACTACTTAAACCTAACTAACCTAAGGACAGCACACAACACCCAGCCATCACGAGGCAGAGAAAATCCCTGACCCCGCCGGGAATCGAACCCGGGAACCCGGGCGTGGGAAGCGAGAACGCTACCGCACGACCACGAGCTGCGGGCAGGAAAAATATCTGTTTTTCATTAAATGTATTTTTACTTACTTTGTAGACCATATAAAGTGGAAATGAAATAATCCACACGAATCTAGTTAATAGGTAATTGATGTTTAACGTGCCGTCGATGACTAGTTTGTTAGGGACAGAGGACAAGCATGGACTGGAGTTGCAAGAGAATACGAAACGGAGAGTGTGTGAGGTGGCATTACAAAGTATGAAAACTGGCTGCAAACCAGGGTGAGCCGCTTTTGGTAGTCCGTGAAGAGGTTCAACGCATTGAGAAACCCCTGATTTCACTCCCACTGACTGCGGATCGGAGGTAAAATGCCACTGAGTCACGTCCCATCTTTACGAAGCAGCACAGAATGCCGTATATAGAGTCACTCATACGCCAAGCGAGGTAAGTGTCGAGTTCGAGAGTTCCAGCGACAGCAGACTCGGATGAGCGAGACCACAACAGACTGAGCGAGCATTTAACTCTACTAATCTTACGTGCTAAGAAGGACTTTCAAAGCTGGCCCTGGGTTAGGGTTATTGGTTTCCACCGCGCATTTCCATACATGTTCCTTTCTCTGTACGACAGTGTCATTATGACCAGTGTATGACTTAAAGTTATTTAGAAAGTTAGTTACGGGCCGGGGTGACCATTTATTTTGGTAACTGATTGGTGAATCTAGTAAGCCTCATCTACGTACGTGCTCCTCTGCGTGTTAATTGCCAACACCTCAATAAACAATAACAATGTGACCATTAAACCAACCCAGAGCCTCATTTTCCTATCACCGCCATATGTAACCCCTTAGCCAACATCGATGTCTTTCTCTGGTGTATCCAACAGCAGGGACCTGAAAAATCTCAGCTTGCCCCCAGGGCCATTTCGCTCCTGTATGCAGCCACTCCTGTACCAGGAAACGGATGAGTGTAAAATTCCGCTGTACTTCTGATCTGTGCGTGAGCTTGTATGTAAGTACGTAGCAACCCATGTGGGTTACAGCAACGCTTATGCTGCGGGGGTCTCTGTGCACAGCCTGTTGGAAATAAAGGGTAGTGAACTACCTCATACAACAGTCTTCTAATTTTACAGCACAAATTTACCAGATGCATGCTAAGAGTCTTGGACGCTGTGAGTTAGCATCCCTTAAGACAAAACATTTACCGAACATTTCAGTGAATCATGGTGATTGAGCCATGGCGCTCCTTTCAATATATCGCTAGCGGGCTGGTTCGCGATCCTGGCACGCAGAACTGGCAGGTTTGTGGTATAAGGAAAGTACGAGAGAGGTCACGAGTGGTAGGTCGGCAACGAGTGAGGCCGAGGGATATAGAGGGGCGCCGGACGCCACGCGGTGAAAAGTGAGCTAGTTAGGAACTTGTAGTGGATGCGGCTAGTGGCGTGTGCGGAGGCGAGGAGAGGGACCGTGCCGTGGTCGGTGGGGATGCTGCGTATGTGGTCTTTGACGTTGATATCACCGTTGGGAGCAGCAACAACCTTGCGATGCCGATTTACATCCTGGACTTCTAAGAAACCCATGTGGCCAATTCCAGTTTCAGAATCTGGTGACACATTTCACCATATAAATAAATGCTTGTTCACATGTAAAGGACAGAGTCCTGCGCTGCTTTGGAATTCTAGCGGACGTTTAAAATAAAAAAAGCATTCCGTCTTCAGGCCACGTGGCCTACCGGAACCATCCGACCGCCGTGTCATCCTCAGTGGAGGATGCGGATAGGAGGGGCGTGAGGTCAGCACACAGCTCTCCCGGTCGTTATGATGCTATTTTTGACCGAATACGCTACTATTCAGTGGAGTAGCTCCTCAATTGGCATCACGAGGCTGAGTGCGCCTCGGAAAATGGCAACAGCGCATGGCGGTCAGGATGGTCACCCATCCAAGTGCCGACCACGCCCGACATCGCTTAACTTTGGTAATCTCACGGGAACCGGTGTCTAGTGGAGCTTATGGTCAATAGTTCTACCATTCGTTCAGGCGTGATAAGTCGTCCCGTAAGACAAAGTGTCTCGAAGCAATATAATGTGTGATGTTCAAAAAATGGTATATAGTCATGACTGTCGGACAAATCACAGTGCTCTCATAAGCCCAAAATTCTACTTTCAATTTGTTGACTTTGATTGATGTTCTGAGATCAATATTAACTGACTGACTTGTTGAGTTCCCAGTTCCTTGTAGCTTAAATTCAAAGCCACTACTGATGTTCATATGGGACTTAACATCTGAGGTCATCAGCCCCTAGATCTTAGAACTACTTAAACGTAACTAACCTAAGGACATCACATACATCCATGCCTGAGGCAGGATTCGAACCTGCGACCGTACCAGTCCCGCGGTTGCAGACTGTAGCGCCTAGAATCGCTCGGCCACCACGGCCGGCTGATGTTTATAGACATCGTTTGTGCGGACCTGTGTACGAACATCATTCTCACTGCGCTTCAGTGGAACATGTTTGTTCCCCACTTGTAATTGTTCATTCTTGTGTTTAACAATTTTTTGATTTAGAATTATAGTTGTAGTTCAGTCCATCCGCAGCCGGTGTCATCTCCCCAGTTAACGGCCCAGTGCTTAGGGCACCCGCCCTCTTAGCGACCGATCGACGTACAAGTGTTAGACAAGGCTAAGCCGTCTTATGTCGGTCTGCTGAAGATTCGAGGCCGGAGCTGTTAAGCAATAATAACTTTATTGTATGTCTATTACATTCCTCAACACATCTGGCTTTATTCTGATGGCTCTTAACATTTAAGCTCAGAGTTTACTTCGCACTGGCATGCTAATATTTAATTTCTCATTTGTTGAGTAGCGTGGCGAGTTTTAATTTAAAAAAATTTGTAACATAAATTGCTGTCTGTCAGTTAAAGACTTAGGAAGCGCTGCGGCACATGTTTCTTAATTACAACTGTTAACTGGAAAGTTGTTAACGATGTTTGGTAAATGCCAGGCGGGCATTTTTCTAAAATTGCAAATATTATTTAAACTGGATTCAATAGGTAAGCTGCTATTGACAGATAGTTTAGCAAGCGCCAGGTGCGGACTTTTCTAAAATTGCTAATTTCGTTTAAATAGCCATGAAAAGAAATATTGTTATAGACAGACAGTTTATTAAGCGTTAGGTGCTTGTTTTCTTAAATCAAAAATTTACTGAAATTCTTACGAACACCTGCCTTACTGAGTGTTGTGACTAATTATTCTTAACTAAGAATTGTTTACTGTGTAATCAACATTTCATTCGATTATTTCATACAGCAAAAATTTGCTTCATTGAGTCCATGCACTCACTGGTTAAACTTGCACAAATTAATTTTCATCACGCGAACTGTCAATGATGATGTTGCTACCGGGCTAACCCTCCCACTCCATGGCCTTGTGTGCTCATCCTGGTGACTTGTCCCTATGATCGTTAATTCAGTGATAGCTTCTGCAGTCTGCTGCTTAACTTTGTGGGTTAAAGAGGAAATCTGTGTTCCATTTCCTGGGACAAATCTTGAATTGTCTTGAATATGAAGGTCTGCAAAACATCTATAATAAACAAAAAGCAACTATAAAATCAAGTAAACAGCTGAGATGGTGCCATATGGAATGAGGTTTGAGACATGTAATGTTGATTTAGTAAATAGTGTCGTGAGAAGTTGGCGAAACCGACTACAGAAATGAAGGTAAGGACAGTATGGCGTTGAAATTGACGTTTCGCATTAGAGTCAATGTTATTTTACGTTTTTCTACTCTTTTTCCCCTCTGCTCTCCTGATTTATGATACGAATGGCACTTTCTCATTCACGTGCGCACACGTGTCCTCTACGTAGGCTACCAACCAGCTGCTTCGAATGTAATCAAGGCCCACGTCACTGCGCGATTGGACACATCCCTGGCACTGATGTGTCTGTAACGTGTGATGGGCAGCACGTGATAACGGATAAAAAGCACGCGCTCCACGCATTAAAAATAAAAGAGGTGGGAAATTGGAATAGCTCGGTGACGATAATAACGCTTGTAATAAGCAACGGGAAGACAATAAGCGACACGCTATCAAAATATTGGACCGTTCGCTCGCTTATCAGCAAATAAATGGGACGTGTGAGAGAGGCAGAACGGTTCCGTAATGGGACTGGATGTGTTCGGGAGAGATATATCTTTTATTTGTCCTTCTCTTCTTTCATGGAAATCGATCCCGTTAATCATAATGTACCTGAAATACGCGTTTCTACAGCCGGCAAATGATTTTATCTTTCTGAGATACGCGTGAAATGACTACGAATCATTATAATTTAATGTATGCCGAGAAATGGCTAGTTCCGAACCGGTAATACTCATTAAAGTGTATCGTTTCTGACGCTGAGTGGTGATAGGTGCTAGGTACGGTACCTTTTACTAATGTACTCGTCTTCTGCCGATATGTATGTCTGTAATCAAAAATAGCAAAAGAAATTCATAAATTAGATGAAGCTCAATTGTAATTTGGTATAAGATTTTATTCAAGATGCCATCTGGAATGCTCATAGTTCATGTATTACGTGTAAGATTACACTTGGAAATCTGCGGCCTTTCAAAATATCATAAGTGAACTGTGGCAGTTTCCACTGTTGTGAAATTGTGGGCTCACCGTCTTTGGGATATGTGTTTCAATGCTAACCCTACACTCTTAACTTTGATTTCTGTGTATATTCGCAAATCGTGTCACGAATACAATAGACTTTAGTTCCAGGAGCTATTAGTTCAAAATATAAATATACCGATATCAATTATTTAACGATGAGTAATGAAAAACTAAAATATTCATTCCGAATGGGTATAATCTATTTCAAGGCAATGAAATTTCTCGGTAATATGAGGGATAGATTCATCAACCCTGTTACCCCCACTCCTCTCCCTAACTGTTGAAAAGATAAAGCAGAAAAAATAAAATTCGTATTATAGGCAAAATTATTTTGGTGAACTGCCAGTGTAGTACTAAAACTGTTCGGCCAGCTGAAATCAAATATCCGCGTTTAGCATATTCCGTTTCGGCCACACAGGTGGGGTGAGGTATGGCGGAACTGAACAAGAATATGTCATTGTCATCTGACACATAGCGTCTCACTACGTAGTCTGTAGTCTGCCATTTCTCTCTTATACACATATGAAGTTTTAAAACCTAAGCAAGCCTTAATGATAGTGTGTGTGTGTGTGTGTGTGTGTGTGTGTGTGTGTGTGTGTGTGTGTGTTTATATGTGCGTGCGTGTGTTTATATGTGAGTGCGTGTGTTTATATGTGCGTGCGTGTGTTTATATGTGCGTGCGTGTGTTTGTAATAAGGGAGGTCGTTTTGGGGCATGTGTATTTGTTTTAGGGAATATTAATGTTCCATCATGTTGGACATACACTCCTGGAAATTGAAATAAGAACACCGTGAATTCATTGTCCCAGGAAGGTGAAACTTTATTGACACATTCCTGGGGTCAGATACATCACATGATCACACTGACAGAACCACAGGCACATAGACACAGGCAACAGAGCATGCACAATGTCGGCACTAGTACAGTGTATATCCACCTTTCGCAGCAATGCAGGCTGCTATTCTCCCACGGAGACGATCGTAGAGATGCTGGATGTAGTCCTGTGGAACGGCTTGCCATGCCATTTCCACTTGGCGCCTCAGTTGGACCAGCGTTCGTGCTGGACGTGCAGACCGCGTGAGACGACGCTTCATCCAGTCCCAAACATGCTCAATGGGGGACAGATCCGGAGATCTTGCTGGCCAGGGTAGTTGACTTACACCTTCTAGAGCACGTTGGGTGGCACGGGATACATGCGGACGTGCATTGTCCTGTTGGAACAGCAAGTTCCCTTGCCGGTCTAGGAATAGTAGAACGATGGGTTCGATGACGGTTTGGATGTACCGTGCACTATTCAGTGTCCCCTCGACGATCACCAGTGGTGTACGGCCAGTGTAGGAGATCGCTCCCCACACCATGATGCCGGGTGTTGGCACTGTGTGCCTCGGTCGTATGCAGTCCTGATTGTGGCGCTCACCTGTACGGCGCCAAACACGCATACGACCATCATTGGCACCAAGGCAGAAGCGACTCTCATCGCTGAAGACGACACGTCTCCATTCGTCCCTCCATTCACGCCTGTCGCGACATCACTGGAGGCGGGCTGCACGATGTTGGGGCGTGAGCGGAATACGGCCTAACGGTGTGCGGGACCGTAGCCCAGCTTCATGGAGACGGTTGCGAATGGTCCTCGCCGATACCCCAGGAGCAACAGTGTCCCTAATTTGCTGGGAAGTGGCGGTGCGGTCCCCTACGGCACTGCGTAGGATCCTACGGTCTTGGCGTGCATCCGTGCGCCGCTGCGGTCCAGTCCCAGGTCGACGGGCACGTGCACCTTCCGCCGACCACTGGCGACAACATCGATGTACTGTGGAGACCTCATGCCCCACGCGTTGAGCAATTCGGCGGTACGTCCACCCGGCCTCCCGCATGCCCACTATACGCCCTCGCTCAAAGTCCGTCAACTGCACATACGGTTCACGTCCACGCTGTCGCGGCATGCTACCAGTGTTAAAGACTGCGATGGAGCTCAGTATGCCACGGCAAACTGGCTGACACTGACGGCGGCGGTGCACAAATGCTGCGCAGCTAGCGCCATTCGACGGCCAACACTGCGGTTCCTGGTGTGTCTGCTGTGCCGTGCGTGTGATCATTGCTTGTACAGCCCTCTCGCAGTGTCCGGAGCAAGTATGGTGGGTCTGACACACCGGTGTCAATGTGTTCTTTTTTCCATTTCCAGGAGTGTATTTGCCCTCTGATTTGTCGGTAGGTGTGCTAGTGATCAAGCTGTGGAGACCGGAAAAAGCCCTACCATTATAATCATAAACAAGAAAGTGCTGCGAGTGTGTTAAAGCGATGAGCATGCCTGATTTGTAAACAACCACCATTGTACACAACCAAATCACAAGAACACACATTATACGAGAACAGACAACTCTATGTACGACAGCGTTTTGCGTCTGCCTTAGGATACTGAGGTGGAACTCTGGTGGGCAACCTGTCAGCGAGGATGCATACATGCGTATGGAATTAAAGCCTGAAAAATGCAGTTAACTACCGTTTAATGTGTCCTGACTGAAAATTGCAACTGCTACGTCATAGCTGCCCTGTAATGTAAGCAAGCCAGAAAGAACTGTGTTCACCAAGTGATCCACCACGCTTCTTCTGTAAAACTGTTACTATTGTGGAAACAAATCAGTCACATTGACGAACAAGTCCCTTATACTTACTGCAATAAGCTAGAAATTAAAATGAGAGAAAGAGTTCCATCCTAGCAGCAGCACTGTAACTATCGCTAACATCACAGTTCACATAACGCGTAAAAGGTTGCATGTTAGTCGCCTTCGATAACGTTCAATCATTAACGTCACTCGCACTAACGTGGACTTCATCTGATTGCCACAATAGTATAAAACACTTCTGTACACGTAAAATACTGCACTTGGGAAAGGTAAGCGCTACAGAAAAGAGTTATCAAGTTCAAACAGCCTCACTCAACTGATAAAATACGATATAAAAACCCCAACAGTCTATGGTAGCAATTATTAGTTTCAGCGACTGGATTAGATCGCAATAATCGTCATCAGATTGATCTGTGTCCTTGAAGTTCACAAAAAAGAAGCAAATAAAATATATAACTATGATTGTCATCGTCACAAGGTGTACGAACATGATCAAATTATGACAAACACTCATTGCCCGTAATATAGGGCTGTCGTTACCACACTGTCAAAGTGACCATGTCATCTATCATGCTACAGTATTGTTCAAAAACCAAAGTCCCGTACTGTTCACAATGTAATCTTAGCAATGTGCTGCCACAATTGGGACAGGAAAAGGAGAGGCGTGGAGGCGTCGTCAGCTAACTGTAACCAACACACCTTCACTCTTCCGAAAGGACTCTTTTCCTGTTTTGGAAGTATCGGTGCTTCCCGCTCTTCCTCCTTGATAGGTTGTGTTGCGTATTTCTAATCGACTTGTTTTGGTCGGCTTTTCTGCTTAGGGATTTTGTTCTGCTTCTTCAACAAGTCCACCATAGGTTGCTGTTTATATCAGCGTTACTGATGCCTCCAGATTTCGGTTGACGTTATCACTGTCTCAGAACGTCTGGCCACCTTATTCCTTGCCCGCAGTGAAGCCTTTACCACAAGATTTGAATGGTTTCATTTTCTCATTCTGGGACCGTACATATTCTTCATTTTTTTTTTTTTTTTTTTTTTTTTGTCATCAGTTTACTCACTGGTTTGATGCGGCCCGCCACAAATTCCTTTCCTGTGCTAACCTCTTCATCTCAGAGTAGCATTTGCAACCTACGTCCTCAATTATTTGCATGACGTATTCTAATCTCTGTCTTCCTCTACAGTTTTTGCCCTCTACAGCTCCCTCTAGTACCATGGAAGTCATGTCTTAGCAAATGTCCTATCATCCTGTCCCTTCTCCTTATCAGTGTTTTCCACGTATTTCTTTCCTCTCCGATTCTGCGTAGAACCTCCTCATTCCTTACCTTATCAGTCCACCTAATTTTCAACATTCGTCTATAGCACCACATCTCAAATGCTTCGATTCTGTTCTGTTCCAGTTTTCGCACAGTCAATGTTTCACTACCATAAAATGCTGTACTCCAGACGTACATCCTCAGAAATTTCTTCCTCAAATTAAGGCCGGTATTTGATATTTGTAGACTTCTCTTGGCCAGAAATGCCTTTTTTGCCATAGCGAGTCTGCTTTTGATGTCCTCCTTGCTCCGTCCGTCATTGGTTATTTTACTGCCTAGGTAGCAGAATTCCTTAACTTCATTGACTTCGTGACCATCAATCCTGATGTTAAGTTTCTCGCTGTTCTCATTTCTACTACTTCTCATTACCTTCGTCTTCCTCCGATTTACTCTCAAACCATACTGTGTACTCATTAGGCTGTTCATTCCGTTCAGCAGGTCATTTAATTCTTCTTCACTTTCACTCAGGATAGCAATGTCATCAGCGAATCGTATCATTGATATCCTTTCACCTTGTCTTTTAATTCCACTCCTGAACCTTTCTTTTATTTCCGTCATTGCTTCCTCGATGTACAGATTGAAGAGTAGGGGCGAAAGGCTACAGCTATGTCTTACACCCTTCTTAATACGAGCACTTCGTTCTTGATCGTCCAGTCTTATTATTCCCTCTTGGCTGTTGTACATATTGTATATGACCCGTCTCTCCCTATAGCTTACCCCTACTTTTTTCAGAATCTCGAACAGCTTGCACCATTTTATATTGTCGAACGCTTTTTCCAGGTTGACGAATCCTATGAACGCGTCTTGATTTTTCTTTTGCCTTGCTTCCATTATTAGCCGTAACGTCAGAATTGCCTCTCTCGTCCCTTTACTTTTCCTAAAGCCAAACTGATCGTCACCTAGCGCATTCTCAATTTTCTTTTCCATTCTTCTGTATATTATTCTTGTAAGCAGCTTCGATGCATGAGCTGTTAAGCTGATTGTGCGATAATTCTCGCACTTGTCAGCACTTGCCGTCTTCGGAATTGTGTGGATGCTGCTCTTCCGAAAGTCAGATGGTATGTCATCAGACTCATACATTCTACACACCAACGTGAATAGTCGTTTTGTTGCCACCTCCCCCAATGATTTTAGAAATTCTGATGGAATGTTATCTGTCTCTTCTGCCTTATTTGACCGTAAGTCCTCCATAGATCTTTTAAATTCCGATTCTAATACTGGATCCCCTATCTCTTCTAAATCGACTCCTGTTTCTTCTTCTATCACATCAGACAAATCTTCACCCTCAAAGAGGCTTTCAGTGTATTCTTTCCACCTATCTGCTCTCTCCTCTGCATTTAACAGTGGAATTCCCGTTGCACTCTTAATGTTACCACCGTTGCTTTTAATGTCACCAAAGGCTGATTTGACTTTCCTGTATGCTGAGTCTGTCCTTCCGACAGTCTTCAAATTTTTCCTGCAGCCATTTCGTCTTAGCTTCCCTGCACTTCCTATTTATTTCATTCCTCAACGGCTTGTATTTCTGTATTCCTGATTTTCCCGGAACATGTTTATACTTCCTCCTTTCATCAATCAACTGAAGTATTTATTCTGTTACCCATGGTTTCTTCGTAACTACCTTCTTTGTACCTATGTTTTCCTTCCCAACTTCTGTGATGGCCCTTTTTAGAGATGTCCATTCCTCTTCAACTGTACTGGCTACTGCGCTATTCCTTATTGCTGTATCTATAGCCTTAGAGAACTTCAAACGTATCTCGTCATTCCTTAGTACTTCAGTATCCCACTTCTTTGCGTATTGATTCTTCCTGACTAATGTCTCCAACTTCAGCCTACTCTTCATCACTACTATATTGTGATCTGTGTCTATATCTGCTCCTGGGTACGCCTTAGAGTCCAGTATCTGATTTCGGAATCTCTGTCTGACCATGATGTAATCTAATTGAAATCTTCCCGTATCTCCCGGCCTTTTCCAAGTATACCTCCTCCTCTTGTGATTCTTGAACAGGGTATTCGCTATTACTAGCTGAAACTTGTTACAGAACTCAATTAGTCTTTCTCCTCTTTCATTCCTTGTCCCAAGCTCATATTCTCCTGTAACCTTTTCTTCTACTCCTTCCCCTACAACTGCATTCCAGTCGCCCATGACTATTAGATTTTCGTCCCCCTTTACATACTGCATTACCCTTTCATTATCCTCATACAATTTCTCTATCTGTTCATCTTCAGCTTGCTACGTCGGTGTGTATACCTGAACTACCGTTGTCGGTGTTGGTCTGCTGTCGATTCTGATTAGAACAACCTGGTCACTGAATTGTTCACAGTAACACACCCTCTGCCCTAGTTTCCTGTTCATAACGAATCCTACACCTGTTATACCATTTTCTGCTGCTGCCGATATTACCCGATGCTCATCTGACCAGAAATCCTTGTCTTCCTTCCACCTCGCTTCACTGACCCCTACTATATCTAGATTGAGCCTTTGCATTTCCCTTTTCAGATTTTCTAGTTTCCCTACCACGTTCAAGCTTCTGACATTCCACGCCTCGACTCGTAGAACGTTATCCTTTCGTTGATTATTCAATCTTTTTCTCATGGTAACCTCCCACTTGGCAGTCCCCTCCCGGAGATCCGAATGGGGGACTGTTCCTGAATCTTTTGCCAATGGAGAGATCATCATGACACTTCTTTAAATACAGGCCACATGTCCTGTGGATACACGTTACGTGTCTTTAATGCAGTGGTTTCCATTGCCTTCTGCATCCTAATGTCGTTGATCATTGCTGATTCTTCCGCCTTTAGGGGCAATTTCCCACCCCTAAGACAAGAGAGTGCACTGACCCTATATCAGCTCCTCCGCCCTCTTTGACAAGGCCGTTGGCAGAATGAGGCTGATTTCTTATGCCGGAAGTCTTCGGCCGCCAATGCTGATTATTTATCAAAGTTTAGGCAGTGGCGGGGATCGAACCCGGGACCGAAGACGGTTTTGGTTATGAATCAATGACGCTACCCCTACACCACGGGTTTACAATTCTCTTACTGTATCACTGATGCGTTCCTGTAGCCGTTGTACGTTGGCTAAGCCATAAATTTGCCAGCTCACATAGTCCCTTGCAAGGTGCAGGGCTGCCTGAAGGGCCCTGTTCTGTATAAATTGTAGTGTGTTTATGCTGGTGTTGGCGCATTACCCCAGACCTCCGTTGCATGTGCAAGTAGTGGACGAACGAGGCATATATAGACTATGATTTCCAAATGAGGGGTTAATGACGTGTTTGGTTTGAGGTCTGGATATAAATCTCTCATTCTTCCTTTGCATCGAATTTCTTCGATGTACTGCCTCTACGTTCAACGTCTGGCAAGCTTGACTCCTAGATATCTGACTGTCTGTGGAACTGGACTGCAACGCAGTATGATCGGTGGGCGTTCCCTTCCGATACTCATCGAAGGGTGATAATGATTACTTGGATCTTCTGCGAATTCAAGGCCAAACGCCATTTCGTTGCCGATTCAGTCAAGGTCTGTGGTCGTTTGAAGCCGTTGCCGCATCAGACGCAGAGGTCTACTCTTTGAAAATAGCGCTTTGTCATTAGTATATGACGCCATGTTCACCCGAGGGGTCCGCAGTAGTTCTGAAGTGCACAAGATGTACAATGTCAGGCCAAGCACCGAGCCCTGTGTGACGGCAGCTGGGATTGGACGACTTGTTAAGCTGCCATCACCAATCCGAACGTGGGATGTGCGGCTTTGTAGACAGCTGTATAGCAGCCGTACATGTCACGTGACGATTCCCAGCGTGTACAATTTATGTAGGGCAGAGTCGAACGCTTGAGAAACTAGTAGCAAGAGGGCCCTCCAAATATTCTGTCCTATTCTGTCTTGTCCTGAGCTTCCATGACTTCTGATAATCGCGGAAGTTGATGCATGGTCGAGAGTCCTCTGCCGAATCCACGTTGTCCTTGAGATAGAATGCCCTCATCGGTAACATGCTGTAGCACTCGTAGTCTGCAAGGAAAGATATAGTGAATATCCCACCTTTAACAGCTAGTGCCTGCAGCTGGCTCTAGTAACCAAAGCCATCGTCAATAACAGTATTGCTCGTTATTGTTCAATTTGTACCTTCCAGTGATACGATAATGTCCTATGGGAACAGAACCGTTTACTGAATCAATCGCAGTAAAAGTGTCACCCTAATCTTCTAGGATGAAAGGAAGAGAAATTTTGAAAGACTTGTAGTGACTTCCTTCGTGCTCTGAAGAATTCCTTCAAATTTGAATTGGTGCTGAAGTAATTGTGAAAAGAGAATCAGAGGCACACCACTCCATTAAAACCCTTACTTTGTAACATACTGAAATTTGAAAATTTTAATTCAAAACTAAGAGGTATGTCATCTACACAGTCTACTAAAACTACCCGTAGCTTCTACCGAAATTGTCCATTAGATATCAAAAGTAGGTCTAAAGATAAGTGAAGACAAAACTAAATACCTGGTTACTACTAGAATGCCAACAGCAGTTGATCAGGAAATGCTAAGAGTTGGAGACATGCAGTTTGAAAAAGTGAACACATTTAAGTATCTAGGCGTGGACATCACTTCAAGAAATGAGATTGAACCCGAACTGAAGAAGAGATTACGGACGGGAAATGCGTGCTACTTCTCACTGAATAGATTACTTTCATCACGGATATTGTCTAGGAATTTTAAGATTAGAATATACAAAACTATTATTCTACCAGTTATGCTGTATGGGTGTGAGACTTCGTCTCTCGCTGTGCAAAATGAAAAACCGTTTCGAGTATTTGAAAACAAAATTTTGAGGAAAATTTTCGGAGCAAAAAGGGATGACAATAGAGGAGAGTGGCGAAAACTGCATAAGGAAGAGGTTCACGAACTTTATTCAAGCCCTGACATAATCAGTATTATTAAATCATGTAGGTTGCGACGGGCGGGTCACGTACCTCGAATGGATGAGGGCAGGGCAGCGCGCAGAGTACTGGTAGGGCACCTAGAAGGAAAACGTCCTGTGGGGAGACCGAGGCGTAGGTGGGAGGACAATGTGAAGGCCGATTTGAGGAGCCTAGGTATTGAAGGTGAATGGAAGGAAATAGCCCAGGACAGGGACTAATGTCGAAAATACGTTGCTGCGGTAATGGACTCTCGAGTCCGGTGTGACCAGTGAGTAAGTAAGTAAGTAAGTAAGTAAGATATCAAAAGTAGAGAAGGCCCTTCCTTATGCCAGTGTAGTGTTTTGTAAATCAAGTGGCACTTACCTACAAATTTTCTATTGTTATTCCACGCGTCTCAACAACAAATCGTCGGGAAACATTTTATAACACCGAAAATAATTACATCTCCTTATGTAAAAAGCTATTTATTTTCATCCGTCATAATAATATTTACCGCTTCAATAAGACAAATTGCTGCTTAACGTTGTTACCAAATATCTCGAAACATTCGTGCCAGATATACTTAGCCTTTAATTCAATACTGTAATGAACGTTCAAATGGACTTAGCCTACTCATTTCTGATATATATATATATGGAGGGGATAGGTTGCTCGCAAAAATCTCTTGACCAATTTACTTTTTTTATTATTATTTTGAGCTTTTCCTCATTACAGAGGCTTATCTCCAACATAATAATTTACCTGGAAATGACAATACAAACAATAAACGTTCTTAAACTATACTCTCAAAATATTTCTCCAGGTGTTTGGATCTTGCGTGTCCTCTTCCTCTGCGCCCATTCTCCTCATTTTGTGCTGTACATTTTGGAGCCAGGTGGTCACAGGTCGTCCTCTTCTTCTTCTCCCCTCCGGTTCCCACTCCAGTATCAATTTTGGTATTCTGGCTTCCTCCATTCGTCGTACATGCCCGTACCACTGTAATTTCTTCCTATCCATTACGTCATATATTCTTTCTTTTATTTCCATTCTCCTTATTACTTCGGTGTTCCTTATCTTTTCTTTCCTGGAGATTCTTGCCGATCTTCTCCAAAAGTCCATCTCTAGAGCTTGTAAATTTTTAATGTGCTTCATGTTAATTGTCCAGGTCTCCGTTCCATACAGAACCACACTCTCTAATATGGATTTGTATATTAATTTTTTAGTTCTGCTCATTACATTCCTGCTCCATAAGACTGAGTTAAGCATTCCAATGACCCTCCGTCCGCTACTAATTCTTTTATTGATTTCTGACTCCGATTTTCCCTCGATTTCTAAAATGGATCCCAAATAACAGAGAGTGTTTATCTTTTTGATTTTCTTTCCTTCAATGTATAGCTCATCTGAATCATTAGTCAAGTATTCTGTTTTTTGGTAATTAATCTTCAAACTCCAAGTTTTGTATGCTACTGGTAGTTGATTGCACATATAGTTAGCATCCTCCCCATCTTGTGCTACGACTACTTGATCATCAGCAAATAATAAATGATGTAGGTAAACTCCATCTCTTATTTCTAATCCCCTACTATTACATTTACGAGACCATGTTCTAAGGCTAATATCTATATAGATTTTAAATAATGATGGTGACATGGGGCAGCCCTGTAAAAGGCCTTTGCTTGTTCTAAATTTCTGTGAAAGTTTATTACTAACTTTCACTTGGCAAATGTTATCTTTATACATCTGTTGTATTATTTTAATCAAGGAAGGGTTTATGTTTGCCATATGTAGTGCTCTCCAAAGTAATTTTCTTGGAACAGCATCATACGCTTTTTCTAGATCTATGAAAATTAATCCTATACTTTTTGATTTTTCCCTATGTTTCTCCAAAATCTGTCGTAATGTGAAAATATGGTCTACACATGATCTCCCAGCCGTGAATCCACATTGTTCATCTTGGGTTCTAAAATTTTTTTCCAGTTTGTTTTTAATTACTTTCGCAAAAATTCTCATTAATGTGTTTGTAACACAAATTCCTCGATAGTTTGAACAAATTTTGCGATCCCCTTTCTTAAATATTGTATTAATGTAACCTAGCTTCATTTCATTGGGTATTGAATCTCCATGTATCATTTGGTTGAAGAGCTGTGTTATCAGTTTCACAATTTTGTCACCACCATATTTCAGACACTCCAGATTGATATTGCCTGGTCCCAGTGATTTACCATTCTTTCCTGTTCTCAACGCCTGAAGTACTTCACTTTCTAAAATATGAATCTCATCATCTTCATGTCCTTTATCTTCCCCTGTTCCTTCTTCTAGATATTCTTCTCTGTCCTCATTTAATAATTTTTGGAAATACTCTTCCCATTCCTTTTGTGTTATCAGTTGGAGATTAGTTTTACTTTTTGTATCCTGTCGAAGCCCTTTCAATACTGACCATGCTTCTTTTGCTCTCCCAAATCCTAATTTTCTATTCACCTTGGCACATGTTCTTTCCCATGCTTCATTTTTTGCCATCCTTATTTTTTTCGTCAATGCATTCTTCTTTTCCTTGTATATTGACCTTGTTTCTTCTGATTTATCATTCAACCACTGAAGGAACGCATTTCGTTTTTCTCTAACGAGGACCTCTAGTTCCTCTGACCACCACTCTGCTGCACGGTTGTGGTTGCTATCTTTTTTACCCAACACCTCTGTTGCTATGATTTTCACATTAGCTTTTATATAGTCATACATTTCCTCTGTACTTCCTTCAAATGATTCAACCAGTTTCCTTTCCATCCTGGCCGCAAAGAGTGTTCTGATACTTTCGTCTTGTAGGCTGTCACTATTAAAAGGTAAATTTTCATCTTTCTCAGTCTGGTTCGTTTTATTTATGTTACTTGTATCACTCCTTGCATTCTTCCATGGCCAGAAAGACTTCATTTTAACTAGATAGTGGTCTGATCCACACTGGGCTCCTCTATAAGATCTGACGTCTACTGCCTTGAAACTACTTGTTTGCCTAATGATAATATAATCTATTATAGAACGAAGTCCTTTGGTGTTCTGTTGCCAAGTATATTTATGAATGTCCTTATGTTTGAAAAATGTGTTGGTAATTTTTAGATCAAATTGTTCACAAATTGCAATCAATCGTTCTCCATTGCCATTATATTCGTCCTCTCCATGTTTTCCTACTATTCTACAAGATTCTCTAATTTCTACCCTTCCATTCAGATCTCCCATGATAATCAGTTCCTTTCTTCTTGGGATTTTTTTCAATGGTCTTCAAGAGGATGTTCAAAAATGTATCTATCTCCTTATCTTTTGTGTCGTTCGTGGGTGCATATACGCCAATAATCACAACTTCCCTAGCAAATAATGTCATTTCAACAGTTATTATACGTTGATTGATGAATGTCCAATTTGTGATTCTTTCTTTCCATGATTTTTTTATCATAATGGAGACTCCTGCTTTGGCTCTTACTGCTTTTGATACCCCACTCCAGATATGTACATAATTATCCAGTTCTTCTTCTCCTTGGCCTTTCTTCTTTGTTTCAGAGAGTACGACAACATCGATGTTGAACATGTCACGTTCTGCGGGGAGTAAATTTATTTTAGTGGAAATACCTTGCACATTCCAGCATCCAAACATAATTTTCCGTTTCTCATTGCCAGTTCGTCGTCCGAAGTTCCAATTTTTCCGAGGCATATTATTAGGTTTTTTAGCATTTTTATGTTTTTATGTGAGTGAGGAGCTGGCCCACTGCACAACCCCCAACCTGGAGGACCAGGTAATTTTTACTCAAGGTTTTCTTCCTTTAGCCTTTGATAAGCCAATATCATACTAAATGGCAGCAGTTGCTAGTTTTGGTCCACCCCGGGTATTTTATTTCCCCGGTACCCACCATATCTGGTGAGCATTCCCCTATCCGCCACCTGGGGAGGCGCCCGATGGGAGACCAGCAAACTCCAATTTACTTCACCTTCTTAAACAATACCCTGACAAACAGTTGTACTCAGCAAACACTGCTAAGTAAAACTTCGAAAAGTACCTGTTAAACATAATAAAAAGTTGATTACAATACCATACAACGTACGAAGAGAGACATTTGGGCTCAATATTTCATTAAACAGAAATTTTGAAACTGACTGCGATTAAGAAAATGTGTTGTGTCGTACTATGAAAACGTGCGGTTTTATTTTCTCTCCCTGAGTCAGCTTTAACTAGAGTATGACATTTTGACATTTTGGCATCAGACATTTTGTTTCTCTTGTACGTATTGTTTCTCATTGTCCCAAATTTTAAACATAGATCATGTACACAACTACGTAATTTGTAGGTTTGTTTCTCGCAGTCACTTCCAATACATGACAGGATATTATGGTTAAAGCTTTTACACCTATGAGTTTTGATATAAAGCTCATAACATCCGAAGCGTGAGGGAGGGGGAGAGGAAGTGCTTAAATTTTTTGGAAATTTGTGGTAAAGTATTATGGGGCCAAACATCTGAGGTCATCGGTCCCTAAGCTTACACACTACTTAAACTAACTTACGCTAAGGACGACACACACATTCATACCAGAGGGAGGACTCGAACCTTCGACAGGGGAGGAGCCACACGGACCGTGACAAGACGCCCTAGAGCGCGCGACAGGAGATGGACAAATGGAGGGTATAGAGGACATGGGAAATACAGATTTAGTAAGTGTAAAATTTCGGTCGGTTCGCTAGTGCTATAATAATAATTGCTATTGTTACTTTAATATGACTGTGAGATGACGTCATGAAGCTGCGTTAAGCGCGGATGGCATGATGGAACACTCGCTCTCATAATCAAGACGTCGGCAACGCCTTAATAATACCAGGATGTGAGGGCGGGAGGACTATATTTGTTCCCTCACACATGACGATGATCCATAGAAAATCACGAAACCCTTAATGCATTGATATTTATGACTGGTAGCTTCTTCACTGATCCAGACTAAGACCTCTCATCATTGTTAGCTGGTTACAAAAATATAGGAAACTATATGACAGTACGAAATACCTTCAGGGATCTTGTAGGTTTACTGCAACACGCTGGCTCCACATGTGTGACGTTAAGTCCGAGTGGTTTCAAATGCGCAGAAGGCTTTAGTCACCCATGACACCACCCATCATTCATTGCCTGGTCTGATTAAAGTTCTATGTTAACGAATATTTGCTTCAGGCGAATTATTCTCTCATTGTTGGATCTAAATATTTAAATGAGACAAACCCGCGCTTTCAATCATTCTAGAGCTCTGCATCTGCGAAATATTGTTCCAACACTTATGGATGACTTAGGGTTTGTCTTAAATGAATTATCACTAATTCCACTCCTGAAAACTGATTTATCATCTGATTATTCTCAGCTTAGCTCATTTGAATACTGAGAAGATATTATTTGGTTGCAACCAGATGCAGAAATAAATAGTGAGGTTCATGGACTTTTAAATTTCGTCTGGAAACTCGTCGATCGTTGTTATATTTGTTCACAGGTGCTCATATATTTCCAATCAAATTATCTCCCTCAGTAATAGCCAGTATCGCATGCGAAATGATGCATTTTTGCATACATTATTTTAATTGGCATTGCTATCCACGAAATCCGCGCCCTGGCAGCTTCCATAAATTCATTAAAATGGCATTCATTTCACATAACATTAATGGTTTTCCTCTGATACCGCTGTAGCTATGAATTAAATGTTAGACGTTGACAATTGTGTCTGATGCCGCTATTTACAGAGAGAATTTTGCTGTCGCAAAGTTATTACCTTGTGTACGAGACAAATATAAGGTTTCAAGAAGCGCTAGAACTGTTCTGTGTGCCCTATATGCTGTAGACAGTAAATGAAAGGTGGTAAAAGTGGTAAATCCCGACTGGCGATCAATTTATTCACCCTTCTAGCCAACTGAGGTCAGTATGATCCCATAACCCCATTGAAAATATATATCTCCCTTTTCTTCAAAGCTATTAGTTTCAAAATATGTGATTTTCGCCTTCTGTGTCAATTGTATCCAGTGATGTTTTTTCAGTTTTGTATTTAGATCAGATTAAAATTTGTTCGTCTTTTTGCATTCAGTACCTCTAGAGTCAGTTTGACCCCATCCTAAATTTCCTCTTATTTCTTGAATGTCACACTTACGAAAACAGTAAGATGACTGTTACAGTGAAGAGGTGTAATGAATATTTTTATGTTAGTTCATTAAAATACCGCCAGTTTGTTCTGTATAAATTATCTGGTGTTTTTACGACCCTAGTGGTGCTCACTGAAACAAAAAAATCATGGTAGTAGAAGGATTAAAGGAGATAGGAAATAGAGAGCGACATCCAGTACATAGCATGTATATGTGTGTGTGAGGGAGGGAGAGGGTTTCTTTTTTTACATTCCCCCGGTTGTTGGCCATCTGCTCGCGACTGAGTTTCCTTTCATCACCCCATGATTTACGAATAAAACGAGAACAAAACTAAGTTTTAAAATGATCAATCAGTGATGATATACACAAACTAATGTTGGTGTTGCGCCTTTACGTCCTCCTTGACGATGTAAATGATTGTGTGCTGCTGATAACTGAACATTAGAAAGATTTATTTAGGCAGTTGTGGAGACAATGTGCTATAAAAAGATGAGAGGGGACTTATTGGAAAGAAGTGATAGTTGAGACGTAGGAATCAAGTGATGAGTAAGATATTAATTAGATAGGTGGAGTGGGATACAGAGGATAGGATGTTGGATTTATCTCTTAGATCTCAGAGATGACATCATGATGTGGGAGATCGATATTTTTATAGTTGGAATGGGAAAGTATATGGAATGTCCGGAGATAAGATAAAAGTGTTATATTTTGACAGAGGTTCAACAGCAAACCACGATGCTCGCGGATGGGATATACGTCCTCGGTATCAAGTTTATGGTAACACAGGACCGACAATGCTGCCTTAAGTGTTTGAAGAGGCCTGGGATTTTTGTTACCTGGTGCAGAATGAGAGTATGAGAAGGCATTCTGATGTGGAAAGCGAGGCGGGATGCCTGTCGTTCAAGGCCGAAGAACATGGAAGGAGCCTCTACATTTTAATAGGTAACTGTAAGACTGATGAGCGTCTTGGGTGTACGAGTAATGATCAAAAGACTTAGAGCACGTGTTCACCCGCACAATAATTGTGGATGTTCGTAGGTAACGGGGTCCCAGTTAAGGCTTGATCGAGTATTTGTCGAATTCATTTTCGCATTTTAATTAGATGTGCCGGACCGTTGTAGGACGTTAGGTGAAGGTCTCGAGCTTGGAAAGCATTGTTGAATGGGTAGGTCCTTCGATGAACACTTATAAATGACTACGTTCGGTGGATTTCTGCTGCGTCCACTGAACACCGCAAGACATCATGGTGTCGCCGTCTACTAAACAGTGGCTACCTGTGTACGCGGACGTTATCGTCGGTTCTCGTAGGGAGTCTAAGACATCGCGCAAAACACTTAACCCATACTAACTTCACAAAGTCTTACAGCAAAATTCGGTCTCTCCGACTATAATTCAGCCAGAGATCTTTCATTATTACAGTTATTATTTCTTTCCTTGTCAATATACGTATCTAAAAAATTACCACCGTGGTAAATACTCGAGTGTCGAAAACACTCTGATTTAATTTCCTATTCTACGGTATTTTCTCCATCTTCACCTATTGTCTAGTTTACGTTATGAAGCAAAGTATATTTGTTACTAAGCTTCATGATGTCTTCGTCTTACAGGGGGGGGGGGGGGGGACGACGACGACGACGACGACAGAAGTGTGAGAAAAAATGAAACAAGTTACATTATCGTGCCTAATGCGGTGTAAGGAAATCGTTGGGATTAAAACAGCTTCCAGTCGTCTGAGAACGGCTAATTAGAGATCCTATATGGTTTTCAAAGGAATTTTATACCCTTCTTCTTACCAACTAGTGGTAAGTTCAGGTAATGATGATGGCTGTGAATAGTTATCAGGCATCCCATCTCGAAAGTAGATCACAAAGGCTCAACAATATTGAAATATGGTGAGTGTCTTGGCCCCGGGGGGTGTGCGAATCCATCCTCGTGCTCACAAAACCAGTCTTGGACTATGCGAGCTCAACAAACATGTGCCTTCCGAGCACCAACAATCTCATCTCTTTCGAATGTACACTCCTGGAAATTGAAATAAGAACACCGTGAATTCATTGTCCCAGGAAGGGGAAACTTTATTGACACATTCGTGGGGTCAGATACATCACATGATCACACTGACAGAACCACAGCCACATAGACACAGGCAACAGAGCATGCACAATGTCGGCACTAGTACAGTGTATATCCACCTTTCGCAGCAATGCAGGCTGCTATTCTCCCATGGAGACGATCGTAGAGATGCTGGATGTAGTCCTGTGGAACGGCTTGCCATGCCATTTCCACCTGGCGCCTCAGTTGGACCATCGTTCGTGCTGGACGTGCAGACCGCGTGAGACGACGCTTCATCCAGTCCCAAACATGCTCAATGGGGGACAGATCCGGAGATCTTGCTGGCCAGGGTAGTTGACTTACACCTTCTAGAGCACGTTGGGTGGCACGGGATACAAGCGGACGTGCATTGTCCTGTTGGAACAGCAAGTTCCCTTGCCGGTCTAGGAATGGTAGAACGATGGGTTCGATGACGGTCTGGATGTACCGTGCACTATCCAGTGTCCCCTCGACGATCACCAGTGGTGTACGGCCAGTGTAGGAGATCGCTCCCCACACCATGATGCCGGGTGTTGGCCCTGTGTGCCTCGGTCGTATGCAGTCCTGATTGTGGCGCTCACCTGCACGGCGCCAAACACGCATACGACCATCATTGGCACCAAGGCAGAAGCGACTCTCATCGCTGAAGACGACACGTCTCCATTCGTCCCTCCATTCACGCCTGTCGCGACACCACTGGAGGCGGGCTGCACGATGTTGGGGCGTGAGCGGAAGACGGCCTAACGGTGTGCGGGACCGTAGCCCAGCTTCATGGAGACGGTTGCGAATGGTCCTCGCCGATACCCCAGGAGCAACAGTGTCCCTAATTTGCTGGGAAGTGGCGGTGCGGTCCCCTACGGCACTGCGTAGGATCCTACGGTCTTGGCGTGCATCCGTGCGTCGCTGCGGTCCGGTCCCAGGTCGACGGGCACGTGCACCTTCCGCCGACCACTGGCGACAACATCGATGTACTGTGGAGACCTCACGCCCCACGTGTTGAGCAATTCGGCGGTACGTCCACCCGGCCTCCCGCATGCCCACTATACGCCCTCGCTCAAAGTCCGTCAACTGCACATACGGTTCACGTCCACGCTGTCGCGGCATGCTACCAGTGTTAAAGAATGCGATGGAGCTCCGTATGCCACGGCAAACTGGCTGACACTGACGGCGGCGGTGCACAAATGCTGCGCAGCTAGCGCCATTCGACGGCCAACACCGCGGTTCCTGGTGTGTCCGCTGTGCCGTGCGTGTGATCATTGCTTGTACAGCCCTCTCGCAGTGTCCGGAGCAAGTATGGTGGGTCTGACACACCGGTGTCAATGTGTTCTTTTTTCCATTTCGAGGAGTGTACTTGTATCCGACATAATGCACCCACGGTTACACTGAACACTCTTCTGACCACGACTGACACTTTTAACGTATGGAGGACATTGCACAGGTACCGACAACAGCGCACCTGGAGACATGGCTAACATTTATGTTCAAGGATACATTTTAGAGTGGTGTTTCCACATTTTTGTTCAACCCGTGTATTCCTGTATTCCGTGCGGCCTTTGCCGTGGTGTAAGCTCTTCTAGTACGCTGAATACCGGATATGTCACGTTTCGGGTAAGTGACTGTCGAGAGTATGTCTCTTACAACCTAATAACATTCCTTCCTCATCTTATATCCTCTGGTTAACCCTCAACATCTCGTGTAGTCGAAGACTAAAAATTCCATCGCTTTCTCAATCGTCCACATCCTCGAAATGCCAATGAACCCCACACTCCTTTCACTCCCAAACATTGTAGATTCTATCCGAAAGAAACTTTTGCAAGCTCCCATTTCCTGATCATAAGCTCAATACTGAATTTTACGCTTATCCCTCCTCATCAACGTTATGTCGATACTTCGATAATTACAACATTTTCTCTAAAGCTTTCTACACCGCAGTAGTTCCTTTCTCCAGCAAGCGTAATGGATATTGCACGGCAGTACTTCATTAACGTCTTTACTCTGAGAGCATTTAGTCTTTGTAGCACTTTTATGAGAAAGTTAATTAAGTTGAAAGGCTAGTAGTTCCTCTCCTTTAAAGAGATCCCGTAAATGAAAATCTGTGGCTGTAAGAGATGGGAAACTTCTAATGAAGTAAGTGAAGTCACTAGTGATAATGGTTTCTCTTTCGCTGTGGCTACTGCGAGTCATTTCACGAAATCGAAGGTTTTGTTACATTTGTAGCATATCCTGTTCCTTTGGTAAGTGAAAAATGAACACAGCTCGCATACTAAATCCATCTCGCTATGTTACTCATATTTAGGTTTCAATGCCTGTTGTGCAAATGTTACTACGTCTGTAAACATGGTATGACCAAATTACATACAAAGCGAGGTATTGCAGTGTGTTAGAGCACATGACTCACATTCGGGAGGACGACATATCTAACCAGATTTCGCCCATCCTGATTTAGATTTCCCATGATTTCCCTAAATCGATTCAGGTAAATGTCGGGATGGTTCCTTTAAAGGGGCACGGCAGACTTCCTACAACACCCTCTTTAAACAGGTAGGACCGTTTACACGTGTGTGGTGTGAGAAGGCCGAAGCCTAAAAACGACCGGTTTTGACGGTCTCTCGAGTGTAGCGCACAAATTTTCGATGGCATTCGTATTGAGAAATCTGAGTGGCCAAATTATACGCACGAACTGCCCAGATCGTTGTTCTGACTAACCGCGAACAATTGTGAGCTGACCTCTCGAGTGTAGCGCACAAATTTTCGATGGCATTCGTATTGAGAAATCTGAGTGGCCAAATTATACGCACGAACTGCCCAGAACGTTGTTCTGACTAATCGTGAACAATTGTGAGCCGGTCAGATGTTTGGAAAAATGAAAACTATGAATGGCTGCAAATGGTCTCAAAGTAGCCGAATATAAACATTTACAATCACTGATCAGTTCAATTGGACCCAATCCGTTCCACGTAAGCGCACCTCATATCACTATGGAGCCATTAACAGCTTGCAGAGTGTCTAGTTGACAACTTGGGTCCATGGCGTCGTGGGGTGTGTGCCACGTTCGAAACATAGAATCACCTATTAGCAACGGAAATCGGGACTCGTCTGACAGGGCCACGGGTTTCCTGACGTCTAGGGTCCAACTGATGTGGCCATGAGCCCAGGAGAGCCCAAGTCCAAGTTTAAACGCAGCCAAAACCTCTCAGACAAACAGAAGCTAAACGATGTCAAAGTTAGCGTAAGGAGGGCTATGCGTGAAGCGTTCAGTGAATTCGAAAGTAAAATTTTATGTACCGATTTGACAGAAAATCTAGGAAGTTCTGGTCTTACGTTAAATCAGTAAGTGGCTCGAAACAGCATATCCAGACACTCCGGGATGATGATGGCATTGAAACAGAGGATGACACGCGTAAAGCTGAAATACTAAACACCTTTTTCCTTTTTTTTTTTTCGCAGAGGAAGACCGCACTACAGTTCCGTCTCTAAATCCTCGCACAAACGAAAAAATGGCTGACATCGAAATAAGTGTCCAAGGAATAGAAAAGCAACTGGAATCGCTCAACAGAGCAAAGTCCACTGGACCTGACGGGATACCAATTCGATTCTACACAGAGTACACAAAAGAACTTGACCCCCTTCTAACAGCCGTGTACTGCAAGTCTCTAGAGGAACGGAAGGTTCCAAATGATTGGAAAAGAGCACAGGTAGTCCCAGTCTTCAAGAAGGGTCGTCGAGCAGATGCGCAAAACTATAGACCTATATCTCTGACGTCGATCTGTTGTAGAATTTTAGAACATGTTTTTTGCTCGAGTATCATGTCGTTTTTGGAAACCCAGAATCTACTATGTAGGAATCAACACGGATTCCGGAAACAGCGATCGTGTGAGACCCAACTTGCTTTATTTGTTCATGAGACCCAGAAAATATTAGATACAGGCTCCCAGGTAGATGCTATTTTTCTAGACTTCCGGAAGGCGTTCGATACACTTCCGCACTGTCGCCTGATAAACAAAGTAAGAGCCTACGGAATATCAGACTAGCTGTGTGGCTGGATTGAAGAATTTTTAGCAAACAGAACACAGCATGTTGTTATCAATGGGGAGACGTCTACAGACGTTAAAGTAACCTCTGGCGTGCCACAGGGGAGTGTTATGGGACCATTGCTTTTCACAATACATATAAATGATCTAGTAGATAGTATCGGAAGTCCCATGCGGCTTTTGGCGGATGATGCTGTAGTATACAGAGAAGTTGCAGCATTAGAAAATTGTAGGGAAATGCAGGAAGATCTGCAGCGGATAGGCACTTGGTGCAGGGAGTGGCAACCGACCCTTAACATAGACAAATGTAATGTATTGCGAATACATAGAAAGAAGGATCCTTTATTGTATGATTATATGATAGCGGAACAAACACTGGTAGCAGTTACTTCTGTAAAATATCTGGGAGTATGCGTGCGGAACGATTTGAAGTGGAATGCTCATATAAAATTAATTGTTGGTAAGGCGGGTACCAGGTTGAGATTCATTGGGAGAGTCCTTAGAAAATGTAGTCCATCAACAAAGGAGGTGGCTTACAAAACACTCGTTCGACCTATACTTGAGTATTGCTCATCAGTGTGGGATCCGTACCAGATCGGGTTGACGGAGGAGATAGAGAAGATCCAAAGAAGAGCGGCGCGTTTCGTCACAGGGTTATTTGGTAACCGTGATAGCGTTACGGAGATGTTTAATAAACTCAAGTGGCAGACTCTGCAAGAGAGGCGCTCTGCATCGCGGTGTAGCTTGCTCGCCAGGTTTCGCGAGGGTGCGTTTCTGGATGAGGTATCGAATATATTGCTTCCCCCTACTTATACCTCCCGAGGAGATCACGAAAGTAAAATTAGAGAGATTCGAGCGCGTACGGAGGCTTTCAGACAGTCGTTCTTCCCGCGAACCATACGCGACTGGAACAGGAAAGGGAGGTAATGACAGTGGCACGTAAAGTGCCCTCCGCCACACACCGTTGGGTGGCTTGCGGAGTATAAATGTAGATGTAGATGTAGAGCCACTGCACGCAATGTTGTACACTTAGGAAAGGCACTTGTGTCGGTTGTCTGCTGTCATAGCCCATTAATACCAAATTTCGCCGCACTGTGCAAACGGATATGTTCGTCGTACGTCGCACATTGATATCTGTGGTTATTTCACGCAGTATTTCTTGTCCGTTACCTCCGAAAGCTTTTCGCAAACGCCGGCGCTCTTGGTCTTTAACTGCAACTGAGTTTTCCGTGGTGAGAGGTAATGTATGAAATTTGGTATTCTCAGTACACTCTTGACACTGTGGATCTTGGAATACTGAATTCCCTTAAGATTTCCGGAATGGAACGTGCCATGCGTCTAGCTCCAAGAACCATTTCGTGTACATATCCTATTAATTCTCGACGTGCGGCCGTAGTCACTTCGAACTCCTTTCCATATGAATCACTTTAGTACAAACGACAGTTCCACCAATGCACTGCCCTTTCACACCTTGTGTACGCTATACTATCACTATCTACAAATGTATACATCGCTATTCCATGACTTGTCACCTCATTGTAAATCGCGGAGACTGTAGCATAATTACTGTCTTTGAATGAAAGTGTCATTTCGTTTCGTCTCTTTGTGTATTTCGTTCAGTTGCGTTGCTACACTGTAGCAGCTCCATATATAGTCAAAGTTTCTTGGAGCTATGTTACTTGGTAGTGTCACTTTCGTACTTCAGTTTTGCACAACGGTGTGGAAATAGAAATACTCTCCTGGAAATTGAAATAAGAACACCGTGAATTCATTGTCCCAGGAAGGGGAAACTTTATTGACACATTCCTGGGGTCAGATACATCACATGATCACACTGACAGAACCACAGGCACATAGACACAGGCAACAGAGCATGCACAATGTCGGCACTAGTACAGTGTATATCCACCTTTCGCAGCAATGCAGGCTGCTATTCTCCCATGGAGACGATCGTAGAGATGCTGGATGTAGTCCTGTGGAACGGCTTGCCATGCCATTTCCACCTGGCGCCTCAGTTGGACCAGCGTTCGTGCTGGACGTGCAGACCGCGTGAGACGACGCTTCATCCAGTCCCAAACATGCTCAATGGGGGACAGATCCGGAGATCTTGCTGGTCAGGGTAGTTGACTTACACCTTCTAGAGCACGTTGGGTGGCACGGGATACATGCGGACGTACATTGTCCTGTTGGAACAGCAAGTTCCCTTGCCGGTCTAGGAATGGTAGAACGATGGGTTCGATGACGGTTTGGATGTACCGTGCACTATTCAGTGTCCCCTCGACGATCACCAGTGGTGTACGGCCAGTGTAGGAGATCGCTCCCCACACCATGATGCCGGGTGTTGGCCCTGAGTGCCTCGGTCGTATGCAGTCCTGATTGTGGCGCTCACCTGCACGGCGCCAAACACTCATACGACCTTCATTGGCACCAAGGCAGAAGCGACTCTCATCGCTGAAGACGACACGTCTCCATTCGTCCCTCCATTCACGCGTGTCGCGACACCACTGGAGGCGGGCTGCACGATGTTGGGGCGTGAGCGGAAGACGGCCTAACGGTGTGCGGGACCGTAGCCCAGCTTCATGGAGACGGTTGCGAATGGTCCTCGCCGATACCCCAGGAGCAACAGTGTCCCTAATTTGCTGGGAAGTGGCGGTGCGGTCCCCTACGGCACTGCGTAGGATCCTACGCTCTTGGCGTGCATCCGTGCGTCGCTGCGGTCCGGTCCCAGGTCGACGGGCACGTGCACCTTCCGCCGACCACTGGCGACAACATCGATGTACTGTGGAGACCTCACGCCCCACGTGTTGAGCAATTCGGCGGTACGTCCACCCGGCCTCCCGCATGCCCACTATACGCCCTCGCTCAAAGTCCGTCAACTGCACATACGGTTCACGTCCACGCTGTCGCGGCATGCTACCAGTGTTAAAGACTGCGATGGAGCTCCGTATGCCACGGCAAACTGGCTGACACTGACGGCGGCGGTGCACAAATGCTGCTCAGCTAGTGCCATTCGACGGTCAACACCGCGGTTCCTGGTGTGTCCGCTGTGCCGTGCGTGTGATCATTGCTTGTACAGCCCTCTCGCAGTGTCCGGAGCAAGTATGGTGGGTCTGACACACCGGTGTCAATGTGTTCTTTTTTCCATTTCCAGGAGTGTAGAAACATAGTAAGACTAGCTGAACATCATTCAAAAGCCCACAGTGACTGAACGAAAATGTAACGGAACTTGTACCAGCATTTCTAAGATTCTGTTTCACCTCTTCGGATCCAGCACGGTTAGGTTCTCAGACCGAATGGCAACATTGCATTATGGCAGTCAATTACGTTAGACGGATGTTCGTATTATCGTGTCTAGACCCTGTCACTTTTGTCCGAAGACCTACGCAGCAACATCACTGCTTCCCCTTGTCCTGTGCTACTCTCACCGCGAGTTAATTACCGGCATTCCGTACGGCCGGGTTTCTGTGGCAGCTCCCGCACTCTCCTGCGACCCCAATTAGCGGCAATAACGCATCACACGAGTCGTTCCCAGATCTCGTGTCGCTCGACGTTTGGCTTGTTGTTAGGCTGCTGGGACACCGCAGCCGCTGCGCCGGATAACTCAACACATTGCCGCTCCCAGCTGCCTCGAGTTCATCGTCAGATGACCAGAAATAACGTTTCACTCTGCATCAGAGTATGCAAAGTTTTGAAACTTCGTAGAAGATTAAGACTGTTTTCTGGACCGGTCTTCGAATTCGGAACGTTGCCTCTCGCTGGGAATGCTCTTGCCTAAAGGAGTGCTTTTGAATCAACATATGCAGTAAACATTCTATGTCGTTGACAAGGTGGGAGGAAGGCGCTGGTGTAACTACGAAGGACTTTTGATAAGTAATGCAACACATTTTTTTTCTCGGAGAATTTCGGTTGAAAAAGTGCGGAATTTGCTGTGGGTAATCATGGACTAATCCCGCTTTAGCTTGTTTCATGACGTTCCAGTAGGTGGCGGCGATATACATAGTCCACAAAATGGCGTCTAAAACTGAGGTGCATTCCAGGCAGCGCTCCATTTGGTGGATAACCAAAGCATTTCAGATATTTATAGTCGCTTGCAGAGTGTATATAGAGACATGCCAGTGAACAAAAGCACAGTGAGTCGTTGGGCGAGGCGACTGTCATCATCACTATAAGCTCGAGCAGACGCGTCTGACCTCCCGTGCACCAGCTGGCCGCACACAGCTGTGACTCCTACACTTATTCGAGATGATCGGCAGATCAGGAAAACCTCGCTGCTCACCTGCATGTCTCTGTCGGTTGTGCCGACACACTCGTCCACCAGTTTGGGTACTGAAAGGTGTGTGCCCGCTGGGTCCTACACCATCTAACAGAACAGCGTAAAAAGCAGTCAAGGATAATCAGTGCAATTGCTTGCGTTTTACAAGGTTGATTGTGACAATTATTTGTCAAACTAATAACTGGGCGATGAAACACGGGTTCATCAATTCGAACCGGAAACAAAAGGGAAGTCCATGGTTTTGAATTGTCTCGTTGTCAGTGTAGGTTTGTACTCTGGGAAACAAGGAGAGGATGTCGTCTGGTGATAGGCATCCTCTTTCTGCAACACGAACTGCATGCATGAATTAACAGGGTTCGTTATTTATAAGAAAAAGAAATTACGTAACTTAGACCAGGTGTTGTGGTACTAGCTCTTCCGTAGTAGTCCACTTTAGCCTCAATGCTGGTGAAGTACTATGTACACTACTCTGGTCGCTATGTGTTGCCTGAGACTGAGACTCTGATTGCGCCTCCGACTGACTCACTGGATGACTGACTGACCGAGTCCTCTGGTCCGCAGCGGTGATCTAAATATTGGCGGCGGAGAGGGCGATGGCGGCGCTTTTCTTGCCAGTCTGCCTTTTGCCTCTCTCCCGTAGGCTCACATGCTCCGGCGTCTATTATCGATCTGCTCGCAGCCTCTTTGCTGCCTGGAGTGCTGGCTCCAACTTATGCCGGCACACATGGAGTGGCGCCACACAACCTCTCCTCCAAGGGAAAGGATCAAAGCTGCCCCCTCCACCATTAAAGTCATGGCTACGGTCGCATGCAACCCGGAAGGGGTTATTCTCTTTGATGTCCTCACTCATTTTCCAACGATCAGCTGTGAAATGTGTTGCAGTACCCTCAGTAAACTGAAGAAACGGCTTCAGCACATTTATCGGTACAAAGCTGCAAAAGAACTTCTCCTTCTCCATGACTGCAGGACCTCACACAAGTGTGCATCACCGAGACGAACTTAGGAAACTTCATTGGATTGTTCTTCCTTATCCAACCTACAGCCCGGAACTCGCACCTTCCTACTTGCAACTGTCTGGTGCAATGAAGGTTGCACAAATTGGAAAGAGGCTGTAGATAGTGGGGAGTTTACTGATGCAGCAAGCTGTTGGCTCTGACGTTGACCAATATAGTGTTACAGTGTAGGCACACAGGCCAATCCCACTAAGGCGGCGCAAGTCACATTGAACAGATATTATGTTAAAAGTAGAGTTTGTTAACTTAAACAGTGGTAAATAATATTGTGTATTGGAATCTTGAATAAAACCAACCTGCTTTCAGAAAAAAATGTATCATATTACCTACTGAACGTCCCTCATAAAAATGTAAGATGGTGAGCGCGAGTCTTGCCTCGATAACTTAGTCGGTAAAAGGGCGCAGAAATATAACATTCCAAGTTCGAGTCTCGCTTCGGAACGTAGTTTTAATCTGACAGGAAGTTTAATGGTCAGGATTCTTTTTGTAGTAATGTCGGGATGACAGTAAAGGGTGTAGCTTCAAAACACGGTAAAACGGACAAATGTAAAGCATCAAACTGCGACTTGTTTAAGGCAAAACTAAAATATTTGTGTTCTGTTGAGGTACACTATATGACCAAAATTCGGTGAACACCCCATTAATAATGAGTGTGAATTGAACAGAGAGAGCTGAATTATTTCGGAAGCGGCAGTAATGAAACTAAAGATTTCATGCCGTGCGGGATTAGCCGAGCGGTCTTAGGCGCTGCAGTCATGAACTGTGCCGCTGGTCCCGGCGGAGGTTCGAGTCCACCCAAGGGCATGGGTGTGTGTGTTTGTCCTTAGGATAATTTAGGTTAAGTAGTGTGTAAGCTTAGGGACTGATGACCTTAGCAGTTATGTCCTATAAGAGTTCACACACATTAACCTGCAGAGTTCATGGGGGGACAAAAGAGTTAGTTGCCTGAGGTCGACAGAACATAGCGCAATATGGGCCTGTCTAAGTGTAGTGTCATTGACTGATATTCAAAACGTCCTCGGTCCCGTGTTCAAACCCTGCAAGTCATAAATATTGAATAAAAATCATCATTGGCGGCATAGGAAGTCACTTCTCTCTGCCAACGCCCTTGTCAAAGAGGGCGGAAGAGCGGACAGAGGTTCTTGGTACTCTCTTGCTCTTGGGGGTGGGAAACGGCCCTTAAACGTACCAGAATCAGCAATGATAAACGGCAAGGAGATGCACAAGTAAATGAAAACTACTGCATTAAAGACACATAATGTGTATACACACGACACGTGGCCTGTATAAAAAGATTCCAAAGTAGCTCCAATTATAATCTCCGGAGCAGAAAGCCAATGGGGAGGTGACCATGAGAAAAAGATTTAATAACCAACGAAAGGACAACGTTCTACGAGCCGGGGCGTGGCATTTCAGGAGTTTGACTTGTTAGGGAGGCCGGAAAATCTGATAATGGAAATGAAAAGGCAATTATAAGGGTGTGGGGGTCAGTAAAGCGAATGGAGACAACATTAGGATTTCTGGTCAGATGTGTATAGGGTAATATCAACAGCAGCAGAAAATAACGGGAGTAGGATTCATTATGAATAGGAATGTAGGGCAGAGAGTGAGTTAATGTTAACAGTTCAGTGATTGGAGTGTTCTCATCAGGATCAACAGCAAACTTACACCAGCAACAAAAGTTCGAGTATACATACCGACTTCGAAAGCTGAAGATGAAGAGACAGAGAAACTATACGAGGATATTGAACTGGCAATTCAGTTCGTAAAGAGAGATGAAATTCTCTTGGTTATGGGGGACTGGAGTGCTGGGGAAGGAGTAGAAGAAAGGGTCCCGGGAAATATGGCATTGGTAGCAAGAATGAGAGAGGAGAAAGACTAAATTAGTTTTACAACAAATTTCAGATAGTGATTCAAGAATCACAAGAGGAGGAAGTATGCTTGGGAAAGGTTGGTGGTGCTGGAAGATTTCAGTTAGATTACGTCATAGTCAGACAGACACTCTGAAATCAGATACTGGATTGTAAGACCTAACCAGGAGCAGATACAGACTCAGATCAAAATTTAGTGGTGATTAAGAGTTGGTTGAAGTTCGAGACACAACTCATGAAGAATCAATACGCAAATAATTGGGATAAGGTATCATTAAGGAACGAAGGGATACGCTTCCAATTCTCTGAGGCTATACATAGTTCAAAAACGAATAGCTTAGTAGGCACTACAGTTTAAGAGGAATGGATATCTCTAAAAAGGGCAATCACAGACATCAGAAATGAAAACATAGGTAGGAAGAAGGTAGCTGCAGAGAAACCATAGGTAACAGAAGAGCCGGCCGCGGTGGTCGTGCGGTTATAGGCGCTCCAGTCCGGAGCCGCGCTGCTGCTACGGTCACAGGTTCGAATCCTGCCTCGGGCATGGGTGTGTGTGATGTTCTTAGGTTAGTTAGGTTTAAGTAGTTCTAAGTTATAGGGGACTCATGACCACAGCAGTTGAGTCCCATAGTGCTCAGAGCCATTTGATATTGTAACAGAAGAAATACTTCATTTTCCCGGTGAAAGAAGGGAGTAAAAAATGTTCAGCGAAATTCAGGAATACAGAAATACAAGGAATTAAATAAACAGGAAGTGCAAGGAAGCTATGACGAAATGGCTGCATGAAAAATATGAAGAAATAAAAAAAAATGATTGTCAGAAGGACTGTCTCATTCTATAGAAAAGTCAAAACAAACTTCGGTGAAAGTTCAAACAGGGCTGGCAACATTAACAGTGTTAAATGCAAAGAAGGAGCAGATAGGTATTTATGGGGAGGGGGGGGGGGATTTTTTGTGATTTTGCGTTGGAGCTTGTGGCACACACACACACACCCGATTTTTGAACCTTCCCCACTGCATGCAAATGCTGCACAATAGTGGAATGATCACAGTTCATTACATTTGAAATATGCCCGCTCAGGGCGCAAATGTTTCTTGCCGTCTCCGCTGCTATCACCCCTATACTGATCTTAAACAGAAGAATATATCGGAATTTTTCGATGTCTCCACTAGGCAGTACTACTTCTAGCGTCCACACCTCCTCTCACTATCTCTAAATGACAAAATGACAATAAGCAAATTCAAATATCAACAGTAGACTACATGTAAGAAATAACAATCCATAAATAAACCGTTAGCAAACAGAGTACCATGATGGAAACCCGAAAAGCTACCAACTCCTGCACCAACCTAATTGTTTTCTCCATCTAGGATGAGGAGGAGGAGGAGGAGGAGATTAGTGTTAGGCGCCTCATCGACAACGAGGTTATCAGAGGCGGAGCACAAGCTTCACTAGGGAAGGATGGAGGACTAGCGGCCGTCCACTTTCGAAGTCAGTATCCGGCATTCGACTTAGGCGATTAAAGGAAATCACAGAGAACTTCAATCAAGGTGCCCGGACAATGATTTCAACGACTATTCTTCCGAATGCTAGTCTGGTGTGCTATCCTCTCGGTTTTTCACCATCCAGTGCTGGCAAGTAAGAATTTGTCGGTTCTGAAGTCTCCAACTCCCTCATGTGTGATGTGGGAGCCACATCTGTACGCAGCGCCATCCGCCCGCAGGCTCTGTGGCATCCGAAATTAACCGTGTTAATGCCGGGTGACAGCACGAATACCAACCTGAGTTCGGTGTCACCAGTCGTCTCCCTTATTCAGGGGCTTAATTAACAGGTACGTGACGTGAGTACCATGCGACAATTCCCCCACCGCATTTACCCTATCAACTCCTATGTCCCACCGCACGCCACCGTAAAATAACAGTTGTACACTTCTTTTAAATAACGATAGTAAACAAAAAAGTATCAGTCCCGCAGGGGTCAAGTGCCAGGAGTAGACTACTCAACCGTGCAGAGAGGCCTTCGAGTAATCATTCTTCCAGGTCTTCCATACGCGTCTGGGAGAGAAAATAAATTACGTATATCGTCCCACGCTAAGACCCTTACGTAACAGCAGCGGCACCTTATCAGAAGAGAGTACACCTTCTGGGTTTCATGCAGACACTACGGAAGGAGAACGGGTGCACCACAGTGAGCCACCGAAATGCTCGGCAGCTGGAGACGCACACCAGGTGCAAGTACGCGAGGCAGTATGCTTCTTAGGGTAAAACATAATACAGTGAAGTTCTGGCGATGTGTGTGTTGTAGTGGAAGTGGAAGATTAGAGTAAGCAAACCTTCCCTAGTGGCTGTACACCATCACTAATATAATCAGTGAGAGCTTATCATAAACTGAAAAAAGGTGAACAGTCACTGCACTCGGCTAGGGAAAGTGCACCGTAGCTTATTATTGCATCAGTATTGCAGTCTGACAATGATAGAGAGTTCTTTAAGAAAATAATGAGCAGCTTAACTGAACTATGGCCCAATTTGAAGATTGTCCACGGGAAAACTAGACAGTCAGAGCGAAGGCACCATAGAGCGAGCAAATGAAGACATAGAAAATACGCTAACTGCATGGTTGCAGGACCACAACACCGCTGACGGGAGCCGTGCATTAAGATTTGTGCAGATACTGAAGAATAGCGCTGTACATTTTGGAATTAAAAAATCTCCGTACGAAACGATGTTTGGCTGCGCACCTAAACATCGTTTGTCTTCAACAAGTTTACCTCCTGAAACGTTGATGAACGTTCACTCTGAGGATGACCTTGAAAATATACTTATTCAAGTGAGTGTTAACAGTGATACAGGGACCGAAACGTTGCAAGATAATAATCACAGTAAATGCCCGTAGCAAGAGGATAACATACCAACAGGAACAGAGGTTTAGAACAGAGAGAACGAAAGTATTCCTCAGAATAATGGCTACTGCCTGACTGATTTACACTAGTCAACTCGTGCTATTAAGATACAGAGAGCTGAGGCCTACAACCTGGAACAAAAAGGGCTGTGCTGTAAGAGTTTCAGTTCCCGACTTCGATAAAGGAAGAAGAGACGCTAGGTCGATCTTGGATGCCGTTCTCGAGAGAACGGCCGTTGGCTTATACCGAACCTGGACGAGAGATGGTTTGCTGAGCCGAGTACAGGAATGGTAGTAAATTGTTTGTTTTGAAATAATTATGGGAGGGATGATACGATATTCCACTGCGGTTACAACTACAACATTTTGTTTCTGGTCCCAGTTCAGTACTTGCTCTCTAAGAATAATCTCAGAAGAGGAAGTTCGAGCAGAGAAAACTGTTGCCCTGAGGACGACGTCTCAGTCGATGGGAAGCGGCCAGGGATTCTTCAAATGCAACTGCTGCAAAAAATGTCGGACTGTGAGATGCTATTGCAAAACAAAAATGTGTTGTCAAACTCAAAGTGGCATGGTGCACGTCCTTGCTGCATAATTGAATTTTACATAATATGGAAGGATGGTATTAAGACAGCAACCAGCCACAAATTTACTTTCAGCTCCTTTATTCAAAGGGAACCGTTACCGGTTTCGAATCGTTGTGATTCATCCTCAGACGGTTTACACGCTTTCTTTATAACATGTGGTGTGTTTTTACAGATTAATTGTCCTAAAATATAAATAATACATAATTATAAACACGCCATACACAGATGTTTGCCTTACAGATTTTCGTTTCATGAGACTTACGTGAAACGTCGGTTTCGAGTGTTTGTTTTCATACCATTCGTCCAACAGATGTAAATGCATTCCTACTGCATCCTCGTTGTTGCACACGTAAATAGTTCTCACTGAACGCTTTAGATTTGTCGCTGAGATCATTTCAACCACGCACCACATGCTTTGATACATACAAAGAGCTTACAAACATATGAGTATCACAGATGCTATGATATATCGTAACATTTGACGATGATGTCCTATGTTTGGATCATATATTCATTTACACAACTGTAATGCCTTTTACATTAGTACAGTGACATTGAATTGTTGAGTTGATATTGTTAAATTAATTTTTTGAGTTGATATTGTTAAATTAATTATAAAGTTTTTTGTATGTATTTAGAACTGTATAGGTAAAATAGTATATTATTTAATTACATTTAGCATTATGAGAATTATAGTAACATATAAATTAGCTACTTGATCTGCTAATAGATGTACTAGTATTATTTGCTTCAAAGGCTGAAAAGTAATTTTTGGAAGTTTTTCAGTAAAGGGGTGTTACCTAACTGTTCGTTAAGGATATAGTCTGGGGTGCTCTTTTTGTGTGTGTATATTTCTAATTCTTCTAATATATTCATAGTGGTTCCTTTTTCTGCTAGATGCAAAATTTTTAAGTTGGCCTCAATGTTTCCCACTAAATGGTTTTCTTCAGCAATATGGGCTGCAAATGCTGATTTGTTTAGGTTACCAAGTCTTAGAGCTTCAATATGTTCTTTGTGTCTAATTTGAAAACTTCTGCCTGTCTGTCCAATATACAATTTTTGGCATGTATCACTTTTGAGTTTGTGTATTCCTGATTTATGGTAGGGACTCTTGGAGGTATTTACATCATGGATTACTTTTTGTTGTAATTTATTATTTGTGGAAAAGCTGATTGTGATATTTTTCTTATTTTTAAGTAAGTTTGCTATTTGGTATGAAACTGGGCCTATGTATGGGAGAGTAGCATATTTAGGTTTGGCTTCAGTGGCACACTGATTTGGCTTGAAGTTACTGCTGTGAAGTGAATCTGTGGTTTTTGTATGCGTTCTGTTGTGTTTTTCTATTATTGTGGGTTTATATCGATTATTATGAGCAACTGTTTTAATTATATTGATTTCATTTTGTTGGTCCGTGTCACTCATTGGTACTTTTTTAATTCTTTAGCGTCGTTCTGAAATATGCCATTTTTTGTTGGCGGGGGTGGCAAGATGAGTTGCTAATACCGACATATGTGGTGGTAGGTTTTCTGTAAATACTAAATGTAGAGGACTGAGTGATATCTGATAGCTCAGATACAACATATCAAGAAAACGAAAATGGTTTATTAGTTTTTAAGTACAGTGATAAATGAACATTGTATTCACAAAGCAGCATACTGGTGTATCTAAAGTAATCAATTTCATTATAATAAAACCGTCAGTACTGTCTACAAGAAATATTCCAGACGAGATTGGCTATTTAAAGGAAGAACGAATAAAAATGATTACATAATTCGTTTATTCATATGATGTAAAGTTTTGTATAGTAAGACTGTTAAAAAAAATAATACACACGTGTAATACAATATTCTTATGTAAATTATTTAACAGTTTTAATGATAAAACATTGCACTTGGTTGCATGTGTTTATTATTAACGCTTAGCGTTGCAGAATTACGCAGGTAGCAATGTCATGAAAAATGATTGTGGAACGAATGACTTCAATACGTTGATGTCATTGGCGGATAGTGCTGTGGTGGAGATTCTACCCAAGTCTGTCCCCAGATTTACTTTATGTAATCCTCGCCAAACGCGCAAATATTTCGTTAAAATGCAGAGAGAAACATTAGATTGTCTCCGAATTTCTAGATGTAGCACGTTAAAATTAAGCGTTCGCCATTAGCGCTAGTTTAATTTCCCCTACGACCGTTGCAGTACTCAGCGGGGTCTTTTCCGCGGACGAGCAAAAATAAATTTAGAGGCAGCGCACGATTGCCGAATGTTGGCGGGATAGATTTCAGCGCTTTAGTATAGAGAATCTCGGGAAACTGGTCGTACGAAACCCCTCTACCTAGTAATTATTGTAATAAAAGTGGGAGAATAAATATGAAAGTTCTCATTTCTTCTTTGGAAATGTTGTTGCAGAATTTTCTAGAAAACAACTGCGTATTAAAGACGAAATGTAGGAACGCATTATCACACACACATAACTCTCGTCCCTCCTTTCCTTACACTTACTGTATCAAGTACCGGACGACATGTTGAAACGTTACCTTTTTCTCTTCGTTCCACTGGGAGTCATGTGTGAAATTCAAATAAATAGAGGTATTTAAATCAGAAATATATACCAAAAACTGACACACACTGTTTTAAACGGCCTGTTCTACCTTCAACTTTGCGAAAATAGTATCTGATCTGACTCTATGGTACACAGTATTGTATGGTATTAAAAGATTAACTTTCATTAAGAAGATGGAAGTTCATTTACCAATGCGACATGCATCTGTATATGAGAAAAACAGTTGCGTAAACTTCCTTGAAATATATAACTACTATACTAGCTGATGCATTACAACATGACATGTCAAGGGTGAAGAAGATTGCACTGTTACAAAGCTAAGAACATTCCTGCTTGAGGTACGTTAAATAACAATTAAGGAGTTGTTGCTACAGACACATTGTGCTACATAGAACGGTTAACACGGTCACTGGGCTGAGCCTCTATGGTCTGCGTTGTAACAACCAGCTTCACTCTAGTGTCCAGGTCTTGTTCTTTTTGCAGCTTTGACTTTCTGCCAATATCTTCTGAGCCCACCAAGAAGTGACTGTTTATGCTCTTCAGATATTGGTCCTCTCCGTCTTTTGGACGTTGATGACATTTTAAAATCTTGGTAGTTGCTCAACAATCTTCTAAGTTTGTTCCTGTCAGGAACTTTTCTCTCTAAGATACAGATCTGCCTAAGATCTTTTTCACATTCATCGAACCATCTTGGCCTTGTTTTCTAAGATCGGATGAAATTCCATGATCTTTTTCTTAGACGATCACCGTCCATCTTTATGAGATGACCGTAAAACAACAATTGTCTCTTCGTAATGCATGCTGTGATAGGTTCTGTCTTGCTGTACAAGTCCTCATTTGCTCTCATTCGCCATTCTCATCAACCCATCTACTACCTAGGATTTTCCTTAATATCCTACGCTCTCGCTTTTCCAGCTGCTCAGCTTGACCTTGTCTACTCATGGTCAATGTTTCGGACGCATATAAACCCTCAGGTTTTACAACTCTATTATAATGTCGGAACTTGGCTCCTATACTCACAGACTTTTTGTTATAGGCATTCTTTGTCAGTTGGTATGCTTGGTCCAGCTTCCTCATCCTGACGTTAATTGCTTCTTCTTCTAATCCATTCTCCCGGATGAATTCACCGAGATACCTGAAATTCTTAACTCATCCAAGTTTCGCCGGACTGGTGATCATCCATTCAGGTCCAACACAGATGTTCGTCATTTCTTTTGTCTTTTGAACAGAGATCTGGAGTTCAAACTTTTCAGCAATTTCTGAAACCCTATTGATCTTGCTGGATGCTGACTCTATGTCATTAGGAAAATGACCAGGTCATCCGCAAAGGCCAAGCAGTTCTTAGGGCCAAGTGTGAACCGCTCTTCATTTGTTTCTTATTGGGCTAACGACTTTCTCTACTTTCGAATGACCTTTTCCAAGACGCCGGTGAAAAGGAGTGTGGATAGACCATCTCCTTGTCTTACGCCCGTTGTGATTGTAAAGGGTTCTGATATCTCAGCCATAAATTTTATTATTGACAATGTGTTAGTGAGAGTTAGTTTGACGAGCTTTTTTGGTGTCTCATCCACCCCAAACTCTCCTCAAACATTCACTAATGGAGTCATATGCCTTATGAAAATCAACAATCACGACCACGTAGTTATTTTCTACAGTTTGTTTGGACCTGATGATGTTGTGCAGGTTACAGGTCTGTTCTGCACAAGAAAGGCCCTTTCGGAAACCAGCTTGATAATACCCAGTCAGTTGGTTAAGATGACCTTCTATTCTGTTCTGTATCGCTTTGGAGAGAATCTCATATGGAGCAGATACTGATGAGATGCCCCTATAGTTATTGACATTCTTTTTAGCGCATTTTTTGTGTAGAGGATAGATTAAAGCTGACTGCCATTCAGTTAGTATCACCCCAGTTCTCCAGCTCTCCTCGAAAAGTGGGACTAGTACATCTAGAGTTTCATTATTGATACTCCTATATATATGATGAAAATACTTTCTGCGCATAAAAGTGCATGAGTATGATGTGTATTAATAATTGTCTCACATGATAAAAACAGCGAGATCTACATATAAACATATAAACAACGTGAAGAAAAAGCTATTCTCGGACGTCCTTCAGTGCAGATAAATCAAGTGTATCACGTCTCCTTCCTTACACGCAAAAAGAGTTAAATGCACGCATTTGCGTTAAAATGGAGACATCCACCTAGTAATCCTCATGGCAGAGGCATGGACTAGTAATATTCCTAGTTCAGATACTTGTTATTGTAATGTCTGGCCACAAGATATACGGCTTCAGTGCTAAACGTTTCGTGTTTACTTATAGGTTTCAGTAATGTTGGCGTGGATGTGTTACCTAAATTTTGGTTAAGTTAATGGACTTCATTTAGTAAAGACTGAAATAATGTAATGAATACAAAAGAGTGCCAGTGTATTGATCCAATTTGGAAATGCACTTTGGTTAACCGTACGATTACTAAATAAGCGCTGCTTTTGCTGCAATTTTTATCAAGTTTCTTGAAAACATCTGTTAATGAAAACACTCTCTATAGGGCAATACCTTATACCAATGATTAAAGCTCTAATAAGGAATTTTGAATAATACTGTAAACCACTAAAGAAGCCACGTGCTCACAATAAGGAGTATTATTCTAGCTCCCTAACATTTCAGTGATATAATGTACTTCCTAAATTAACGCTACACGTGTAATGGCAGTGTGCCATAAAAATGCTGCTCGAATCAATACAGGATGATAGGAAAGTCACGTACATCAGCCTTAACTAGTGAAATAAACTGTATAACCTTAGCTTGGTAGATAATGCTCGATACGACACACAACACCTCAGTTTTCAAACTGTATAAAGTTTTTTCATAAGAAACGTGCATTTTCTGCTGACCCTTATACTTACCTTATGAGCATTCACATATTCACTACAGTGAACAGTTCTATGATGGCATGAACATGTATTCGAAGACTTTGATTCCTGTGTACTGCGAATATGATTTTAACTTCCGCGTCTCTTTCTGCGTACTACCGTATGAAATGTGACATAGACCAAATAGTCTCCTTAGACTTTTGAAGGCGGACACAGTGAAACATTCCAAGCCGCAAGTGGTTTTGCGCTCTTCTACAACTGATCCATATTCCCGGAGACGTGCAGTTAATTTCATTTTGCTAATTGTTCGGTGCTACGGTATCTGGATATTTCTCATGAAACCTGTCAATAGCACTTGCATAAGAACAAAACACTTTCGAACAATGAAAAGTCGTTGCTCTTGGGAAAACGACAAATTTACTGATCAGTGAACTGCGCAGTGCTTCAGATGAAATGTGACCTTTACCAATTACACCGGCGTCGGCTTTTCTTGTTGATAATGTCAGTAGTAGTATCTTGACGTGATTGATAGAATGAATTCTGTGCAACTCCTATCTATAGACACTTTAACTTTTGCAATGTTCACTTGTATAAAAGGTAAAATCATCAGGAAGTATTCTACGTGTGTTTAAAGTGTACCTGTCATAGAATGTGAAAGCGTTGCATGCCATTCTCATCAGTTGCTGCTCACAACTCAACTAAAGTCATCAAAGGTTAGTCAAAGACCCAGTATGTAGCTCAATGATGCCTGAGACAAGATTGGCAACCTCAAGGAGAGAGGGGCGGGGGGAGGTAAGAGGTACATAGATTCCCTCAAATCACTCCGTCAAATCGGTAGCAATGGGATGGTGCATTGTCTTACTGAAGGAACAGGTCACCTGTGTGCCAACAGTAAAGTTCTGCATAGTTCATTGGCGAGAGACAATGGTAAACGCATTTTGGGCACCATTTTGCTTTACGTAACCACTCCTACACTAGAACACCTTCATGACGTAGCCCGAATGGTGACCTGTTATTGGCGATTGGGACGCATCGTGTCACTGGGTTTTCAGCGTACTCATAACCAGCTATTAGCGAGTACTGATGTCTACCGTAACCTTTTTCTGTGCCTCGAGGGTTTAATGGCAGTTTCCTCTACCGATTCTATATTCTCTGTGGCGTACGGTGGACTGAAGACGACTTGTAGAGCGGTAGGATGGAGATTATAAATAATGAAATTGAAGTTCACTGGTTTTGTTGTCCTGAACAGTATATGAAAAAATTTCGTATGGCTCTGATCTGCTTATCCGCGAATACATCCGTGATATTCAACTACTATCTCCTCTCTATCACAGTTAGTTACACATGGTACTTGTCTCTGGGAACGTGATATTCTTCAGATCGAGGTACTCACAACACAACGAGGTGACAAAACAGTGTGACCACCTGCTTAATAACTTGTTTGTCCCTCTTTGGAACGAAATACAGCACTAATACTGAGTATCACGGATCCAACAGTTTCAGTTCGTTTGTAGGTTTGCGGAGACAATTTGTGGTATTAGATGTCTACGAGCAGGTCACGTAATTCGTGTAAATAACGTGCCTCTGATTTACGTACGCGATGATGGCTCCCGATAGCGACGCAGATGGGTTGCAAAGGACTTGCATCGGGCGAATCTGGTAGCCGAGACATCAACGTGAGTTCCCTATAACGCTCCACAGTCGACTGTAGAACGGTTCTGGCCCTGAGAAATGGACCATATTACTGTGGAAAAATGACATCCCGTCGGGGAAACCTAAAACGTTCTGTGTCCGTGGCAACCTGCACGTTTAGAGTCTCCGTTAACTTCAGTGATGATGTTTGAGGAGACCACCAACGACCGAACGTAGCAAGAATATGACTGATCCGAAGAGCCGACATGTTTACATTGATCGACGGTCGAATCCCATGGTCCGGTGACCACTGCAATCGTAACTGATGATGTCATTGTGTCAACATGTGAACATCTTGGGGTGGTCTTCTGCTGTGCCCCACATCCAAGAATATGCGATGAACAGTGTGCTCCGAAGCACTTGTGCGTGCACCAGCATTGTGCTGTTTCGGCAGAGATGGTACAGATCACTATCTATCCTACATTACAGAATAGACAAGCCTCCGAACCCAACGTTCTGTGAAGAGTCGTGGACGTCCAACAATTTAACGTCTAGTTGTAGTTTCACTGTTCTTCTACCGCTTTCCCCAGACAGTGGCACTTGAACATTCGTTCACCTTCGCTGTTTTAGAGATGCTCGTTCCCAGGATCCGCTTAATAATGATCTGCCCTTTGTTAAAGTCGCTTATCTCAATGGATTTCTTCGTTTGTGGTCCATGTCTTCGCTAGAACGATCCCCCCTCCGTGTCCGCTCCGCTTACATGCTTTTTTTACGGCGTTATGTCCCTGCAACGCCACCAGGCGATATCCAACATGGCGGTGCGCAGTGGTCATTACGTTTTGGCTTATCAGTGTATACTCCGGATTTCGAGCGTTGTAAGTCCAGCGCCCAAACGGCTCCGGAAAGCCACATCTGATGGGCACGCACGGTCAGCCCCCTAGGATATTTGCTCATATTGTGACTCCTGCACATCCTTCCACGTTTACGGCGATTGAGGGCCTGACGACGTGAGACCTCCAACTATTCTAGTCGCTGCGGAGACGGAAGACATCAATTTCTAGTACAGCAGCTACTTGTAATTCAGTTCTTTACGAGTGTATGTCTACAGGCGTATATTGTGGAAATCAGTGTGTCCAAAACTACATACAGGGCTAATACAAATGATTGAAGCGATTTCATAAATTCACTGTAGCTCCATTCATTGACATATGGTCACGACACACTACAGATACGTAGAAAAACTCATAAAGTTTTGTTCGGCTGAAGCCGCACTTCAGGTTTCTGCCGCCAGAGCGCTCGAGAGCGCAGTGAGACAAAATGGCGGCAGGAGCCGAGAAAGCGTATGTCGTGCTTGAAATGCACTCACATCAGACAGTCGTAACAGTGCAACGACACTTCAGGACGAAGTTCAACAAAGATCCACCAACTGCTAACTCCATTCGGCGATGGTATGCGCAGTTTAAAGCTTGTGGATGCCTCTGTAAGGGGAAATCAACAGGTCGGCCTGCAGTGAGCGAAGAAACGGTTGAACGCGTGCGGGCAAGTTTCACGCGTAGCCCGCGGAAGTCGACGAATAAAGCAAGCAGGGAGCTAAACGTACCACAGCCGACGGTTTGGAAAATCTTACGGAAAAGGCTAAAGCAGAATCCTTACCGTTTACAATTGCTACAAGCCCTGACACCCGATGACAAAGTCAAACGCTTTGAATTTTCGGCGCGGTTGCAACAGCTCATGGAAGAGGATGCGTTCAGTGCGAAACTTGTTTTCAGTGATGAAGCAACATTTTTTCTTAATGGTGAAGTGAACAGGCACAATGTGCGAATCTGGGCGGTAGAGAATCCTCCCACATTCGTGCAGCAAATTCGCAATTCACCAAAAGTTAACGTGTTTTGTGCAATCTCACTGTTTAAAGTTCACGGTCCCTTTTTATTCTGCGAAAAAAACGTTACAGGACACGTGTATCTGGACATGCTGGAAAATTGGCTCTTGCCACAACTGGAGACCGACAGCGCCGACTTCATCTTTCAACAGGATGGTGCTCCACCGCACTTCCATCTTGATGTCCGGCATTTTTTAAACAGGAGATTGGAAAACCGATGGATCGGTCGTGGTGGAGATCATGATCAGCAATTCATGTCATGGCCTCCACGCTCTCCCGACTTAACCCCATGCGATTTCTTTCTGTGGGGTTATGTGAAAGATTCAGTGTTTAAACCTCCTCTACCAAGAAACGTGCCAGAACTGCGAGCTCGCATCAACGATGCTTTCGAACTCATTGATGGGGACATGCTGCGCCGAGTGTGGGAGGAACTTGATTATCGGCTTGATGTCTGCCGAATCACTAAAGGGGCACATATCGAACATTTGTGAATGCCTAAAAAAACTTTTTCAGTTTTTGTATGTGTGTGCAAAGCATTGTGAAAATATCTCAAATAATAAAGTTATTGTAGAGCTGTGAAATCGCTTCAATCATTCAATCATTTGTAATAACCTTGTATACTCATGGCAGGTAATTATAAAGTGATTACTTTGAATTAAGGATCTAGTTGCTGAAACTGATTTCTTCGGTTGATCATATATCTTGTATTTCCAACGCGCGTGAGGAGCGTGTTTGTAAACTGGTTATATTTATATATCGTCATTGGCAACGGTACTTCGGAAATCAACACACAATGGTCTGAGTTGCGTGGTAGGCGGATTCCTTACTGTGGGTTAAACTACGTTGTTGATATACGAAATCCCAGCACAAAGTGCATAGGAACTTATTACTATGGTCTGAGGTACCTGTTTTGCGATACAGTAAGTCAAATACGATTTACAATATTTTTCGAGGTAATTTGCTCTCAAGGGGATTTTCTTCTCGAACGCTGTGAAGCAAGAATTTTATATCATATTCTTTTGTCTTCTAACGCTTCTCTCACGCTAGTTTTAGATCACTGCTGTATATGTGTATGTGAAAGACGTTATATTCAGTGCAATTTCTTTGAACTTGAAAGAAGAAAATAAACTTAAAGAGTTTAATTTCTACATTGTACACACAACGAGAGGCGCTCATTGTAATGTCCAGGGTGGGGGAAATAAAAGGGGCTCGGACAACAGAGTTTGAGGGTACAAAAAAAAAAAAAAAAAAAAAAAATGACAGAGGAAAGGAAATACAGTATTAACCAGACTATAGCAGAAGTTGAAAGAGACCACCATTCATCTATCGGCTCTTTTGGGTCCTGGTCAGCAAGTAGCTGAAAATGGATCGAAGCTTTATTGTTGGAATTACTGCAGTGTCATCCGTCATGTTTCTCTACACTTCTTGAAGACTACAAGGACTGTAGCGATGTACCTTAGACTTGAAGGCTCACCACACAAAGTAGTCGCACACTGACAGATCAGGTGACTGGGGTGGCCAGCTATGGCGTAGCCAGACGAACATCTGTTGGCAACTGTGTCAGGTGTGAAGACTTGAAACGTCCCCTTTGAACAATTATACACGGCTGTGCTTAACCTGACACACAATATTTTGTTAGCGCAACGCAATCTGACTTTCAAAAATCCCTGCAAAAGAATGGCCCTGACTGACATTAACCTATACCTTTCACAAATCACTTACCTCACAAAAATCTTCGCTGCTCAAGCTACTGCAATACAGCGAGCGCCACTACTGCCAGTTAAATAAAAGATTCAAACTACTGAAGGCACTAACTACTGATAGGGATAGTTAGCAAATGAAAGATATTAATAGAGAACAAACAATGTATTTACCTTAATATCATCACAAGTCATAATATATATATCAGTTCATGACAAATTACAAACCTCCGCCATCTCTCTCCCCACATTCACCACTGCTGGCGGCTCACCTCCAACTGCGCAACGCTACGCGCTGTTCACATCCAGCTGCCGCTGCCCAACACTACAATGGCAGACAACAATGCAAACTAGCCACAGACTGCACACAGCACAGCCAGTGATTTTCATATTGAGCGCTACGTAACGTTGCCAATAAGAAAACATAAACAGCCTACTTACATAGCCCCCATGCTCCCCACAAAAATTTTTACAAATGGGATTGGGCAGTGGCCAATACAGATTTGAAAAATTTTTTTTCATAATTACAATAACAAAGAAATCAAATGCACACACTTATTGAAACAATGTTGGTCAAAAGCTAAAATTGTCTCACAGTCCATGAAGACAGTCCTAATCGTACATAACAGGAGAATAGCAGTGTTTTTCTCAAAGTCTGAGCAGTAAAAGAAAATGCACACAGAAGTAGTGGATTTCCATGCAGTCTTGAAGAAGTAGTGTTGTCCTTCCAATGGAAAGACAGTGCTGACTCGACATGCAGACAGGTAATGGGCCACAATGGAGCAAATCCACAGCAGAGTCATTCGAAGTTTTGAAGAATATTGGTAGGTAGGTCATCACAGAGCAGACCCACTGGAGTCCTGGTAGAGATTGTGGTATTGGTGGGCCACCAGAGGTGCAGACCCACTGCAGTCCTTGTAGAAATAATGGCATGGTGGGTCATCAAAGATGCAGACCCACTGTAGTCCTTGTAGAGATGGCCAGCAGCCATCTGTTGCGATCTGTTGCGACTGTGCAGGTGCACAATCACCATCGAAGAGTCTTGCGAATAATATAGCAAGTCCATAAACCACCACTTGCGTACTCACAAAGTTTCTGGAATTGTCGTTAGAACCAGCAATGCTGTTATCCAGTCCCTTGCTGAATCAGTAACACACGTGCAAACACTATCAGTCCCTACTTCTCACATATTGTCCATATACTATGACCAACTGAAACGTATGCAGTGAAATGTAACTTACAAGTTACTTAATTTGATGAACTGGTAACAATTACAATTTGATGACATAAAAATACAATAACAAAGGTACAAAATACATTATTAAAGAACATAATAATACAGATAACATTTGTAGTACAGGCTTTACAAAGAATAGAAATAAACATATACATCAGTGGAATTATGACATGAGTACATACATAAAGGATCACAATAACTTTTGAAACATCAACTTCACACATGAGCATTAAACAGAACAGAATTAATAATATCTAACATCTTTACAAAGTAAATAACATATTATTAATGCCAATTATATTCGAGGATAACAGTATTCCTCATCATAGTGAATGTAGCTTAATATTAAAAGAAGAAAAAATTCTATGAAATTACACAGAGACAGGAAGAAAACAAATACACAAGGGTACACAAACACATAGTGGGATAACACCAATAGGAAAGGACAGGGTTCGTTTTCAGTGTAACATGTGGTACTGCAGTCCAACCCAAAACTTCATATATCTTTCCTCTTATTTCATCCTTTGTTTCCACCAAAAAAATTCTATCTAAGCGTGCTTTTTGTATTTATATGTTCACACATTTCTTACCTCAACATTTATTTCCAAGAAAATCCTACCTAAACCTGTTTTCTCAATGCATTTCTTCCAATTCATCGCAACTTATTCTCTTAGAGGCTACCCCCTCTTAAGCTAACTTAAATCTACTGAGCTCAGATGCTAAACTAAGGGACGAGGCAATGCAGCAGCACAAAATAAGTAACACAAACAGCAATGACCAAAAAATTGGAAAATTGCAAAGCAAGCTACAGTAAATCTAAATTAACAGAAAAAATGCAAAATTACAACTAATATGAGCCAATGTGCAGCAACAAGAAAAGCTTAACAGAGTAATACAAAGTCAAATTCAGTAACACTATGCCTGGCAAACAGCAGCAGTAAATGCTATGACGTATACCTAAGCATGACAAAGCTCAAGCATAAAAGATATTACAGTAAAAACAACAATGCAGATAAGGGAAATGAATATACACATCTTAATGTCTATGTAATTAAAGTGGTGCACCACAACAACTGATTGTAAAAAGAAATATTACCATGTACTTGAAAAGAAAATTGCGTGTTACTGTTACTAGTTCCTTCTTATTGTTCTTTCCTTTCCAAGTGCTCCTTTTTTAAAGAATGTGGATCATAAAATAATTATTTAATAGATCTGTTGACAGAAAGTGTTCACATTAGCAAATGCATTTCATTTTATAAAAGCAATGCTGCAACATAGCTGGAAACCAGATATCAAGTGAAATAAGCAACTATGAAAAGCAAAGCATAAAAATAACATTCAGTAGTCATGTGACATTTCATAAGTTAGTAGAAATTCTCTCAACTCTCGTAGAAAGACGCTTGTCATAATCAGGTGTGCAGATGTAAAAATATTTCTCGTCATTTCATTAGGCATTTCAGTAAATATCAGAAAGTACGATATGTTTCCAAGTAATTAGCGTGTCGGATTTGCGATGCTTTCTACAAAGGAATGTCAATAGCGAGGTTAATGGTCTCTCCTTTCACCTCCAACTGCGCCTCTGGAAGGCTAATGGCCTTTTTTTTTTTTTTCTTCTTTCGGGCGGCCGTCGCCCAGGTGGGTGCCCGCGACGCATTACGTGCAGGTGGTCACTTAACTTTCTTACGGAAATATTTACGACAGCAGTTTCTGCTACCGTTGCAGTCTCATATAAAAATATTTCACAGGTCAAGAATTAGCGTTGCAAATCTGTAGAAACAAAATCCTATAAATATAAGTGTCCAAAAAAAAATATTCGTCAGCATTGTGATACAGTCACACATTTCATAACTCTTAAAGTACGTTTCTTGGTTTCCAACATCCTTTTCATAAATCAGAGTCCCTAAACACTACTCATTATTCCTTACCTCATTATACATATACATATTCGTCGACACTTCTTCAATATTTCATCGTGAGAAATACGTAGCATAATGAACATTCCTCAACAACATAATACACATCGTCATCGTAATAATAACATCATAAAACTTCAGTCAAATCTCAAAATCGTCGTAATTTCCTCCAATAATTTCTAAGCCTAAAAAAATTCTCTGCTCATGTCAAAAGTGTCAGCTGCCTCAAACGTACTTTAAAAATCATGATCTCATACCAAATATATCATTCAAAGCTCTCATAGTATCACAATGGTTCCGAAAAAATATGAGCATTTCACAAAGTACAGACAAAATACAATTTCGTAAGTGTGAAGTTATCCAATGGTGTAATTACGTAAACATGTGTCACTGACGTAATAAAAAACACTTTTATCTCTCAGTTAAATGATCAGATAGCTGTGTAATTTGTGTGTTAGAGAAATATGGTACCGATGTGTAAAGTTGTATAAGCAAATACCATATTAGCTAGGGTTCCTTGTCGTTGCCACACACATGGTACACAAAGTAAGCGTGTACCCCCCTGAGGATTAATGTAATTATACCATCAGGTGTTACAGATTACAGCAATGGAATGAAATGTATCACAGAAAACTTTCTTTGTAATTCAAAAATCTTTAAAAATAAATGTTTTAAGTACAAAATTAATGACTCAAATACGTGTCCTGTAGCGCTAAATGTGCGTCTTGCTGTAAGATAATTCTGTGGAAGTGTCGTACTTATCGTCCTCCGAAAGCTAAGTTCTGCAGAAGTCAATGTACTTACCCCATCATAAACGAAAGTGAAATGCTTTGTGTATAGATATTGTAATTATTACGCTTATTGTTGTGATGGTGAAAGTACTGTACTGTAACGTATTGTTGTGCTACGGAAAAGGCAGTCTCATTGTAGCTATACCACAAAAGTTACTACTAAAACATGTTTTGCTTTCCAGAAGAATTCAGAAAAACTGTGCACATATAAAACAGATACACCGCAAAAGCAACAATGTAAATTATATCACACATTAGTAGTGTCGTAATATGTAAAGTGAAAAGTTTTATGGCAATGACAAAATTAAAAAACAGATTATCTTTCAATAAACGGTTTTACATTTGAAATGTGGTACAATCTTTTACTCTTCATAGTACTCAGAGTTTCAACATCAACCCAGTTATCGTGCGGTATACGTCGGTAAAGAATACTGGAATATTTCTCAAGGTTAGCGTCTTATGTTATTTTTCTCGGAGCCAGCGGGCGCAAGCGGCTGCCTGCTGTGCGAGTCATTGTCTGTCTCTTTGTTGGCGCGCGCCGTTATTGGGATTAGGAGACCTAACTTCTACAAATTCACTCTGACGAGAAGGCCCTGCCCTGTTTGAATCCCGCCAGTTCTGATGCAATTCAGCTCTGTCGTTACGAATATATCGTCTGTCGTCATGTCGGTAGATTCCGTTGTTTCTTCCTTGTCCGTCACGTTGTGGAGAATTTCTCCCTGAGTCGTAACTGTGCGCCGAACTGTTGCGTCTGAAGTTATTCTGTCTCCCTTGATAATAATTATTTTGGTTCCCATATTGTCTGTTTCTCTGATTGTCTCTGTGGTGGTCATTACTACGGAAATGCGATCTTTCTCTGTAACAAATATTACTCTGCCAGTGGTTGTCATATGGGTGGTGTCTGTTTTGGTCACGATTTGTGTTGTGAGAATAGCCTTGTCGTGTCAAGTTATTACTTCTTTCATCGTGGAATTGTGACAGATGTGACCTGTAATTGTTGTGCTCCTGTTTCCGCGTTCCCCGATTGTCAGTGTCAATTTCCAATTCTTGTAACAGACCCTGAAAAGCTTCAATGTCATCTTTGCAACGTCCTGCTAAAATAATATGTCGTAAATGTTCAGGCAATTTGAGTAAGCAAATGCGGATGAGTTCTGAGGGGCTGTATGGGTTTGAAAGATACTGATTCTTATGCAACATGTCTTCAAAATATTTCACAAGACTGGAAAATTCAGATTGTTCGAAATGTTTCATCATTATGATGCCATGTTTTACTCGGTCTTGTGTGGCTGGAGACCAATATGCTGAGAGGAAGGCATGGTAAAACTCTCCTTCACTGTGGCAATCGTGAATTACCGATCGCATTCTTACAGCTGGTTCATTCTCCAAGTTGCCACACATAAATTCTAATCTGTGTTCTAACGACCAGTTGGGAGGAAAACAATGAGAGAATTGATGGAGCCATGCTTGTGGATGAATGTCGTTGCCAGAATTCTTAAATGTTTTGAATTTACGTGTAGTAATGAACAGCTTATAGTCAAAATCATCATGTCGGCGAGTCGCATATCGGTCATTGTTAGGTCGTGTCGGCCGTTCCATATCAAAATTCGGTGCACATTGCCAATTTCTTTCATAACTTCCGAAATGCCCTGTGTTATTATTTTGTGGCTGTTCCGTATTTCTGTGTCCCTCTTCCCGTATTGGGGCGCGAGTATCCTCTGAAATACGTAATTCTTGTATTACCTGTGGCAGCTGATCTTGTACTTCCCGGATTTCTCTTTTGTACTGTGTATTGATTTGATTTTGATTCTGTTTGAATTTTCTAATTTGTTCATACTCTTCTGTGTCAGTGAAGGCTACAGGTCTTGTGTCATTCAGATCATCATCTACCTTTGTAGATAAGTTAGTGACCTGATCCGAAAGTTCGGCTACTTTCTCCGATAGTGAACACATTTCCTCAGTGTGTTTTTCTGAACCAAGTTTCAGAGTGTCCATTTGTGTTGAAATCGTATCTACTGTGTCCTTTAAGTTTTCTTGACTTTTTGCAAGTTGCGTAACCGAATCGGTAGATGCAACTGAGTCAATTTTAGCCCACAAGGTCTCATGATTTTCATGAACAATGGTTTGCAGTTCTTTTATGGCTGCTTCGTGATTCTGTAATGCATTTTCATGCCGCGAAAAAATAGGTTGGAAATGCTCACAAATTTGAGTTTTTACGTCATTACAGACTTTTTGACATTTCGATTCAATGTTATGTAACTCAGTAGTTAAATCTTCACGCGTTTGTTCAAGAGTTTGTTCCAATGAGTCTAACTTTTGAAGCTGTTGCTGTGTTTGTCCCATTTCTTGTATTAATTGTAATAACAATGCATTGGTGTCTGAAACATGTTCCTCAGTGCTTTTCGGTAGTGAATTTACACCGGAAACATTCACATTTTGACAAGCAGAAAATGTGTCTTGACTTATTTGAGAAAACGGTGAGGATCCAAAACCTGAATCTACAGTATTTGCGAGATCGTGTCGTGTCATTTCGGCTTCCTGAGGCGAGTTATTGCCGACCGATCGATCGATAATGCTTCCCTCTTCACTAATTGTTTCACTGTCCACGCCATTGTTTGACGCCCTCTCCATTTCCCTGTGCACAGTTACCAAATTACTACTTTGAACATTAGTAAATTCATTACTCTGCGGCGCTGATAAGCTACGCTCGTCGTCACTATTATTTCTCAGTTTAGTTTGGAGCCTAGTGTTACGTTTTTCACACGCCATAATTGTCACATTATTTCACACGATAACACAGAAAAGCACAATCTGAAGTGCAAAAATAGGAGAACACATTAACATAGCACTGAAAATAATATCTAGTTAATTGCAAGCGTAGCTGCGAAATACTTGGTGCAAATCTACATGCATGCCACAACTGTTTTACTGTACAACAGTGAAAGGCTACAACTACAAAGGAGATTCTCTCTACAATTACGCGCTAGCAATAAACAAAAGCTACACTAATTACACAAACTACAAGAAAAAATCAGAAGATTCCAGTGAGGTATCCTAGGCTAAGGGTCGACATATGAAACGTCCCCTTTGAAAAATTGTACCTGACTGTGCTTAACCTGACACACAATATTTTTTTAGCGCAACGCTATCTGACTTTCAAAAATCCCTGCAAAAGAATGGCCCTGACTGACATTAACCTATACCTTTCACAAATCACTTACCTCACAAAAATCTTCGCTGCTCAAGCTACTGCAATACAGCGAGCGCCAATACTGCCAGCTAAATAAAAGATTCAAACTACTGAAGGCACTAACTACTGATAGGGATAGTTAGCAAATGAAAGATATTAATAGAGAACAAACAATGTATTTACCTTAATATCATCACAAGTCATAATATATATATCAGTTCATGACAAATTACAAACCTCCGCCATCTCTCTCCCCACATCCACCACTGCTGGCGGCTCACCTCCAACTGCGCAACGCTACGCGCTGTTCACATCCAGCTGCCGCTGCCCAACACTACAATGGCAGACAACAATGCAAACTAGCCACAGACTGCACACAGCACAGCCAGTGATTTTCATATTGAGCGCTACGTAACGTTGCCAATAAGAAAACATAAACAGCCTACTTACAGACTGTGTAAATGAGCTTGTCCAAGATGGCACGCGGCGGGCGAACAAGTGGTGTGCGCGTCGCGAGGTGTGGTTATATGCATACATTACCGTCCAATTTTATCCACTCTTCCGGTCCTCTTTTATTTGCCCACCATGTACAAGTGGGGAGTTCGAGGATGCAATGAGTGAATTTACTGCAATGATCTCGCTGTATGACTACAAGTAACAACAGAACTGTGAAATGATACTAAAGGAATTTCAATGAACTGAAATGAATCAAGAAAATAAATGAACGGTATGAACGTTAGTCTGAACAATTACAGCGGAAAAATAAAATTCTGCGAAAGAAAAATATATGACTGGGGACAGAAAAAGAAACAATATTCTGAATTGTATTTGTTAGTGTAATGTTAAAAGCTGTAGTTGTACGCGAAGTAATACCCCTGTGCCTTCGAAAAATGTGAGACAATAGATACTTATTAGATAACCGTACCTACACTCTCAGTTAATTTCTGTGCAGGAAATGTAACAACAATCTGCGAAGCTGATTTTTAAAGGTCTCGCACTTACAAGTTTCGTTATAGAATTTGGTGTTAATTATACAAGCTCAGCTTGAGTCAAGCTTGACTCTATAAAATACCGAAAAGTAATTCTGAGATCTTGTTCACTACAACAATTACGTTTAGCGCTGTGTCCGAATAAAATTTCAAATTTTTATACCAAAGTAATACATCATTGCTGTACATTGCACAACAAAGTGGAGACACCAGAGGACGATAAAATATGAATAATATCTAGAATGTTTCAACTTTTACTCTCATTGGGGAACGGATTTTTAGAGAGGTTTGATTCAGAGACATGCTTTCAGTTGCACAAAAAGTACCTTTTGTTGGCTGGAAGGTACCTGGTAGTCATAATTAAAGTGCAGTCACTAACAGCGGTCCAGGGTGGACTGTAATTATTGTATGGTACCGACACTTGGTAGATATTGTAACGCGTTAATGCGCAGCCTACTTCCACTGAAAAAAAGTTGTTCCAGTTCCGATCACAAGCTGCAAATCTAGCGCAATGATTGGAAGAAAAAAATTGTAGAAATATTTCTATATTCTATGGATTAGGAACGTGGGCAGAAACAAGTGAGAAAGGCACAATGTTGATATTTATGCAAATTTCATTCAATGTAAGAGCCACAGAGCCCGGCGATAAGCTTAACAGCACCAGCTGTGGTCAAAATTCAACAGTTGAGAATGGCATAGAGTTCATTTAGAAAACAACAGCCACCTACACTATTCGGTAAATAACATGATCAGAAACAATGGAGACACGCTTCACAAAGCCATATACACACCTAATAGTCAACAATAACAAAAGTTTCCTCCTTTCAACCATCAATAAACTTATATAAGCTTTTTAACTAACTGCGAGAAGTGACAAAAATGTCACATTGCGAAACTTTAAAATTGGCTTTCATTTTCGCTGTCATTTAAAACTATTTTTAACTAGTGAAACATTGACTTACAGTTTATTAACACGGCGTAGTGCATTTGACGTTGTATAGGGGTGATATTGCTTGGCCCTACCCTACCTTACGTTCGAAGGCAGCCGATGGAACGTGTGACGTTTGAAGGTGCTTTGGTGTTCTCACTTCATATGATAAAATTATTATGTGAGCTCTAACCGATTTTTGATCCACGTGACAAATAATCTGTAACATGAAACAGTTGGAGCAATAACGTGGGTAATATCAGGTTGAAACGCCAGTAATTCGCTCACTCTCTGCAACATGTATCCGTAGCTAGCGTGCGCTACCTGCAATTTGACGCTGCGAAATTTAATGCTACAAGAAACCAGAAAGTCACACATCTTTTGCCCTTAAGGTAAATACCTACAAAGTCAAAATTACTCAAATTTATGTGAAATAATTTCTGTCCATTATGCGTATTCTCGCTCTGTTTAATGTGTAATTTTCGATGCAGACAATGTAGACGTCTGTAGGTTGGTCATTTGTACACGATCCATAATTATTTCAGTGTACGTGGTAACATATATTTTCCACAGCCCTTCGTAAGTCCAGTAAAATAATTTTAAAATCCAGTTCGCCGTACAAAAAAATTCTCCGTATAGGATGGTAACCGCACATAAATAAATCTCTTCCAACCAAAATCTTCATCTGTCTTGCAAAAGACTATCTTAATTATCTTTGACTGTTTACATATAGAATCAATACCTATAGAATCATCATTCAGATGCACAGATATGTGTTTTTGTCGCCGACATGCATTACCTGCGAAGTCTTGTATCTATGAAACGGTGTAAGGTTTGTCCATAAGTCGCGTAACAAATTCAGTTTGATGTCGACGATATGCACATTAGGCCTACACTACACCCACTCACGTGAAATTCTTGTTGAATTGTTGCTTTTGACTGTCTTTATCCAAAACTGGAATTAATATTCACTTTTCTCGCCATGAGCAGAATAATAAAACGTTGGCAGAGTTTTACGGGGTATCACAATCATGAAATTCGTCAGAACATTGAGAGCTCCCTTTAGCATAGTATAGAGTAATTTTCAGCCTGCCACATAATTTTAGTGATATTCATAGTACAAAGAAATTTGACATCCCGTTTTCTTCGACAAGGCTATGTAATTGTCCGCTCCTATCCTTTCACTGTAGCGACTGGGTCTGTACTATTTTTAACAATGTTGTAAGACTGCATGATGAATATTTAACTTCAGGATTCTGTACAAATAACAATGGTCGAACAACTATAATATATGTCAATGAATGAATAAATTTTTGTTTGATACGCGGCCAACAACAGCAAAATAATTTACCAAAGATCTTGTACCTTCCTCCTGTGCCAGTGAAGAGACCTGCTGGCTTTAAATCGATCCTGTACCACTGGGATGAAATGTGGAAAGGTAATTGAATACGTTTTAAAGTATATTTATAGTCAGCTGCTAATGCAGACTGAAATAATGTAGAATCCAATTCCATGGTATGACTTTGGTGGAATCTGGTAAAGAAGCCATCTGTACAACAGAGGAAAGTCCACTCGACCTGACGGGATACCAATTCGACTCTATACAGAGTACGCGAAAGAACTTTCCCCCCTTCTAACACCCGTGTACCGCAAGTCTCTAGAGGAACGGAGGGTTCCAAATGATTGGAAAAGAGCACAGATAGTCCCAGTCTTCAAGAAGGGTCGTCGAGCGGATGCGCAAAACTATAGACCTATATCTCTGACGTCGACCTGTTGTAGAATTTTAGAACATGTTTTTTGCTCGAGTATCATGTCGTTTTTGGAAACCCAGAATCTACTATGTAGGAATCAACATGGATTCCGGAAACAGCGATCGTGTGAGACCCAACTCGCTTTATTTGTTCATGAGACCCAGAAAATATTAGATACAGGCTCCCAGGTAGATGCTATTTTTCTTGACTTCCGGAAGGCGTTCGATACAGTTCCGCACTGTCGACTGATAAACAAAGTAAGAGCCTACGGAATATCAGACCAGCTGTGTGGCTGGATTGAAGAGTTCTTAGCAAACAGAACACAGCATGTTGTTCTCAATGGAGAGACGTCTACAGACGTTAAAGTAACCTCTGGCGTGCCACAGGGGAGTGTAATGGGACCATTGCTTTTCACAATATATATAAATGACCTAGTAGATAGTGTCGGAAGTTCCATGCGGCTTTTCGCGGATGATGCTGTAGTATACAGAGAAGTTGCAGCATTAGAAAATTGTAGCGAAATGCAGGAAGATCTGCAGCGGATAGGCACTTGGTGCAGGGAGTGGCAACTGACCCTTAACATAGACAAATGTAATGTACTGCGAATACATAGAAAGAAGGATCCTTTATTGTATGATTATATGATAGCGGAACAAACACTGGTAGCAGTTACTTCTGTAAAATATCTGGGAGTATGCGTGCGGAACGATTTGAAGTGGAATGATCATATAAAATTAATTGTTGGTAAGGCGGGTACCAGGTTGAGATTCATTGGGAGAGTGCTTAGAAAATGTAGTCCATCAACAAAGGAGGTGACTTAGAAAACACTCGTTCGACCTATACTTGAGTATTGCTCATCAGTGTGGGATCCGTACCAGATCGGTCTGACGGAGGAGATAGAGAAGATCCAAAGAAGAGCGGCGCGTTTCGTCACAGGGTTATTTGGTAACCGTGATAGCGTTACGGAGATGTTTAATAAACTCAAGTGGCAGACTCTGCAAGAGAGGCGCTCTGCATCGCGGTGTAGCTAGGTTTCGAGAGGGTGCGTTTCTGGATGAGGTATCGAATATATTGCTTCCCCCTACTTATACCTTCCGAGGAGATCACGAATGTAAAATTAGAGAGATTAGAGCGCGCACGGAGGCTTTCAGACAGTAGTTCTTCCCGCGAACCATACGCGACTGGAACAGGAAGGGAAGGTAATGACAGTGGCACGTAGAGTGCCCTCCGCCACACACCGTTGGGTGGCTTGCGGAGTGTAAATGTAGATGTAGATGTACAACGTGATTATCTGTATAAATTATTTATATCAAGCTGATGCAATTATTTTTTTCGTGAAGAAGAGAGAATTAGTGCCCTATATTTCCTCTGCGATCGATGCCTACAGCTGTATCTAAATATGTCAATTAGACGACACAGACATTGCTGAGGAATTTAGTTGTTACAGTATGACATACTCGTTCTGGGCAATGAAATAAACTAACAAATAAAATGTTTTAAAAATTTCGTGTGGGAGAACATAGCTTGTTAGCACAGACATTTGGGAGGCCGCAAGGTAACGCAAAGAAGAAAAAAAAAGAAGGTACGCGAACGATACTGATTCCTCGCAATGTGATACCAGTCTATCAGTTACTCATGCAGTGTAGTGTAAAAATAAAGAGAAATGTCCATGAATATAAACGTTACCCTACCTTGTACTGGCATAACGACCGTGTGGGAGCTGCTAGAAGCGATACAAATTCCGGGTGGGACACGGCAAACAGCGGCGGGAGCGATTACATGCGAGAGAGCGGAGCTCGCTCGCTCCATCTGCAGTTCCTGGGGTCGCCGTGTTTGAGTCTGGCTAAAAGCCCCGGCCTTGTGGGTGGTGAGGGGTTTTTAAGAGCCGCCGCAGCTGCAGCCGCAGCGCCTCCCTTCTGATGTAGATGGGCTCAGCGAACGCCTAGCCGACACCCTACTCCTATATAGCAGCCGTAGCCCTCTGGTATTTCACACTGAGCGGGGGTTATCTTCTCCCGCTCCAACAAAATTTTTCACCAACGTAGTAGGGTAAAAACTATCATAAAGACTGTTGTAATATATCGGGTTATCTCTGCCTTGGCTGCTTGTGACAGCAGGAAGGTGGCGACCAGGGAAAGCATGGTATAATTTTTAACATTTTTATGCAACGACAGCAACTGATATTGTTTATATAAGAATATACAGCCTACAGTTGCAGGTTAACTTTATCGTTTACCTAGGTTTCAGCGTTAGTAATAACGTCTTCTTCAGAACCTGCAAAAAGTTAATATTATAATGCGCTAGTAAATTATATTAGATACGGTCATCCTACAGGATGCAACGTGTAGTACTTACATAAACTATTATTTAAATGTTTGGCTAAAACAAGCCATGTCCTAAGTCAACTTTATAAAACTTGATGCATAACCATAAGGTTTTGGCACTTCTATTAAATAAGCTGTAGCAAATTCACATTAAGAATTATCAACCAGTAGAAGAATGTCATCCACGTATCTCGCATGAAAGATGATGTTGTTCGCTAATTCCGGGTAATTTCGGAAACATTAGTGAACAGCATCATCTTTTATGCGAGATACGTGGATGACATTCTTCTACTGGTTAATAATTCTCCAGAAGGAATAAAGCAAATTTTCACAACGTTGAACAGTCTACATGAAAAAATAAAATTCACACATGAATTGGAATCAGCTGATAGATCACTAAACTATCTTGATTTAACGTTGACTATTAAAGATGCTAAAATAGAGTTCAACATATTCCGGAAGGCAACTTATTCAGACAACATCATCCCGGCCGATTCAACCCACCCCCAAGTCCATAAAATGGCGTTTTTCTATTCTAGTATCCATCGGGGGATTTCTATTCCGTTGTCAGATATCTGTCAACCTCCAAAAAGAGTTAGAAATTCTCGAGAGTATTGCACAGAATAATAGCTATGATCCAAGGATAGTGAGGCAGTTATATCATAACAAAACGCGAAAAAGGACAACGACTTTAGTAAACACAAATACTCAAACCCAAGACCAGACCAAGAAATGGTTGTCGGTTCCTTATATAGGTAATGTCTCTTACAAGATAGGGCGCCTGTTGAAAAATTCAGGTTTTAAAATTTCCTTCTCGACGAGTAATAGCTTAAAGCAAAATTTGTTTCACTCCCTTGAGAAAGACTGTGATAAGTCAGCGAAATCAGGCGTATATAAGATAATGTGTGATGATTGCCCATGTTATTACATAGGTCAAACAGGCAGAGCTATAGCAGTAAGGTTTAAAGAACATCTTCCAATAAAAGGTGTATGAATACGGGGGTCAGCCTTTGTGGAACACCTGGTGCAAATGGCTCATACACCTAAACCTTTACGTGACATAGAGCTACTACATCATGAAGTTAAGGGCTATAGACTCGACACTCTTGAGGAACTACAGATTTATGCACACCTAATTAGAGGTAGAGGCAATTTACTGAACGATCAACTGTATCTAAAAAATAGGGCATACTTCGAAGGCTTCCAGCCTATGTTAGGTTTCCAATAATTCATAATGCATGTGACCATTACAGTTTCTGTAATAAAAGAACCTTTCCTACAGATGTTCATACGAGATTTGTCGGTCAGTTTATAAGGCTCTGTAGAAGAATGTAAAACGTAGTCATGCTGGATACTGTAATTAACTTACAATAGTAAAGTATAAAAATAATTCATAGCAAAAATGTTATCTGACGCGTGCGTAATAAGAGTTTGATTCTATACGTCTCGCGCACGCGCGCCGCCCTCTGTGAGGCAGACCGCGAAGCCCTCACGGTCCACAGTCTCTAGTCACACGACTAGGCCCTTACAACGGGCTTAAAGTGAATTTTCTACAGCTTGTTTAATAGAAGTGACAAAACCTTATGGTTATGCATCAAGTTTTATAAAGTTGACTTAGGACATGGCTTGTTTTAGGCAAACATTTAAATAATATTTTATGTAAGTACTACACGTTGCATCCTGTAGGATGACCATATCTAATATAATTTACTAGCGCATTATAATATAAACTTTTTGCAGGTTCTGAAGAAGACGTTATTACTAACGCTGAAACCTAGGTAAACGATAAAATTAACCTGGAACTGTAGGCTGTATATTCTTATATAAAGCATGGTATCGTACAGAGATCGCGTTGCCGAACCGAGTTGTCAACGAGAACTGATACGCCGGTCATTAGCGAGGATTCACTGCATTCCCCAACGACGTGTGGAAGGCTCTCCTAAGGACACCACCTCTGCTGTCAGCATAGCAGCGCCTTTACACTGAGGTTAATATAGTGCCGAGCTAGCAAGACCTCATCTGAAGGAGTCAGCGTCGGAGTATAGGACCAAAGTGACAGTTAAAGTTTCTGTTGGACTTGTTCACTTAAGTGCGGTACATTTTACTGCAAAAGAACAGTTTCTTTTTTTTTTTTAATATTGCTCTTCTAGTCACGAACAGGTGTAACTTATCATGCAATCCTGTGCCAAAAATCAGTGTCAGAGTTGAGTAATATTCATTTACGTAAAAAGTTAACTAAATTTTCATGTGTTCCAGTATGGTGAGCCTTCTCCCAGAGAAACCAAAGATCCCACAGTTTTGTCTGTACGAAAGTAGTTCTGCCTGGTCACAGAAGAAATCTGCCATTGTACGTTTGTACACCGTACTTAATTCTGACCTTTACCTGACATGGAAACAGCGCAGCATGCTACGCTCTGATTGGCTACTGGGCGCAAATTACACGAAAAAATCTTTACCTTCAATACTGTTCATTATTTGCACAAGGCGACAACTAAGACTTTGTAAAAGGATGAAGAGGGTCTATTCAGTGAATTCGTTAGGATGCGCTTGTTAAAACAATCTATGAATAACTTCTGAGGAATAAGACTTGTTAATAAGCCGAATCACTTCGCGTGTCATCGAGTTGTCACCAACAATGCCCCAGAATGTGATCTCTGCTGGCAATGACTGAATAGGGGTGTTTACCTTCCTACCAGGCAGTTTGATTGAGTGTTGGAGCGAGTCTACAAGCAATGTATAGTCGGTACTTGTTAGGAAAGTCATGGGAAATATTTTGGTAACATTCATTGATTATACTGCATGGATCGCCGAAATATTGAATCGAGGTGATTTTAGTATCCGGCAGTAAACCCGAAGAGACTTTCAAGTCTTATTAGGCCGGGAAAGCCTACGAAGTCACACCGTGAAATACAGTTTAAGTGACAGAGCCTTCCTGTAAAATAAATAAGTAAATAAATGAATAAAATTAAAAAACCTTCCGAGTCCCAGAACTGTGCACCTGAATTTCACAGAAATTCTCGAACTTCCCCGTTTCGGCCAGTGCCGCCCAACTTCCGATAATTTCTGGCTAGTACAGAATAGCCAGGCGTAACTTCACTGTCATATACTCAGTGACAAAAGTCTGAAATAGTAAAATCAGTGATCGGCAGAAGGAAAATCTAATTTCATTAATTTTTTTTTTTTAGCAATTAAGGCTCATGGGTAAATCCCTGCCGACGAGTACATACAGTCTCGATAAATTAATGAAATATATAGCTACGTTTTAGTAACTTTTCTTGTGCTGGATATAATCCTTCCGCTGATAGCGAATCGCCAACAGATGCTAGGCTATAAATTATAAGAATGAAAAGCATTAAAACTAAAATGAGTTGTGCATAGAAACGTCATTTATACATTTGGGACAAGTATATGATTTTGTATTTGCTTTCAGTAACTCGACGTACCGGTAAGCTGTATTATTCCATACCGTCGAAACGGAACGCTGTTTCCCGTGACGTCACAACAGGAAGCGCAACGAGCATTCGGCGGGCACCTGCTACTACCGGTGAACTGAGTCATGAAATACAGTCTGCGCAGGCGAAACGAGCCAAAGGATGGACCCCGCTCCTTTCGCCATTTCGATGCAAATCCGGATGAGACCAGCCCAACAACTCGCGCTACTTCCAGAGCTCAACACTGCGTGAAATAGCGGAAGCTGAAAAGAAACGTTGGTAGGGATACCGCTAGTTGCTGGGATTTCAAAGACCATTGCCACCTTCCTGCGGCTCTTCTACTGCCGCAGAGCAATTGAAACCGTGAAAGGCTTTTTTTAGATGCAAATGAGAGGCTGGAGGAGGCCTTCCAGCGTAATAGTCAAGCGATGTAGTAGCACTCCTTTACGGTGGATGAACTGCGTATCATGGGCCAAAATTCCTTCAGAAGGACGAGCTGGGATGCCATCAGAGTGTGCTGTCTTCCTCATGCGAAGATATTTAGTTGAGCCTGAAGTAAAACACTACACAGCTTTTCTTACTATCAGAGATGTAGTGTTGTAAGTTACTGTCTGACGTAAAGTTGGAAATCAGGTATAAACGTACTTAAGTTCACATTTCAAGAAGAATTTCCACAAAAGAAAAAGTTTCACACAATTATTGTTATTAGCCGGTACCATTGACTACAAATGTCACCAATGATTTATTATTCAAATCCTTGTTTTGAAATACATACGACATTAAAAGCTGTATTGACATTCCTGCCAAACATTGGTGAGAACGGAAAGAGAAGAGCGTGAAAGCGAGGTGGTGGTTGGTTGCTGTTGTTGCGCTGCTGCTGTCCGGAGAACAGTGTGACAACTTTCTTTGGCTGTGGGTTTCCAGGTACAAGCGCAATAAGGCTGCCACGAAACCATGGTATTTTTTTAAGTCATGTGCGTAGTCTAGGACTTCTCGAGACGCCCTATTGTTAAGTGTTACATGAAAAGTATAGCAATTTCAGCCTCTTGTAATAAGTCAAAATGTGGAGGTAATAAAAATCTAGTAAAAGGAGTGCTCCTTTCCTGATGTACAGTGGTGTTCGTTTGGGTTCAAGAGAAGTTATTATCTATGACGTAATTTGTAAACGTATCTTATCCGTCATAATAAGCGCCTGAAGACTTACGCAACAATTAGTACATCTACACCGTAAGAGATAGTGTTGTGGAAAGTATATGCGTTAAAAGTAATTGTTCCTTTATCAACTTAGGAGTTAAATTTTAAAGATTACCGTTCTTACCTTTTCTTAAAAAGTTTTCTTTAACACGTGAACAGGAAATTGAAGTTGTTCCGAGGGTTCAGTTCAAAAATTCAGTTACATTTTGTGTATAATTTAGCGTTAGTCATGCGATAGAATAATTGTTAATGCTTGTTATGTGTGTTATGTAAGCGTGTGTGTAATTATCACTGCGTAATTCTCTAGGTTTCATTTAAATTTTATCAATAAATTTATATTTAGTTTAATAGGGTAATTGATTGTGTTCAATGTGTATTTTTCACAGGTACCGAACAGTTGTTTATGTAATCAGTTAATCGAACGCCAAAGAATAAACGATTGTTTAGTTGTAGACTTGAATGACATAATTAATTTGATGTTCGGGTCATTGTCAAACGCAAATCTGCAAGCGCAGATAGTCAGCGCCTTGGGATCAACACTGAACCGACAGCAACAATAACAGCTGACTCATTTCATCCTTACCCTTATCAACCAAATTATCAGTATAGCTCAAATCCCACTTACATTTATTTAAACAACTGCTAATTCGTGATACACGAACACACACATACACGAACTGCACATAGTCGAAGCTAACTTTACAATAAGACTGTGTATCTACGAAACTAACAAGGCAGTACTACAAACTAAACAATTTCCACTCAGGCAGTGGCGATCTTGATAGTTCTCGCTTTCAATGATTTACAAAGTCGATATCTCCAACAAATGTAGGCAGAGTATACACCTTGCCATGGAATGACAAGCGATCTGTTACACCACTGCCAACATCCAACTCATGAATATGATTTAAACGATGCATTAAATATTAATAAAATATGAAAATGAAACTAAAAATCCCATTCTCGTTGGTGCATTACATTTTTACGAGCCATAGTGGTAACCATAAGAAGTTGAAGATGTAGCCATCATCATACGTAGTTCGTGAAAGTTGAAAACCCTAATCGGTGTTGCAAATGATCGCTTTAGTCAGTACCGATGCTACACAGGCGCCAACGCACATCATAGGTGTTAAGCAACCACTGTTGGAAGAAAATCATATGTCTGCCCGGATGATACCTCACAGTACACAAGTGGTTCTAAAGCTTTTCCTACTGTTACACCAACCTATAGAGCCCACAGCTTCTGCATACTTAACTGCTCAGCTTGGTGGGTTCCTATGCAGTTATCTCAGCGAAACCCTTGTAGTGATTGTGTGATTGTTAATAGTGTTTGTTTATAGTTTCCTCTACGTAGAGGTTACATGCGTGCAGCTTGGATATTCCAATACAATATTCAGTGAATATCTGTTCTCTTTTTCTAGAGTCGCACTGAGTTTGGTGTACACACTTTGGATAAAGTGTATACCCAGTATGAAATTGCAATATGCCGCTCGATGGTCTGAGAAGTTTTCATTTTTTTCTGTCTTATACATTTCCTGAAAGAAACCGGATACTGTCTCCTGTTATTTGAGTACACTGTAATTTTCTCGGCGCCTCTCTTTTCTACTTTACCTCCGTAAATTATTTCCTGTTGGAAGAAGTGTTCAAATAAACACACTGCCCGACAAAAATATGCCAATCGCAGAGAAGTAGAGGAGGTGACGCAATGAAACTTCACGAGTAGAGAGGGCATGAGATGTTATTTCAGTGATTACAATATCGAAAGAAATTTACCAACAACTTGGCAGTATAAGCCCTCTTATTAGTATGATGTAGCACCCCTTTTCGCTTCGATGAATCCTCCGATTCGGTTGGCGGGGGTGTCATAAAGCGTTCATGTCCTCTGCTGAGGCAAGGTGGCGTTACCTGTCATAACTGGTCCTTGTCATCCAGGATGCTCGCACTAGAATTGACGTCAAAGCTGATACCGCACATGTTCTATCAGGGACAGATCTGGGAGTCTTGCTGGCAACGGGAGTATCGGAACGTCACACAAACAGGTCACAGATGCATGTGGCATGTGTGAGAAAGCATTGTCCTGTTGGAAAACGGCACCATGGTACATTCACATGAGGCGTAACACATGAGGACGCCAAATCTCATGCCCGTTCGCTTACCTCACTATGGCGCCATGAGCAGCTCCGCCGTCCCTCTCCAAAGCACTGGAAGAATGAATCTTTTCCCCAGATCGCTTCGACTCTGGTTATCAAGGGTAGTGCAGAACACCTGTTCACTGCTAAAAAATCAATCCGGTGCCAAACATCTGCATTCCCCGTGATGGTGCCAACCTAAATGCTACAAAAAATTGGAAATTTGTGGTAAGATCTTTTGGGACCAAACTGCTGCGTTCATCGACCCATAAGCTTACACACTACTTAATCTAACTTAAATTAACTTACGCTAAGGACGACACACACACACACCCACGCCCGAGGCACGACTAGAATCTCCGACGTAGCGATCCGCGCGGACCGTGACAAGACGCCCTAGACCGCGCGGCTATCCCGCGGGGCTAGGTGCAACACCTGTTGTGTTGTTACTGGAAGCCTACGCATGAGGCGGTAATTCCCTAGTTCGACTGCTGCTAGTAATCGAAAAATGGTGCCGGGTGGCACATAATGTTGCAAGGAGTACGTTTTCTGCTCTCAGATGGCAGGTGCATACGTAAAGATGTTACGATGTGCCTGGTGTGCTATACGGTGATCCTTCCCTGTGTTGATCAGAAGTACGAGGTGCATTCAAGTCCTAAGGCCGATTTTTTTTCTAATTAACTGCTCACCCAAAATTGATGAAACTGGCGTTACTTCTCGACGTAATCGCCCAGCAGACGTACACATTTTTCACAACGCTGACGCCATGATTCCATGGCAGCGGCGAAGGCTTCTTTAGGAGTCTGTTTTGACCACTGGAAAATCGCTGAGGCAATAGCAGCACGGCTGGTGAATGTGCGGCCACGGAGAGTGTCTTTCATTGTTGGAAAAGGCCAAAAGTCACTAGCAGCCAGGTCAGGTGAGTAGGGAGCACGAGGAATCACTTCAAAGTTGTTATCACGAAGAAACTGTTGCGTAACGTTAGCTCGATGTGCGGGTGCATTGACTTGGTGAAAAAGCACACGCGCAGCCCTTCCCGGACGTTTTCGTTGCAGTGCAGGAAGTAATTTGTTCTTCAAAACATTTTCGTAGGATGCACCTGTTACCGTAATGCCCTTTGGAACGCAATGGGTAAGGATTACGCCCTCGCTGTCCCAGAACATGGACACCATTATTATTTTAGCACTGGCGGTTACCCGAAATTTTTTGGTGGCGGTGAATCTGTGTGCTTCCATTGAGCTGACTGGTTCTTTGTTTCTGGATTGAAAAATGGCATCCACGTCTCATCCATTGTCACAACCGACGGAAAGAAAGTCCCATTCATGCTGTCGTTGCACGTCAACATTGCTTGGCAACATGCCACACGGGCAGCCATGTGGTCGTCCGTCAGCATTCGTGGCACCCACCTGGTTGACACTTTTCGCATTTTCAGGTCGTCATGCAGGATTGTGTGCACAGAACCCACAGAAATGCCAACTCTGGAGGTGATCTGTTCAACAGTCATTCGGCGATCCCCCAAAACAGTTCTCTCCACTTTCTCGATCATGTCGTCAGACCGGCTTGTGCGAGCCCGAGGTTGTTTCGGTTTGTTGTCACACGATGTTCTACCTTCATTAAACTGTCGCACCCACGAACGCACTTTCGACACATCCATAACTGTATCACCACATGTCTCCTTTAACTGTCGATGAATTTCAATTGGTTTCACACCACGCAAATCCAGAAAACGAATGATTGCACGCTGTTCAAGTAAGGAAAACGTCGCCATTTTAAGTATTTAAAGCAGTTCTCATTCTCGCCGCTGGCGGTAAAATTCCATCTGCCGTACGGTGCTGCCATCTCTGGGACGTATTTACAATGAACGCGGCCTCATTTTAAAACAATGCGCATGTTTCTATCTCTTTCCAGTCCGGAGAAAAAAAATCGGAGGCCTTAGAACTTGATTGCACCTCGTAGTAGACGGGAACCTGCCCTCTCGTTCCCATACAACTGTAATCACGCCCTGTCACATCGTCATGGCGAACAAATCTGAATAATACAAGATCTGACCACCTGTTCAATTGGAGACTCTCAATGGGACTCCTTTTAGATTGTCAGGTGCTGATAACGCTGTTTCAGGAGTACGGCGTATCTCCATGTCCTTTGCAGTGTTCACTCAACATCTGATGCTGTTCTCGGCCTTTATACATCCTACCAGGCCTGACTGAAGACTGAACATGAACAGTACTAAGGAACTGTGGTGGCCATTCTAGCTGTCACAGAGAATTGCAACTCTTATCATTCACATGTCCGCCAATGATATGAACGTGTACCAAGTTACACAGACATTCGATCATGTCTACTGGGTATTCCACTTTTCTTGTGAGGCAGTGCACATTATTAGTAACATAGAGAATATTATGTACGACATAAAAGAATTTCATAGTACTTTTTCAGCCTGATATTTTACTCAAGCAGCTTCTTATGAGAGATTAGGAGACTCATTAGATTCCGTTTCAGATCTGTCCAGTGCAGTAAAGTCTGCAGTGACCGCCGAGAGTAAAACCGACACTTACGATTAGTAGTTAGCGATGTTGACCACTAGACTATTGAGCGGTGGCACCGTTGTGTTAGTAGAGTGTTCTGCCTGGCGCCACTGGCTCAAGTGTAGTATCGACTATCCCTGTTGCGGCCCAATTTCCAATATCTATGAGAAAGAGTTTGTATCTGTGGGTTGTGTCCTTAGAAGGTCTTTGCTTGCCCATATACAGGGTTAGTCACCTAACGTTACCGCTGGATATATTTCGTAAACCACATCAAATACTGACGAACCGATTCCACAGACCGAACGTGAGGAGAGCGGCTAGTGTAATTGTTTAATATAAACCATAGAAAATGCACGGAAGTATGTTTTTTTAACACAAACGTACGTTTTTTAAAATGGAACCACGTTAGTTTTGTTAGCACATCTGAACATATAAACAAATACGTAATCAGTGCGGTTTGTTGCATTGTAAAATGTTATTTACATCCGGAGATATTGTAACCTAAAGTTGACGCTTGAAACCTCCGACGTTCAGTTGCGTGTTGTAACAAACACGTGCCACGGTCGGCGAGCAGCATCCGCAGGGACATGTTTCTTTCTGTGGGGTACGTTAAAGGAGAATGTGTACCGTGATGTGCCTACAACCCCAGAGGATATGAAACAACGTATTGTGGCATCCTGCGGCGACATTACACCAGATGTACTGCGGCGTGTACGACATTCATTACGCCAGAGATTGCAATTGTGTGCAGCAAATGATGGCCACCACATTGAACATCTATTGGCCTGACATGTCGGGACACACTCTATTCCACTCCGTAATTGAAAACGGAAACCACGTGTGTACGTGTACCTCACCCCTCATGGTAATGTACATGTGCGTCAGTGAAAAAGACCAATAAAAAGGTGTTATCATGTGGACGTAATGTGCTGTTGCATTCTCTTCTGTACCTAAGGTCCATCACCGTTCCCTTTGGATCCCTACGTAATTCGGTGCTATCCGATACACACTATCGAACAGCGGAGGAGTGGTACTCAAGCGTCAACTTTAGGTTACAATATCTCCGGATGTAATTAACATTTTACAATGCAACAAACGGCACTGATTACGTATTTGTTTATATGTTCAGATGTGCTAAGGAAACTAACGGGGTTCCATTTAAAAATAAAAGTAGGTTTAAGTTAAAAAACATACTTCCGTGCATTTTTTCATGGTTTGTATTAACCAATTACACTAGCCTCTCTCCTCACGTTCGGTCTGTGGAATCGATTCGTCAGTATTTGATGTGGTTTACGAAATAAATCCAGCGGTATTGTTAGGTGACTCACCCTGTATATACGAGGTTCGCTGGCCCTAGAGGAAGGCACGAAATTTGGGGATTGGTGGTAGTGTCGCGACAAGTGGTTGGTCACGAGGTCCGAGCGGTCGAAGCCAAGAGCTGCGCAAGGAGGACATGAGCAGAGCGGAGATACCGGAGTACTTCACCGGGGTCAGCGTCGACTAGAAGCAGCAGGCCGAGATCCCGTCGGTTGGTTGGCAACATTCGTGTAGGACGACCAATCATGGTGGGGCTGCCCTCTTCTACCTGGGTTTCATCGGCACCACTCAGTAACCGCTGCGTCGCACAATGGATCTACTGAATTGACTGCTGATATAGGGGTTGGTTGGTTGTTTGGGGAAGGAGACCAGACAGCGTGGTCATCGGTCTCATCGGGTTAGGGAAGGATGGGGAAGGAAGTCGGCCGTGCCCTTTCGGAGGAACCATCCCGGCATTTGCCTGGAGTGATTTAGGGAAATCACGGAAAACCTAAATCAGGATGGCCGGACGCGGGATTGAACCGTCGTCCTCCCGAATGCGAGTCCAGTGTCTAACCACTGCTGATATAGGGGAGTGACATTCTGTAATCCTCGTGATAACTTGTGTCGTTGTCTACCTTTCTCCTTATTTTCTGATTTGTAGCCGACCCTCAGAGTTTTACTCGGTCGGCTCTATGGTCGTAAATATCGGCAGTAGTACTGTACTAAGACAGTAGTTGTCATCTGAAAATTTGTTCCTCTATTATATTGCCTTTCCTATCTGGTTAGTACCTGATCATTAATGTTGTAATGGACCATCTCTTGGTCCTAAATGCAGACGGAGCAATTGTACTAAGGCACAGGTTACCGTTACACAAAAGAGTTACCTTGTCGTTAGATTCAGATGTTAATCGGTTCAATTCTTTGATTGTAATTACATTGCTCAGTCATAGTTACAATCTCAACAACTTGTTGTACTAAGCTGTTCGTTGCTGTGTTTGAAAGACTGAGTCATTATTGGTGTATTTTAGCTGGATCTTGTGGTTCCTGGTCGTGCGGTAGCGTTCTCGCTTCCCACGCCCGGGTTCCCGGATTCGATTCCCGGCGGGGTTAGGGATTTTCTCTGCCTCGTGATGGCTGGGTGTTGTGTGATGTCCTTAGGTTAGTTAGGTTTAAGTAGTTCTAAGTTCTAGGGGACTGATGACCATAGATGTTAAGTCCCATAGTGCTCAGAGCCATTTGAACCATTTTTCTTGTGGTTCCGCCGAGGGAGTTCCCTTGTAATAAGTGTTCATACCATAAGTAATGTTTTAAGACGTTCCTTCAGAGCGGTCTTAATAACTAACGATCGATTTAACTTTGAAAATATTATCAGCCAACTGTCGCCGGGGCTTTAGACAAAATAAAATTGTCAGAAGGGCCGATTGGGATCCAGTCGCACTTTGGTTGCCGATTGAAATTAAAAGGTTGATTGCTTTGAAGTAAGCCTTATCATTGTCATATTGTTTCCTAATCTCTTTAACCTTTAAGCACAGGTGCGCGTCGTAGCCCCGAACCTTTCGATATACTGAAATGTTGGAACGCGCGGGCACTCTCATTGGAGGTGATCAACTGATCACAATCAAACACCCCACTGCATAACTGATCGTCTCTGTTGGTAGTGATGATACACCCATCCACTATTTTGTTTTGGCAGCTAGAAGAGTGCGAAATAATAGGGTGTTTTGAAATTCTTTCACAAGAAAAACTGATGTATTTTCTTATTGAGCGCCCCTAGTAAAATTTGTTATGGAAGGCAAAATGGACTTCGATTTGTTGGGAGGGTTCAAGCATGCGTTTTTCCCGGTGTTTTCATATTTGTATTCAACCATGTAACAGTGCGGTCACTGCGTTGCCACCATCACATATCTCCCATAGGGCTCATGAGAATAACATATAGAGGCAAATAGGTAGTCATATTTCCCTCACAAAATATGTGAACTCAGTAGGAATTAAACCGATACTATTGGTACGAATTACTCTCTCCCATGCACTATACAATTTCTGTCTGATTGGGGACAGTCAAGGTCCATTCTGGATTATGGGTTACCTTAATGCGACTATGGAGCTGACGTTGGCGAAATTCCTTATGCGTCACATTCTGTAACAGCGGAATGAGTGGATTCGGACGGAAATTACCAACAGGACGTCAGTATATTGTCATGTCACGAACTCATGGCGACTGATAGCAGAACTGTTGCAACAACCGTCTTCACGATTTGTGAGGTGTTTCACAACAATCTGCTATATCAAGTTTGTTGACACTATCGACCAGGAGATATGCGATCTGTTGAGAATTTTTTTTTTTTTTATTTATGTTAGGGACTGAAAACTCAGGAAGTCAAGACTGCATGTGAAATTTTCTTTATTTGAATAGATTACTAGTTTTGCTAACAATCTATCTATCTCCAGGTCATAAAACATTTTTAGTGTTGGTGCCATCACGGCTTCACTCATCGTTTACATCTTTCTTAAAATGACAGCATCCGTACAAGAAATAGCTGAAAACAGCTTTCCATCATTAGTGGCCAATTTAATTGAACGACGGTCATGAAACAAAGGCACTGTGATGTGGCGGGATGTAAATACGAACTGTGTCGTTTGCTAAGTTCCAAAAACATAACGCCTTTGTTTTATCGAAATCGCTTGATTACACTAGACACGAACGATGGAGAGCTGATTTCAATTATTTCATGGGGGGTTGTAATTTGAAGAAAGATTTTAACGATGTGTGAAGTCGTAATGGCACTAACACTAACCAAGAATACACTACTGACCATTAACATTGCTGCACCAAGAAGAAATGCAGATGATAAACGGGTATTCATTGGACAAACATATTATACTAGAACTGACATGTAATTACATTTTCACGCAATTTGGGTGTATAGATCAAGAGAAATCAGTACCCAGAACAACCACCACAGGCCGCAATAACGGTCTTGACACTCCTGGGCATTGAGTCAAACAGAGCTTCGATGGAGTGTACAGGTACAGCTGCCCATGCAGCTTCAACACGATACCACAGTTCATCAAGAGTAGTGACTGGCGTACTGTGACGAGTCAGTTGCTCTGCCACCATTGACCAGACGTTTTCAGTTGGTGAGAGATCTGGAGAATGTGCTGGCCAGGGCAGCAGTCGAACATTTTCTGTACAGGACCTGCAACATGCGGTCATGCATTATCCTGCTGAAATGTAGGCTTTCGCAGGGTTCGAATGAAGTGTAGAGCCACGGGTCGTAACACATCTGAAATGTAACGTCCACTGTTCAAAGTGCTGTCAAGAGACGTGTAACCAATGGCACCTCATACTATCATGCCGGGTGATACGCCAGTATGGCGATGACGAATACACGCTTCCTATGTGCGTTCACCGCGATGTCGCCAAACACGGATCGACCATCATGGTGCTGTAAACAGAACCAGGATTCAGCCGGAAAAATGACGTTTTGCCATTCGTGCACCCAGGTTCGTCGTTGAGTACACCATCGCAGGCGCTCCTGTCTGTGATGCAGCGTCAAGAGTAACCGCAGCCATGGTCTCCGAGCTGATAGTCCATGCTACTGCAAACGTCGTCGAACTGTTCGTGCAGGTGGTTGTTGTCTTGCAAACGTCCCCATCTGTTGGCTCAGGGATCGAGACGTGGCTGCACGATCCGTTACAGCCATGCGGATAAGATGCCTGTCATGTCGATTGCTACTGATACGAGGCCGTTGGGATCCATCACGGCGTTTCGTACCACCCTCCTGAACCCACCGTTTCCATATTTTGCTAGCAATCATTGGATCTCGACCAACGCGAGCAGCAATGTCGCGATACGTTAAATCGCAGTCCCGATAGGCTACAATCCGACCTTTGTCAAAGTCGGAAACGTGATGGTACACATTGCTCCTCCTTACACGAGGCATCACAACAACGTTTCACCAGGCAACGCTGGTCAACTGCTGTTTGTGTATGACAAATCGGTTGGAAAATTTCCTCGTGTCAGCACGTTGTAGGCGTCGCCACCGGCACCAACTTTGTGTGAATGCTCTGAAAAGCTAATCATTTTCATATTACAGCAACTTATTCCTGTCGTTTAAATTTCGCGTCTGTAGCACGTCATCTTCGTGGTGTAGCAATTTTAATGGCCAGTAGTGTATTTGCGATCTGAAGATAGGTAGATTGGTAGCCTAAACTAGCTACGCATCCAAATAAAGAACATTTGATGTCCGATTCTGGTTTTCCAGTCACTAACATAAATAAAAAATGTGGCCACCTTTCCATGTGCCAATTATTGATGCTGCAGTTGGCAACTAAACGTCGGCGCCCTCATCTGCAGTGACGTCTCGAACATCGTGCCTGTTGTGACGAGGTATTTACCACTACGTTTGTCAACGAATCTGCATGCTGCTAGAGAGCCGTGATTACATTAACACTGCCTCGCCGCACCGCAATGCACACATGGCCAAGTCCCGCGTAAAGCGCACTCATTCCGCCGCTGCACCTGCAGCTGTGGAACGGGGAAGAGCCGGCGGGGGGCTGCAATCGATTGCCGTTGCGCCAGCACCCTGGCCACGTTTTCTGATACGCTGATCGGCAGGCGCTAAATTGCAGAGGGAATGGGACTCTGCTCCGCTCTATGTCAAGGTTTATCCTGGGGTCGTTACACAAAATGTCTTCCAAAATGACAAAGAGAGACATATGAGGCACCAGCATCTGATAGTAAATTAATAACAACTGAGTGCCAGCAAGTGGAAGAATTTATATGATGACTCTTTTTGAAGATACGCTCTGGTCCGTTGCGGGCCTGAAAAATCTATCTTCACCCGTTTTTTCTCGTGAGTGGTCCATTAATGTCACGACGTCATATGTCGCCATCTACTAGTACGAAATCGCAAATTGACAGTGGTACGACGATTCAACAGAAAATTTTATTAAAACAACCTCGAAAACACTCAAACCGGTCAAGGTGCGAAATCAAATAAAAATTCGAAATAATTTGTTGCTAGTTACCATCTGAAAGATAAATCTTTATCAGTATATAGCCACGTTCTTGAACATGAATTTTATGACGAATTTTCTATCTATTTCGTCGTCGTGTTTAAAATGTTATATACAACTTAATAATTGTCTTGAAGGGAAGTGGGAACAGGAATGTCATCCGATCATCCTCTACCACTAACATTGCCAGCTGCATAAATTAACATGCCTAGCCACGAATAGGGAATAAAAATGGTTCAAATGGCTCTGAGCAGTATGGGACTTAACAGCTGAGGTCATCAGTCCCCTAGAACTTAGCACTACTTAAACCTTACTAACCTAAGGACATCACACACATCCATGCCCGAGGCAGGATGCGAACCTGCGACCGTAGCGGTCGCGCGGTTCCAGACTGTAGAGCATAGAACCGCAAGGCCACTCCGGCCGGTAATAGGGAATAAAGGCAAAGAAAAAGAAAACAGTTTCTTAGTAACGGAAATAGATTAAATATTTTATAACATGAATTTGTTTACTATCTCTAATTGTGATTAGAAACGCTTTTGTTTTTCAAAATATATATATATTTTTTTTTTTTTTGGAATCAAAGTGCTTTCTTTCTTCTGGTGCTCCCACTCGCTTTATTTATTGTGCAGACGCGAAAGTCAAGTGCTAAAATCAAATTAAATATCATGATAAATGAACTTTAACTCAAATAAAAGCCGCGACTTCTACGTCTTGGAAGAGGTGTTTTATGTTTCTCTGGCACAAGCGCATTTACTTCACAGTTTTGTGTCAAGTGGTTTTATTTCTGTCACCAGTACACCCTGAAGGAGGTTATCCCTGGATGCATGCCCGCAAGAGATTGGAATATTTCGGATAGTTATCAACGTCGTTCATCAAACAGACCTCAGTCGTTAGCAAGACTGTGTGTCAAGAATTTAACAGTTTAGAAATAAAGACAGAAGTGACAGAAGAGGGAGTTGATTAACATATTTTCTTATCAAGTATGTGCCAGAGAGTTTAATCCAAGGGTGAAAGAACAGCATCAGCAAGTAACTCATACTTGCACACAGACTGCAAGATGTGATTTGATTAGCTTCGATGCCGCTACAGGTACTCTTTGAGGAAACAGGAGAGAAACACCACATTCATGGAAATATCTTATGATCGAATATAGGAAAGTTACCACACTGAAGACAGTCAATTATCTAAGTGACACGTTGAGAAAGGAGGTCAATCAAATGAGGATCACGAATTACAATCCAAGCTACAACTGACTTTAAAAGTGATCTGCTACACAACCTTATTAAAACAGATATTTGAGTCTACTGTTTAGTATTCAAATAATGGCGTTTATGTATAGCAAAGTACTGGAATAAGAATCGGAGTACTAAATGAAATAAAGAAGAAAGATGGGAATATTTGCCGGAAAACTGTTGGTCCTAGAACATACTAAGATTAAAGTGTGATAAGCTGATAACTAATTTGCAGTCACACAGAGAGAGCTACAGCCTGTGAGAGGAAAAGAAAAACACGTTTTACAGCCAAAAAATTAATTGCATCTTGCTGATGTTTTGACTCACGAACAGTACGTTGCTTCACGTCAGATTTGAGCCAAATGAGACGGGGATTTAATGAAAGGTGTACATTTTAGATACAACTACAGTAACTAGAACCACATTTTACACTGAAAATTAGTGTCCACTAGTAAAAGCACACTCATAATTACGTCGTAAATGTCTGGTTTGCGGACGAATGTTCACTACAATGGTTTTACTTCTGTTATCGTAGAGTAGCACCCTAGTCAGTTTTCATTATTTATTATGATACCGCCTAAACTACCGGTCTCTCTCCACATTTTGTTATGTCTGATACAACCGGATTTATATTGTATCGCATTTCTTCCACGCTACTTTAACCTGACTGTTAAAACCGCCCAAAACAACCGTTTTCTGAAATAACAGATTTTCGGGTTTCTTATTTCTATTCCTTCCCGTAACAGACGTAGAAATCGAACAAAGACTGAAAAATATTTATCACGTTCAAGACACACAATGGTAGTATTAAATTAAACAGGTAAATAAAAGAAAACTTAGTGCGTCCAATCTTAACCGTTGTTCTCCATAAGTGATAAGCGGTTGAATACTGCCACAAGTATTCTCCTATTGATTCATATCTTTTGAAACTCTGCTCAAAAATCCTTTCACACTGTTGGGGCATTATGAATCGTTAGTGCTAAAGTTTGAAACCTGAAGTTTATAAACTCTATTTTTCGTGGTAATTTGTCCGTTTTCAGTGGCTAAAAGCAGATAAACGGATATTACGTAGGAACAAGCAGCAGATTATATTCTACGAATGAACAGTTATGTTTTTAATTTATAACTGTTACCATAATATCCCTCCTCTCTTATTAATTCTTAGAAATGACAAACAGGTATTAATCTTTTAAGGCAAATGAAGCGTTGTACTTCCTTGCTACGTCACTTCGTAGAAATGTTTCCAGACTAGGGTTGGTGCCTTTCAGCAGTATGATGGATATCCGGCGACGCCAACAAGAATCTATAGTAGAGAGCAGGTGGGGGTAATAAGTCTTTCGTATCAGTCGTACACACGTAGCTTAAGACACCAGGCACGGCAACAGGGACATCATTGTCTCGGCAGGCCTATATAAATTTTTATGCCTCGTCTTCGTCGCTCGTTTCTGCAGGGATTGTTATTAACACAGCACATATCGCTTTTCAGATATTCCTTGGTAGCGCATTATTCCAAACCAATGCAAATCACGAATAAAAATTACTACCTTTTAAAATAAGATGTGTTTAAAAACGAAAAATTTTGTAAATTCTGCATTGGGTAACAGATATTTCGGTTTTTTCACTCGGTTATCAGTAAAATAAAAACACTTCTTATAACTGAGACCAAACAAATACCCAAAAAACCTGTTATTTAGAACTGTAATACCGGTGTCGATTTTAAGCGGTAGGCTTTTCCCATCCCGACAGTGTCTATCTATTTTTTTGAGAACTTCAAAATCTTAGAAACACGAAAGGGTGTGTAACACGTTATCTAAGTCAACCTGTCTTAAGTCGGCCTAAAGCCGGCCGGAATGGCCGAGCGGTTCTAGGCGCTACAGTTTGGATCCGCGCGACCGCTACGGCCGCAGGTTCGAATCCTGCCTCGGGCATGGATGTGTGTGATGTCCTTAGGTTAGTTAGGTTTAAGTACTAAGTTCTAGGGGACTGATGACCACAGCAGTTAAGTCACATAGTGCTCAGAGCCATTTGAACCAAGTCAGCCTAAAAATAGTAAGCAAGTATCAGGTTTAAAAAAGGACCAGAATTCTGTCTCTGTGGCATGCAGTAACGATTAATGTTGACTGCCTGTCCTTTTTATCTCTCTCCCTCTCTCTCTCTCTCTCTCTCTCTCTCTCACACACACACACACACACACACGCACAGGCGTATAATTGAGGTTGGAACAGCACGCAAAGCTGCACGGGGTGTATTGCTCGTCTGCACATAATCTGGCTGCCGCCCGCAGCGCCGACTTGACACCGGCCTCGGAGCGGCAAAGACGAGGCAACAGGGGCGCCTGTTTGCCGCGTCCTCAATGCCGGCAGCTAATTACGTTACGGAGGCGTGGCAGCTCTGACTGGGGCGTGCACCCGATGACGCAAGCGGCCAATTGTCTCCGCCTAGTGACGCCCTATGCCCCGCCAGCCGCGCTACAATGCCACTGTGCGCCCGTCCTTCCTCTCTGCAGGCCACGTCTGCTGAAACGGCCCAGCCGAGACAGCGTTTGCCTCATTTGCGAGCTGGAACTCATGCCGGTTTACAGATACACACTTCCCTTACACACGCACATCTCATTGTTTTCCTCGTAAACTTTACGTCAAACTGGAAGAGGTCTGAGAATGCCTTGAAAATTTGATAAAGAACACACTTCACACGCTCAGTCCCATTCAACAGCGATGTTTGGTATAGCACGACGCATTCATGCAACATGTGTTAACCTCTCATACGCCGGCTTAATCGGACTTGGAAACATTCGTTAGTTTCAAGAAGGGAACGTGTCCCAGTTTCGAGATCGTTCACCCTCAGCGCAGGTGGTCGTATCTGCTGTTCAGTTGCTTAAAACCTCGTTTTTGCAGTGTTTCGGAGTACTGTTTGGTGATCAGTGTTGTACGTCTGAGTTTAGATCATCTTCATTAAAGGTAAATAAATAATTGTTATTGATATAGTGGCTATTGTAGATGTCTTAAAAACCTGTTAGTTTGACGTATCTAATGTGATGTCGTGCTTTTGTTGTAGGCCTACGTTTCATCATGAATTATGTTGCATTCTGTTGTTGGAAAATAAACGATATGAATACTGAGACTAAATTTTGGGACGGCGAAACGAAAATCAGAGGCCTAGGCAGAATTTCAACATCACTCATGATTTGATTCCATCCTCAGTGAGGATTCTATGTTAATCAAATCTCTGTTTAAAGTACACTGGATTTCCAGAAGCGGTGGCCTGAATTCCACAAGAAATTCACAGAGTTCATCTACATCTACATCTACATCTACATTTATACTCCGCAAGCCACCCAACGGTGTGTGGCGGAGGGCACTTTACGTGCCACTGTCATTACCTCCCTTTCCTGTTCCAGTCGCGTATGGTTCGCGGGAAGAGCGACTGTCTGAAAGCCTCCGTGCGCGCTCTAATCTCTCTAATTTTACATTCGTGATCTCCTCGGGAGGTATAAGTAGGGGGAAGCAATATATTCGATACCTCATCCAGAAACGCACCCTCTCGAAACCTAGCGAGCAAGCTACACTGCGATGCAGAGCGCCTCTCTTGCAGAGTCTGCCACTTGAGTTTATTAAACATCTCCGTAACGCTATCACGGTTACCAAATAACCCTGTGACGAAACGCGCCGCTCTTCTTTGGATCTTCTCTATCTCCTCCGTCAGACCGATCTGGTACGAATCCCACACTGATGAGCAATACTCAAGTATAGGTCGAACGAGTGTTTTGTAAGCCACCTCCTTTGTTGATGGACTACATTTTCTAAGCACTCTCCCAATGAATCTCAACCTGGTACCCGCCTTACCAACAATTAATTTTACATGATCATTCCACTTCAAATCGTTCCGCACGCATACTCCCAGATATTTTACAGAAGTAACTGCTACCAGTGTTTGTTCCGCTATCATATAATCATACAATAAAGGATCCTTCTTTCTATGTATTCGCAATACATTACATTTGTCTATGTTAAGGGTCAGTTGCCACTCCCTGCACCAAGTGCCTATCCGCTGCAGATCTTCCTGCATTTCGCTACAATTTTCTAATGCTGCAACTTCTCTGTATACTACAGCATCATCCGCGAAAAGCCGCATGGAACTTCCGACACTATCTACTAGGTCATTTATATATATTGTGAAAAGCAATGGTCCCATAACACTCCCCTGTGGCACGCCAGAGGTTACTTTAACGTCTGTAGAGGTCTCTCCATTGATAACAACATGCTGTGTTCTGTTTGCTAAAAACTCTTCAATCCAGCCACACAGCTGGTCTGATATTCCGTAGGCTCTTACTTTGTTTATCAGGCGACAGTGCGGAAGTGTATCGAACGCCTTCCGGAAGTCAAGAAAAATAGCATCTACCTGGGAGCCTGTATCTAATATTTTCTGGGTCTCATGAACAAATAAAGCGAGTTGGGTCTCACACGATCGCTGTTTCCGGAATCCATGTTGATTCCTACATAGTAGATTCTGGGTTTCCAAAAACGACATGATACTCGAGCAAAAAACATGTTCTAAAATTCTACAACAGATCGACGTCAGAGATATAGGTCTATAGTTTTGCGCATCTGCTCGACGACCCTTCTTGAAGACTGGAACTATCTGTGCTCTTTTCCAATCATTTGGAACCCTCCGTTCCTCTAGAGACTTGCGGTACACGGCTGTTAGAAGGGGGGCAAGTTCTTTCGCGTACTCTGTGTAGAATCGAATTGGTATCCCGTCAGGTCCAGTGGACTTTCCTCTGTAGAGTGATTCCAGTTGCTTTTGTGTTCCAGGAAAGGTCCTCATTTCCGATTTCCAATTGCAGACAGCTAGAATACTTCTTACGTAAAGGTTTTTAACCGTAACTGTGTTGATTGATGTTGTAGTGAAAAACACTTTCTTGCTGCAAAAGATCAATTCAGGTGTGCCCTGCATTCCAACAGAAATGACGTACAATAGAAAAATTTCAATACAAGACAAGAAGCTCCAGGATGCACACGACATAGTTACATACATCCTATACGAGTACAGACCATTTCATGAGGAGCTTTGACGATACCAGCAACAGACACTGCAGAGGACGGAGAAAGTGAAGGACAGTAATGATTCTCAGAGTAAATATCATAGAAAATGCTTTCAAAACATGTGAAAAGTATAGCTATTTCCTGTATAAGACGTATTACGAATATTTGTGAAAATGTAACTATTTCTGATGTTGTACTAGAAGTTTTAATGCCCAATTAATAATAACTTTGATGAAGGAACATATCCACGGATTTTAACATCGTGATTCCTCCATCAGGACAACCAATATTTTCACGTTACTGAGACAGCGGGTAATGTAAAGAATCTCATGCAACAGTCTGGTTAAGAAAAAATAAAAACATGAGAACGGTAAAAAGTTTTTGTGTTTCCCTACAAAAGAAGTTTTTGACTCGTTCCATTCGTAAAACTACCGATTCAACTCTTTTGACATTAGTGCCACAAACATATTCTGTCATTACCTTATTTTATAGAACGTTAGGTTCTGTCGGACCTTCTTTACATTACTGCATAACTTACCATTTGCCACGAATTGCTGTCATCATGAATCCGACTGGCAAGTTGATCATTTTACCTGTAAATGTAATAGTGTTATAAAATATAATTTGCGTCATTGTTTCGAGATTACCCACAGCTATTTTTGTAGGATCCATCTTCATACTCATCTGTTGTGGAAATACACCAATGTTGTTGTTGTGGTCTTCAGTCATAAACACCACAAACAAGATAGATTTTTGAAGAAAAAATACTGACAATTTTCATTCTTTTGAACTTCACAAATCTCAATGTTTGTTTCAGTTCCGTGTTCGGTCTTCGTTGAGGTTTTTCTGTTTTTGTACTAGGTCTGGCAACTAATTTGAGCTTTACTTACTTTCTGTCTCTCGCTCCTTTGTGTGTGCGTAAATGTGTTTGTATTTTCATTATTTCGTCTATTTCTATTGCTTGTTTTGTATAGTTCTTTAAAACTGTTAAATTGTGTACCATTGCTCTGTATGTTATAGTGTTTTTTCCAACTGTTATCGCATTCTGTGTGTCAAACGTTTCTTCTATATCAGATGTTTGGTATAGCCTGTGGCTGCATTTTAGTGTTTTTAAATCAGTGTCTGTTTTAATTATGTGATCAGAAAATGTACTCGGGAGCAATTACTTTTCGGGGCTCGTAGTTCTTTGCGGAACAGGTGTTCCTGAATTCCAAAAAATGGTTCAAATGGCTCTGAGCACTATGGGACTTGAGATCTATGGTCACCAGTCCCATAGAACTTAGAACTACTTAAACCTAACTAACCTAAGGACATCACACAACACCGAGTCATCACGAGGCAGAGAAAATCCCTGACCCCGCCGGGAATCGAACCCGGGAACCCGGGCGCGGGAAGCGAGAACGCTACCGCACGACCACGAGCTGCGGACCCTGAATTCCCGTAACTTCGTATGCAAACTCGGATGCTCATGGATTAGAGCTTCAGAGCAAAACTAAGATTAATTCATCACTATTTCGTATCACTCCGTGCACCACAGGTGCAGTGTTTGTTGTTGCTGTCGTCGCTGTTGTTGTGTGTGTTAGTGAGAGTAGGTGGTGAAGTTCTGTCGAGAAATTTGCTTCACAATCTGACTACTGTTGCATTTTATGTGACATGTACTCAATGAAATTACCTCGCATTTGAATATAGAGCATTAAACAATAAAATTTCTTACACTTCCGCACATCAGCGTTTATTATAGAGTCAAACATGTCTGTAAAATTATAAGATATTCATCTTTAACAAAGGTGCTATTATATTCCCGTTACACAGGTTGTAATTTAACTTGCAGTACAGATATAACATTAATGTATTTCATATGTTGATATACACCTATTCTTTATCAAGAAAAATCTCAGGAAATACACTGGTATTTATTTTGTTACTTAAAAACGAATTCTAAGAAGGAAATTCTTTTACTAATGAAGTCGCATAGTTGCCTTCAGTTTTGTTGTTTGGAAACATATTCCAGTATTTTGTGGCACGTACGAAAATTTCAAGTTCTTAATATAAATGTAACACCTCACTCGTGTGCATGGTCCAGTAGTTGCTGTAAAATTATGTCATTTGCTTCAGTTCTGTCTATGCAGCTACGAAAAGCGTTTCGCAGATTACTGAAGGCATTTTAAATCACCGAAACGAAACACGTATGGTAAAATAAATACCAGTAAGCATTGTTAGTTGACACAAACATGAATTTGAAGTGTTTGAAGGAACCATAGGACATCCATTCTCCATTTTATATAATACTGGTGAACTCGGAAATGCCCCGAATTGCTATATATGTACGGGAATGGGGTATACGTCCTGATCTCCTATCTCCTCTCCCCTTTCTTCATCTCGTCCTCCTTGCTCTCTCTGTCCATCTCCTTTTTCCCTCTCTCTACGTCCATTTCTTTCCCCTCCCCTCCCTGTCCATCTCCTCTTTCCCAGCTCACTGACCTTGAGCTGCGTTTATTATTACATCCAAGAAACCTCGATTGGAAGCTGCAGTCGCTTAAAATAAATGGCTAAATTGGTTGGGATCATAGGTATACATGGTATCAGATATCTCTCCTGCTGCTGCAGACAGGTAAGATTACGAAGTGTTGGACGATATAGGTTGCGCAGTAGTTTCTAACCATAAGGAACTTTATTCGTAAGCGCCATCTAACGTGGAAACGATCCAGCTGCAGACCCATGTTCATAGGACTTTTTCTCGTCCATTTCCTGTCAGGAAACCGTCCACACAGTTTATCCGTTTTATTAACGTTCACTATATCGCCGATGTCCGTCTGAATGTTTATTAGTGTCGTTTAAAAATTCGAAGCAAGTCGGTCAAGGAATTTTCGAGACCTTTGCTAACAACATTTTCCTTGTATATACGAATCTTTGTTAGAGTATCGAGCAAAAACATGGAGTAATCTTTGAATAATTTTTACGACAGTTTTGATAGCAAAGTTTCCCCTTTATATGGTATACATATACGTATTTATATACTCTATATATTAAAATATGTAGCTATTCGAACGTTTATTAGAATATTGTGAAAAAATTTAAGTAAGTCGGTTAAGAACTTTTCGTGATCCTAGGTTCCAACGTTAATCGTCGACTTCTCTTTGCGTAGTAGTATAGATTTTAAATTAGTATTTGTGTACTAAACATATTAAAAAACTGTAGCCTATGTCGGTCCGAAGGGTTATTAGAGTACAGCGCCAACATTAGAAATAAGTCATGATAACTTCTCAAGTTGTTTCCCAGGATCGTGGCCCGTTTATATAGTAAGTATATATTTGTATACTACATGTATCGAAAAGTTTGTAGCCTAAATCTGTCCTAACGCTCATTAGAGTATCGTGTAAAAATATGAAATTAATCGAGGCAGTACTTTTCAAGACTTTTGGTAACAACGTTGAACAGTGACTCGTCTTTATATGCTAGTACAGATTTGACTATTTTTAATTTTTTTCGATATTATTGTACCTTAACAGTGATACACGGTAGAATGGACCAGTTTCCTGAAGGGTTGACCGATATGCGTCTCGGTAAGTGGTTCACAGAATACAAAGGAAGAACGGTAGAACGCTGCTACAGTTACCGACCAGTCGTACTGTTACATCTGAGAGGTTTTGTATTACTCTGTGATTCATGCTGCACATTTTGTTGATTACGTATTACAGACTTGCGTATTTTTGTGCAGGTATTTTTAAAGAGACTAAGGTAGCAAATACACAGGTAATAGACTATTACTCGTTTAGAGTCACTGAACACCGAGTGTCCCTTATACCATTTTAGAAATTATTCCCAAACAACGTCTGAAATTTGTCGATATAGTTCTGTTTCACGCTGCAATTGTTCATTATCTTACCAACGTAGAAAATGAATCTATTTGCGTCATTACCCTGTCTTCTTATCTATCTGCATTCGATATCACTGTCTTGCAGAAACTTCTCCAGTACATCATTTCTGTTCTGTCGAGGCATTCGTTCACTTTCTTTATTAAGTGTCCATTCGTCTGCACCAAATGACACTGCCCTTCCACAAAACTTTTACAGTCGTTTCTTTGTAACGGTAGCGATGCTGTCGTTCCGTGATGGTGAGTGTGGCTCCTTACTTATGACATTTTTCCGCATTTTATTCAGTATCCGTTCCTTAAGACATATTGCGGTAATAATTAACTAACACTGTTTTAACAGATCACAATCAATTCTCATTCCATTTATGACTGAGGCTAAGATCGTTCTCAATTTATAGTAATATCGACGTCAGTACGAAATTGGACCAGTCCTTTTGTGCAGGAGATCTTATTTACGGCAGCAATGACAGGACTTAACCGTTAACATTCAAACTTGTTGTGGCTTTCTCCTGATCTCTTACAACACTGGGTTCTAAACACCTTGAAGTCTCGTATCTTAATTTTATGAAGTAACCTCCCGAAGACCGACTTTAAGAAGGATGTTGGCAACTGACGTACACCACGCAGTAGTTAAAATTAAATGATCCTCTCTCACTATATATGTGCTTCCAACATTTGGTGCCCCCCCCCCCCCCTATTTCCATTGTACAATATACACTTTTTTCAGTTAATAGGAGTCGCACTTATTCCTTCATCCACACATTCGTAACATCAGAAACCAGTATTAATTCGACGACACAATATTTGTTGAACTTCACTGTTCAAAAATTGACACGGTCGTAATAGCTCATAGCCGACACCGTCGTGTTGAAAGATAACAACATCATTAAAATTTACAATCAGTATGTCTCATGAAACAGTCAAATTTAGGTATTACATGTTTACCACCGCTCCTGAGACTTGAAGGTGCATAGATCTTACGCACTTACTTGTGAGTGACACAAGGACTTACAGCGGTAGCTACACCAGTCCAGAATTTCACGGATATGTTAACGTCACGACTGGACCCCGTATACTTCAACATGAACCCCGATAACGACTATACACGGTTGCTCACCGGTCGCGGACTGGCAGTTGTGGAGTGTTGTTGGCAATTTAAAAACTGATAATCTCGCAAACTAATTATTGTTTTTAAATTCGACTATATTAGATTTTGTTGTTTTGAGTGGACTGTAGGACTTACCTGTTATCTAGTTTATGGAAAATGTTAAAATTATAAATATATAAATATGAGGATGGGATCCATCCTGAAAATAATTTTACATTGTGGTAAATTATCAAAAACCTTAATTATCGCCGTCGTTGTTTGGTGAGGAATGATATCCGACTCCTGAAAATTGGAGCAACAAATGTACAGTGTCGAAGTTCAGAATCCAACAAGCATTAGGCAGAATATGCCGTGGAGACTCCATAAAACCTTTATAGTTGATTATTTTATGTAAAGTGAAATATGGTATTGTAAAGTGAGGTACACAGTCTTCATAATGGTATATGTAATATTATCCAAAAACGCATATAAGCACACAATGTTTTGCAACTGTTTACTGTCGTAGAATTTCCAGTTAGATTGAAATTTTAATTAATGCTTTTCTAATGAAAACTATGTTTCTTATTGGAATCAGTAAATCCAAATTAACCACCTGAATAATAAGGTTAACTTTACCTAAATATTGTTTTTACATGTCCACCAGCACAGTACATGTTTTGTTGGCAACTAAGTTGAAAACAGAACGAAAAATAAAAAAAAGTGTTATTAGTGGCAGGAGAAGTCATATCAGATGTAGAGTTTTATAGCGTCTGTACGTATTTGGCAGACAAAATAATAGATATTATAATTGCCAATCCTATCTGGTACCAGACGGCAGACAGTTATTGTAGTAGGTAATTTCTGAAATGTATTATAAGGCTGCAGGTTCGCTTCTCGACCTTTATTAGTCTGAACATACATTGCCTCTAGCCACTGCATTTCCATAAAAACAGAACTACATATTGTACTATAAATTGTCTGAAAAAGCTTACCGTTACTTGGCATTTAAATTCTTTCTCTCGTATGATATGCAATTCAAGGAACGAAGGAACGTAATGAAGACGCAGTCTGCCCATTGACCATGAAATTCAGAAATTGCATCGGGATCGAATGTAAAAGGTACAATGCCGACTTAAGCACAAGAAGAGTGAATCTTCTAACAGTTTGTTCTTTGAGCGTCTCCTGGCAGACCAGTATTAGATTCGAATGCACCAGTGCAGGTTTACTGTATCCCTTCGACCTTCCCATTGACCATGAAATACAGAAATTGCATCGGGATTGAATACAAAAGGTACAATGCAACCTAAGTACAAGAAGAGTGAATCTTCTAAGAGTTTGTGCTTTCAGCGAATCCTGGGAGACCAGTATTAGATTCCGATGCTCAAGTGCAGTTTTACTGCATTCCTTGGACCTTCACATTGACCATGAATTACAGAAATTTCATCGGGATTGAATACAAAAGGTACAATGCCGACTTAAGTACAAGAAGAATGAATCTTCTAAGAGTTTGTGCTTTGAGCGTCTCCTGGGAGACCAGTATTAGATTCCAATGCACCAGTGCAGGCTTTCTGTATCCCTTCGACCTTCCTATAGACCATGAAATACAGAAATTGCATCGGGATTGAATACAAAAGGCACAATGCCGACTTAAGTACAGGAAGAGCGAATCTTCTAAGAGTTTGTGCTTTGAGCGGCTCCTGGGAGACCAGTATTAGATTCCGATTCACAAGTGCAGGTTTACTGTATCCCTTGGACTTTTACATTGACCATGAATTACAGAAATTTCATCGGGATTGAATACAAAAGGTTCAATGCCGACTTAAGTACAAGAAGAGTGAATCTTCTAAGAGTTTGTGCTTTGTGCGTCTCCTGGGAGACCAGTATTAGATTACGATGCACCAGTGCAGGTTTACTGTATCCCTTGGAAGTTCCCATTGACCATGAAGTACAGAAATTGCATCGGGATTGAATACAAAAGGCACAATGCCGACTTAAGTACAAGAAGAGTGAATATTTCTGTATAAAATCACGTTCCTTGGAAATAAGTAATCCACGTAAGATAGCTAGGACAGAACTGAGGATTCAATGTGGCGGCACTGAGTTTTACAATATTTTTCAGCAACACGTGACTCATGTGGCCCTTGTGAGGTAAATTGAGGAGCTACTTGATTGAGAAGCAGAGGGTCCGGATCCCGTGAACTGACATGCGGCCGCGAGAGCGGTGTGCTGACCACAAGACCTTCCATATCCGCATCCAGTGACGCTTGTGAGCTGATGACATGGCAGCCGGTAGGTACCGATTAAGCTTCGCGGCTGTTCGGGTGGAGTTTAGTTTTAGTGAGTCATGTCAGAAGGCGACTGTTTTTCATATTTAGCGTTTCAGGCTCCTATACAAGGCAACGTTATCGATGACAAAGGTTAAATGTAACTCGAATTAAGGTATTTCTCTACAATATGCACTACTGGCCATTAAAATTCCTACACCACGGAGATAACGTGCTGCAGACGCGAAATTTAACCGACGGGAAGAAGATGCTGTGATATGCAAATGATTAGCTTTCCAGAGCATTCACACAAGGTTGGCGCCGGTGGCGACACCTACAACGTGCTGACATGAGGAAAGTTTCCAACCCATTTCTCATACGCAAACAGCAGTTGACCGGCGTTGCCTGGTAAAACGTTGTTGTGATTCCTCGTGTACGGAGGAGAAATGCGGATCATCACGTTTCCGACTTTGATAAAGCCTTGCTGGATCCCAAGAGCCTCGTATCATTAGCATTCGAGATGACAGGCACCTTATCCGCATGGCTGTAGCGGATCGTGCAGCCGCGTCTCGATCCCTGAGTCAACAGATGGGGACGTTTGCAAGACAACAACCATCTGCACGAACAGTTAGACGACGTTTGCAAAAATGGCTCTGAGTACTATGGGACTTAACATCTGTGGTCATCAGTCCCCTAGAACTTAGAACTACTTAAACCTAACTAACCTAAGGACATCACACACATCCATGCCTGTGGCAGGATTCGAACCTGCGACCGTAGCAATCGCGCAGTTCCGGACTGAGCGCCTTAACCGCGAGACCACCGCGGCCGGCGACGTTTGCAGCAGCATGGACTATCAGCTCGGAGACCACGGCTGCGGTTACCCTTGACGGTGCATCACAGACAGGAGCACCTGGGATGGTGTACTCAACGACGAACCTGGGTGCCCGAAAGGCAAAACGTCATTTTTTCGGTTGAATCCTGGTTCTGTTTTCAGAATCGTGATGGTCGTCTCCGTGTTTGGCGACATCGCGGTGAACGCACATTGGAAGCGTGTACTCGTCATCGCTATACTGGCGTATCACCCGGCGTGATGGTATGGGGTGCCATTGGTTACGTCTCGTTCACCTCTTGTTCGCATTGACGGCCCTTTGAACAATGTAAGTTACATTTCAGATGTGTGGTTCTACCCTTCAATCGATCCCTGCCAAACTCTACATTTCAGAAGGATAATACAAGACCGCATGTACGGGCCTTTCTGGATACAGAAAATGTTCGACTGTCCTGGCCAGCACATTCTCCGGATTCAATGTTGGCCGAGCAACTGGCTCGTCACAATACACCAGTCACTACTCTTGATGAAATGTGGTATCGTGCTGAAGCTGCATGGGCAGCTGTACCTGTACACGCCATCCAAGCTGTGTTTGACTCAATGCCCTGCGTATCGAGGCCATTATTACGGCCAGAAGTGGTTGTTCTGGGTACTGATTTTTTAGGATCTATGCACCCAAATTTCGTGAAAATGTAATCACATGTCAGTTCTAGTATATTTGTCCAATGAATACCAGTTTATAATTTACATTTCTTCTTGATGTAGCAATTTTCATGGCCCGTAGTGTATTATAGTTTTCTCATTGCCTATTGGGGTGGCAACTGAAAAGCAAGACAGACTAAAACGTAAGCTCCATTATCAGCGACTTCGGTATTGTCGTAATTGCTTTCACTCAGGAAATCCGATTTCTGACGACCGTGCCATGATTCGAATGTGGAACATGTCCATAGGACCGGCACCTGCGGAGGATGACCCGCGTGGCACTGCGCGGTGTTGCAGGCGGTGTCGGGGCCGGCAGCGCGGGATGGCGGCCGGCTGTGCGGCAGCGGCCGCGAGATGACGGGGGCGGCGGGCCGCCCACTGGTGGCGCTGGCGCTGGCGCTGGCGCTGCTGTCCGCCGGCGGCGGGGGCGGCGCGGGGGCGGAGACGCCGCCGCCGCCGCTGTGCCCGCCCGCCGCCGCCACCTCCTCCTGCTCCTGCTACAACTTCGAGGACGGCCTCTACCTGGAGTGCCCGGCCGCCAACGCCACCTCGCTGCGCCACGTGCTCGCGCTCGTCGCCGCCCCCGTGCAGTCGCTCAACGTCTACGACCTCGATCGCTCCGTCTCTTCCGTGAGTGACCTCACTTTCCATTTGATATTACGAGGGCTGTCCACAAAGTACATTACGTTTTGGAATTAAAAATAAGTAAAGTATTGGAAATTTTTTTTATTATATACAGATGAAAGCCACACTTCAATACTACTTTTCTACATAGTTGCCATTTAAATTAAGGCATTTATCGTAGCGATGGACGAGCTTGGAAATTCCTTCGTCGTAAAATTCGGCCGCCTGCGCCTTCAACCACGTGGCTACCTCTTCTTGAAGCTGTGCGTCGTCATCAAAACGCTGCATAGCCAACCACTTCTTCACTGCTGGGAATAAGTGGAAGTCGCTCGGTGCCAGGTCGGGACTGTACGGCGGATGAGGAAACAACTCCTACTTAAAAGATTCGAGAACTTCACGAGTGGCATTTGCCGTGTGGGCCCGGGCGTTGTCGTGAATCAGCAAGACCTTTGAGCCCAACTTTCCCCTGCGCTTGTTTTCTATTGCTCTTCTGAGGTTGTGCAGAGTTTGGAAATACCTTTGAGAGTTTATTGTAGTGCCTCTTTCCAGGAAAACCACAAAAATCACACCTTTTCTGTCCCAAAAGACAGTCGCCATCACCTTCCTTCCCGACATTGTCTGCATGCATTTCTTGGGTTTCGGGGGGCAATTTGTGTGGCCCCACTGCATTGACTGCAATTTTGTCTCGCAGTTCACATGCTTAACCCATGTTTCGTCACCAGTAACGATGCGATCGAGTAATGAGTCGCCATCTTTCTCATACGCGTCCAAAAATGTTAACGCTGCAGCCATTCGCTGATTTTTGTGAATCTCTGTCAAGATTTTTGGTATCCATCTTGCACAAAACTTGTGGTAACCAAGCTTTTCGGTAATGATTTCGTGCAGCAAACTTCGTGAAAGTTGTTGAATATTCATAAACAGTTCCGTTATTGTGAAATTACGGTTTTCACGGACCACGGCATCGACTTTTTCGACAAGTTCGGCAGTCACTATGCTGGGTCTTCCACTTCGCTCTTCGTCGTGAACGTTAGTTCGGTCATATTTAAATTTTATGACCCATTGACGCACTCCACCTTCAGTGATTATGTTGTCCCCATACACTTCACAAATCTGCCGATAGATTTCTATCGGTGTACAGTTTTTTGCAGTCAGAAACCTTATTACAGCACGCACTTCACATTTCGCGGCATTTTCAAACTGTCACAGTAACTCAACGGAGTACAGCACGAAACTCTCATTAGCACGGCAGGATGCCGACTGAGCGGCGGAATGCCATGACACCAAGATGGCCACGCTAGCCCCGCCCCTAACGGACACAAACGAAAACGTAATGTACTTTGTGGATAGCCCGATAGCCCTCGTAGTTTCCCCTTTACCATGTGTCTTTGAATAGTTTACATCTACAATTAAGTACTGCAACAATTTTTTCTCGGCCAATTTTGGTTGAAAATATGCAGAATATATTGTGAGACATCGAGGAATAATACCGCTTCACTCTCCATAATTTCACGGAGATCCGATAGATTACGATGCTATACGAAGCCTTCAAAATAGCTTCTGTAATGGAAGTGTGTACCAACCTTGGACCATAGATACTAGTAGACTGGCCTTGCTGTGCAGAAGCTATAGGGCTGGTGTGGCTCCAACATAAACCACGTAACTGTTGGCAAAACGTGGCGGGATTTCAAATCAGCGGTCTGCCATCCTATGTTTGTATCGTATTTTACCCACTGCTCTCAATTGACTGCCAAACGCTTCCAACAAAAATTACTTTTTTATTTGCGAAAAATTATGTCAGAACTACATTTGACCTGGATTTGTTCACAGTACCATTTATAAAATACATCGAACGCCACTCTGGTGGGCAGCGGGACGAAATTACTATATACTATCTATTAATGTAGGATGTCGATCAAATTCATTTAAACAGTTAAGAGTGGGCTCGTGTCAAAACTTCAAACATTGGATTCGCCGCATTTTGAGCTTTAGTCACTTATAAAAGGAAATTGGATATGGAATTATGTCAACTCTAGGTGGCAAAATTGTCGACTTTAGGAGCAGGTCCATTTTAGAGTATCAATTTTAGGTGCACTTCAAAGGTTCAGTTCCTACTATTTTTACAAAAGTTTAAACTATCAGTTTTTTTAAAAAAATGGTATTTTAGATGAAAGGTGAGACTTTGAAGTTTCAGAAAATAATTTTGGTGCCTACATTTATTTAATAGTATTAGAAGGTAGAAAAGAATTCTCTTCATGTGTCGACTATAGGTGCTCTTACCTTATTATAATCTCAATTGTATATACAAAAAGGCGCATATGTGCAGTTGGCTTAAAGTTTTTCCGTTTTAGGGCCTGTATCCAAAGCTGCCTTCGGTTTTCATCCTTAGGGAACCTATGAGTAGGAACGAGAAACAGTTATACTTACTTCTGTAACCGAATTATCACAGATACTTTCAAAATGTAATATGAGTCTGACTAAACAGGCATCACTTTCAACACTTTAATTTATGTGATACTTATTTCAAGTGTAAAAAACATATAAAAGTCACTTCAGCAGATTTCAATAAACGCATCTGCACTATCATAGAAACACGTACACATGAAATGTAATGCCATTTCCCCCGACAAAACGCTGAGTACAGCCATAAGCGCAACACGAAACAACCATGTTTTGCCAACATTCACGTGACTTTAGCCCAGAGATATTGGAGCCACGAAAATGACGTCAGGACCAGTCTATAATATTTATGGTCGAAGGTACCAACCAGAAAGCTGGCATTGAATTTCTTTTGACGGCAAACAAGAGAATTTAAAATTTTTCTGGACCTTTGCAGAATGTCTACAGAGTCCTGGCAGTGAGCAACAGGACGATCAGCCGTAGGGCGTGTTATGATGACGATGAACGAATCGTCGCCAATGTGAATGACTGGTGACCAACGCTAACTATAAATATACAAATCTAATCTTTGCGTATAAAGCAGGTTTGTCAGTGAAGTCGATAAGGAGCTGGCTGCGTGGTCTGGGTCAACAACTACTAAAATAATTAGATGTTTTTGGTAAAAATAATATGTTGTACTTAACTGGTGGTACAGGAGTCTTCGTAGTCAGGAGGAATATAATTGCAAACAGAGAGCTGTAGAAGCATTACATAGGCCATACATTAACTAAGCGCCTTGTTAGAGGTTTTCTCCCATCAGCCAAAGGCTATACTAGCGCTAGAGACTTGTTACAAACCGCGGAGCGGCTCCAACGGCACTAGTCGCGACTCGCGGGTCCAGCGATACTAATACGGACCGCGGTCGATAACTGCAACCACTAACAAGTGTGGTATCGCACGATGATGCCAAAGGGCGAGGCGCCTGTCATAATCGCAGAAATTTACGAGCAAACCTGTCCGATTTCACGCGTGGCGGCCCACAATTTGGAACGTGCGGGCACTCTCATTTGAGGTCGTCAGGGGAACACTACCGTCACACTCCAAAACTTAACGTCTCTGTTGGTAGTTCCGATAAACTTCAGCACCAATTGAAATACTCAAAGGTGTGCGCCCCCCGGATTATCGCCGCTTAACTGAATACCATAAAGAACAACGGAGGAACATCTGTGAGAAATTCCTTTAGGCTGATCGTGAAAATTTTTTGCCGAATATCGTCATAGGCGAAGAAACATGTGTTCATGTCTTCTAACCGGAAACAAAACGGCAGTAGATGGAGCGGCGGCACACCACGTCTCCTCGAAAAAAAAAAAAAAAAAAAAAAAAAAACGTTCAAAGCCGCACCCTGAGCCGGTAAAGTCAATACGATCGACTCTTGAGACTCTGAAGTGGTCATTCTTTTTGATTTTTTGATTCCCTCCATCACGGTGTAACGATCAACTCTGAAGTTTATAGTGCTACCTTCAGAGAAGTGAAGTAACAGCTTCAGCCTGTTCCACGCCAGAAAACTGCAAACGAATTTCCTACTCCGTGGCAATGGCAGGCTTCACACACGTCTGTGCAAACGAGAGGAGCTCACAAAACTTCATTGGACTGTTCTTCCTCGTTCACGCTACAGTCCAGACTTGGCATGTTCCGACCTCCATCTGTTTGGTGCAATCAAGGATGCACTCCTCGAGAAGCCGTATATGGATGATAGGAAGGTTATTAATGCAGCAGACGTCGGCTACGACGTCGACCTGTAGAGGGCTATGGTGCTGGTATAAGGCGTAAGGCCGTCCCATCGAACAGCGAGAATAGTGTTTTCCAGCAAAGAGATTGGGGAATACACTGAAGAGCCAAAGAAACAAGTACACCTGCCTAATATCTTGTAGGGCTAGAATTTGGATAACTATGTGTATGGACTCGACTAATGTCTGAAGTAGTACTGGAGGAAATTGACACCTTATCCTGCAGGGCTATCCATAAATTCGTAAGAGTGTGAGTGGGTGGAGACGTCTTCGGAACAACACATTGTAAGGCGTCCCAGATATGATCAATAGTTTTCATGTCTTGGCAGTTTGGTGGTCAGTGGAAGTGTTTAAACTCAGAAGAGTGTTCCTGGGGCCACTCTGCAGCAATAATGGACTTGTGACGTGTCGCATTATCCTGTTGGAATTTCTCAAGTCTGTCGGAATGCACAATAGACATGAATGGATGCAGGTGAACAGACAGCATGCTTACGTACTTGTCACCTGTCAGATTCGTATGTATCAGGGCTCTCCAATGCACACACCTCGCACCATTACAGAACCCGTAAAAGCTCGAAGAGTCTCCTGCAGACATGCAGGATCCTCAGATTCATGAGGATTTCTCCATACCCGTACACGTCCATCGCTCGATACAATATGAACGGGACTAGTCCGACCAGGCAACATGTTTCCAGTCATAAACAGTGCAATGTGAGTGTTGAAGGGCCCAGGCGAGGCAATAAAGCTTTGTATCGTGCAGTCATCAAGGGTACACGAGTGGGCCTTCGGCTCCGAAAGACCATATCGATGATGTTTCGTTGAATGGTTCGCACGCTGACACTTGTCGATGGCCCAGCTATTTGTGGAAGAGTTGCACTTCCGTCATGTTGAACGATTCTCTTCAGTCAACGTTGATGCCGTTTGTTCAGGGCCTTTTACAGGCCGCAGCGGTGTAGGAGATTTGATGTTTTACCGGATTCCTGATATTCACGGTATACTCGTGAAATGGTCGTACGGGAAAATCCCGACTTCATCGCTACCTCGGAGAGGCTGTGTCACATCGCTCGTACGTCGACTATAACACCATGTACAAACTATCTCGATAACCTGCCATTGTAGCTGCAGTAACCGATCTAATAACTGTGCCAGACACTTGTTGTCTTATATAGGCGTTGCCGACCGCAGCCCCGTATTCTGCCTGTTTACATATCTCTGTATTTGAATACGCATGGCTGTATCAGTTTCTTTGGCGCTTCGTGCAGTATGGTGTATTGAAATTCTGAATTAAACCTACCTGCTTTCAGAAAAAAAATGTGTTGCATAATTTATTTACTGCACGTCGTAATCTAAGGCATCTTAAGCTGTGTGTCGGAGGGTACTACCGCTTTCCTCCTTTCCCTCTTCCACTAAAGATGAACTTTCGCATGGTATCTAATTTCTCTCACCGTCTCGTCCTGGTCATTTCGGGAGATGCACTTCGGATGAAGTAATAGGTTGCTCGAGTATTTATCGGAATAATTTCTTCGATAGATGTGCAGGGCATTTCTTAATGCATCCACTGCAGAAGTGTGTTGAGCTTCTCAGTTACATTCTCGCGCATACTGAACTATCCGTTGACAAAGCTCGCTCCTCATCGTTATATCACCTCCATATTGTTGTTGTTGTTGTGATCTTCAGTCCTGAGACTCGTTTGATGCAGCTCTCCATGCTACCCTATCCCGTGCAAGCTTCTTCATCTCCCAGTACTTACTGCAGCCTACATCCTTCTGAATCTGCTTAGTGTATTCATCTCTTGGTCTCCTTCTACGATTTTTACCCTCCACGCTGCCCTCCAGTACTAAACTGGTGACCCCTTAATGCCTCAGAACATGTCCTACCAACCGATCCCTTCTTCTAGTCAAGCTGTGCCACAAACTCCTCTTCTCCCCAATTCTATTCAATACCTCCTCATTAGTTATGTGATCTACCCATCTAATCTTAAGCATTTTCTGTAGCACCAAATTGGGAAAGCTTCTATTCTCTTCTTGTCTAAACTATTTATCGTCCACGTTTCACTTCCATACATGGCTACACTCCATACAAATACTTTCAGAAACGACTTCCTGACAAATCTATACTCGATATTAAAAAATTTCTCTTCTTCAGAAACGCTTTTCTTGCCATTACCAGTCCACATTTTATATCCTCTCTACTTCGACCATCGTCAGTTATTTTGCTCCCCAAATAGCAAAACTCTTTTACTACTTTAAGTGACTCGTTTCCTAATCTAATTCCCTCAGCTTCACCCGACTTAATTCGACTACATTCCATTATCTTCGTTTTGCTTTTGTTCATGTTCATCTCATACCCTCCTTTCAAGACACTGTCCATTTCGTTCAACGGCTCTTCCAAGTCCTTTGCTGTCTCTGCGAGAATTATAATGTCATCGGCGAACCTCAAAGTTTTTATTTCTTCTCCATGGATTTTAATGCCTACTCCGAACTTTTCTTTGGTTTCCTTTACTGCTTGCTCAATATACAGACTGAATATCATCGGGGATAGGCTACAATACTGTCTCACTCCCTTCCCAACTAATGTTTCATCTCCATCTCTTTCATTAATACATGATAAGGATCCCCGACTAATGCAATACTTAAGAATCGATCGAACTGCTGTTTTGTGAACCTTTACATTTAATTGGCGCCTTTTAAAACTCCGACTTATGCAAAATACGATGTACAAATTTATCCAGAAAATTTTTCACACCTATGTGTCATGTCCTGTGGGTCTCGATTTATTTCTGTAAGATACCATCGAGTCTTCATGGCTGTTTTTTCTAACCTTTGGCCTAAAAAATTATTACATTTGCATTTTGTATAATTTCCTTCGATTGCACCAGTAAAACTATGCTACTGTGGATAACTGAATTTTACAAACCGATTTTTTCTAATGCTTTGATATCGTTTTGACAGCATGTCGTCTGCAAGGTACTCGGGAAGAAATTTGATTACTTTTTAATAGTTCTTCCAAAGCAGTGATTGTCAATGTCTTTCTTCCATTTTCTACCAATTCGAGCAGAAAACCGATTGAGACACTGAACTTGACCGAAAAAATAAGTGCAGTGACATACACAATCACTACTCAAGAAAAAGTATTTTTTTGCGTCTACATAATCAGTACGAAACCTATTTGGTATTTCGTGCACCTACGAACTCCCCTTTAGAAAGATTTTCCTAAGTACAGCATCCGTCTTCTACAGATCTTCAATACACATTTCCTAAACACGCAATGCATCCCGTACTGTTGGTGCCGCCGCATTTCCTTGTTAACTCACTATAAACATCAGATACTGCAAATTAACTCACGGCTTAGGAAGAAACAGTTAAAAGAAAACTACAGGAAACTGTTGTGTACAACTGCATGCACAATACATATGTTTTTGGATGGGGTCCGTCTTTAGCAAAACACAATTTCGTTTTTTACCGCAAACATGTTTCACTGCAATTCCAGCATCATCAGCGGGGTTTTATTTTATGGCTGTTGAAGAAAAATAATATTCTTCACTGTTTGTATACATGTTCAAAATGTTCAAATGTGTGTGAAATCTTATGGGACTTAACTGCTAAGGTCATCAGTCCCTAAGCTTACACACTACTTAGCCTAAATGATCCTAAGGACAAACACACACACCCATGCCCGAGGGATTACTCGAACCTACTCCGGGACCAGCCGCACAGTCCATGGCTGCAGCGCCTAAGACCGTTCGGCTTATCCCGCGCCGCGTGTATACATGTAAATATTAGTTTTTAAAATCGTAAGTACAGATTCAAACAGTAAAGAATACTCTTTATCTTCAGCAGCCATAAAATAAAAGCCCACTGATGATGCTGGAACTGCAGTGAAACATGTTAGGGATAAAAAACAAAATTGTGTTTGGCTAAAGGCGGACGTCTCCAGAAACATATATATTGTTAAAGCGAACACGGAAAAAAGAGCTTCAGCCCCGAGATAATTATTTGTACACAATAGTAACGATATGTGGGCTGCACAGTGGTACAGCAATTGCAAAAAAGCTGGGCAGAAGCTGAACTAATTGGCTCACAAGCTGACACAACAAACAGAAGATTTACTTAACTTATATTTCTCCAAGTGTACGAACATCCATTACAAATAGTGCTGCAAGAAACAGAGCTCAGCTATCAATGTCAGATAGATAGAGGCTATTTGTACTAGAGCACGAACGTTGGAGTCGGATCAATGAATAGGCGGCATCTGTGAAGCGTAACGTAGCGAAGTGGCTCCAAGCACTATAGGGCTGAGTGGCTTCAGCTGACGGCTTATATTGCGGCGGCAGAGTGCGCTCGTAGTCCAGAGCCGCTGGAGTCATGGCTCAGCATGCCTGCAATATAGGGTTCGCTGGGTCCCGCACGAACGCTAGTGGCGTCAGACGGTAACTTGCAAGTCCCACTTGTTGTGCGGTGTCCATACATGATATCACATCTCCTCCACCCCACCTCCTCATAGTCGACGTGTAGTGCAGATGAGCGAACGACGACAGATGGGAGGGCCGGATGCTGGTGGCCATGAGGAGGCGGGCGTCGCAACTGAGTCTGTTTCCGAGCTTCCGCCTACATACTGGCATATACCCTGAGGAAAGGAAAGCCAGCCTCAAAACTGGACGAGGATGCGCAACCGCATTCAGAGACGGAGCAAAGGAAGTCGGAGGCATCTCCACGGTTTCAGAGCGACGCGATGCTGCATGTGGGTCACCCGCTGGGAAGACGGCTCCATCACCAGACAACGGTGGCTGCCGAGACGACGACGACGACCACGTAACGGCGTCGACTTCCATTGGTTCTGGGACCGCCGTTGATGGCACGAGTACCGTGGGAGCCGGTTGCAGCTAAAGCTGATGCGTCCATGACTGTACTGAACCTGAAAGAACAAACTCTGTGATAGGTCAACGCAATCCACTCGGACGAATTTGATTCTCGTGGCGTTGCAACAATCCTGTCGGTAACTGCAGGATAAACATAGAACATCCACGAACACGTATAATGGTGCTTCGCTCCCAGTGCCTCTGTCCGCGATGTTGTTGTGCTCTTCAGTCCTGAGACTAGTTTGATGCAGCTCTCCATGCTACTCTATCCTGTGCAAGCTTCTTCATCTCCCAGTACCTACTGCAACCTACATCGTTCTGAATATGCTTAGTGTATTCGTCTCTTGGTCTCCCTCTACGATTTTTACCCTCCACATTGCCCTCCAATACTAAACTGGTGATCCATTGATGCCTCAGAACATGTCCTACCATCCGATCCCTCCTTCTAGTCAAGTTGTACCACAAGCTTCCCTTCTCCCCAATCCTATTCAACACTTCCTCATTAGTTATGTGATCTACCGATCTAATCTTCAGCATTCTTCTGTACCACCACATTTCAAAAGATTCTGTTCTCTTCTTGTCCAAAATATTTATCGTCCATTTTTCACTTCCATACATGGCTACATTTCATACAAATACTTTCAGAAACGACTTCCTGACACTTAAATCTATACTCGATGTTAACAAATTTCTCTTCTTCAGAAATTCTTTCCTCGCCATTGCCAGTCTACATTTTATATCCTCTCTACTTTGTCCATCATCAGTTATTTTGTTCCCCAAACAGCAAAACTCCTTTACTACTTTACGTGTCTCATTTCCTAATCTAATTTCCTCAGCATCACCCGACGTAATTCGACTACATTCCATGATCCTCGTTTTGCTTTTCTTGATGTTCATCTTATATCCTCCTTTCAAGACACTATCCATTCGGTTCAACTGCTCTTCCAAGTCCTTTGCTGTCTCTGACAGAATTACAATGTCATCGGCGAACCTCAAAGTTTTTATTTCTTCTCCATGGACTTTAATACCTACTCCGAATTTTTCTTTTGTTTCGTTTACTGCTTGCTCAAAACACAGATTGAGTAACATCGGGGAGCGGCTACAGCTCTGTCTCACTCCCTTCCCAACCACTGCCTCCCTTTCTTGTCCCTCGACTCTTGTAACTGCCATCAGGTTTCTGTACAAATTGTAAATAGCTTTTCGCTCCCTGTATTTCACCCCTGCCACTTTCGAGAATTTGAAAGAGAGTATTCCAGTCAACATTGTCAAAAGCTTTCTATAAGTCTAATGCTAGAAACGTAGGTTTGCCTTTCCTTAATCTAGCTTCTAAGATAAGTCGTAGAGTCAGTATTGCCTCACGTGTTCCAATTTTTCTACGGAATCCAATCTGATCTTCCCCGAGGTCGGCTTTTACTAGTTTTTCCATTCGTCTGTAAAGAATTCGCGTTAGTATTTTGCAGCTGTAACTTATTAAACTGATAGTTCGGTAATTTTCACATCTGTCAACACCTGCTTTCTTTGGGTTTGGAATTATTATATTCTTTTAGAAATGTGAGGGAATTTCGTCTGTCTCATACATCTTGCTCACCAGATGGTAGAGTATTGTCAGGACTGGCTCTCCCAAGGCTGTCAGTAGTTCTAATGGAATGTTGTCTACTCCCGGGGCTTTGTTTCGACTCAGATCTTACAGTACTCTGTCGAACTCTTGACGCAGTATCATATCTCCCATTTCATCTTCATCTACATCCTCGTCCATTTCCAAAATATTGTCCTCAAGTACATCACCCTTGTATAGACCCTCTATATACTCCTTCCACCTTTTTGCTTTCCCTTCTTTGCTTAGAACTGGGTTTCCATCTGAGCTCTTGATATTCATACAAGTGGTTCTCTTTTCTGGGAAGGTCTCTTTAATTTTCCTGTAGGCAGTATCAATCTGACCCCTAGTGAGACAAGCCTCTACATCCTTACATTTGTCCTCTAGCCATCCATGCTTAGCCATTTTGCACTTCCTGTCGATCTCATTTTTGAGACGTTTGTATTCCTTTTTGCCTGCTTCATTTGCTGCATTTTTATATTTTCTCCTTTCATCAATTAAATTCAATATTTCTTCTGTTACCCAAGGATTTCCACTAGCCCTCGTCTTTTTTCCCACTTGATCCTCTGCTGCCTTCACTACTTCATCCCTCAAAGCTACCCATTCTTCTTCTACTATATTTCTTTCCCTCATTCTTGTGAATTGTTCCCTTATGCTCTCCCTGAAACTCTCTACTACCTCTGATTCTTTCAGTTTATCCAGGTCCCATCTCCTTAAATTCCCACATTTTTGCAGTTTCTTCAGTTTTAATCTACAGTTCATAACGAATAGATCGTGGTCAGAGTCTCCATCTGCCCCTGGAAATGTCGTACAATTTAAAACCTGGTTCCTAAATCTCTTTCTTACCATTATTTAATCTATCTGAAACCTGTCAGTATCTCCACGATTCTTCCATGTATACAGTCTTCATTTATGATTGTTGAACCAAGTGTTAGCTATGATTAAGTTGTGCTCAGCGCAAAATTCTACCAGGCGGCTTCCTCTTTCGTCTCTTACCCCCAATCCATATTCACCTACTACGTTCCCTTATCTCCCTTTTCCTACTGACGAATTCCAGTCACCAATGACTATTAAATTTTCGTCTCTATTCACTATCTGAATAATTTTTTTTATTTCATCATACATTTCTTCAATTTCTTCGTCATCTGCAGAGCTAGTTGGCATATAAACGTGTACTACTGTGGTCGGCGTGGGCTTCGTGTCTATCTTGGCCACATTAATGCGTTCACTACGCTGTTTGTCGTAGCTTACCCGCATTTCTATTTTCCTATTCATTATTATCCGCGATACAATCTGCAAAAGACTGAATCGTTAACGTCTGTCTGAGTCGAGCCAGCGCCGTCTGCCATAGCGGGTGCAGCAAGGTGTGGTGGTGCCGTCCTTGCCGGCGATGGCTGGGAGTTATGGGAAGATAAGTGTTGTAACAGTTCTTGATTGCTTCCACGAGGGAAGGGCACGTCATATGTCCATCCGTTGCATAAATGTCAGTGCAAAGAGTTCTGCTTCGCCACTAGATTGTGGGTGGAACGATGCGCACGTGATATAATTGACGCCAGAGGCGGTGCTAAACTGTTTAATCTCCATGGCAGCAAACTGAGATCCGTTGTCAGTTATAATAATTTCAGGCAATTCCTCGAGGCAAAAACTGACGAAGCCTGGATTGTGGAACGAGCTGTGTAGAGTGCATAGGAACTACGAAGGGAAATTTGGTGAAAGCATCAGCGACCATGAGCCAACGTGTATTCCAGTAAAGACCCCCAAAATCCAAGTGCAAAAGTTCCTAAGTTGCTTAAGGGTTGAACCGTTCAAAGAACTGCTGAGGCAGAGCTGACAGTCGGCACAGGCTTGGCACTGAGAAGTCAACTGTTCTTTCTGCGCAACCAGACTGTGGCAGGTACAATGAGACGTTGCACCATCAGTTCGGTACCAATGGCGTCCAACTGCCCGTGGTGTAGCAGGGATCCAAAACTCATGACTGGGCATTATACATGTACGTGCGACTCAAAATAACACCTTGATGCGTCCGCAGCTCGTGGTCGTGCGGTAGCGTTCTCGCTTCCCACGCCCGGGTTCCCGGGTTCGATTCCCGGCGGGGTCAGTGATTTTCTCTGTTAAGTCCCATAGTGCTCAGAGCGACACATTGATGTACTGCAAGGACGGTCCGTCCGCCAAAATATCATCGAAACATAGAAATACGGATCTGCTTGGCTGACCATGGCCCACTAATGCGGATTACAACAAAATCTGCAAATTAGGATTCACTGCTGTGGTCTCATCAATTTTTCTGTTAGCAAGCGGAAAACTATGCAAAGCTTGTGCGTTTTGTTAGTCAGTGTAGCATCAGGAAGCAGAGGGCTCGTCGAAATCGGCATCTGCGCCAACAAGGAGGCGAAAAAGAGCATCTCCGTTAGCATGCTTAGAAGTTGGCTGCTATAGAATCTCATGTTGGTAATTTGACAAAACATGAGCTCACCCTTCAGCTTCTAGGTTGTGCGAGTTGGGACTAACTGAGAGGCTAAACAAGGATTGTAGAGATTTATGATCAGTCACCATGTAAAATTTTCTTACAAAAAAGTGCTTGTGAAATTTAAAGACACCATAGACAATGGCGGGAGCCTCCATTTGAATCTGCAAAGAATTACATTGAGTTTTGTTCAACAACTTCCAAGAAAATACAGTCGGCCTCTCAACAGAAAAAACTTAATGTGACAAAACAGCCCTGATACCCACAGCGAATACCAAAGATTTGGATCAATCAAAAATGAACAAAGCATCAATCACGAGAGAAAAAATACTTCACCTTCTAGAAAGAAAATTGGCAAGCTTGCGACCAAACAAAAGGAACTTTTCACCTTCACAAGCTTACACGGGAGCTGTGATCTGAGCAGCGTTAATAATACATCGGTTGTAATACTTGACCTACAATAACACAAACTGCTATTCCCTCACATTATGTGTGGGTCGAAGGTCACTGATAGCAAGCAAATGTGATAGCAGTGGGTCAACACCTTGTTGGTGGTGGATGGTCACGGATAGCAAGCAAATGTGGTCGCAATTGGTCAACACCTTGTTGGGGTGGAAGGTCACAGATGGCAAGCAAATGTGATTGCAATGGGTCAACACCTTGTAGGGGGTGGAAGATCACAGGTAGTAAGCAAATGTGATTGCAACGGGTCAACACCTTGTTGGGGGCGGAAGGTCTTGGATAGTAAGCAAATGTGATTGCAATGGGTCAACAACTTGTTGGGGGTGGAAGGTCTCGGATAGTAAGCAAATATGATTGCATTGGGTCAACACGTTGTTAGTGGTGGAAGGTCAAAGATAGCAAGCAAATGTGATCGCAATGGGTCAACACCCTGTTGTGTTGGGGGTGGGAGCTCACAGATAGCAAGCAAATGTGATTGCAGTGGGTAAACACCTTTGTGGTGGTGGAAGGTCACGGATAGCAAGCAAATGTGATCGCAATGGGTCAACACCTTGTTGTGTTGGGGGTGGAAGGTCACAGATAGCAAGCAAATGTGATTGCAATGGGGGGGGGGGTGGAAGATCACAGGTAGTAAGCAAATGTGATTGCAACGGGTGAAAACCTTGTTGGGGGTGGAAGGTCTTGGGTAGTAAACAAATGTGATTGCAATGGGTCAACAACTTGTTGGGGGTGGAAGGTCACAGATAGCAAGCAAATGTGATCGCAATGGGTCAACACCCTGTTGTGTTGGGGGTGGGAGCTCACAGATAGCAAGCAAATGTGATTGCAGTGGGTAAACACCTTTGTGGTGGTGGAAGGTCACGGATAGCAAGCAAATGTGATCGCATTGGGTCAACACCTTGTTGTGTTGGGGGTGGAAGGTCACAGATAGCAAGCAAAAGTGATCGCAATGGGTCAACACCCTGTTGTGTTGGGGGTGGGAGCTCACAGATAGCAAGCAAATGTGATTGCAGTGGGTAAACACCTTTGTGGTGGTGGAAGGTCACGGATAGCAAGCAAATGTGATCCCGATGGGTCAACACCTTGTTGTGTTGGGGGTGGAAGGTCACAGATAGCAAGCAAATGAGATCGCAATGGGTCAACACCCTGTTGTGTTGGGGGTGGGAGCTCACAGATAGCAAGCAAATGTGATTGCAGTGGGTAAACACCTTTGTGGTGGTGGAAGGTCACGGATAGCAAGCAAATGTGATCGCAATGGGTCAACACCTTGTTGTGTTGGGGGTGGAAGGTCACAGATAGCAAGCAAATGTGATTGCATTGGGGGGGAAGGGGGTGGAAGATCACAGGTAGTAATCAAATGTGATTGCAACAGGTGAAAACCTTGTTGGGGGTGGATGGTCTTGGGTAGTAAACAAATGTGATCGCAATGGGTCAACACCCTGTTGTGTTGGGGGTGGGAGCTCACAGATAGCAAGCAAATGTGATTGCAGTGGGTAAACACCTTTGTGGTGGTGGAAGGTCACAGATAGCAAGCAAATGTGATCGCAATGGGTCAACACCCTGTTGTGTTGGGGGTGGGAGCTCACAGATAGCAAGCAACTGTGATTGCAGTGGGTAAACACCTTTGTGGTGGTGGAAGGTCACGGATAGCAAGCAAATGTGATCGCAATGGGTCAACACCTTGTTGTGTTGGGGGTGGAAGGTCACAGATAGCAAGCAAATGTGATCGCAATGGGTCAACACCCTGTTGTGTTGGGGGTGGGAGCTCACAGATAGCAAGCAAATGTGATTGCAGTGGGTAAACACCTTTGTGGCGGTGGAAGGTCACGGATAGCAAGCAAATGTGAGCGCAATGGGTCAACACCTTGTTGTGTTGGGGGTGGAAGGTCACAGATAGCAAGCAAATGTGATTGCAATTGGGGGGGGGGGGGTGGAAGATCACAGGTAGTAAGCAAATGTGATTGCAACGGGTGAAAACCTTGTTGGGGGTGGAAGGTCTTGGGTAGTAAACAAATGTGATTCCAATGGGTCAACAACTTGTTGGGGGTGGAAGGTCTCGGATAGTAAGCAAATGTGATTGCAATGGGTCAACACCTTGTTAGTGGTGGAAGGTCAAAGATAGCAAGCAAATGTGATCGCAATGGGTCAACACCCTGTTGTGTTGGGGGTGGGAGCTCACAGATAGCAAGCAAATGTGATTGCAGTGGGTAAACACCTTTGTGGTGGTGGAAGGTCACGGATAGCAAGCAAATGTGATCGCAATGGGTCAACACCTTGTTGTGTTGGGGGTGGAAGGTCACAGATAGCAAGCAAATGTGATCGCAATGGGTCAACACCTTGTTGTGTTGGGGGTGGAAGGTCACAGATAGCAAGCAAATGTGATTGCAATCGGGGGGGGGGGGGGGGGGTGGAAGATCACAGGTAGTAAGCAAATGTGATTGCAACGGGTCAACACCTTGTTGGCGGCGGAAGGTCTTGGATAGTAAGCAAATGTGATTGCAATCTGTCAACAACTTGTTGGGGGTGGAAGGTCTCGGATTGTAAGCAAATGTGATTGCATTGGGTCAACACCTTGTTAGTGGTGGAAGGTCACAGATAGCAAGCAAATGTGATCGCAATGGGTCAACACCCTGCTGTGTTGGGGGTGGGAGCTCACAGATAGCAAGCAAATGTGATTGCAGTGGGTAAACACCTTTGTGGTGGTGGAAGGTCACGGATAGCAAGCAAATGTGATCGCAATGGGTCAACACCTTGTTGTGTTGGGGGTGGAAGGTCACAGATAGCAAGCAAATGTGATTGCAATGGGAGGGGTGGAAGATCACAGGTAGTAAGCAAATGTGATTGCAATGGGTGAAAACCTCGTTGGGGGTGGAAGGTCTTGGGCAGTATACAAATGTGATTGCAATGGGTCAACAAATTGTTGGGGGTGGAAGGTCTCGGATAGTAAGCAAATGTGATTGCATTGGGTCAACACCTTGTTAGTGGTGGAAGGTCACAGATAGCAAGCAAATGTGATCGCAATGGGTCAACACCCTGTTGTGTTGGGGGTGGGAGCTCACAGATAGCAAGCAAATGTGATTGCAGTGGGTAAACACCTTTGTGGTGGTGGAAGGTCACGGATAGCAAGGAAATGTGATCGCAATGGGTCAACACCTTGTTGTGTTGGGGGTGGACGGTCACAGATAGCAAGCAAATGTGATTGCAATGGGGGGGGGGGGGGGGGTGGAAGATCACAGGTAGTAAGCAAATGTGATTGCAACGGGTGAAAACCTTGTTGGGGGTGGAAGGTCTAGGGTAGTATACAAATGTGATTGCAATGGGTCAACAACTTGTTGGGGGTGGAATGTCTCGGATAGTAAGCAAATGTGATTGCAATGGGTCAACACCTTGTTAGTGGTGGAAGGTCACAGATAGCAAGCAAATGTGATCGCAATGGGTCAACACCCTGTTGTGTTGGGGGTGGGAGCTCACAGATAGCAAGCAAATGTGATTGCAGTGGGTAAACACCTTTGTGGTGGTGGAAGGTCACGGATAGCAAGCAAATGTGATCGCAATGGGTCAACACCTTGTTGTGTTGGGGGTGGAAGGTCACAGATAGCAAGCAAATTTGATTGCAATGGTGGGGGGGGGGGTGGAAGATCACAGGTAGTAAGCATATGTGATTGCAACGGGTGAAAACCTTGTTGGGGTGGAAGGTCTTGGGTAGTAAACAAATGTGATTGCAATGGGTCAACAACTTGTTGGGGGTGGAAGGTCTCGGATAGTAAGCAAATGTGATTGCAATGGGTCAACACCTTGTTGTGTTGGGGGTGGAAGGTCACAGATAGCAAGCAAATGTGATCGCAATGGGTCAACACCCTGTTGTGTTGGGGGTGGGAGCTCACAGATAGCAAGCAAATGAGATTGCAGTGGGTAAACACCTTTGTGGTGGTGGAAGGTCACGGATAGCAAGCAAATGTGATCGCAATGGGTCAACACCTTGTTGTGTTGGGGGTGGAAGGTCACAGATAGCAAGCAAATGTGATTGCAATGGGGGGGGGGGGGGTGGAAGATCACAGGCAGTAAGCAAATGTGATTGCAACGGGTGAAAACCTTGTTGGGGGTGGAAGGTCTTGGGTAGTAAACAAATGTGATTGCAATGGGTCAACAACTTGTTGGGGGTGGAAGGTCTCGGATAGTAAGCAAATGTGATCGCAATGGGTTAACAACTTGTTGGGGGTGGAAGGTCTTGGATAGTAAGCAAATGTGATTGCAATGGGTCAACACCTTGTTGGTGGTGGAAGGTCACTGATAGCAAGCAAATGTGATTGCAGTGGGTCAAGTCCTTGGTGGTGGTGGAAGGTCACGGATAGCAAGCAAATGTGATCGCAATGGGTCAACACCATGTTGTGTTGGGGGTAGAATGTCACAGACAGCAAGCAAATGTGATTGCAATGGGTCAACACCTTGTTGGAGTGGATGGTCACGAATAGTAAGCAAAAGTGGTCGCAATGGGTCAACACCTTGCTGGGGGTGGAATATCACAGTTGGTAAGCGAATGTGATTGCAGTGGGTCAACACATTGTTGGGGGTGGAAGGTCTCGGATAGTAAGCAAATGTGATCGCAATGGGTCAACAACTTGTTGGGGGTGGAAGGTCTTGGATGGTAAGCAAATGTGATTGCCATTGGTCAACACCTTGTTGGTGGTAGAAGGTCACTGATAGCAAGCAAATGTGATCGAATGGGTCAACACCTTGTTGTGTTGTGGGTGGAAGCTCAAGATAGCAAGCAATTGTGATTGCGGTGGGTCAACACCTTGGTGGTGGTGGAAGGTCACGGATAGCAAGAAAATGTGATCGCAATGGGTCAACACCTTGTTGTGTTGGGGGTGGAAGGTCACAGATAGCAAGCAAATGTGATTGCAATGTGTCAACATCTTGTTGGGGGTGGAAGGTCACGGATAGCAAGCAAATGTGATTGCAATGGGTCAGCACCTTGGCTATTACAGACATGTCCTAAGTACTCAGGTGAGTTACATTTGAGACCAGCAGCATACAACACTTGAAACAGAGGGCGAAGACTGCTGATGTGTTCTTGAAAATTGTGACCCGAGACGACAATGTCATGTAAATAATCTCACCAAAGAGGAACTTTTTCTGGCAGCTGCTCGACAAAGAGCTGAAATACGGCAGGTACGGAAGCACTGCCAAACGATAATTTAAAAAATTCATAGAGACCCAGATGACTGTTAATGACAAAGACCTCTTGCCACTGCTCATCCAGAGGAATCTGCAAGTACGCTTCGCGCGGATCGATTTTGGAAAATTAATGACTGGCACCCAGTTTATCCACCAGATGTTCAAGGCTTGGCGAGGGATAACTATCAGTGACTGTTTGAGGATTCACAGTTTTCTTAAAATCGGCGTACAACTGGATTCTGCCGGACGCCTTCTTTAGAATAGTAAGAGGGTAAGCCGACTGCCTGGCAGTAATGGGTGTTATGATCTCGGAACAGGAAGAAGTCTATCGTTCATATGGCTCTGAGCACTATGGGACTTAACGTCTAAGGTCATCAGTCCCCTAGAACTTAGAACTACTTAAACCTAACTAACCTAAGGGCATCACACACATCCATGCCCGAGGCAGAATTTCAACTTGGGAACGTAGCGGTTACGCGGTTCCAGACTGTAGCGCCTAGAATCGCATGGCCACCCCGGCCGTCAGGAAGAAGTCTACCTGAAGACTGCCACACGCAGGCACGACAACTCGTCGGCAGGTGCGTTGTATACGACTTCGTATACAACGGTAAGGTGAGGTGAGCTACAGTGTGGTGTGTCAGCTGTCTCTGTAGAAAAGGTGGGCATGAGTTGAAGTAATCAGCAAACATGTTGACACAAAGGACAGAAGATTTCCTTAATTTCTATTCCTCCAAGTGTAAGAAGACACAGTACAAATAAAAATAGGAAGAAAGAGAATCCATCTCTGAGTGTCAACAACGAAGAAGCTCTCTGCTCTAAAGCATGAACGATGGAGTCAGAACCATGGATAGGCGGCCTCTGCGTTGTATGACATAACAAAGTAGCTTCAAGAGCGAATGGGTTGAGTGGACGTCACTGGCCGCCCTACATTGCGGCGGCAGAGGGCGTTCGTAATCCAGAGCTGCTGAAGGCGGGGTCACTGGGTGTAAACCGTTGGATACGCTGGATCCCTAACTACCGCTACTGCGTCCGACAGGAACTTGCAATTCCGTTGCCTGTTTTGACACCCATGGGGTGGTATCGATATCAGTTACCACAGATATGTATTCGCAATAACGAATAAGAACTATCATCAGCTATATACTAGAGTGATTACAATGACAGTTTGTGCCTGACGAGACTCGAACCTAGATTTCCCGCTTTACACCAGCGTATGCATTAACCGCTTCGGATATCCATGCACGAATGTTGTCCAGACCCAAACTTCCATATGTCACCATCAGTGAGTTACAGCATGTACTCCTATGTTAGGTATATCCAATTCCAGGAATTACACATTTTATGGAGACTCGATGGCCTGGCGCTGGGGAATAAATACTGAATAGCATTGCATGAGTTATTAAGAAGTACGATGCAATGTTCTTTCGTGTGGTATCACATTTCGAAATCACTCTACCGGTATTTGACAGTCGTTAACGGAATTTTAAGTTTCCGTTAGACGCCGATACCAGTCGCGTGGCATCGGATGGACCCAGTGGAGCCTACCCGCTGAGCCATGACTTCAGCAGTGCTGGACTGTGAACGCCCTCTGCCAGCGAGATACGGGATGGCCGGTGGCAACCACTCAGCCCACATCCACTTAGAGCCTCACCGCTACAAGCATGCTTAGTCAGCGAGTCTCTTTCTAGTTGATGTTGTTTGAACTTGATTGTATTTCTTGCTGCGTATTTGTAATAAACGTTTTTTCACCTGGATAATTACAACTTAGGCAAATCTTATGTTTGTTGTGCTAACTTATCCGCCAAAGGCCTTGCTGTAGTGGTAAAACCGGTTCCCGTCAGATACAGAAGTTACGCGCTATCGGGCTAGGCTAGCACTTGGATGGGTGACCATCCGGTCTGCCGAGCGCTGTTGGCATGCGGGATGCACTCAGCCCTTGTGAGGCAAACTGAGGCGCTACTACTTCACTTAAAACTTCCGGGCTGACAGGCCGTGGTCGAAGTATAAAACTGTCTGCTGACGTTTCGTCTCCGACTGCGGGAGACATCCTCGGAGGTAAATCGGCGAACTGCGAAGAGAACTCGAGGAAGCGCTGATTATATAAGCAGTACAGAGGCCGCCACAGTCGATCACGTGGCGTCGGCTATGAGATTGTCTCTGGTGATGCCAACATTCTCGATTGAAAGTAATCGATCGTCACGCTTACGGTGCAACTATAACATCCAAATTTTATCCAGTTTAACACCTTCGTCTTTCCTGTTAAAATTATTACGATGTTTATCAATCTCGATAGCCTCTCTATACAAGCGTGCATAATAATGCGAGGTTTTTGATATGACGCTAGTCTCGCTGAATTTTATTTCATGATCACCTTCCTTGTAAACATGTTCCGCTACGGCCGATTTATCCGTGTGACCCAGGCGGCAATTCCTCTTATGTTCAACAAGACGGGTGTTCACACTTCTCTTTGTGGTACCGATGTGAACCTGTCCACAACTACAAGGAGTTTTATATACCCCTGGTGTAGCCAAAGGGTGTCGTGCATCTTTCGCCGACCTTAAAAATTCTTTTATTTTCCTGGTGGATATGAAAGTAGTTTCCACCCCATACTTGCCTAAAACTTTCCCAATGCGATCTGTGACTTTACTAATGAACGGAAGAAAAACTTTGCCCTTGGGCGACCGTTGTTCGTCCGTGCTCCTGATTCTCTGCCTAGAGCGAAGTGTTCGATCTATATCCTTGCTGGAATAGCCATTCTTCACGAAAATGAAGAAAAAATAGCATTAATCCGAAAATCCAATTCACTATGGAGACGGAAAGGAATGGGCAATTGAATTTCCTGAATGTGTCTGTGATTAAACGACGGGACGGAACGTTGGGCCATAAGGTGAATAGAAAGCCCACACATACTGATCGTTACCTACATAAAGATTGAAACCAGCACCCTAGACAAAAAAAAGGTGTAATGAAACCTTTGATAGACAGGGCGTACAAACTTTGGGATCCTGTTTATTTAAAAGATGAGATTGAACGTCTACGGTCAACTTTCGTGAAGAATGGCTATTCCAGCAAGGATATAGATCGAACACTTCGCTCTAGGCAGAGAATCAGGAGCAAGGACGAACAACGGTCGCCCAAGGGCAAAGTTTTTCTTCCGTTCATTAGTAAAGTCACAGATCGCATTGGGAAAGTTTTAGGCAAATATGGGGTGGAAACTACTTTCAGATCCACTAGGAAAATAAAAGAATTTTTAAGGTCGGCAAAAGTTGCACGACACCCTTTGGCTACACCAGGGGTATATAAAATTCCTTGTAGTTGTGGACAGGTTCACATCGGTACCACAATGAGAAGTGTGAACAACCGTCTTGTTGAACATAAGAGGAATTGCCGCCTGGGTCACACGGATAAATCGGCCGTAGCGGAACATGTTTACAAGGAAGGTGATCATGAAACAAAATTCAGCGAGACAAGCGTCATATCAAAAACCTCGCATTATTATGCACGCTTGTATAGAGAGGCTATCGAGATTGCTGAACATCGTAATAATTTTAACAGGAAAGACGAAGGTGTTAAACTGGATAAAATTTGGATGTCAGCGTTGCACCGCAAGCGTGGCGATCGATTACTTTCAATCGAGAATGTTGGCATCACCAGAGACATTCTCATAGCCGACGCCACGTGATCGACTGTGGCGGCCTCTGTACTGCTTATATAATCAGCGCTTCCTCGAGTTCTCTCCGCAGTTCGCCGTTTTACCTCCGAGGATGTCTCCCGCAGTCGGAGACGAAACGTCAGGAGACAGTTTTATACTTCGACCACGGCCTATCAGCCCGGAAGTTTTGAGTGAAGACAATACCGGCCGTGAAAGCTTACATTGTATGATGAGGAGCTACTTGATTGAGATGCAGCGGCTCCGCTCTCGGATAGTGACACACGGCCGGGAGAGCGGTGTGGTGACCACATTTACGTTGCCCGCCACCTTCTCGCCAAGGCAAACGTAAGGTGTTTGTACACAAACACTTATACAATTGCTCTCACGTAATGTTGCGAACGGACTCAGTCAAATCGCCTTTACAACCACCATACACGGTCCCATTTCGAGTGCTGAGTAGAAATAAGCATACCGTGGACATAATGTATAATGGTGTTCCGACAAAAGTATCGATTGAACGTGGCAAGCCAGCATGGGTTTTACCCTCTCCGACCTCTGACACCACGCCTGTGCATCGACACATGATGGACGCAGAGTAAACCGAAACACCGCTCAGTACATCGTCCGAGACAGGTGAATCACCACGACAAACAACAACATCACCGACTCCGAGACACCCGACGCACACCAGAGCTGGACGTCGAATAAAATTCAAGTATCAAGATATCTCTGGGGCTCTGCACTTTTTGGGGGTGGGGGCGGGGGTGGGGGGTTGGCTGTGTGGCAGTGATATTTTTCATGTCTGGTGCAAAGTGATATCAAAAGCGCGAGAGTTTTTTTTGGTCATGTGTTGTTTTTTATCTTTGCCGTAAGACTATAGAATCCCCTAGTTCTTGCATAGAGTAAATATCTCTGAAGTGAGCATTGCGTTCTGCGCATGTTGTCAACATTAAACCAAGATTGTCACGTGTTCTCGGGACTTCGCTGTGCGTGTGTGCTTCCTGCAGCGTTTGAAGTTTATAATATCAAGAGTTTTAGTTGTGTTTCACCGTTTGTTGATAGTGTAATAGCGATGGTGAATTACTGTTGTTGCTAGGGATGCAAAGAAAAATATGTGAAAGGAGCGATAGTAACATTTCATGGGTACGTATCATGTAGCTCTAATTATAGTTATCATGTTAGGAAGAGACACTGTATATGTTTAAAAATTTCGAGACGCATTATAATTAAGGCTTGATTCTGTAGACCTATTTTTTACGATTTTATGACTACATAATGGATATTACGGCTCGTACAAAATCTTACAGACAATCGCTTCCTCTCGTAAATTTGCTAGTGAAACAGGAAAGGGAATGGTTGGTTGTTTCAGTAAATACTATCCTCCATGCATTTATCAGTGACTTGTCGATTATGTATATAGATTATTCAGTCTACTATTTATTTAATAAACTTGGAGCAAGTACGTAAAATGCGTTGTCTACTATTTATTTAATAAACTTGTACGAAATGCGTCAAATTAATACTTCAAAGTGTCACCAGTAAGAAAAATTGTGCTAAAACTAGAAAATAAATACGCAGAAATAGCAGAAAAAAAGACGAATTAGCGGGGATATAATAGCTAATGTGTGGCAAATTCGGTGTTTTTCGGAAACTTGCAAAAGTACTAGCGTACTGTCAAGTCGTTTTGCCAGACTATGACTGCAAAAATGTACGTCAGGCTCTGTAATACTATAAAGGGCCCTATCATACCGAAAAGTACCAAAAATGGAGTGCATCTGAACTGTGACACCTATCGCAAAGAAGCAGAATGTAATATCACTTGCCCTTGAAACTTACGTTGCTGGTTTATTCCCGGTATCAAATGGATACTGTTAAAATGTCTGCGCAACATGTATGAATAATCCAATACACGTACGAAAAGAATCCGTCTGTAGTAGGGATGTAGTGACATTCGAAATATACAGGGCGCTATACGGGCAAACACACGACGTCCCGAGAACACGTGACCAGGCCGGCAATTATGTTGACAACACAAAATCTGTTCTGCGCATGTGAATGCTCACTCCAGAGATATTTACTCTATGAGTTCTTGTTACTTCTCTTTTGTTTTTTTAGTTTCTTCTCATTGTTGGGTTTTGCGAATAAATATTTTTTCGTTAACTGCAATAGGCAGGAGTTTAGTTTTTCAGTGCTAACTTTTTCGTTAATCATTTCTGCTCCTGTCCAGCTTTTCTACGACGACAGTTCCCACACCTCTCTGTAGCCCACCTCTCCTTACTGCTTTGTATAATGTCGTACACAACACTTCAAACATGAATGCTCGCCAGAAGGAACATTGAATTGAACTTATTAAACACAGCTACTGCTATTTCATATCATAAAGGAAAACTGTTTGTGGAAGTTACAGGCATCAAATATACTCTAATATTTATTGACTGGCGACTCCATAGTGTCCTGTGCACTACGACCAGATAATGGGTATACTTGGAAGGAGAGACAGCATTGGTCGTATATTTTTTTTGTTTATTATCGCAAAATCGATTTTCGGTCACTTAGTGACCATCTTCAGTGCTGTAATATATAACTTAAATTAGTAAGCACTGGTGTCAATAAGCTTACGGCGATCACATACACAGTCTATGTGATCGCCGTAAGCTTATTGACACCAGTGCTTACTAATTTAGGTTATATATTACAGCACTGAAGATGGTCACTAAGTGATCGAAAATCGATTTTGCGATAAAAAACAAAAATATACGACCAATGCTGTCTCTCCTTCCAAGTATACTCTAATATTTAACACTTGGCAACAATGTTAGGAACTGAAGGTCACCTGCAGTTCTCTTCTGCTGAAATTGCATCATATCTGTGTCAGCAAATCCTGGCGTACCTACTGCCTAGCTGTAAAGATTCCAGTAATGATTCATACCAAAATGCATGGCTGGTATTCTCTAATCTGTATCCTAATACTTTGTCAGATGGGGGAAGTAATCTCAAACACTGCATTCCAGTTTAGTTTAACTGATAGAACAAAGCGTCATATCCCGATTCACGCTTAGTATGAGTGTGGGTGTACTGGGGTGTCATTCATGAGCTGTATCTGCTGTAGTAAAAGGAAGTTGCTGAACCCGCATACATAGTCATGGTATGTTTCATGAAGAGTTTACTGTTAAACTATCGGATTTCCACTGCCTATTCTCTTATATTCAGAAAATTAATAGCATGTAGTGTGTCCCTTCGCGTCTAAAGCATCCTGTCTGAAATGAGTGTGACTGTTCTGTTCTGTCGATTGCTTTACGTGTTACACACTGTATGCGGTTCGGTCAATTAAAAAAGCAAAAATAATCGGCAACAGGCGAATACTAAGACGAGTGCAATACAGGCAACCGTCTAAATCTAAAATTACACCCGTCACTGTGACAGTACAGTGGCATAGCCAGCAATGAGTTACAGCAACAGACTACACATTAATCGCCGACGACAGTCGATAAAAATTTAAATGAAACAACAGCGAACGAATTAAGCTTGCTACTGCCCTTCGTATTGTAGAGAAGAGAACAATTATCAAACAAAATATTAGATCCAATCCAAAAGCCAAACTAGAGATGCCTATACCCAAATGGATTATAATAAATGATCGGATAAGTCACTAAAAGAGAAAAATCACTTGTAAAGAAAGGATCCAAAGATTGCAAGTAGTTTACGCTAAAAGATCGGAAAAATCTCTAAAGGAGAGAAATCTCTTCTAAATAAACGATTCAAAGATTGAAACTAGCTACAAAATCTGAGCAAGGACGTCTGTAAGTAACACATGAAATAGTAACACTGTGATTAGTTCGTATTTTATGCAATATCGTTAATAACCCTATTTAAACCTCACTTGATTCAAATATCATGGTGAAAGATATAGAAAAGACTATAAAATTAAACTGATAATTGGATGAAAGAAAGAAGACATTTAAAAGTCGCGTGAAAAGTCAATTTTCGCTATTTCGTTAGGAGCAGAAACGTAACGGCTGGCGAGCGAAAGCAATAGTACTTTTAGCAGAGTGAACGTTTTAAGTTACCACACAAGCTAATCCAAACTTTAATGGGTACTAGACTTGGCAGCTAATAATCATCTACTAATGTGGAACAAATATATTTGTCATGTTGGCTTCTGTAGCTTTCGTAGATCGTTAAAAAAATATACCTGTCAGCGACATTTCTCACTGAGCCCCTCGGCTGCTGTGAGCCAATTTTCACTCAAATACAGCTTTTTAGATGCGTTCATGTTACCGAGAGATGTTCCAGGTTCTCAGATGATATTGTAAAAGTACGAGATGTGTGCTAGTTTTATATACGCCGAAGCGCCAAAGAAACTGATATAAGCATGCGAATTCAAATACAGAGATATGTAAAAAGACAGAATACGGCACTGCGGTCGGCAACGCCTGTATAAGACTACAAGTGTCTGGCGCTGTTGTTAGACTGGTTACTGCTCCTGTACTGGCAGGTAATAAAGATTTTAGCGAGTTTGAACGTGGTGTTACAATCGGTGTACGAGCGATGGGGCACAGCATCTGCGAGGCAGCGATGAAGTAGGGATTTTCCAGTACGACCATTTCACGAGTGTATCGTGAACATCAGGAATCCGCTAAAACTTAAAATCTCCAACATCGCTGCGGCCGGAAAAAGATCCCGTAAGAACCGGACCAACGACGACTGAAGAGAATCGTTCAACGTGACAGAAGTGCAGGCCTTCCGCAGATTGCTGCAGATTGCGGTGCTAGGCCATCAACAAGTGTCAGGGTGCAAACCATTCAACGAAACATTCAACGGCCGGAAAAAGATCCCGTAAGAATAGGACCAACGACGACTTGAAGAGAATCGTTTAACGTGACAGAAGTGCAACCCTTCCGAAGACTGCTGCAGATTGCAGTGCTGGGCCATCAGCAAGTGTCAGCGTGCGAACCATTCAACGATACATCATCGATATGGTCTTTCGAAGCCGAAGCCCACTCGTGTACCCTTGATGACTGCACGACACAAAGATTTACACCTCCCGTGGACCCGTCAACACCGACACTGGACTGTTGCTGACTGAAAACATGTAGCCTTGTCGGATGAGTCTCGTTTCAAATTGTATCGAGCCATTGGACGTGTAAGGGTTTGTAGACAACCTCATGAGTCCATGATCCTGCAGTCAGCAAGGGGCTAGTCAGGCTGGTGTAGACTCTGTAATGGCGAGGGGCGTGTGGCAGTTGGAGTGATATCGGACCTGTGCTATATCTTGAAACGACCCTGACATGTGACAGTATGTAAGCATCCTGTCTCATAACCTGCATCCATTAACGATTGTTGTGCTTTCCGACGGACTTGGGAAATTCCAGCAGGACAATGCGACTCCCCACACTTCAAGGATTGCTGCAGAGTGTATGCAGGAACACACTTCAGAGTTTAAAGGTTTCCGCTGACCACCAAACTCCCCCAACATGAACATTATTGAGCATGTCTGGGACGCCTCGTAACGTGCTGTTCAGAATAGGTTTCCACCCACTCATACACTTTTATTTATGGACAGCCCTGCAGGATTCATGGCGTCAGTTTCCTCTAGTACTATTTCAGACATTCCACGTTGTGTTGTATCACTTCTGCATGCCTGTAAGGGCCCTACACGACATTAGGCAGTTCTACCAGTTTTTTTGGCTCTTCATTGTATATTCCTTGAGAGTAGCTTCAAGCCTAACATGATACGATGAAAAATGAGGTTTATCACGTAGTGTCAAAGTCATCGCCAACGATCTGAGTATTAAGAAGCTGGCATATGTAAAGAATAAATTTAAAGTAATTCCTTAAAACAGCTAAAATAAGTATGGCTAACGAAGTCTGTTTTTTCATTTAAAATAAAAAACGTTGCAAATGGCTCTGAGTACTATGGGACTGAACATATGAGGTCATCAGTCCCCTAGAACTTAGAATTAATTAAACCTAACTAACCTAAGGACGTCACACACATCCATGCGGGTGTAGCGGTCGCGCGGTTCCAGACTGAAGCGCCTAGAACCACTCGGCCACAGCGGCCAGCTCATTTAAAATAGATAAAGACTTTCTGATTGTGTGTGAATATATTTCCAGATGTTTTCGGTGATTGAGGGGCTTATCATTGGCTTCATTGTGTAGTACCACCAAAATTTTTCTACCTTTTCGATAGTGTTTTTGGTTACTAGCATATTCTACAATAACTAATTTTTCAATGTGGTTGATACTGAAACATTTGTCCGTTCTTGGAAAAAGATTTTGAAATTTCTTCCCGTTTTCCATAGACAGTAGGCAGGACAACTGGTAGGAGACATTTCACACACTTCACTGCTGTTAAATTTTTGATTGTCTGTTTTTATGGCCGGCCGAAGTGGCCGTGCGGTTAAAGGCGCTGCAGTCTGGAACCGCAAGACCGCTACGGTCGCAGGTTCGAATCCTGCCTCGGGCATGGATGTTTGTGATGTCCTTAGGTTAGTTAGGTTTAACTAGTTCTAAGTTCTAGGGGACTAATGACCTCAGCAGTTGAGTCCCATAGTGCTCAGAGCCATTTTTCTGTTTTTATGTTGTTGACTATCAGGTATCCTAGCTTATTGTTAATGGAGAATGCAATTGGTACTTTGTTTTTTAATAAATTAGTAATTTTTTGGGCTCTGCGACCAAAGTATGGGTTGCTGCATATGTTCTCTTTTCTTTCCTAGGGTGGCAATATGTTGTCTTATTTTTGTGAGTCTAAATCATCAACGGTTCTAGCCGAGTAGCCACTGTTTATGGCAGTACATTTGCTGTGTCCTGTGGCTGTTCCCCTCTTATTCAACTTAGTAACTGAATGTGCTCTGTGTACTATGGACCTAATGGCATCCTTTTTGCGTACGGTGGAATGGTATGATGAGTTGTCAACAGTTACGTCTGTGGTTGTATGTTTCATGTGTATGCTGAACATATGTTCTTTCTTAAATAAGTTATCCGAGAATTGAAAAATATATGATTTTCATGTCCTCATATTGTACTGTGAATTTTATATATTGTGGAATGAGCTGAATGATACAATTAGTTCCATAATCTCCTCTTCTGTGCCATCGTAAAGCAGCAGTCTATCTTCAACATATATCCAGTAGTATACAATTTTACTTTTGAGCCTAATGTTTCATTTAAAGAAATTATTTTCCTGATAATTGCAAAATATATCTGCCAAAAAACTTGATGCATTGTTGCATACGGCAAGACTCTCTTTCTCTTTGTACACGTTCCCATTAAAGGTAAAATAATCATGTGACACTATTAGTGGTAATGAGTCAGTGACCTCTGATATTTCTGAAATTGACAAGTTATTATGTTATACCAAGTTTCTGAAATTTTTTATTGTTTCTTTAGTTGACATATTTCTACATCAAAAGAAGCAAACTAGGCATACGCAAGAATTTCTATATGTTTCATTTTAGCTGTTAACTGATTATGACATATCAGAAGTTTAGTACTGCTTTAACATTACATTCAGTAATTGAGAGATTTTAATGGAAGATGTAGTTTACTATATGCCGCACTGGAATATATGGTTCACGGGTTACATGTTGAGCTGTCAGCCCCGGGGCAGTATGATTCATTACAATGCATGTCTTTGTTTATTGTTCTGTAAACAGGAAGTTGCAGTTGTTAACCAATCTTCAGATTTTGCTTTGGAATTGTACTGTTGTAACTTGTTTCAGCTCTCTTGTTTTGTTTTCAGAAAAGAAAGTCAGCGTCTTAGTGATGTATTCATCTTTGCTTATAGTCACTACAGAATTACGTTTGTAAGATTTCACAGTCGTGGCATGTTTATTATTTACCTTCATGGTTACGCCGTTTACAAGGCTCTTCTCAACATAAACTGCTTTGGGGTATTCTTTATGGTTACTTGTGTGTTTCACGTTTATTCTGTTTGCAGGGTTTCTCTCTCCATAAACTGCTTTGAGTTACTCTTCATGATCACTTGTGAGTTTCTGAAATATTTGCCAGCGTCTTATATCTAGGCACCATATCACAAAACATTGTTAACTTATTCAAAGAAATCGATCTAAGAGTTACATTTTCCACTAATAATAAGATAGAACACTTGCTAATCCAAAATATAAAGACAGCAGTGGAGTGCATAATGTATCATGTCCCAGTGTCCTGCCTATTATGTGGGAAAACAGGCAGAAATTACAAAACTCTTTTCCAAGAACAAAAAATGCTCTCACATTCGACCACTTTGAAGAATCAGTTGTTGCACAGAGTATAGTAAAAGCGAAACACGTTAGTAATATGCTAGAAAACAATTTGCTAGTAATTCACAATGAATAAAATGGTAAGACCTTCAAACTTTTGGAATAGCACAAAATACACCCCGCAAAAATCATAAAGCCGGGACCTGTGTTAGATGTGCAGACAGGTGTCGCCAGTCAGAGGTATTGTAGTAACTTAAAGACTTATTTTAAATTTATTCCTTGCATATGACAGCTCATTAAACTCAGATCTCTGACCACGTCTCTGACACTATGTGGTAAACTTCTTCTTTGATCACAACATGTTAAACTTTATCTGTGAATTGTTTTCAAAACGTATAAACGTATTTTCGCCTTGAGTTAAGCGATGTGCGACGGCAGAATGCATTAACTGGCGTATGCTGGTCTCAAAAGGTTAAAAGTGTTATTACTTGTTTGTTCGCTAAATTTTTCATTGTTTTTCACCTATTTTTAGCACTTGTTTTGCGAAATGCAAAATTTGATACCTAACTTTCTTATAACAAGCCCTTCACCTCACTCGAGGACAATTGTAAGTAATGTATTGCACGATTTGCACCTGATGGTGGAACCACACGGTCCGAAATGCGTCGTGTAATTTAATAAAACACAAAAATTTGTGACTGAATGGAGATTTATTCACACTTCCTGTGTATTGTGAAATTAAAATACAAATCAAGTTTTCGTGCTAGTTGGCGATGGAACTGACATCACGCCAGCCTCGTTTGAATTTTGACGGGAGAGCACGGCCCAGTCGCTGTCACCCCGTCCACTCACGTCGCCTTTGTGGACCGCTGACATGCCCACAGCGGCCCGTCCGAGGCGTGCCTGACCAAAGTCTGCGTTACTGCGCTCGCAACTGAAATGCCGACCAAAATCTATCGCCCATACTGTGATATGGTACATCGTACATCATGTCATAATGCCCTCATATCTTATATACACTACTGGCCATTAAAATTGCTACACCAAGAAGAAATGCAAATGATAAATGGGTATTCATTGGACCAATATATTATACTAGAACTGACATGCGATTATATTTTCACGCAATTTGGGTGCATAGATCCTGAGAAATGAGTACCCGGAACAACCCCTTCTGCCCGTAATAACGGCCTAGATACGCCTGGGCATTGAGTCGAACAGAGCTTGGATGGCGTGTAAAGGTACAGCTGCCCTTGCAGCTTCAACACGATACCACAGTTCATCAAAAGTAGTGACTGGCGTATTGCGACGAGCCAGTTGTTCGGCCACCATTGACCAGACGTTGCCAGTTGGCGAGAGATCTCGAGAATGTGCTGGCCAGGGCAGCAGTCGAACATTTTCTGTATCCAGAAAGGCCCGTACAGGACTTGCAACATGCGGCCGTCCATTATCCTGCTGAAATGTAGGGTTTCGCAGGGATCGAATGAAGGGTAGACCCACGGGTCGTAACACATCTGAAATGTAACGTCCACTGTTCAAAGTGCCGTCAATGCGAACAAGAGGTGACCGAGACGTGTAACCAATGGCACCCCGTACCATCACGCCGGGTGATACGCCAGTATGGCGATGACAAATACACGCTTCCAATGTGCGAACACCGCAATGTCGCCAAACACGGATGCGACCATCATGATGCTGTAAACAGAACCTGGATTCATCCGAAAAAATGACGTTTTGCCATTCGTGCACCCAGGTTCGTCGTTGAGTACACCATCCTGTCATGATGCAGCGTAAGTGTAACTGCAGCAGTGGTCTCCGAGCTGATAGTCCATGCTGCTGCAAACGTCGTCCAACTGTACGTGCAGATGGTTGTTGTCTTGCAAAAGTCCCCATCTGTTGACTCAGGGATCGAGACATGGCTGCACGATCCATTACAGCCATGCGGATAAAATGCCTGCCATCTCGACTGCTAGTGATACGAGGCCGTCGGGATCCAGCACGGCGTTCCGTATTACCCTCCTGAACCCACCGATTCCGTTTTCTGCTAACAGTCATTGGATCCCGACCAACGCGAGCAGCAATGTCGCGATACGATGAACCTCAATCGCGATAGGCTACAATGCGACTTTTATCAAAGGCGGAAACGTAATGGTACGCATTTCTCCTACTTACACGAGGCATTACAACAACGTTTCACCAGACAACGCCGGTCAACTGCTGTTTGTGTATGAGAAATGGGTTGGAAACTTTCCTCATGTCAGCACGTTGTAGGTGTCGCCAACGGCGCCAACCTTGTGTGAATGCTTTGGAAAGCTAATCATTTGCATGTCACAGCATCTTCTTCCAGTTGGTTAAATTTCGCGTCTGTAGCACGTCACCTTCGTGGTGTAGCAACTTTAATGTCCAGTATTGTGTTTTCCTCGTACCGTGAAATATACTTCAGGAGTGATAGGTTTCTGCGGGGTGCTGAACACAATGAAAAGATATTCGTGATGGACCATAGATTGCTACATTGATAACTTGTAAAAAACTTGATAGACATTTCAACAGTCCCAGTCCATAACCGTTTGAACATGCATCATATGAAAAGAGCTCTACCATGTAGCTGAACATGTCGTAACGACAAGTGAGATGCTCAGTAATTGTGTTTCGGTTTATTCGTACGCTGCCATAGACGAATAGCAAAGTGTACCACGACTCATCAGTTGCGATATTTGGAACATCCGTTGGTGGTATTTTTTGCCCGTGCTACGCGCTGTGGCATGTCACTTGTGAGCTATGTCTGTGTCTTGTCTACCTCACACCGAGGATGGTATGGAGTCTCACCAGTTTCTGTCAGAAGCATATAATTGTTGAGTTACCTACTGCACTGTGTCCAACGTATTCGTAGTTCCAATCTGCGATATCAACGGTCACCTATGACATAATTATGAAGTGGCCCACGGCAATTACTTCTGGTAGCAGAGGAATCTCGGAGTCCAGGTATTCATGACACTGCGTTCATATGAAGGCACATGAGAAGGCTAGCTCTTGTGAGAACCTGGAGACGTATTGGCCTATGATTCGAAGCCACATTCTCACACCAGTCCAATGCGATAGCCGAATCTGGTGCGTCCTATGGGGATGATTTTGATGTCTGTTTCGCCGTGAAATTTCTTCCACTCTGCGTTGCTGCTTGTTCTCGCTTTAGCCAAGAGGATATGAAGTTCCTGAATGCACAGTTTCTGGGTACATTTATAAGGTTCCATCTGATATTCATTGTCCGAGTTAAAAGATTAAATTACGATGACTAGATCGTCTACATAGCAGAATTTCTGACATACTCTGGTGGCGCATAGCTCCTTTGGGAAATTAATTTTGATTTCGCATTGCGTCCTAGTATCGTCCCCAAATGTGACTTTCAGAAATGAATTGTTGATTTGGCATTACGTCTTAGTGATTGGCTTATTTATACGATTGATTTATTAATATGTTTTTCACCAGATTTACAAGTTTCTTGTTATTTATGAATTGTTTGAGCACTGAGTAAGGCCTTCAGAAATCCGTATTTTGCAATTACACTGAAGCAGCTTAGCGAGTGTGAAAGAAATTTAACGACCACGAAATGTTGTAGTGATGGTGAATACAGCAAGACCCAGCCCCCCAAAAATAAACTCTTAATATATCTATTTAAGAAATAAAGAAAAACGCATCAAAATTTGCTTGAGTCATTCGTAAGAAACAATCTCCATTACTTCCGGCTTAAATACGTAGATGTAGGCCAAATGTGGCTTATATTCAGAGAAGTAGTATCGACAGCAATTGAGTTATATCAAGCAAATTAATAAGAGGCGGGCGAAAGAAATCCACCATGGGACACAAAACCGGCCAGATCACTGCTGCAGAAGCAAACAAAAAAGCATACCAAATTTAAAATAACACAAAATCACTAAGATTGGTGAAGTACCATAAAGCTAGAAATTTAGCGTGGACTTCAATGCAAGACACTTTTAATGCTCTCTACAACGAAACTCTGTCTCGCAGTGTGGCACAAAACCTACAGACCAACTGGTCGTATTTAAAGTACACCAGCGCCCAGATACAATACCTTCACTAGGCGATAACGATGATAATGTTACAAGTGGAATGCCACTAAAGAGAAGTTACTAAATAAGGTTTTCCGAAACTCCTACAATAAAGAAACTAAATCAATCTTCCAAAATTCGAATGAAGAACTGCTGCCAACATGAGTAACTTGGAAGCAGGTACTGTCAGTGTAGCGAAGCTACGCAAATTACTTAACAGAGGCAAATATTCCGGCCCAGATCGTTTACCACTTAGATTAATTTCAAAGTATGCTGATAAAAGAACTCCAAACCTCGAACATACAACCGCTTGCTGGACAAAAGATCGGTGCATAAGGATTGGAAAGTTACACACGTTACGATAATACTCAAGAAAAGAAATGGAGTATTCCTCTGAAATACACACCCAAATCACTGACGCCGATGTGCAGTACGATTTTGGAAATTATACTGTGTTCGAACATTATGAATTATACAGTTGACTATCGTTCACTAACGTCATTCAGCGGTTCCTGCTGCATGCTCAGCCACTGACCATCGATATGTTTAAGGGTCTTAAAACTATCATGTAATAATAAACGTGCTATGCAATCTACACTGTTTTAAATTACACTGAGGCGACAAAATTCGTGGGATACCCCCTAATATCGTTTTGGGCCTTCTTTAGCCCGACGCAGTGCAGCAAATCGACTTAGCGTGGACTGAACATGTCGTTGCAAGTCCCCTGTAAAAATACCGACCCTTGCTGCCTGTATAGCCGTCCACAACTGCGAAATGGTTGCATGTGCAAGAGTTTGTATACACGAATTGTACTCTCGATTACATCTAAATAATTCAAATGACTCTAAGCACTATGGGTCTTATCATCTGAGGTCATCAGTCCCCTAGAACTAAGAACTACTTAAAACTAACTTAAGGACATCACACACATCCATGCTCGAGGCAGGATTCGAACCTGCGACCGTAGCGGACTCTCGGTTCCAGACTGAAGCGCCAAGAACCGCTCGGCCACACCAGCCAGCTCGATTACCTCCCATCAGTGGTGGATGGGATCCATGTCGGGCGATCTGGGTGGCCAAATCTTTCGCTCCAATTGTCCAGAATGTTCCTCAAACGAACTGCCAACTGTTATCGCCAGGTGAAGTGACATATTGTCATCCATAAAAATCCCATGATGGTTTGGCAACATGAGGTCCACGAATAGCTGCAAATGGTATCCAAGTAGACAAACATAACCATTTCCAGTCATTGATCGGTTGAGTTGGATTAGAGGACTCAGTCCTTTTCATGTAAACACAGCCCACACTTTTACTGAGTCACCACCAGGTTGTACAGTGCTTTGCTGACAACATGGGTCAGCGCCACACTCTAACCCTACCATCACTTCTTACCAAATGAAATCGGGCTTCATCTGGTCAGGCCACGGTTTTCCAGTCGTCTAGGGTCCAACCGATATGTTCACGAGCCTAGGAGAGGCGCTGCAGGCGATGTTGTGCTGTTAGCAAAGGCAGTCGCATCGGACGTCAGCTACCATAGCCCATTAATCCCAAATTTCGCCACTGTTTCTAACGGATAAATTCTTCGTACGTCCCACATTGATTTCTGTTGCTATCTCACGCACTGTTGTTCGTCTAATACCACTGAAAACTGTAGGCAAACGTCGCTGCTCTCGGTTGCTAAGTGAAATCTGTCACCACTGACAACTCTACGTAAACGCCGCTGGTCTCGGTCGTTAACAAGAGACCCGTGGTGAGAGGCGAAACCTGATATGTGGTATTCTCGACACACTCTTAACATTGTCGTTGTCGGAATATCGAATTCCATAGCTACACTCCTGGAAATTGAAATAAGAACACCGTGAATTCATTGTCCCAGCAAGGGGAAACTTTATTGACACATTCCTGGGATCAGATACATCACATGATCACACTGACAGAACCACAGGCACATAGACACAGGCAACAGAGCATGCACAATGTCGGCACTAGTACAGTGTATATCCACCTTTCGCAGCAATGCAGGCTGCTATTCTCCCATGGAGACGATCGTAGAGATGCTGGATGTAGTCCTGTGGAACGGCTTGCCATGCCATTTCCACCTGGCGCCTCAGTTGGACCAGCGTTCGTGCTGGACGTGCAGACCGCGTGAGACGACGCTTCATCCAGTCCCAAACATGTTCAATGGGGGACAGATCCGGAGATCTTGCTGGCCAGGGTAGTTGACTTACACCTTCTAGAGCACGTTGGGTGGCACGGGATACATGCGGACGTGCATTGTCCTGTTGGAACAGCAAGTTCCCTTGCCGGTCTAGGAATGGTAGAACGATGGGTTCGATGACGGTTTGGATGTACCGTGCACTATTCAGTGTCCCCTCGACGATCACCAGTGGTGTACGGCCAGTGTAGGAGATCGCTCCCCACACCATGATGCCGGGTGTTGGCCCTGTGTGCCTCGGTCGTATGCAGTCCTGATTGTGGCGCTCACCTGCACGGCGCCAAACACGCATACGACCATCATTGGCACCAAGGCAGAAGCGACTCTCATCGCTGAAGACGACACGTCTCCATTCGTCCCTCCATTCACGCCTGTCGCGACACCACTGGAGGCGGGCTGCACGATGTTGGGGCGTGAGCGGAAGACGGCCTAACGGTGTGCGGGACCGTAGCCCAGCTTCATGGAGACGGTTGCGAATGGTCCTCGCCGATACCCCAGGAGCAACAGTGTCCCTAATTTGCTGGGAAGTGGCGGTGCGCGGCACTGCGTAGGATCATACGGTCTTGGCGTGCATCCGTGCGTCGCTGCGGTCCGGTCCCAGGTCGACGGGCACGTGCACCTTCCGCCGACCACTGGCGACAACATCGATGTACTGTGGAGACCTCACGCCCCACGTGTTGAGCAATTCGGCGGTACGTCCACCCGGCCTCCCGCATGCCCACTATACGCCCTCGCTCAAAGTCCGTCAACTGCACATACGGTTCACGTCCACGCTGTCGCGGCATGCTACCAGTGTTAAATACTGCGATGGAGCTCCGTATGCCACGGCAAACTGGCTGACACTGACGGCGGCGGTGCACAAATGCTGCGCAGCTAGCGCCATTCGACGGCCAACACCGCGGTTCCTGGTGTGACCGCTGTGCCGTGCGTGTGATCATTGCTTGTACAGCCCTCTCGCAGTGTCCGGAGGAAGTATGGTGGGTCTGACACACCGGTGTCAATGTGTTCTTTTTTCCATTTCCAGGAGTGTATTTCAGAAATTTAATGTCCCATGCGTCTAACTCCGCAGACCATTTAGCGTTCAAAGTCCGCTAATTCCCTCCGCACTGCCATAATACGTGGGAAACCTTTTCGCATGAATCCTCTGAGTAAAATGACTACTCCGCCAATGCATTGACCTTTCATACATCATGTACGTAATAGTTCCGCCATCTGTATACGCGCATTTAGGTATCCCGTGACTTTTGTCATATCAGCATGTCGGAAAATGACATAACTCTCAGTTGAACGTACAGTGTTTAGTGTACAGGGTGAAGCGAAACTCCCGCACTCGGGCTTGGCAGCGCGATTTCTCACATGTCAGCGATAAAAAAACTGTCCGTCACAAAATTTCGTCCAGCGAGAACATCCGGCAGAAAATGAACGTTAAAGAGTGGCAATCTGGCAACACTGTAACCACATATATAGTAACTACGTCTGTCAACATATATTAGATGTAGTGTGCAGTTGGTGCATTCGATAGAGTTCTGGGTTAGCATGCAGGAGGTTGAGGGTTCGATTCTGGGTTCAAACATATGTCTTTTATTTGGTAAATGTAGTCTAGGTGGTACGGTATCGGGCATCTTAATCGTCAACAGCGATTGCAGCGGATCTTCTGGAAAACGTTTGCACTTACCAACTACAATCGTAGAAATGCAAGATTGGTCACCTTTGAAAGAAGCCCTTTCCACAGCGTGGGCTCGAATTTTATTCGCACCACTTCATCTAGTAGACGCGAAACCAGTTTTCATTGTACCCTCCTCTAAAGTTTACATAGATTACTACCAACCTTTATTCGTGCCTCGTTCAGGTCCATTACATTTGGTTAGGGCCTTATGTTGCCAGTAGGACTAGCAACTTGTTTTGCGAATAATTTCCAAACTCGGTTACTATGTGTATGTGTTATCACCATGGTCCCATTCATTGTTTCAAGTGTCTATTTCTTATTAGTCTAACCACGTATTTGTTGTGTTCAGCGTTACACAATGATGCAAATTTAGGATACATGTGACATACGAAATGGTGTATGCAATTAGCAAATAATAAAAATGCTGCCCAACCCAGGATTGACCCCACGACCTCCTGCATGCTAAAACAAAACTCTATCCACTGCACCAAGTCTGTAGCACGATTAACTTGTGGTGTCAAAGGTAATTACGATACATTTCGTTGCAGTGTTGTCAATTGGCACTCGTTAACGTCCTTTTCCTGCCGGATGTACTCGCCGGACTAAACTTTGTGAGAGACACTTTTTTGTCGCTGGCATGTGAGGAGTCGCGCTGTGACGACCGAGTACCCGAATTTCGCTTCACCCCGTATAAAACACACACTGATGATGCGTTACAGAAAATAAATACAAAGCGCGTGTGGCTTTATGAAATCTACGAGGGCAGTTCAATAAGTAATGCAACACATTTTTTTCTGAAACAGGGGTTGTTTTATTCAGCATTGAAATACACCAGGTTATTCCCCAATCTTTTAGCTACACAACACTATTTTTCAACGTAATCTCCATTCAATGCTACGGCCTTACGCCACCTTGAAATGAGGGCCTGTATGCCTGCACGGTACCATTCCACTGGTCGATGTCGGAGCCAACGTCGTACTGCATCAATAACTTCTTCATCATCCGTGTAGTGCCTCCCACGGATTGCGTCCTTCATTGGGCCAAACATATAGAAATCCGACGGTGCGAGATCGGGGCTGTAGGGTGCATGAGGAAGAACAGTCCACTGAAGTTTTGTGAGCGCCTCTCGGGTGCGAAGACTTGTGTGAGGTCTTGAGTTGTCATGAAGAAGGAGAAGTTCGTTCAGATTTTTGTGCCTACGAACACGCTGAAGTCGTTTCTTCAATTTCTTAAGAGTAGCACAATACACCTCAGAGTTGATCGTTTGACCATGGGGAAGGATATCGAACAGAATAACCCCTTCAGCGTCGCCGAAGACTGTAACCATGACTTTACTGGCTGAGGGTATGGCTTTAAACTTTTTCTTGGTAGGGGAGTGGGTGTGGCGCCACTCCATTGATTGCCGTTTTGTTTCAGGTTCGAAGTGATGAACCCATGTTTCATCGCCTGTAACAATCTTTGACAAGAAATTGTCACCCTCAGCCACATGACGAGCAAGCAATTCCGCACAGATGGTTTTCCTTTGCTCTTTATGGTGTTCGGTTAGACAACGAGGGATCCAGCGGGAACAAACCTTTGAATATCCCAACTGGTGCACAATTGTGACAACACTACCAACAGAGATGTCAAGTTGAGCACTGAGTTGTTTGATGGTGATCCGTCGATCATCTCGAACGAGTGTGTTCGCACGTTCGCCCATTGCAGGAGTCACAGCTGTGCACGGCCGGCCCGCACGCGGGAGATCAGACAGTCTTGCTTGACCTTGCGGCGATGATGACACAAGCTTTGCCCAACGACTCACCGTGCTTTTGTCCACTGCCAGATCACCATAGACATTCTGCAAGCGCCTATGAATATCTGAGATGCCCTGGTTTTCCGCCAAAAGAAAATCGATCTCTGCCCGTTGTTTGCAACGGACATCCGTTACAGACGCCATTTTAACAGCTCCGTACAGCGCTGCCACCTGTCGGAAGTCAATGAAACTGTACGAGACGAAGCGGGAATGTTTGAAAATATTCCACAAGAAATTTCCGGTTTTTCAACCAAAATTGGCCGAGAAAAAAATGTGTTGCATTATTTATTGAACTGCCCTCGTATATGGCTAAAAACGCGAATGTTCGTTTGTTACAAAACCTTAAATCTCCGTAAGTTCTTCACCGATAACTTAGAATTGAACCAAAGGAGTAATACATAAATATATGTGTAATATATGAAGGGGAAATTTTGTTACTAAAAATCTCAAAGTTCTTCTCGTATATACCCGAAATATTTACGCGACACTCTAATGAACATTCGGACAGACATACAACGTTTAATTTTTAATGTAAATAATATATAAAGACATATTTAATATGGAATTAGTGTACACGCTGCTACCAAAACTCTAGAAAAGCCACTGGGTGATGTACTTCATGCTTTTACGTGATGCTTTAATTAATATTCCGAAAGGCAGAGGCTAAATACTTTTGAATTATATAGTATATAAAATATATGTAATATATAAAGGTGAAAAGTTATTACAAAAAATCGTAAGAAACCCTTCAGTAATTTACTTTATATTTTTGTGCCTTACTCTACTAGAACTGTGATTTATAATATAAATATGTATAACAAGTAATTATATGTATAATACGTAATAGGGAAACGTTATTACGAAAAATCTAGAGAACTTCTCGACCGATTTACTTCAAATTTCTACATCTTACTCTAGCAAACGTTCGGATGGACATTGGCTACATACAGGGGTAAATTATTGAAATAAATGAAGAATCTGTAAATTAGTTACAAACTACGGCGTGCACACACTTTATTCAATACAGGTTAACGTCACCCCAGGTATTCGGATTTAGGTTGTGACATCTTCGATATGCCTGTCATCATTAGTCATGATGGGGCACAGACGAATACCGAAATTCTGCATGACCCGCTGTAGTGTCGGAACATCGATGCTGTCGATAATCTTCTGAACAGCTGTTTTCAGCTCAGCGATGGTTTTGGGTTTATTGCTGTACATCTTGTCTTTAATATAGCCCCACAAAAAGGAGTCGCAATGTGTTCAGATCCGGAGAATACGGGGGCCAGTCGAGACCCATGCCATTGGCGTCTGGGTACCCCAGAGAAATTATGAGGACCGCAGAGTCTTCCTCCAGGACATCAACCACCCTTCTACTTCGATTGAGTCGAACTCCGTCTTGCACGAACCACAACTTGTCGAAATCAGGGTCACTTTGGATAATGGGGATGAAATCGTCTTCCAAAACCTTCACGCACTACTCGGTAGTTACCGTGCCATCAAGGAATATTGCACCAATAATTCCGGGACTGAACATTGCACATCACACAGTGACCCGTTGAGTGTGAAGATACTTCTCGATCACGAAATGCGGATTCTCAGTCCTCCAAATGCGCCAATTTTTCTTATTGACGAACCCATGCAGGTGAACGTGGGCTTCGTTGCTAAACCAAACCTTACAGCGCATACTAATTTCCATCATGCTTCGCTGCCTATCGTGCAGTTCGAACGTCCGACCGGAAACCGTTCAGAAGTAATGGCGATTTTATTTCACACACTTCAATAATTGTTACCCTGCTTTTTAGTTGTTTTCGATTTTCTCAGGAAACAGGGAAGTTATGCTTAAATTTAGTCTAAGGAATCTGATTCGCAAAAGCGTTGAAAGAGCCGCAAGCCCGCATCTCGTGGTCGTGCGGTAGCGTTCTCGCTTCCCACGCCCGGGTTCCCGGGTTCGATTCCCGGCGGGGTCCGGGATTTTCTCTGCCTCGTGATGGCTGGGTGTTGTGTGCTGTCCTTAGGTTAGTTAGGATTTAAGTAGTTCTAAGTTCTAGGGGACTTATGACCACAGCAGTTGAGTCCCATAGTGCTCAGAGCCATTTGAACCATTTTTTTTTTCTAGAACCGCAAGGTCATAGAAAGATGAAAGAGGTGTCAATTGGGGCGGGGAGGGGGGGGGGGGGGTGAGGGGGGAGGGGAGGGAGGAAATTTACATAGAGTGGGAATAGAAAGATATTAAAAAACTAAAAACCCGCCTCGATTGGGAAAAAAAGCACCTAGTGTTAAGTGTTAACCCAGGTTTCGGCGTGGATAACTACACCTTCTTCAGAACAACAATAAAACCCACAAGTGCCTAAGACGACCTTTGTCAATGTTTACGCCAAAACCTGGGTTAACACTTAACACTAGGTGCTCTTTTTCGCAATCGAGGCAGGTTTTTAGTTTTTTAATATACAGGGTGATTCAAAAAGAATTCCACAACTTTAAAAATGTGTATTTAATGAAAGAAACATAATATAACCTTCTCTTATACATCATTACAAAGAGTATTTAAAAAGGTTTTTTTTCGCTCAAAAACAAGTTCAGAGGTGTTCAATATGGCCCCCTCCAGACACACGAGCAATATCAACCCGATACTCCAACTCGTTCCACACTCTCTGTAGTATATCAGGCGTAACAGTTTGGATAGCTGCTGTTATTTCTCGTTTCAAATCATCAATGGTGGCTGGGAGAGGTGGCCGAAACACCATATCCTTAACATACCCCCATAAGAAAAAATCACAGGGGGTAAGATCAGGGCTTCTTGGAGGCCAGTGATGAAGTGCTCTGTCACGGGCTGCCTGGCGGCCGATCCATCGCCTCGGGTAGTTGACGTTCAGGTAGTTACGGACAGATAAGTGGTATTGTGGTGGCGCTCCATCCTGCTGAAATATGAATTGTTGTGCTTCTTGTTCGAGCTGAGGGAACAGCCAATTCTCTAACATCTCCAGATACTGTAGTCTAGTTACAGTAGCACCTTCGAAGAATAAGGGACCAAAAACTTTATTGGCTGAAATGGCGAACAAATGTACAACTAAATGAAACTTTGTAGCTCCCTTAATTCGCCGACAGATAGTGCTTTGCTCTGCCTTTTGTCGTTGCAGAGTTTTAAATTCCTAAAGTTGTCGTATTCTTTTTGAATCACCCTGTATTTACCAACGGTTGCTGACGCGCTGCGATGTTGATGGTTCTGGAATAGAAAGAGATTAGGGTATACTGATTTCTCGAACATGCTTAAGAATTGCGAAACTTTGCCGGGTTCGCTGGTTATCGGCATAATAATGTCTGGAGTTAGTCGTGAGCCGGTGGTGCGGCTGATGTAGTGAGAACAGCGCGCGACTTGGGTGTGCCTTGCAGCTGACGGCGGAGCTGTTCCCGGCGGGCACGTCGGTGCGGCACCTGCAGATCTCGCAGTCGGCGCTGCGCGGCATCGGCGAGGACGCGCTGGCGGCGGTGCGCGCCTCCCTGGAGTCGCTGAGCGTCATCTCCGGCCGGCTGGCGCAGGTGCCGCAGAAGGCGCTGTCCGGGCTGACGCGCCTGCGCGCGCTCGACCTCGAGGCCAACGAGGTGGCCGACCTCACCAGCTACTCCTTCTACGGGCTGTCGCTCGTCAAGCTCAACCTCAAGGGCAACGTCGTCGAGAAGATCTCCGAGTACGCCTTCGCCGGACTCGAAGCCACGCTCACCGAGCTCGACCTCGCCGAGAACAAGCTCAAGGTGACTAATTACTGCACATGCAAACTGTGTTTAAGAAATGAACCAGCTGTGTAGTAAACAAACAGGAAAAACTCAGAAATTTTTCATTTCTATACATCTGGGAAGGTCTGCAACTGATACAATAGGGGTACACATTCTTCTAGAACCACATTAAGTAGTTTTCATCTAATTGTACACCTAGTTTTACAAGGCTCCATTCCTTATTCAAATTCGCAGAAAAAGTATTAGTTTTATACTTCCCATCTGATGGCTGAATGGCACATTCTTATTGTTACCTACTTCAAAATGCTAACTACAGATCAGCTGTTTAGTTTTTAGCCGATAGAGTTGGCGCAGTGGTTTTCAAACTGGGCTGGACGACGGTTCAAACCCACGTCCACCCATCCCGATGTAGGTTTTCCACAATTTCCCCAAATTTCTTCAGGCAGATGCTGAGATTGCTCCTTTGCAAGTGAAACCTCCCCTTTGAAAAATTAATGAGTTACTCTGCTGATAAACCCCTACGTTATTTGATTTTAAAACAGCTGAGCAACACTGATCGTACTCAGATATTCACTAAGCTGACACACAATATTTTTAGCGCAACGCAATCTGACTTTCAGTAATCCCTACAAAAGAATGGCCCTGACTAACAATAACCTATAACTTTCATGAATCACTTACCTCACAAAAATTTTCGTTACTCGAACAACTGCAATACAGCAAGCGCCAATACTGCCAGCTAAATAAAAGATTCAAACTACTGAAGGCACTAATTTCTGATAGGCATACTTAGCAAATGAAAGATTTTGATAGAGAACAAACAATGTATTTACCTTAATAGTGTTCAAAAGTTATTATATATATATATATATATATATATATATATCAGTTCATGACATCCAGTCTTACAAATTTACTCTTTCTGGCGGACACACGTCCAGACCATCCGCTCTCAAAACTCCGCCATCTCTCTCCCCACATCCACCACTGATGGCGCCTCACCTCCAACTGCGTAACGCTACGCGCTGTTAATAACAGCCAACTGCCCAACACTACAAAAGCAAATTCCAACAATGCAAACCAGCCACAGACTGCACGCAGCACAGTCAATGATTTTCATACAGAGCGCTACGTGATGTTACCAACATAAAGACATAAACAGCCTACTTACACAAGGGCATGGCCGACTTCCTTCCCAAATCCAACGGGACTGATTTGCTCGCTATTTGTTCCCTGCCCCCTCCCCGTGGCCCCAAAATCAACCAACCAACCAGCATGCTGCCCATTTATGAATTACGTTGATTTGAGTGATGCACACCGCTGGTACTTTAACTTCTTGGTACACACATAAAATTTTTTTGCATTATCCCGGTTCCCAGAACTCCTGAAGAAAGACGTTGACTGTGGATATTGTATTACAGACACCGTACGTTTGACTGTTCAGAGATGTCACTAATCCCGCCGAAACAGCCATCAATGAGCAGCGCCAATTAGACGGAGGGGGTCCGACAGCCGATCAGTTACAGTCATTCCACCAGGAAGAAGGTACATGGCTCGTGTTGTCTGTAGTTCAACCATGCCTAGACGGTTAATACCGCGTTTCGATTGTGTCCGCATGATTACTTTGTACCAGGAAGGGCTCTCAGCAACGGAAGTGTCCTGGCGATGCGGGGTGATCCAAAGCGATGATGGACGGACATGGAGGAGATACAGAGAGACAGGAACTGTCGAGGACATGCCTCCCTCAGGCCGACAAAGGGCAACTACTGCAGTGGATGACCGCTACCTACGGATTATTGCTCGGAGGAACCCTGACAGCAACGCCACCATGTTAAATAATGCTTTTCGTGTAGCCACAGGACGCCGTGTTACGACTCAAACTGTGCGCAATAGGCTGCATGATGCGCAACTACACTCCCGACGTCCATGGCGAGGTCCATCTTTGGAACCACAACACCATGCAGCGCGGTACAGATAGGCCCAATATCATGCCGAATGGACCGCTCAGGATTAGCATCACGTACTCTTCACCGATAAGTGACGCATATGCCTTCAACCAGACAATCTTCGGAGACGTGTTTGGAGGCAACACGGTCAGGTTGAATGCCATAGAATCACGGTCCAGCGAGTGCAGCAAGGTGGAGGTTCTTTGCTGTTTGGGGTTGCATTACGTGGGGCCAACGTACGCCGATGATGGCCATGGAAGGCGCTCTTACGGCTGGACGATACGTGAATGCCGTCCTCCGACCGATAGTGCAACCATATCGGCAGTATAATGGCAAGGTATTCATCTTAATGGAGACAATTCCGACCCCATCGTGCAAGTCTACAGAATGACTTCCTTCAGGATAATATCACTCAACTAGAGTGACCAGCATGTTCTCCTGATTTGAACCCTATCGAAAATTCCTGGTATAGATTGAAAAGGAACTTGTGGATAGTATGTCACGACGATTACAGACATGCATCAATGCAAGAGGACGCGCTACTCTGTACAAAATGTGGACCGCAGCCTCTGAAGATCTCGCTGTATGGTGGTACAACATTCAATGTGTGGTTTTAATGAGCAATAAAAAGAGCGGAAATAATATTTAAGTTGACCTCTATTCCGATTTTCTGTGCAGGTTCTGGAACTCTCGGAGCCGAGGTGATGCAAAAGTTGTTCTGATGTGTGTATGTTACTCCTAAAACGATGATCGAGAATGGGACTTGAATTCCGTGGATAATGCTGTCTTGACAGAGCTATTCATGTACGTCTGCTAATACCGACAGAAACGAATCTGTGCTTGTAGGTCCTGAGATGTAAAGATTCGGAGGAAGTGAAATTACACATTCATTTATAGATACAGCTCCATCTAAGCTTATACTCTCCATGCCACCATAAAGTACGCATGTGTGAGTGCGTACCAACATTAGTAGTTTGCTTTCATATTTCCTTCGCAAATTCTGAAAGAAAAATCACTGCATGCGTCTTCTGCTCTCAAAATCACAATAGAATGTATAGGGCGCTGACAGCACACCCGTAACAGAGGCTTCTTCGAATACAGGTTCTCTAAATTTACCCAACAAAATTTCGCGACCACAACGCTCTATTCTGTAGGAAAATACACGTTAAAGTCTCTCAGAATCTCTCGTACATTGTCTTAGTGACTGTACTGGCCTTATTAGATCTCCGCAGTGCTTCTCAGATTTTTTCGATGTCATGGATACTTGATAAGAATAATACTTTACAATTGTACACACTAACATAATGGCGCGCGATTTCTTTACAAAATGTTCAAATGTTGGTGAATTCCTAAGGGACGAAACTACTGAGGTCATCGGTCCCTAGACTTACACACTACTTAAACTAACTTATGCTAAGAACAGCACACACAGCCATGCCCAAGGGAGGATTCGAACCTTCGGCGAGAGGGACCACGCAATCCGTGCATGGAGCCTCAAACTGCGCAGCTACTCCACACGCCATTACAGGGTTATTACAAATGATTGAAGCGATTTCACAGCTCTACAATAACTTTATTATTTGAGATATTTTCACAATGCTTTGTACACACCTACAAAAACTCAAAAAGTTTTTTTAGGCATTCACAAATGTGCGATATGTGCCCCTTTAGTGATTCGGCAGACATCAAGCCGATAATCAAGTTCCTCCCACACTCGGCGCAGCATGTCCCCATCAATGAATTCGAAAGCATCGTTGATGTGAGCTCGCAGTTCTGGCACGTTTCTTGGTAGAGGAGGTTTAAACACTGAATGTTTCACATAACCCCACAGAAAGAAATCGCATGGGGTTAAGTCGGGAGAGCGTGGAGGCCATGACATGAATTGCTGATCATGATCTCCACCACGACCGATCCATCGGTTTTCCCCTTACAGAGGCATCCAGAAGCTTTAAACTGCGCATACCATCGCCGAATGGAGTTAGCAGTTGGTGCATCTTTGTTGAACTTCGTCCTGAAGTGTCGTTGCACTGTTATGACTGACTGATGTGAGTGCATTTCAAGCACGACATACGCTTCCTCGGTTCCTGTCGCCATTTTGTCTCACTGCGCTCTCGAGCGCTCTGGCGGCAGAAACCTGAAGTGTGGCTTAGCCGAACAAATCTTTATGAGTTTTTCTACGTATCTGTAGTGTGTCGTGACCATATGTCAATGAATGGAGCTACAGTGAATTTATGAAATCGCTTCAATCATTTGTAATAGCCCTGTATTTTACAGATAATTTATTCTTTCCCAGGGCTCTGCCAGCAAGTCCAACAACAAGTCCAAAGTGTCAAGCATTCCCTGATGCTGATTTTACATGTTCATCTTATTTACAAGGCCCAGATTTTCTTCAAATATTATGATTTAGGTGTCTTATAGCTCACTGCAAAAGAATCGTATTCCACAGAATACAGAAAGAGGCTTTTGTATGTATGGGTCCAAGTGCTGTGAATTTCCTGATGTAAGTGATTTAAACCTACACAGCAAGATGTGATTCTTTAAGGAACACAGCAAGCTTAGAGTTTAACTTCCGATCATCTTTTTCCACGCACTAACTTTCTTTCTAAATCACCATGTTTGCTACCACTGTCATATATGTAGTCGTATGCTCTGTTGCTGCAAGAACACATGAGAATTTTGTAAACACTGCGATCTTGCTTAATAGAGATAGCCGTAATCATTTGTTTTGTTTTTTCAATAATTGTGTTAACTACCAATTACACGATACTGAAATATATTATGACCAGATTCGTATAGCCACAGCCATCTACTGAGCTGCTTTTGTGTTTATCTTTTGACAATGCCACTACGGCTCGTATTATGACATGTTTTTTAAAACAGATCTGAAGATAACTGAAACTGGTAGTCTGAAGACCTAACAAGTTCGTGATCATGGTCGGAAAAAAAGAAACTTATTTAACACTTTCTCGATCACTGTTTGAATTGCGACCATGCAGCAGCTTGTAAAATTATGATTTTTTAGATAACTCACGGTTGTGAGGAAAACATAAAACAATAAAATCACACCTTCTTGATCGCCTTTGTAATAAGTACCTGTTAAGGACTTGGCGAAGCATGTGTGGTGTTGACAGTCCCAATTATACAGGGTGATTCGTTGAAGTGTACGGAAAAGGAAACGCCCTGCGAATAGTGCTGAAAGAAATGGAAATGCTATGTGCGACGTTCCAAGCAAACTAATATTTACGGACCTATTGCTTTTGTCTGCAGCTCACAAACGTAAGTCCAGAAGAAAATAATACCGATTCATAAGTAAAATGATCACATTACAACGACTTGATGGGGCTGATTACTGTAAACGAAGCACGTTGGTTGGGAAATAAACGAAACATTTGAGCACTGAACTAAATAATGAAACACTTCAGGATGGAAAGACTATACTTCTCTTGCCTGCCACAGAGAACTACTTGACAAAACAAATGTGATATACTTTCACTTGTATGTTTCCGGTGAGTATTACCAACACGACTGACGAAGAAACTTAATGATTACGGCTCCTATAAACAAAGGATTTGACACTAACTTTTCTTTAAGCAACTGTCCAAACAAAACAAAAGGTAAAGTTATTTTTGTATGAAGATCTTCTGTAGTATCCGCTGACGATATATAAATGTCTTTGCGTTTATGAGTCTTCTAAATGGTTTGACGTAGTACGCCACAAATTGCTCTCCTGCGCCAATACCTTCATCTCAGAGTAGAGCTTGCATCCAACGTCCTCATTTGCGTACACATCCAAAAGCGTACACTGTGTAAGAAACTTGTGCAACAGAGAGTTTCAAGATGGATTTGTCCAAAGGTGTTTGATTTCCTACGGTTACTGTTGTTGTTGTGGTCTTCAGTCCAGAGACTGGTTTGCTCCTGTTCTCCATGTTACTCTATCCTGTGCAAGCTTCTTCATCTCCCAGTACCTACTGTAACCTAAATCCTTCTGAATCTGTTTAGTGTATTCATCTCTTGGTCTCCCTCTACGATTTTTACCCTCCACGCTGCCCTCAAATACTAAATTGGTGATCCCTTGATGCCTCAGAAAATGCCCTACCCACCGATCCCTTCTTCTAGTCAAGCTCTTCTCTCCAATTCTATTCAGTACCTTCTCATTAGTTATGTGATCTATCCATCTAATCTTCAGCATTCTTCTGTAGCACCACATTTCGAAAGGTTCCATTTACTTCTTGTCCAAACTATTGATCGTCCATGTTTCACTAATATACGTGGCTACACTCCATGCAAATACTTTCAGTAACGACTTCCTGGCACTTAAATCTATACTCGATGTTAACAAATTTCTCTTCTTCAGAAACGCTTTCCTTGCCATTGCCAGTCTACATTTTATATCCTCTCTACTTCGACCATCATCAGTTATTTTGCTCCCCAAATAGCAAAACTCCTTTCCTCCTTTAAGCGTCTCATTTCCTAATCTATTTCCCACAGCATCACTTGATTTAATTCTAATACATTCCATTATCCTCGTTTTGCTTCTGTTGATGTTCATCCTATATCTTCCTTTCAAGACACTGTCCATTCCGTTAATCTGCTCTTCCAGGTCCTTTGTTATCTCTGACAGAATTACAATGTCATCGGCGAACCTCGAAGTTTTTATTTCTTCTCCATGGATTTTAATTCCTACTCCGAATTTTTCTTTTGTCTCCTTTACGCTTACTCAATATACAGATTGAATAACATCAGGGATAGGCTACAACCCTGTTTCACTCCCTTGCCAACGACTGCTTCCCTTTCATGCCCGTCGACTCTTATAACTGCCATCTGGTTTCTGTACAAGTTGTAAGTAGCCTTTCGCTCCATGTATTTTACCCCTGCCACCTTCGGAATTTGAAAGAGAGCATTCCAGTCAACACTGTCAGAAGCTTTCTCTAAGTCTACAGATGCTAGAAACGTGGGTTTGCCTTTCCCTAATCTATTTTCTAAGATGAGTCGTAGGGTCAGTATTGCCTCACGCGTTCCAACATTTCTACGGAATCCAAACTGATTTCCCCCGAGGTCGGCTTCTACCAGTTTTTCCATTCGTCTGTAAAGAATATGGTTCCTATACTTACTGAAAGAATTGTTTTTCAGAGGCTACAGCGTTAATATGTTTCCCACTTTGTACTGCCGGCCGAAGTGGCGGTGCGGTTAAAGGCGCTGCAGTCTGGAACCGCAAGACCGCTACGTTCGCAGGTTCGAATCCTGCCTCGGGCATGGATGTTTGTAATGTCCTTAGGTTAGTTAGGTTTGACTAGTTCTAAGTTCTAGGGGACTAATGACCTCAGAGGTTGAGTCCCATAGCGCTCAGAGCCATTTGAACCATTTGAACCACTTTGTACTACCTCTAGAACGCAAAGTACGAAGTCTAGATGATGAGGGTTACTCTCTACGTCTGGCATGCCTGCCACCCAGTTTCCTCTGTGTACGACAGATGTTCCCGATGCCGGCGCTGAGGCGACTGGAGAACCTGCGCTCGCTGCGGATGGCGTGGAACGAGATCGGCGCCATCCCGGACGACGGCTACTCCCGTCTCGGCGCGCTGCTCTTCCTCGACCTGAGCTCCAACAACTTCGAGCTCATCCCCGCCGATTGCTTCCGACCGTTGCCCTCCGTGCGGACGCTCTCCCTCTACTACAACGCCATCGAGTCGGTGCACGCCGAGGCGTTCGTATCGCTCGTCGACCTCGAGTCCATTGACCTCAGCCACAACAACATCGTCTTTCTGGACGCCGTAACGTTCCAGGCGAACAAGAAACTGCGAACTATAGACCTCAGCCACAACCACATACACTACATCAGTGGGGTGTTCGCCAACCTGCCGGAACTCAGGGAACTGTTTCTGTCAGAGAACAACATACTAGAAATTCCCAGCGACGCATTCACCGCTTCTTCACAGCTGACGGTTATCTACCTGCAGCAGAATGCCATTAGGCGAGTTGACCCGTCAGCGCTCAATACGCTAGTCAATCTGGTGCAGCTCCACCTAAGCGCCAACTTCATTCGAGTATTTCCGAAGGATCTGCTGCGGAATGTGACGAGTCTCCAGTCGCTCAGCCTCGACAGTAATAACATAGCAGGGCTGGAAGTGGGTACTTTCGAGACAGTGAAAAGCTTGAAGGAGCTTAGGTTGCACAGCAACCGCATCGTCGACATTACGAGAGGAGTGTTCGACCCGCTTCCGTCCCTGTTGGAGCTCCACCTGCAAAACAACCTAATCACAAATATCGAGTCAGGAGCATTTCGCAGTCTACAGAGCCTCCAGCACGTCAACCTACAAGGCAACCTGTTGGCCCAGCTTGGCGACGTCTTTTTACACGAGTCACCGTCCCTCGTATCCATACAGCTCGATTCCAATACTTTGGTTGACCTGCACAACGATTCTCTCCGCGGACAGTCCAGTGTTCAGATCATGTGGCTAGGGCACAATCGCCTCACCAGGGTGGATCGCGCAATATTCCGGGATCTGATGCTGATACAGCGGGTCTATCTCACTAATAACAGCATATCGCACATCGAGGACAAAGCCTTCGAACCGATGCAGGCACTAAAGTTCCTGGATTTGAGCCTCAACAGCTTGAGGCACATCACCATCAACACATTCGCCGAACTTCATGAACTGGAAGAGCTTTACCTGTCAGGTAACGGCATTCTCCAAATCGATCCCAGGGCGTTGACATCGCTGAAGAAACTTAGGGTTCTCGACTTATCCACCAACAGTATCGCCGTGCTCCATGACGATATTTTTCAAGAGGGACTTCCTATCCGAATACTTAATCTTAAAAACTGTACGGTAACAAAAATTGAGAAAGGTGCTTTCAGAGGCCTCAATAACTTGAACGAACTGAACCTGCAAAACAACCGACTGAAAGCGAGTTCTCTCCGCCAGATAGATATTCCCGGGCTGCGAATACTGTACGTGTCTGGTAATAATTTTAGTGATATACAGAGTAACGCTCTAGAAGGACTGCCGTCTCTACAGACTCTCGCGATAGATAATGCTCAAATAGTCAGACTACCAAAGAATATTCTAAGTAAAAACAAAGACATTATTAGAATAGATATGAGTGGTAACCGACTGAAACAACTTAGCCGCGAAACATTCTCCGGCTTGAAAACGTTGAGAGAAGTCAGGTTACACCGCAATTCATTCCCAGACGTTCCGTACGCAGCCATATCGAACATTTCTACGATAGAAGTACTCGTCCTTTCAGGGAACTCCCTTACGAGTATCGATATGAGCAAACTGAGTGCTCTTAACAGATTACGGGAGATCGACCTCAGGGATAATGCTCTATCATCCCTTTCCGGATTTGCTTCGGTGAACTTCACGCACCTTCTCAAGGTGGATATGAGTTTCAATTCCTTATCGGCGCTGCCGGCTAACTTCTTCCACTTGTCGACGTCGCTGCGCCGGCTCGACCTGTCGTATAACCGCTTCAGGCAGATACCCACGGTGGCGCTGTCCGACCAGAACCTGCCCAGTCTGGGCTGGCTCAACCTGACAGGTAATCCTCTGACCCTCATCCACGACCTGTCCTCGGTGCAGCGTTTCAACAGCCTGCAGGAGGTGCACATCAGCGCCACCAACCTGACCATCGTGACCAGCAAGGACTTCGAGGCGTTCCCCACGCTGCTGCACCTCTTCCTCGACCAGAACCGGCTGTCGCGCATCTCGCCAGGCGCCTTCCGCAGCCTGTCCAACCTGCTGTCGCTGGACCTCGGGGTCAACGAGCTGGAACTACTGCCGCAGGAGAGGCTCACCGGCCTCCACCACCTGCGACTCCTCAACGTCACCCACAACAGGTTGAAGGAGCTCGAGGAATTTCCGCAGGACCTCAAGTCGCTCCAGATTCTCGACCTCTCCTTCAATCAGGTACCCATTCAATTAATTGTTAAGCAATTCCAATAAATCACTGGATATTGTAGTTTTCTACAGTAAGTTATTTGAATTTGTTATCTCAGTTTTTGGTAACATAATTTTCGTTTCTGTTCCTTATACGATACGTGGTTCGACTGAATCTAGTTCATAATTACGAATACCCCGTTACTTCTTACATACACTAGTTACAAATTTGGTATTCCTGGCAGAAGAAAACTCTTCACTAATTTCTTGATTTTTTTCCAATGTAGCACTGAACTAACAGTATCCCTTGTCTCTTTAACCAAAAACACTTCACTTTCGCACGAAAGAAAGGTGAGATTGTACATAGGATACTCTCAAGAGAATGTGCTTTATCTATGATTATATGGAGCGCTATGGAAAACTTAACTGTCGTAGGACAATCCGGTAACACGTGACTATTGACAAATGCACGCAGGAAAAGAAATACTTTTTATTTTATTACTAGGTGTCGAACCCGACATTGCTCGGGTACACATTTTGCTAGTATTACAAACAAAAACAAAAAAATTAACTGAGTTTGTAGTGTAATTCCCTGGACAGTTTTTGTATGCTCGGCACAGATCCTTCGCGTGTCTACAATGCAATTTTGTAAACGTCATGCGGACATGTCCGAAAGAACCGACACGATTTCCATGTAAGTATACCATTCTGTCAACACCGGCCACGACCTTCCTCTTCTGTGCTGATACGCACATATTACCCGAACTCTTACGGCCGGCCGGACTGGCCGTGCGGTTCTAGGCGATACAGTCTGGAGCTGAGCGGCCGCTCCGGTCGCAGGTTCGAATCCTGCCTCGGGCATGGATGTGTGTGATGTCCTTAGGTTAGTTAGGTTTAGTTAGTTCTAAGTTCTAGGCGACTGATGACCTCAGAAGTTAAGTCGCATAGTGCTCAGAGCCATTTTTTTGAACTCTTACGGGACTTGGTAAGAATGTCTTCCACGAGTAATGAGTGTGTTGGGTAGGGACACTACGAATGTAGTGTGTGTGGTCATATATGGTAAGAATGTGGTTCTCGCGAGAGGCGTGAGCGAGATAGTACCTGCAGGCTCGCTATCCTCTGTTTCGTCGGTGGCTCACATGGATAGAGCGTCTGCCATGTAAGCAGTAGATCCCGGGTTCGATTCCCGGTCGGGGCACACATTTTCACCTGTCCCCGTTCATATATATCAACGCCCGTCAGCAGCTGAATGTATTAATGTATAATTCTAATTTCTTTCAGTCTATAGCCGTCTGCACTTCGCAGTTGAAAGCTGTCAAATGCGCTGCCAGCTACCAGGTATTTCCTTAATTTGTTTCGACTGTAGAAGCGTCTTATTAGCCGGTCGTTGTTAATTTTTGTCACCGGTGTTGCTACTTTTCAATGAAGTAGCTCCTACACTGGCCTCACAAGGTCTGAGTGCACTCTTCTTGCCAACAGCACTCGGCAGACACTAACGGTGACCCATCCGAGTGCTGGCCGAGCCCGACAACGCTTAACTTCGGTGATCAGACGAGAATATGTGTTGCCACTGCGCCAAGGCCATTAGCAGTAGTAAAGAACAACTGTATTAAAACTTCATGCACGATGCATAATTTTTTCACGGATCAGCCTGTTTATGACCTCATATCTCTCGAACTATGTCTCGCAGAATGTCATATTCATGTAGATACACTCAGCGGCTTATATGGATACTCTCTGTAAAGTGTGTTACCAACAGACTTAGGAGAAAAGGTTTTTAAGCGTCATACGCAACGCGGCAGTTCTTCACGCATGTCAGTGCGAACGACATACTATCTCCTGCACTATGTGTGGTACCACGATATAATTTTGTAGGTGCATTTAGCAGTATTTGAGGATAACGTATGCAAAATTTATTGCGAATAGAGTTAGTAGCACGGATGTAATTAATTTAAACGTTATACATGATGCAGCAGTTTTTAACCTGTCTCATTGTTTATGACGTCATATCTCCTGAACAGACAGGTAGATGGTTCTTATCCCGATAGCGATTGTTACTAGACAGGATGGGATATGTATACTGAGGTTGGCTAATATCGATTCAGTGGTTTAGGAGGAAATGTGGAATACACACGCGCACGAAGATACAAACATATCTCTTATTATTATTATTGCTATTATTTTTACTTATTACACACGTTACAGGCCTTTATCAGACCACGTGAAGCATTTATGACTACTTGTTCTTACTGTTCTTCCAGTCCTCTTTCATTCGTTCGCTAAAGGCCATCTTCCTTTCTTAGGTCCACTTAGTCTTTGGGCTTTAGGTGCTGTCTTCTCTGACAATTTGTGGCTATGGGCACTTTTGTCTGTGATGTCCACTGAATCTACCTGTGTTTTTTCCAGACCTAATTTGATTTGTGCCATCCGAGGTGTAGTGGTTTTGAGCCTCTGTATGTATCTGAGAATTCTGTTGGTGGGTCTGGTCTGTGGGAGTCTGCAGATGTGGCCGTATAATTTTAGTCCCCTTTTCCTGATGTCCGCTGCGAGGTTGGACAACTTCTCTGTGGCATCTGTGGACGGAATCCTGTATCCTTCGTCTGTGAGTTTTGGTCCAATTATTTTCCTGATAATTCATCTTATCTCTGTGAGGATCTTCTCTAGGTCGCCATTGGTGTGTGGCATCCGTGTCTCGCAGGCGTATAGCACCACAAGTTTGATTAAAGCATTCTAGTGACTAAAGTTTATGGAGGTGAACAAAGTAGAGTTGTTATGATACCCTGCGGCTTGTATAACGCTCTCCTCATCCTCAGCTACCCGGCGTTGTGGGATCGTAGGTGCTTGAAATGACTCTGCCATACTCTGTGCTTAAATTCAGTATGCTGGATTTCGTGCAGAAGAACTTCATTGGAGGCCGCATTAATCGGTGGTAGCAACGCCGTATGGCAGGGACAGAGACGTGCAAATCGCACCGGCCAAGTCAGCTACAGGTCGTGAGCGAAGTCAGATTAGGATAGCCTTCAGCTCGCTAGGTTCGCAGCCTCTATTTCGTGCATATATTACGCACGTAATATCAGAATTGTGTTGTCATGCTTGTTGTATAACTTTTGTTAATGAGTTATTTGTATTCAAGAAAGATAGTTGTTATTAGTTATGTTCCTGGAGTGCAGTAGCAGGACTAAGTTAAGTAAAAGTTATTTACTTAAGTATTCCAGTACTAGTTATTATAGAATGTTTCAGATTCCTTCAATCACCCCTCTCCGGCTTGCCCCTATCATCCATCCTACTGCAAACCCCAGCCGGCCGTTGTGGCCTGTGGCCGAGCGGCTCTAGGCACTTCTGTCCGGAACCGCGCGACTGCTACGGTCGCAGGTTCCAATCCTGCGTCGGGCATGACCACTAACCGAAGCAATTGGAGCAATAGTCCTTGTATCAGGATTAGCAAAATGTGTGATGTCCTTAGGTTAGTTAGGTTTAAGTAGTTCTAAGTTCTAGGGGACTGATGACCATCAGGTGTTAAGTTCCATTGTACTCAGAGCCATTTGAACCATTTGGAAATCCCAGGGGTACCGATCGAAAAGCATCCTGCATTTGTGTGAGGTCACGACATGCTGCCATCGACATTCACGTCAGAGATCTGTAGACCTACTTTTTCTGCGCACTCCTTGAGCACTTCGACCTGCCTGATTGCTGTGGTTTCTTTGTCTGCAAGTAGTGGCAGGTCATCCACGAAGGAGCAACAGCCAACTTCCAGTTCATCCTCTGGTCGTTCTAGTCGCACTGGCTTCCAGTATCTTTGCAGTTTCAGCTCTTTCTCCCATTCCTTAATAATTCTGTCGAACACTAGGTTGAAGAGGAGTGGTAAGTGACCATCAACTTGACGGATGCCTGTCCTGATCTCAAAGGGTTCAGAAATTTCCACCATAAATTTCACTTTTGATGTGGTGTTTGGCAGTGTCTGTCTGATTAGTCGCAGTGTCCTGTCGTCCAATCCTTGTTCGTATAGGATGTTGAACTATGACTGGCGGTCAATGGAGTCATACACTTTCTTAAAGTCAACGAAATGCATATGACTGTCGTATTTCTGAGGGCTTTGATTTTCAGCCTTTTTTATGAAATGGATAAATCAGTGCGCATTTCCAGACATGAGGCAGCTTTTCTGATGTCCAGATGTCTGTGATAATCTGTGCCAGTTCTCTAAGTTAGTTTGGTCCGAGGTTTTTCAGTAGTCCGGCACCTATACCGTCTTCAGCAGATGTTCTGTTGTTTTTGAGTCCAAGGATGTTTCTGTGGACCTCCACTTGTGTCGGCTTCTCTGTCGGTTCATCCTCCAGGCATCTTTCAGTCGGTACTGAGCAATTCAGCAGTACTGAGAAATACTGTGCCAGCACCTTGCAGTTATCCACTTTTTCAGTATGTGTCGCTTCTTAATCCCTCATTCACACAGAACTGCGAACTGCTCAGAGTTGCTATCTACACACATAAAAAAAGTCTTGCATCACAGCAGTTCCCAGAACTCCAAGATAGATGTTGACTGTTGATATTGTATCACAGACACGGTCCCTTTGACTGTTCAGAGATGTCACTAAATGAGCCCAAGATGTAAACAGCCGTGCATGATCGGTGGCTATTAGACGGAGGGGGTCCCACAGCCGATCAGTTCCAGTCATCCCACCAGGAAGGAGGTAAACGGCTCGCGTTGTCTGTAGTTCAACGAAGCCTAGACGGCCAATACCGCGGTTCTATTACGTCCGCATTGTTACTTTATGCCAGGAACGGTTCTCAACAAGGGAAGTGTCCAGGCGTCTTTGTTTGGACATGGAGGAGATACAGAGAGAGAGATACAGAGAGATAGGTACTGTCGAAGTCATGCCTCGCTCAGGCCACCCAAGGGCTACTACTGCAGTAGATAACCGCCACCGACGGATTATGGCTCGGAGGTACCCCGATAGCAAGGCCACCATATTGAATAATACTTTTCGCGCAGCCACAGAAGATCGTGTTAGGACGCAAACTGTGCGCAATAGTCTGCATGACGCATACCTCACTCCCGACGTCCAGTGCGAGGTCCATCTTTGCAACCTCGGCACCATGCAGCATGGTACGTATGAGCCCAACAACATGCCGAATGGACTGCTGAGGATTGCCATCACGTTCTCTTCACCGATGACTGTCGAATATGCCTACAACAAGACAATCGTCGGGGAAGTGTTTGGAGGCAACCCGGTCAAGCTGAAAGCCTTAGACACATTGTCCAGCGAGTGCAGCAAGTTGGAGGTTGCCTGCTGTTTTGGGATGTCATTATGTGGGGCCGTCGTACGCCGTTGGTCTTCATGGAATGCGCCGTAAAGGCTGCACAATACGTGAACGCAATCCTCCGACAGATAGTGCAACCGTATCGGCAACATATTGGCGAGGCATTCGTCTTCATGGACGACAATTCTCACCCTCATCGTGCACATCTTGTGAATGACTTCCTTCAGGATAACGACATCACTCGACTAAAGTGGCCACGATGTTGTCCAGATATGAACCGAATCGAAAATGCCTGGGATAGACTGAAAAGGGTCCTTTATGGACGACGTCACCCACTGCGACGGTCTTTTACGTGCTGGCGTGCGATGCACCAATTGCAACGGATTATACGTTGCTGCTGCAATACAATTTCTTTTATAATTTTTGTTCACCTACATCTTTACAGCGGTAGATCCTCGCACGTAAACTCCTGACTGCAACTACTTACGAGATCACAGAAAAGCAGTGTTGAGGAAACAGTAACCTCATAGCTACACGCCGGAGGCCGCTATAAGTAAAATTTGCTGAAAATTGTATATGTACTTTAAAGAAATGATTCGGAAAGGGGATGTCACTCGTACTTTAAACATGAAGCTCAAATTTAAACCTTCAATAGGTTTTTTTGCCGTTAAGCAAGATTATCAGCCCACATTTACGAAAATTAATAACGTTTCTGCTCACAGTTATCACCATACCTAAAACAGCCAGAACTTTTACCTTCCCAAATTCCGAAACCAATTACTTGTAACACAGTCACTGATCGGCCAATTACTTCTGCACACGATATTCAGTGGTTGTCTTTAGTAAAAGTTTATGCTCGCCATGAAATACTCAGTAAGAATATACTCAGTACCGCCACGCTATATAATTCAAAGTTCACTCGCGATTTTCGTCGGAACGAATATCACAACACTCTAACGTTTTCATAGACAGCTTCTGGTCGGTACCAGATACCATTAGCACTGGACCATAACGCGGAAGTCATCCCAAGACTTCATCTTACACATAATGCGAAAAGTCACATCCAGCATAACCGTCTCCAATCAAAGCTAGCTCGCGACTCCCTCTCACTCTCCCACAGTCAAAAATATATCTCGTCACTAGGCGGCCAACCGTCTCGCTTCTCATTGGCTGTCATCACTTACGACCAATGAGAACTCACTTATAGGGCGCGGCTCGCGCCAAAATCTAGCAAGCACCAACCACTTCCCTAGGCTCATTGACGTCATCAAATTAAGTAACACAAATCTCTCTAATTAAATAAACAAAACAAAATGAACTATAAGCTTTACTCTACATCTGGAAATTTATTATGTAGTCGCGAATGTTCTGGCTGTCTTAAACATAAGCATACATACTTGGACATCTGACATTCACTAGTAGGGGAACCACTAGTGGATTCGTTCCCACATTACGGAGTTGGAACACTTGCCAGTTCCTGTAGAGAATTACATGAATGATTTTTAATAATGCCGAATGTGCCACATCTCTCACGCACGCATTCTCATTCACACGCACCCTAACACACAATACACATATTTACTTAGAATTCTTGACTGTCGGAAAATTACGTTTTCTTTTTTTGGAATTTTACTAACTTCCAAAACACAACTCTTTTTGGTATCAGACTTTGACATATTGTTTGTTTTCACAACAGAAGGATGTACATCAAATACGACGTTCCTCAGGTTATTCCTTTATTAGTTATTAATATTTTTAGTTTCGTATAATGTAAGTGTCCTGCCAGCGCTACTCCACTGCTTTCACACGCGCAGCTGCAACAGATGGTCGTGATGTCAGGATGCAGGACACAACTCGTCCGTTACTGACCGGATAATACTCTACCGGCTTACATTGCAGCCCACATACATTCTGAAGTAAAGCTTTTAATAGACAAATGGGCGATTCGCGCATGTAACATGCATCAGTGCTGCGCTGTAACTGTAAAGTGTGGTCTAAGTGTGACCTCAACCCTTGACGTGTATCGTCCAGTAGGCACAACGTGTATATGCAGGGTGAGTCACCTAACGTTACCGCTGGATATATTTCGTAAACCACATCAAATACTGACGAACCGATTCCACAGACCGAACGTGAGGAGAGGGGCTATTGTAATTGGTTAATACAAACCGTACAAAAATGCACGGAAGTATGTTTTTTAATACAAACCTACGTTTTTTTAAATGGAACCCCGTTAGTTTTGCTAGCACATCTGAACATATAAACAAATACGTAATCAGTGCCGTTTGTTGCATTGTAGAATGTTAATTACATCTGGAGATATTGTAACCTAAAGTTGACGCTTGAGTACCACTCCTCCGCTGTTTGATCGTGTGTATCGGAGAGCACCGAATTACGTAGGGATCCAAAAGGAACGGTAATGGACCTTAGGTACAGAAGAGACTGGAACAGCACATTACGTCCACATGATAACACCTTTTTATTGGTCTTTTTCACTGACGCACATGCGCATTACCATGAGGGGTGAGGTACATGTACACACGTGGTTTCCGTTTTCAATTACGGCGTGGAATAGGGTGTGTCCCGACATGTGGTGGCCAGCATTTGCTGCACACAACTGCAATCTCTGGCATAATGAATGTCGTACACGCCGCAGTACGTCTGGTGTAATGTCGCCGCAGGCCGCCACAATACGTCGTTTCATATCCTCTGGGGTCGTAGGCACATCATGGTACACATTCTCCTTTAACGTACCCCACAGAAAGAAGTCCAGACGTGTAAGATCAGGAGAACGGGTTGGCCAATTTATGCGTCCTCCACGTCCTATGAAACGCATAAATTGGCCAGCCCGTTCTCCTGATCTTACACGTCTGGACTTCTTTCTGTGGGGTACGTTAAAGGAGATTATGTACCGTGATGTGCCTACAACCCCAGAGGATATGAAACAACGTATTGTGGCAGCCTGCAGCGACATTACACCAGACGTACTGCGGCGTGTACGACATTCATTACGCCAGAGATTGCAATTGTGTGCAGCAAATGCTGGCCACCACATTGAACATCTATTGGCCTGACACTCTATTCCACTCCGTAATTGATAACGGAAACCATGTGTGTACGTGTACCTCACCCCTCATGGTAATGTACATGTGCGTCAGTGAAAAAGACCAATAAAAAGGTGTTATCATGTGGACGTAATGTGCTGTTCCAGTCTCTTCTGTACCTAAGGTCCATCACCGTTCCCTGTGGATCCCTACGTAATTCGGTGCTCTCCGATACACACGATCGAACTGCGGAGGAGTGGTAGTCAAGCGTCAACTTTAGGTTACAATATCTCCAGATGTAATTAACATTTTACAATGCAACAAACGGCACTGATTACGTATTTGTTTATATGTTCAGATGTGCTAACAAAACTAACGGGGTTCCATTTTAAAAAACCTAGGTTTGTGTTAAAAAACATACTTCCGTGCATTTTTGTACGGTTTGTATTAACCAATTACACTAGCCCCTCTTCTTACGTTCGGTCTGTGGAATCGGTTCGTCAGTATTTGATGTGGTTTACGAAATATATCCAGCGGTAACGTGAGGTGACTCACCCTGAATAAACTACACTCCTGGAAATGGAAAAAAGAACACATTGACACCGGTGTGTCAGACCCACCATACTTGCTCCGGACACTGCGAGAGGGCTGTACAAGCAATGATCACACGCACGGCACAGCGGACACACCAGGAACCGCGGTGTTGGCCGTCGAATGGCGCTAGCTGCGCAGCATTTGTGCACCGCCGCCGTCAGTGTCAGCCAGTTTGCCGTGGCATACTGAGCTCCATCGCAGTCTTTAACACTGGTAGCATGCCACGACAGCGTGGACGTGAACCGTATGTGCAGTTGACGGACTTTGAGCGAGGGCGTATAGTGGGCATGCGGGAGGCCGGGTGGACGTACCGCCGAATTGCTCAACACGTGGGGCTGAGGTCTCCACAGTACATCGATGTTGTCGCCAGTGGTCGGCGGAAGGTGCACGTGCCCGTCGACCTGGGACCGGACCGCAGCGACGCACGGATGCACGCCAGGACCGTAGGATCCTACGCAGTGCCGTAGGGGACCGCACCGCCACTTCCCAGCAAATTACGGACACTGTTGCTCCTGGGGTATCGGCGAGGACCATTCGCAACCGTCTCCATGAAGCTGGGCTACGGTCCCGCACACCGTTAGGCCGTCTTCCGCTCACGCCCCAACATCGTGCAGCCCGCCTCCAGTGGTGTCGCGACAGGCGTGAATGGAGGGACGAATGGAGACGTGTCGTCTTCAGCGATGAGAGTCGGTTCTGCCTTGGTGCCAATGATGGTCGTATGCGTGTTTGGCACCGTGCAGGTGAGCGCCACAATCAGGACTGCATACGACCGAGGCACACAGGGCCAACACCCGGCATCATGGTGTGGGGAGCGATCTCCTACACTGGCCGTACACCACTGGTGATCGTCGAGGGGACACTGAATAGTGCGCGGTACATCCAAACCGTCATCGAACCCATCGTTCTACCATTCCTAGATCGGCAAGGGAACTTGCTGTTCCAACAGGACAATGCACGTCCGCATGTATCCCGTGCCACCCAACGTGCTCTAGAAGGTGTAAGTCAACTACCCTGGCCAGAAAGATCTCCGGATCTGTCCCCCATTGAGCATGTTTGGGACTGGATGAAGCGTTGTCTCACGCGGTCTGCACGTCCAGCACGAACGCTGGTCCAACTGATGTGCCAGGTGGAAATGGCATGGCAAGCCGTTCCACAGGACTACATCCAGCATCTCTACGATCGTCTCCATGGGAGAATAGCAGCCTGCAATGCTGCGAAAGGTGGATGTACACTGTACTAGTGCCGACATTGTGCATGCTCTGTTGCCTGTGTCTATGTGCCTGTGGTTCTGTCAGTGTGATCATGTGATGTATCTGACCCCAGGAATGTGTCAATAAAGTTTCCCCTTCCTGGGACAATGAATTCACGGTGTTCTTATTTCAATTTCCAGGAGTGTATTTTAATGTTGTAAGCTACATTTACTCGTATACATTTTATCACTGATTCACGTTTTAAACTTATACAGCTGTACATACAATAAGCTATGCGTGTTAACTTATAGTAACTGGTTAGTTATATGCCTTTTAGCCTGACTGGGGCCATACAGTGGCCGAAATCTGGATTTCAAATATTTACGACTAACTGCTTTACAGTTTTCTACTTGAAGTAAATATAGTCGCTGGCACATCTGTTTCTACGTGGAATTAAACCTGATAGGTGATCATGTAATGATAGTCGAGTCTGCGTAAGCCGATCCCTGACACATGCCGGGTCTGAGCGCGGCAGCTTTGGCGGGCCTATTTCAGCTAGTAACGTCACGCAGTTTTCTAAGCGTCTCTATGGCAACGCCTCGGTGTTGTTACAGCGTTTTAGACGACTACTATTTGCGCCTGAAGCCGTTAGCGCTTCGTAGTCGAAATCTGGCAATAGCGCTGCGAGCTGTCAGGGATCCACTTACTCCCTGTCGACTATGCTTGACGTGTTCTATGATAATTAACAGGTATGAGCAAAGTAAATATCAATCCTCCCTACGCGGCACATCTAAACTCTGATAGGTAGAGTATACTATACTGTCGTAAATACGTAATGATTGCGTATAAAACGTGGACACAGCAATAGTTTATTGACTAAATGTAACCTGAGATGCCTCACCCTTTTTCTAAGATTTAACTTAATGCAGAAAGCTTCCAATCTGTACTAATTCACTTTTGGTAATACTTGAGAGCTAACTTTTGTCTTTTCACCCTACGGAAATAATTAGTACGACACGGAGAGACACCCACAGTCACACATACAAAATAATGAACAAAATGGAACGCATATACAGACAAAAATGACAAACTATTATAGGTACTGCTGTAGTATCAACTGCTGTCAATTAAGGGTACTTTACTAAAAGTAGATGTGTCGACAAATTTCTCGTTTTCCTGAATGATCATGCACAGAGTAAGTGAAGAGAATAACTTTGTAGACTTCTGTGAACAGATCAATGAAGTAAAAGTTGACATCTATCATATTGACCGGATCTTAATTATTGTATGGGTGAGTAACGCAGAGCGTTGTGAACCAAAACAGGAGTTAAATGATTTATAGAACAAATTAGTACTTGAATGCAAAGAATAATAATAACACTTCGGTATGAAATCTCAATTTGAAGTCACTATCGGTTAGATGCAATCTACCGTTTTGTTTCCCTACAGTCTCTGTGTTGAAAGTTTAAGTAAATAAATAACGCCTTCAGTCTTGTATATAAGACTTCGAAAAACACTTAGGTAAATTATAGTGTGGAGTTGTCAAGAAAAGTGGTAGTATGACGTTCATAAACCACGATGTTATCACATTACTGCTACTTTATATCTTCTGCAAAGTTCTCTGAGACCGACAAAAATTTAATATTAGGTTCGTAATCATCTTAAGCATTATTGGTATTGTTCTTTATATGTAGCGCACTATAATATGATGTTCAGCTGGAGGTTTGTTTTGTACGACAAAGTAACACAAATGACGGAGGATTTTTGAACACTGAATCACATGTGTACCCTACCTCGTGATGATTGTAGCGTGATTCTATGGAGACGACACTCTGTTCTTCTTGAATATCGGCAAAGTGGAGAAATTAAATATTGAGGCTGTCCCGGTGCATTGTTTGCTAGCAAAACACATTATAAATAAATGCTTTGAACTGCTACAAAAAGCTGCAGCATAGGATAAGTCTGGTTAATGTTACGAACACAGATCTTCACCTGTAATGACGAGGACTGCTCAACTGTGCTTTTGGACAGCAAATCGTCAGTTAATTAATCTCCTCAGAATTAATCGCCGAGATGACTTGCCTCTCACATAGTTTGAAGCTCAGTTGTGAAAAAAGCAAAGCACACTTCGGTGTACGGAACTCGATCATTCGAATTCGGCTCGTAAGCAATGAAGTTCACAGTCTCTAGTTCGTCTTAAAAACCAGGGAAATTATTTTGGTTGAAAGCTTGGAATATGTCACGAAATAACAGCGCCATCATAATCTGATTGCTGTTAATTGTAGAAGTTCTACACATTTTCAGTGTCTTTTCTCACTTTCATCGTCTTCAGCGATGATCTTCCAAGCCATGCTTTTTCTGTCGATGTCTTGTAAACTTGCACTTCTTCGTCTGGGTCGATCCAAAACAAAATCTTCCTTTGAAGATATAGCAAGTTGCAGCAACAATAGTGCAACAGCCTTCTAGAATATTCGAAGTTCGATTCACGTGTTCTCACAACAATGGCATTCCCCGTCTCAAAATTTCTACCTCGGTTTTCTCTCAAATCTTTTCTTCTTTCAACACTATTAAGCAACAGTTTCCTACCGCGCACGCAACAGATCGAAGCAATATTTCCACTGATTCGCTTTCAACTGTTATTCCTCACATCTATACATTACCATCTTCCAAACTTCACCTTCCGAGCCGGCCGCTGTGGCCGACCGGTTCTAGGCTCTTCAGTCCGGAACCGCGATGCTGCTATGGTCGCAGGTTCGAATCCTGCCTTGGGCATAGATGTATGTGATGTCGTTAGGTTTAAGTAGTTCTAAGTCTAGGGGACTAATGACCTCAGATGTTAAGTCCCATAGTGCTGCCGGCCTCGGTGGTCTCGCGGTTCTAGGCGCGCAGTCCGGAGCCGTGCGACTGCTACGGTCGCAGGTTCGAATCCTGCCTCGGGCATGGATGTGTGTGATGTCCTTAGGTTAGTTAGATTTAAGTAGTTCTAAGTTCTAGGGGACTGATAACCACAGCAGTTGAGCCCCATAGTGCTCAGAGCCATTTGAACCAACCCATAGTGCTTAGAGCCATTTTAACCATTTTTGAATCACCTTCCGACCGAACCTATTCAGAAACACCTGTATTTACTAAATATAAATGCCTTCTCTATCAATAATTCAACTTATCACGACATCTTAACGCTGCTGGCTCACTTATTATCTGTCTCAGTTGTGACTTATCAATTGTCTCCCTCGCCGTCGCTAAATTTTTACATAGATATCATTTTCACTACTTAGATGAAACATCCATTCACAGAAGACTAAATACACAAGTACACTGAGGATGCCAGTAAAATTCAGGTTAATGGTATTAATTTACATAACGATTTGAATTCACGTATTAAAAACATAACATCACAAAAAGACTGAAAAAACTGAAACAAATAAAATGAAAAATATAACTACGGTTTTATAATGACTCCCACGCGATATCAAATTAGTGGGGAGGCTGTTACATAAACCTCAAATCGGACTAAAACTCAGTTGTTCTAATAACTGGTGGAGTGATCATATGTGTTGTGTGTATAACGTATATACTGACTTACCTGAACCGAGCGAGGTGGCGCAGTGGTTAGCACACTGGACGCGCATTCGGGAGGACGACGGTTCAATCCCGCGTCCGGCCATCCTGATTTAGGTTTTCCGTGATTTCCTTAAATCACTCCAGGCAAATGCCGGGATGGTTCCTTTCAAAGGGCACGGCCGACTTCCTTCCCCATCCGCCCTAATCCGATGAGACCGATGACCTCGCTGTCTGGTCTCCTCCCCCAAAAACCAACCAACCCACCTGAGTCATAGAGGAACATAATGGTACTGAATACACATCTGATTGGCATTAGACACTACTGAACCAATGGAAAATTAGATGCGGGTCGTAGTTGATATTGCGTCGGACGTAAAATTTGGTTAACAGGACATCTGAAATAGAGCATCCTGGAGTCAGATAATAAACCATAACAAATAGCTCCAGTTTGAAATAGCTTAGTTGGTTCGATCACGGCCGGTTTCGGGCGATCATAAGCCCATCTTCAGATGAACATGAACATTGAGGGGCGTGGTCGCCGAACACTGGACACGAGGCTGCGGGCAGGTGACAGCTGCAGCTGTAGCCGAGATATGCATGTGTCCGGAATTGAATTTCGATCACAGTGTCGTTTTGTGGATGTGGAGAAGAGAGAAGCTTTGCGTACAACATTGTGGACGACGTCGACCAAGTGCTACATCCTAGCGTCAGCGTAATTAACTTGCCTTAAATACTCGAAGCTGTCCAGTCTCTGCAACTCGGCAGTGGTGTCGATGGGGAACTTACAGCAGCATTAGGTTACAGATTTTAGTCAGATTGTTTATCATAGACTTCGACAGCTTTCTCTGCATGCCTCAGGTGCTTTTCTCTCACACAGAGACAAAATCGTTCAAATTATACGGGGTGTCCCAGCTATCTTGTCCACCCAAAATATCTCTGGAACAACAACAGCTATTGGAAAACGACTTTCACCAGGATCAATGTGGGGCTGGGGCCCATGAATGTACATATTTGGAAACATTCTAAAACGAAAGCATATGTGTTTTTTAACACAAACTTATGTTTTTTTAAATGGACCTCCTATAGTTTTTCTTCAGCAATCCATAGCATGACAAAGCACATACACAATGGCGTTGATTGCATCGCAATATTCCCGTTACATCCAGAGATATTGAGACGCGAATTTGACGCTTGAAACACCCGACATGCGCTGCTAGCGCACGTCCTGAGGCTCAGGCGTGAACCCCATGCTGCCCGTAATCGCGATGTGATTGACAAGTAAGTGTCCCTCTTGATAAGTATGGAGGTGTGATTGCACATGTCAATCACATCGCGATTACGGGCAGCTTGGGGTTCACGCCTGAGCCTCAGGACGTGCGCTAGCAGCGCATGTCGGGTGTTTCTAGCGTCAACTTCGCGTCTCAATATCTCGGGATGTAATGGGAATACCGCGATGCAATCAACGCCATTGTGTATGTGCTTTGTCATGCTATGGATTGGTGAAGAAAAACTATAGGAGTTCCATTTACAAAAACATAAGTTTGTGTTAAAAAACACATAAGCTTTCGTTTTAGAATTTTTCCAAATATGTACATTCATGGACCCCAGCCCTACATTGATACCGGTGAAAGTCGTTTTCCAAAAGCTGTTATTGTTCCAGAGATATTTTGGGTGGACAAGATAGCTGGGACACCCTGTATGTGGAACATGTTACCAACCAACTACCCTAAAGGCATGAGACGTGAAAGCTACCGAAATGAATTGACATCTTTGTGAAACATATGGAATGGTTATAAAATCGTGTAGAGCACTGAAAGATGCCCACACAAAAATGTTTCATACTGGTGATCTGGAGCAGAAAGTAAGTAAAAAGAAAGAAAAGTGAAGACATACGCTACACGATGTTGTCATTATTCTGGGTGGTATCACTAACCTGGTGTCTTGCTGTAAGTCCATCGCTGTACAGTAGTAGCGCTCAGTCGCCAGATTCCATGTAAGTGGTGATCCTGCTAAAGTGGAGTGTTTAGGGGTGACAGTTGTTAATTGTCAACAAGGTTTGTACAATACTGGTTTTAATACAGAAATTGCTTTGTCACACAGCATTTGCAATATGGCGGCTCTGGACTACGCCGTTATATTCGACCCTTTACACACATAAACACCGTTTTTTGACTTCACATAATCATAGACACTGCCCACGACACGTGGCGTTCTGATAACTAATAACTTCACTTTGTAACTTGTTTAACTGCTGAAATGTGTATTCGCGGCCATTCTTTTAGAGCCGCCCCGGTTACTCGACCGTGCGTTTTGAGTGGCTCCTCACGACTAACTAGACCTGCCTTCCCGAATGACAAGAGAGACCACCCCAACTTTCTCCCTCTGCCAATAAGGACACTGTTCTCGTTTCCTACATATATATATATATATATGCAAACTTTCAGCCAATGGCCGTTCAGATCGCTGTTGCTAGGAGGATCTGACGTCACGTTTGCAGATATTGTGACGGAAGTTTGTCTCGGAACACTGTCTCAGATTGTAAGATCCTACTTCCGAATAGTCGGATCTTGTGCCTACTAGGGTTGCACAACATTGCCTCCTATGATTTCATCACTAATACTCCTTGCTGACGCTTAATTGTCAAATGTACATGTAGCCTTGCTGCTACTGAGCATTCCCGACCTCATAAATATGCCTATTACTTGGCTTAACCACGTAAAGGGAATGCACACATGTATTAAAAGCACCTCACCATCGATCAAAAGGGGCATGCTGCCTCCAACGCAGGGAAACGTGCTTTAATCAAAAGAAACTATACATCTGCATAGATGTTTGAGACTTTGAAAGGTGTCTGGAACCGTATAGTTTCATATGATTACAGCACTTGTGCCTGGGATTCAGGGAGGATCCCCCACTACATTGGATACTAAGGTGCCATTCCAGTAGAGTTGGAGATCCTTTCCAATGCCGTTCAAGCTGAGAGGGAATACCAAGTGGGCTGAGGCCTTACTGGGAAACTGGACTGAGGAGGGAGGCGCGTTAGGGTTGTCTGTGCAGTTGTGCAAAGCCACTGCGCCATGCTGTCGTAGTGGTTTGCACATCTGCCTAGTCAGCAGGAGATCTGGGTTCGAATCCTGGCCTTGGTACAAATTTTCATTCCTCGCTTTAGTCTACATATCATACATGTTTGAGACTTGAAAAAGTCTCTGGAAACATATAGTTCCACCTATTGCATTTTTGTATTTGTTCCTTATTTTATTTTATACGCTGCTTACTTGAATAGAAAGCCCCTGATAATTCGTTAAATAAGCTCCTGTTTTGGTCACGATACCATGACAACCTATTTCCTTCTTTGTGCAGAAGGTAATTGCTCTACGCACCAGCACGGCCTCAGCATTACGAGTCACACACACACACACACACACACACACACGTGACGATGCTTCTGTGTCAGGTGACGCGCGTGGGCAAGCACACGTTCCGGCACCTGGCCAACCTGGCGGAGCTGCACCTGTACGGCAACTGGATCTCGGCCGTGGCCAGCGACGCCTTCCGGCCGCTCAAGAAGCTGCGCCTGCTCGACCTGAGCCGCAACTACCTGGAGAACCTGCCGCTCAGCGCCTTCCGCCCGCTCGAGACGCAGATACGCAGCCTGAGGACCGAAGGTACGCCCGTATCTTGCTCTTGCTGCTTTGCTCGATAACGTTCTGGCACTTCAACAAACTTAGTCTTTATCTCTCATTATTTATTTGGTTATCCTGTCAACACTGTAGCTATTAAGAACTCTTTTACATCCAACCAGAAGGCCTTATGTTTTACAGTACATCCACGGTACAGTGTGCATTAAAAATGACTTTACGACTTTGGAATGATGCAGAACTTTACTGAGATAACATACAGAATCGGTAGACATGCCATTTTGCAGCACACAGAATCAAATTTCACATAAAATTGTCAAGTGTAACTCCGGTTCGATGTGACTACCATTTGTGGTGCGGCAAACATCCCACCGGTAATCAATTTCTTACCACACTCGTAGAAAACCTGGCGTAACTTGCCCGATGGCACCTTAGATCCGATTTTTCAGGTCGGCTAAATTGTTTGCTAGAAGAGGACCATACACACGGTCTTTATTGAACGCCCACAGAAATAAATCCACTGGTATCAAATCCGGGGAGCGATGTGGTCACGCAAGCAAACGGTGCCCTACGCTGGCGATCCTGGTTGGTCAGTGGGGTACTGATCTGAATCAAACTTGAGGTTGTTCCTCCAAAATGAAACATCTACCGACGGAATGGGGTACTGATGCACTGTGTGATTGAAACTTGAGGTTGTCTGCTACAAAATGACACACCTACCGATTCTGTAAGTTACGTCAATGCAATTCTGTATCATTCAAAAGTTGTAAAGTCCTTTTTGACTCATCCTCTATATGGCCTATGAAGACGACGGCTGAGTTAACCTAAGAATTTTTTTTTTTCTTTTTTTTTTTTTTTTTTTTTTTTTTTGCTGCATAAGATCGCAGTGTGAGTACGACGTTTTGGAATGGCTACTGTCCCTTGGAGATGGCGGTTACCGCTGAAACAATTGGTTTCCTGTTAAAAGGGTTCCTTTCATCTCCAGTTTAACTAGGCAGTTTAAACTGCTCAGAAATAAACTTTTCTAAAACATCCAAATTTCAGTTGCTTTGTTGCTATTATTTCTACTAATAAACGTAGACTTCGAACAATGATCGAAAAATTCTAATGGATGTGATCAATATGGGGTTGAGTTTACAGCAGAAATTGGTCCCAGTTTCTCCAGCAAGAACTACGAAGGTGAAGGAGACGGACGCTGCGACATCGAGAGCGAAAAATGGCAGGTTGATAACATTCCCGCATTGTCACCTTTGGATGCTATCAGTTTTTCACTCTGAAGCAAACACAAAATAAATGGTTCAGTTATTATCCTAAGTTTATAGCACGACATTAAAGTTATGGGTATATCCATTAAATTTACCCTGTCTTCCGAGAAACATTGTAGATGATGTCTAGATGGTGTTGCAAATTTATTGTGCCTTCTGCCGTTTTTAGTATTTTAAAGCAATTGAGCGCAATATTTCATTGCCACTGCTCTTCGTAAAATAACTCCAACTAGGGATGGTTCCATTGTCCAATACAACTTAAGTTCGAAGACTACACCGAGAAACTACCATATACACCAATGGGGACAATGCAAGTGCACAAGTACGTCAAAGTTCCCGCAAGACTTTAGCGATTCTTATGTCATGTGTTTGTTGCTAGTTTCTAACTGTTACCATTGTTAAAAAAAGTTTCCCAGTTTCTACAACAATCCAATATTTCAAATCAGTGGAAACTTTAAAAAATGAACATAACTGGTTTAAAAAAGTTTTCTTTAAAAACCAAGAATCTTTGCACTGCTGCTAAGGCAAGTCGGTTATTGGTAAAAAAAGTTTATTAGTAAAAAAAAAACGATTAAAGTCTGTCATAACAAAGACCGAACCAATACCGAAAAATACCGGATATTCGGAACTAAAATACCGGTATCGGTTTTTACCGGTCGGTTTTTTTCCAGCCTTATTCTCTATTTCTATCTTCCGGCTAATCAGGATTCGTAGAAACAGTGAGGTTGGTGAATAAGCGGTTTGAGTTCCTATCGACTGACACTGTGACATCACTGAGGAAGAACTTTCCCTCGGGAACGGCGCTACAACAAGTGAGTCGCGTATTTACGCGTTTATTTGCAGATTAATTTTTGCTCCTTGTGAAATAATACACTTATATCGGTATTCTGCTACAGTTACATACTTTCTGCTATATTGTGTAATTTTCCCAGCTTTTAAACACGTACTGGTGAATTAAAGGACCTCAAACAACTATGAAATCGAAAGAAGCAAGAACCTCAAAAATCGCGTAACATAGTTTATATTTGTAGTTGTTTTTCTTTTCAAATGTGAATGTTGGAAAAGGTTAAATGTGAAAATAAGATCTATGTAAAGTAATTTTCATTTTGTATCCGTCGTAAGTTTAAAATAGCTAAGCTGATAGATTGACACTGTCGTTTCAAATGCCCTTCAACCAGCAGATCGAACTGTCTAGTTTTCAAACTAAATTCTGTTTGTTTTTTATTGATAACGTAAACAAATAGTATATTAAATGCACGATATTATTTAGTTTATTTTTCAAACATTAAAAATGTATTGAATATGCAAACGAAAAATTATGAAAACTAGGAATAAAAATGTAATTTGCCAAATAGTCAGAAACAATAATTAAATATGTTGTCAAGAGCATAAAGTAAAATAGTCTTACGAAGTTCATCATACAGCGATCGAAATACGTTTGTTGTGCTGTCAAAATTGGAATAAATTTTGTATTAAATAGTTTCTTACCATCGTTCATTTGCCTTTAACAACAGACTGTATTGATGAATTGCCTTGAAATCTTTCATTACAATTGGAATATTGTCTTTGTATTGAATAATACAAGTATTTGATTTACTGGAATGCTAGTAAATCCCGTAAAACATTTAATATTGTTGTGCAGTAACTTTCAGCATGTGAAATTACTTAATATTGGATATATTCATTCAACGGTGTCTTCTTTTTCTCAAATAATACTAAAAAAATGAAATTGCTTTTCAAAAATATCGCGTTCGAATGGAGGGGGTGGGGACTAGGGAAGGACATGCCCTCTTCCATCCATTCTTCCATGGTATGCGCTGAGGTATCACTCACGCTACTATAAGGCACATTGCATGATGGAAAAGCATCAGTCTTAAGCACTCCTTCGGTTTTAAATTTAGGAAGTTTAGCAAATTACAAGGAAAATCAGTTTCTTAGAAATGACGAGAGCGTATTACAGCATTTTCAACACTAACAGCATCTTTTGTACTTAATTTCGAGAACGCGAACCTTTGCAAACTTGCATTGCGAGAGAAGACTTCTCCAGTCCGTTTTGTTTCAACTTTGTTAGCATTATAGCCAACAGCAGCACAACCTGGCATTGCTTACACATATTCGAAACTATTTTATTTCCAAACACTCGCTGAACAAATGTAACTAAGATTAAACAATAACACTCACAAAGTCACAAAGCCTACATAAACGGGCGTGAAGAGGTCCTCAGTATCGTCATTCACGAAACAGCTCAAACTGTTTCTTCTGCGCAACACGTATTGCTCATCGCTGTAGCTAACTGCCGTTGTACCACAGTCACTCTTCAAATACGAGGTTCGTAACGGAGGCGAGCGTTTGAATCTCACAATGGCCGCCCCACCTCAGTTTAATACCTGCCCATCTAATTGTATGCATAGCTTGCAACTCGCGTCCGTCTTCGAGCGCTGCTCTACTTGCTGCAGAATGCTGCCCCTCCCGTCCTGTGGCTTCGAAGGCTGTCTGCCAAGCTGCGCTGACAGCAAAACCCTTATCTTGCTTAACGAGGTTGGTCGACATTCGTATCATAACTGTGTCCTTAATAATGCAAACCCAGGCAAGCGAGAAGCCTGTCGACAAATCTTGCTAATGAGATAACGGTCTTGCTCTCAGCACAGATTGGCAACTTGCCCTCGAAGCAATATGAAGGAAGAGCATCATCTTACGTCACCTAGAGTCGTGGTGAACAACGGACGCGAGTTCCTAGCTACGAAAACCATCAGCTTGGCTGCTGTTAAACTGTTGCCGGTCGGCCGTTTCGAGACTGAAATGCCCGCTGCCGGTATCCACCGCATATGAGACGGACTTGATACGCCGGCCGCTTGACGGTAGCGTCGTCCAAATTTCCATCTTTCCAACTACAACTAACTCACCCATCCGACTCACAAAGTAATTTAGGACTAACTGTCGACAGAAAACTACGAGGGCAGTTCAATAAGTAATGCAACACATTTTTTTTCTGAAACAGGGGTTGTTTTATTCAGCATTGAAATACACCAGGTTATTCCCCAATCTTTTAGCTACACAACACTATTTTTCAACGTAATCTCCATTCAATGCTACGGCCTTACGCCACCTTGAAATGAGGGCCTGTATGCCTGCACGGTACCATTCCACTGGTCGATGTCGGAGCCAACGTCGTACTGCATCAATAACTTCTTCATCATCCGCGTAGTGCCTCCCACGGATTGCGTCCTTCATTGGGCCAAACATATGGATATCCGACGGTGCGAGATCGGGGCTGTAGGGTGCATGAGGAAGAACAGTCCACTGAAGTTTTGTGAGCTCCTCTCGGGTGCGAAGACTTGAGTGAGGTCTTGCGTTGTCATGAAGAAGGAGAAGTTCGTTCAGATTTTTGTGCCTACGAACACGCTGAAGTCGTTTCCTCAATTTCTGAAGAGTAGCACAATACACTTCAGAGTTGATCGTTTGACCTTGGGGAAGGACATCGAACAGAATAACCCCTTCAGCGTCCTAGAAGACTGTTACCATGACTTTACCGGCTGAGGGTATGGCTTTAAACTTTTTCTTGGTAGGGGAGTGGGTGTGGCGCCACTCCATTGATTGCCGTTTTGTTTCAGGTTCGAAGTGATGAACCCATGTTTCATCGCCTGTAACAATCTTTGACAAGAAATTGTCACCCTCAGCCACATGACGAGCAAGCAATTCCGCACAGATGGTTCTCCTTTGGTCTTTATGGTGTTCGGTTAGACAACGAGGGACCCAGCGGGAACAAACCTTTGAATATCCCAACTGGTGAACAATTGTGACAGCACTACCAACAGAGATGTCAAGTTGAGCACTGAGTTGTTTGATGGTGATCCGTCGATCATCTCGAACGAGTGTGTTCGCACGCTCCGCCATTGCAGGAGCCACAGCTGTGCACGGCCGGCCCGCACGCGGGAGATCAGACAGTCTTGCTTGACCTTGCGGCGATGATGACACACGCTTTGCCCAACGACTCACCGTGCTTTTGTCCACTGCCAGATCACCGTAGACATTCTGCAAGCGCCTATGAATATCTGAGTAGCCCTGGTTTTCCGCCAAAAGAAACTCGATCACTGCCCGTTGTTTGCAACGCACATCCGTTACAGACGCCATTTTAACAGCTCCGTACAGCGCTGCCACCTGTCGGAAGTCAATGAAACTATACGAGACGAAGCGGGAATGTTTGAAAATATTCCACAAGAAATTTCCGGTTTTTTCAACCAAAATTGGCCGAGATAAAAAATGTGTTGCATTACTTATTGAACTGCACTCGTAACATGGATTGCTCACCTCGTTATCATCGTATTCGAAGTTCGAAACCGTCTAAAGCAACCAACAGGCTTCGTCTATTATTATCTCTATCTATAAGTCCCTATTCCGTCCCATCACCGAGCGAGGTGGCGAAGTGGTTAAACACTGGACTCGCATTCGGGAGGACGACGGTTCAATCCCGCGTCCGGCCATCCTGATTTAGGTTTTCCGTGATTTTCCTAAATCGCTCCAGGCAAATGCCGGGATGGTTCCTTTCAAAGGGCACGGCCGACTTCCTTCCCCGTCCTTCCCTAATCCGATGAGACCGATGACCTCGCTGTCTGGTCTCCTTCCCCAAACCAACCAACCAACCTATTCCGTCCCATCGTTACCGACTCCAACGCTGCGTGGATCTCTGCCCCCCCCCCCCTCTAACATACTAGTGCCTTCAGATCCTGGAAAGAGATGCACTCCGTCTCGCCTTCCCAAAGCGTTTGCCTTCCCCAACTCACCCACTTTCGTCGCAATCCTCTCTTGCTAGACCTTCTTCGGAAGCAATACATCAATCGCAAAACCCAATATCGGTACCCAAAATCGCAACCACTAATCAGCAATATAGGTACCCTGCTATGCTGCTATATTCTTTCATGCACCTTCAAAGATTTATCTATCTCCTCCTGCCAGAATTTCAGTCAGTTTCCACTTCCCACTAATAAAATCAGTCCTGAGATAGACCCCTCTTCCCAACACTAATAAGTGGCGCCACGAGGCATTATCCATTTCTCTCCCTCCCCCTTTCTCCACCCTGCTGAATTTAGTCGCCACCCGCGGTTCTGAAGCGTTTCATGATCATACTCATCAGTACACCTTCGTTATGGGCGTGACTATTTTCATATATCACCAGCGTCACCGTTACGTCATGACATCAGTCACATTATTACTAGTAATTACATTTTAGCTGTAATATAATATTGTATGTAAAGTTCAAGTAACCATCAGTATTCCAGAATGAGATTTTCACTCTGCAGCGGAGTGTGCGCTGATATGAAACTTCCTGGCACACAGTTTTAATCTGCCAGGAAGTTTCATATCAGCGCACACTCCGCTGCAGAGTGAAAATCTCATTCTGGAAACATCCCCCAGGCTGTGGCTAAGCCATGTCTCCGCAATATCCTTTCTTTCAGGAGTGCTAGTTCTGCAAGGTTCGCAGGAGAGCTTCTGTAAAGTTTGGAAGGTAGGAGACGAGGTACTGGCAGAAGTAAAGCTGTGAGTACCGGGCGTGAGTCGTGCTTCGGTAGCTCAGTTGGTAGAGCACTTGCACGCGAAAGGCAAAGGTCCCGAGTTCGAGTCTCGGTCGGGCACACAGTTTTAATCTGCCAGGAAGTTTCAACCATCAGTATTGTCCGCCCGTATACATAAATAAAATACCAACATGATTTGCTTTACGTAGAATCATAAATATTGCCCACCAGTATTTTTTTGTTAATAATTTATTGTCATTTGTTCTGAAGTATTTTAATACATCTCCCAAGTTCCTTCACTTTTTGACAATGACCTGATTTATCAATTGTTGACGGCTACATTTTGACGTTGACAAAGAAAGTACTTGAGCTTTTGTTCAGTGTTAGAGGACTGTGAATTGTGGACTGAGCGCAGAATGGTTCAAGAGCAGCTATATCTGTTGTCAGCCCTTTTTTTCTTAGGTAATTGAAATAAAAGTGGAAATAAAAGCACATCGCCACTTCGTCAGAAGATGGAAAGTGAGAACAGCTGTTCCGAAAAGTCGCGCTCGCACTGCAACCTTATGCAGCATGAAACCCGTAAAGACTTAACTACATTGATTGTATCAGAGGTTATAGAAAGAAGTCTTTCACGACGGGATGACATAATTGCTTTTAAGCCTTTCGGGATGTGAGGTCGTGGCCCAAGATACTTTTCTGTTCCCGAAGTTTCGTCCAGGACTGCACTGGACATCTTCAGAAGCGCTCCTCTGCTGAGTCTTGCCGACTGACTGGTCGGACGTCCGAGAGCGACATATATACTGTAGGAAAGGGGGCATGGTTGAAGTAACACGTCATGAGCAGAGATTATCCTTGTCAATGATAAAACTTAACTAACGATTGTCATCTTGTCAAAGATAAAATTTCTAGCGATTCTGCAGAGCTACTGTCCATATGTCGCTAAGTTTCATTGCCTCTTCTTTTCTATTAAAATTGTCTTGATGCTTTTAAAAATTTCAATGGCTTCTCTGCATAGTCGTGGATAATAATTTGACGTTGTACATAAAGTTTCTGTTTCCAAAAATCGATAGTTAAGTTTTATCTTTGAAAAGGATTATCTCTGCTCATCACGTGTTACTTCGACCACGCCCCCTTTCCTACTGTATATGTGTCGTTATCGGACGTGCGACCAGTCACTCGGCAAGACTCAGCGGAGGGGCGCCTCTGAAGATGTCCAGCGCGGTGCTGGACAAAACGTCGGGAACAGAAGAGTGTATTGGTATACCCGCAGTTATGTCATCCGGTAGTGAAAGCCTTCATTCTATGATCAGAAAACTCTATGGGCAGGATTTCTCAAAATCAGTCAGACGTCTGAAATTCTTACATAAGTGGAGATCACTTTTAATTTGTACTTTAACCTTCTAGTTACGTTGTACAGACTCGTCTTCTATACCGAAATTTTTAAAGTTGAAGAGGATGTTTCGGACAGCTCGGGTGCATCGGATTTATGATAGTACAGAAAGAGCACTGCTCCGAGAAAGGATATATTACACAAGATGAGAGATCGATTCTGTTGAGAGTATGTTACTGAAACTGCATTTTTACTTGCTAATAGGGTGCAGATAGATCTGTGGAATAAAATAGATTACCTTACGTTTACATCTAAGGAAGAGATGATGGAAACTACTATTAATAGAGAAAAGAAAAGTTCAGAAAATTACAAACTAATGTAGCAGCTACAAGCCATACGGTGGTCTGATACTTTTGTTAACAAGTCGGAGAGAGTGTTATCTCAAGACGAGATTTCCGTCTTTGCAAAAGGAGGAAACTATGCTATAACACCTGACAGAATACCAGACGAAGATATTATTGCGAATATAGAAGCAGATATACGAAATCTCCCCAAGGAAACTGAAAATGCAATTCGAATCGAAACCACCAGGGTCTTATGCCACAGTAAACCTTTGAAAAGTAATTTAACAAAAGGCGAGAGGAAGGTTCTCAGAGATTTAAATGAAGATGAGAAGATACTGGTTCTTCCTGCTCATAAAAGAAATACTACTGTAGTTATGAATACAGAGGATTATCGAAGCAAAATTTTGAACCTTTTAACCTCAGGACAGTTATGAGGAACAACAAATAGAATTATTCAAAAAATCCAGTTCACCATGGAAATGGAAAATGATAACAGAATATCTTTCTTGGATGTTTTAGTTATGAGACGGTTCGACGGAAGTTTGGAACGTAAAGTTTTTCGGAAAGTAACACATACCGACTGGTATTTGCATAAAAACTCCAATCACCATCTACAACAAAAGAGAGTTGTCATTAAAATTCATGTCGATAGAGCTGAGCGGATATGCACATTGGAACATCTGGACGCTGAAATAAAACATTTGAAGCAGGCCTTCGAGAGAAAGGCTACACAGGGAAAGAGGCAAAGAGAATTTAGCGATCAAGGAACAGAAGACCGAAGGACAAGGATGAACCACAAGGCCGGAAAAATACAGTTTCTCTCCCTTTTCTTAAAAAAGTAATGAATGAGATCGGTAAGATTTTACAGAAACATGACATCAGACTGGTCAATAGACCAAAAAAGAAAATCAGTCAAGTACTCCGATCTTTGAAGGACAAACGCCCTCCTCCGTCGACATGTGGTGTACAAAAAATTCTATGTACGTGTGGTTAAGTTTATGTTGGGACCACCAAGAGGAGCGTAAATACACGGCCAAAAGAGCACAGAAGTCTTTGCCGACTAGGAAGAATACAGAAATCAGCTGTAGCAGAGTATGACCCTCAGTCAGGAAACCACGAGGTGAAGTTTTGTGAAACAGAAATTTTATCTACAACGTCAAATTATTATCCAATACGATGCAGAGAAGCCACTGAAATTTATAAGCATCGGGATAATTTTAAAAGAAAAGAGGAGGCTATGAAAGTTAGCGACACGTGGACAGTGGCTCCGGAGAATCACTAGACAATTTTATCTTTGACAAGACGACAGTCGATAGTTAAGTTTTATCATTGACAAGGATTTTCTCTACTCATCACGTGTTACTTCGACCACGCCCCCTTTCCTACAGTATATATGTCGCTCTCGGACGTCCGGCCAGTCAGTCGGCCAGACCCAGCGGTGGAGCGCCTCTGAAGATGACCAGCGTAGTCCTGGACGAAATGTCGGGAACAGAAGTGTTTCTTGGATCACGACCTCACATCCCGAAATGTTTACCAGCAGTTGTATCAGAGGTGTCACGTTAATATAAACCACAACTGCACATAGTTATGCGATGAATAGTAGAAACAACAAAAGCTGTGGAAGGAAATACACAGTTAATATTCGCTTGTGTAAGGTAGAGTAAATGACGTAAATTACAGTCAGGTAAATTTGAGCTATGACCCTGGTAGCGTGAGACAAGGGGTAGGAAAGAAAGAGAAACTTGGTAGAAACCCCTGGAGAAAGGACGTGATGTCAAGTGACTATGAGGCGAGATCACAAAGAACTGTAGCTGGCAGAAGATGAGGGCATTTGTTTTGCTGTTTGACAATGGCAACATGCCGTGTGATTATAATTAAAGTGCAGCTACTCACAGAGTCCCACTATGGGCTGTAATTATCGTATGGCAGCGAAACTCGGCAGCTATTCTAATGCGTCAATGCCGAACTAATTTAGGTTGGTAAAACATTAGTTCCAATTTTGGCCACCAGGTGAAATATTGGTGCTATGAATACAAGAGAAACTAATAGAATTATTTCCACATGTAATGCATTACGAAAGGAACATGGCCAGAAAGTGTCAGGCAAGTCAGAAAGGCTTAATGTTGGTTTTATTTCTAGCAGCCGCTTACACAATTTGTTTAGTAAGAACACTGGAGACATCGACGAGGTGCTCCATCCGTAAAGCGACGTGATCAACAGCTGCACGTAGCAATTACACATTCTATTAGATACCTCCAGAACCAAAAGTCATATGATTTCAGATCAGGTGATCTCGCAGCACGTACATCTGGAAACACTCTGGAGTTAACAAGTTCGCGGAAGGATTCATTAAGTAGATCTTTCACAGGGTGAGCGACGTGAGGTTTTGCCTCAGGTTGCATGAAAAGACGCAGTTGCACTCTTACAAAGCAGGAATCACATGCAGTACAACGAGGTCTCAATAACGTGCAGACGTTACGAAGTACGTGGTCGGTACTCTGGGTGTATTCTCCTCAACAATGAACGAACCGAGAATAAAAGTGCTTTGGAATCCACGAAAGAACAGCCACCACATACACAAATCAAAAAATGTTTTGCATAACCCCGGCTCCCAGAACTTCTGAAGATAGTCGTTGACTGTGGATGTAGTGTCACAGACACAGTCCCTATGACTGTTCAGAGATGTCACTAAACCCAACACAAAGATGTAAGCAACCATGCGTGAGCAGCGCCTATAAGATGGAGGAGGTCCGACAGTCGATCAGTTCCAGTCATTCCACCAGGAAGGAAGTACACGGCTCATGTTGTCTGTAGTTCAACCATGCCTAGACGGTCAATACTGCGGTTCGATCGCGTTCGCATTGTTACTTTGTGCCAGGAAGGGCTCTCAACAAGAGCAGGGTCCAGGCGTTTGGAGTGAACCAAAGCGATGTTGTTTGGAAAAGGAGGCGAAACAGAGGCACAGAAATTGTCAATGACATGCCTCGCTCAGGGTGCCCAAGGGCTACAACTGAAGTGGATGACCGCTGCCTACAGATTATGGCTCGGAGGTATCCCGATAGCAACTCCACTATGTCGAATAATGCTTTTCGCGCAGCCACGGGACGGCGTGTTACGACTCAAACTGTGCGCAATAAATCCATGATGCGCAACGTCACTCCCGAAGTCCATGGCGAGGTCCATCTTTGCAACCACGACACCATGCAGCGCGGTACAGATGGACCCAACAACACGCCGAATGGACTGCTCATGCTTGGCGTCACGTTTTCTTCACCAATGAATCTCGAATATGCCTTCAACCAGACAGTCGTCGGAGAAGTGTTTGGAGGCACCCCGGTCAGGCTGAACGCCTTAGACACTTTGCCCAGCGAGTGCAGCAAGGTGGAGTTTCCCAGCTGTTTTGGGGTGGCATTATGTGGGACCGTCGTACGCCGCTAGTGGTCATGGAATGTGCCGTAACGGCTGTACGAACGTGAATGCCTTCCACCGACAGATAGTGCAACCATATCGTTAGCACATTGGCGGGGCATTCGTCTCCATTGACGATAATTCGCGGCCGCATCGTGTGCGTCTTGTGAATGACTTCCTTCAGGATTACAACATCACTCGTCTAGAGTGGTCAGCTTGTTGTCGAGACATGAACCCTACCGAACATGCCTGGGATGGATTGAAAAGGGCTGTTTATGGACGACGTGGCCCAATAACCACTCTGAGGGATCAACGCCGAATCGCCGTTGAGGAGTGGGACAATCTGAACCAACAGTGCCTTGATGTATTTGTGCATAGTGTGCTACGACCAGTACAGGCGTGCATCAATGCTAGAGGACGTGCTATTGGGTATTAGAGGTACCGGTGTGTACAGCAATCTGGACCACCACTTCTGAAGGTCTCGCTGTATGGTGGTACAATATGCAATGTGTGGTTTTGAAACTTCCTGGCAGATTAAAACTGTGTGCCCGACCGAGACTCGAACTCGGGACTTTTGCCTTTCGCGGGCAAGTGCTCTACCAACTGAGCTACCGAAGCACGACTCATGCCCGGTACTCACAGCTTTACTTCTGCCAGTACCTCGTCTCCTACCTTCCAAACTTTACAGAAGCTCTCCTGCGAACCTAGCAGAACTAGCACTCCTGAAAGGAAGGACATTGCGGAGACATAGCTTAGCCACAGCCTGGGGGATGTTTCCAGAATGAGATTTTCACTCTGCAGCGGAGTGTGCGCTGATATGAAACTTCCTGGCAGATTAAAACTGTGTACCCGACCGAGACTCGAACTCGGGACCTTTGCTTTTCGCGGGCAAGTGCTCTACCAACTGAGCTACCGAAGCACGGCTCACGCCCGGTACTCACAGCTTTACTTCTGCCAGTACCTCGTCTCCTACCTTCCAAACTTTACAGAAGCTCTCCTGCAGAAGCTGTGAGTACCGGGTGTGAGTCGTGCTTCGGTAGCTCAGTTGGTAGAGCACTTGCCCGCGAAAGGCAAAGGTCCCGAGTTCGAGTCTCGGTTGGTCACATAGTTTTAATCTGCCAGGAAGTTTCATATCAGCGCACACTCCACTGCAGAGTGAAAATCTCATTCTGGAATGTGTGGTTTTCATGAGCAATAAAAAGGACGGAAATGATGTTTATGTGTATCTCTATACCAATTTTATGTACTGGTTCCAGAACTCTAGGTATCGAGGTGATGCAAAACCTTTTTTGATGTGTTTGTGTAATTATAAAGTTTACTTCAGTGAATGCTCTTAAGAATTTAAGGTTGTTTAGTATGTCTACTGTATCAATAGGAATTGTTGACGATCCCTTATAGAAACGCTGGGGCGTAATGTGATCTGACCTAGCCATAGACCAAGAATTTCGTATGATAACACTTTTAAATTTTATGTAGCGTTGTTAGGTGTTTCCTTGTTTTATTAACGTAATATCCTTATACATTTCGTGACCAAAATAAAAAGTGAAGCAACAAGGACATGTGGCCGGATGTCACTGTAACTTGATACGAGCACGCACCTTCGGCAGATACGCAAATGATTGGAGATGCAATTCTACGTGACAGGCAGAACGATCGCCAGAGCACGTTAGTGTTGTTCACGTTTAGCATTGTTAGCAGACTTGGTAGGTTATGTAAGGGGCCCGAACAGCGATAGATTATATGTATCACTGTGGAGGACACGGAATCGCCGCATACTCGTATGAGACAGCGTTGTCGGCACGGGACATAATTTGAAAGGGGCTTCACTGTGAACCTCCGTATTTCCGGCTGATCGAAACGTGAGATATGCATTGGGATGTGACAGTGGACCGACGTTCGACTGCTCGGGAATGTGAGGGCGTATGTACATGTCGTCAATGTTCCGGTCGATCGCGCCTGCCGGCCGCTGCGGCCGAGCGGTTCTAGGCGCTTCAGTCCGGAACCGCGGGACTGCTACGGTCGCAGGTTCGAATCCTGCCTCGGGCATGGATGTGTGTGATGTCCTTAGATTAGTTAGGTTTAAGTAGTTCTAAGTTCTAGGGGACTAATGACCACAGATGTTAAGTCCAATAGTGCTCAGAACCATTTGAACCATTTGATAACGCCTGACGGCCACGAGGGAGAATCGCCGCACTGTACAACTTGCATATCGTAACCGCTTGACATCTTCACCTGCCATTCGGGAACAACTAAAGGACTCCATGCTACATTCTGTGCTGCAGCCGGAAAACGGAATTACTGCTTCACCTGCAGGCTGCGGTTAACACAGCGGTAAAAACGGCTACGTTTTTAGTGGTTCCGTGACCGAAAACCGTTAATCGCTGATGAATGCTGTCACGCTGCGTTCCGTGATTGATCGTGATTCTACATTGCCTTGGATGACCATCAACGGCAAGGATGATGGCCACCTGAGGACAGGTTCCAATATGTCAGTGTTTTGGAGCGGCGTTAATCCTGACATCATGTTTTGGGGAACAATTGGGTAAAATATAAACTCAGGGCTGGTAGTGACTGAATGGTCTCTGACGCCACAACGGTACATCGCGGGCATCCAGCATCCACAACAACCTCAGATGACAGTACCGTGGCGCCATTTTTCAATGGGAAAATGACCATCCACGTATTACATGTGTCTCCACGAACTTTCTGCGTGATGCTGAGGTACTTAATAAAAAAAAGTCTTAATAAAATAAAGTCTTAATAAAAAAGCAAGATCTACAGCTCTTTCCCTAGTAGAATATTTGTGTGACCAGCTCGGACGTCAATTCTGGCCCAGTCCCAGTATCGAGGATACCAAAGACCAGTTGCAATAGTTGCTTGATGCAATAATTTACAATAGTTGTGGATCAGCTTGCGTCATTAGAGAATACAACGAATCTCTGCATGCTTCGTCGCCCGATGATAAATGGGCTGGGATTGGTAAGTTGCCTGTAAATTTTATTCGATATTGTGACCACTGGAACGTAATCATACACTCCTGGAAATTGAAATAAGAACACCGTGAATTCATTGTCCCAGGAAGAGGAAACTTTATTGACACATTCCTGGGGTCAGATACATCACATGATCACACTGACAGACCCACAGGCACATAGACACAGGCAACAGAGCATGCACAATGTCGGCACTAGTACAGTGTATATCCACCTTTCGCAGCAATGCAGGCTGCTATTTTCCCATGGAGACGATCGTAGAGATGCTGGATGTAGTCCTGTGGAACGGCTTGCCATGCCATTTCCACCTGGCGCCTCAGTTGGACCAGCGTTCGTGCTGGACGTGCAGACCGCGTGAGACGACGCTTCATCCAGTCCCAAACATGCTCATTGGGGGACAGATCCGGAGATCTTGCTGGCCAGGGTAGTTGACTTACACCTTCTACAGCACGTTGGGTGGCACGGGATACATGCGGACGTGCATTGTCCTGTTGGAACAGCAAGTTCCCTTGCCGGTCTAGGAATGGTAGAACGATGGGTTCGATGACGGTTTGGATGTACCGTGCACTATTCAGTGTCCCCTCGACGATCACCAGTGGTGTACGGCCAGTGTAGGAGATCGCTCCCCACACCATGATGCCGGGTGTTGGCCCTGTGTGCCTCGGTCGTATGCAGTCCTGATTGTGGCGCTCACCTGCACGGCGCCAAACACGCATACGACCATCATTGGCACCAAGGCAGAAGCGACTCTCATCGCTGAAGACGACACGTCTCCATTCGTCCCTCCATTCACGCCTGTCGCGACACCACTGGAGGCGGGCTGCACGATGTTGGGGCGTGAGCGGAAGACGGCCTAACGGTGTGCGGGACCGTAGCCCAGCTTCATGGAGACGGTTGCGAATGGTCCTCGCCGGTACCCCAGGAGCAACAGTGTCCCTAATTTGCTGGGAAGTGGCGTTGCGATCCCCTACGGCACTGCGTAGGATCCTACGGTCTTGGCGTGCATCCGTGCGTCGCTGCGGTCCGGTCCCACGTCGACGGACACGAGCGCCTTCCGCCGACCACTGGCGACAACATCGATGTACTGTAGAGACCTCAAGCCCCACGTGTTGAGCAATTCGGCGGTACGTACACCCGGCCTCCCGCATGCCCACTATGCGCCCTCGCTCAAAGTCCGTCAACTGCACATACGGTTCACGTCCAGGCTGTCGCGGCATGCTACCAGTGTTAAAGACTGCGATGGAGCTCCGTATGCCACGGCAAACTGGCTGACACTGACGGCGGCGGTGCACAAATGCTGCGCAGCTAGCGCCATTCGACGGCCAACACCGCGGTTCCTGGTGTGTCCGCTGTGCCGTGCGTGTGATCATTGCTTGTACAGCCCTCTCGCAGTGTCCGGAGCAAGTATGGTGGGTCTGACACACCGGTGTCAATGTGTTCTTTTTTCCATTTCCAGGAGTGTATATCATCTTCTTAATCAATATTAGATCAAACAGGACCTGTTGGAATCATAACGTGTAGGCTTTCACGGCCAGAGTCTTCATTAGTTAAAACTTACGGGTTGAGAGGCAGTGGTCGAACTGTAAAACTACTTCTTCCTGATGTTTCGTTGCCAACTACGGGCAACATCAACCGAGGTGAGTCGACGACTGGCTGCCAGGCCGTGGAGGTCCCGTTTATATAGAGCGCATAGAGGGCACCAACATACGTCACGTGGGGCCGGCTGTAAGTCTATCTCTGACTAGCGCCAGTATTCTTGATTGAAGGTAATCATTATCCCATAATTGGTGTAAAATCGACCGCCATATCTTGTATAGTTTCAAGCCTACCTCTTTTCTGTTAAAATCACTGTGGTGTTTCAGAATCTCTATAGCTTCCCTATACATGGATCTGTATAGCTACCTTATACATAAAGGCATCAAAAGGATCCTACAATGAAAGTTTAGGAGCTACCAATCGGTTAATAAAAAAGTCTTCCATTCTTGCAGAGAATAAAAAATATCTATGTAAAACGGAAGTTTATCTTTCTAGATTATATGGACCACCGAAGGTATACGATGTGTGGTGGGTAGCTTATCAAAATATTTAACTTACAGTGTATCAAGAGATTATTCGATGTTGTCTGGACTACGGTTGTATGGTGTATCGCAATGCGACTAAGATTTACTTCTCCAAATTACTCATTAGTTCAGAGCCATTCGTACCGGCCTTGGATCCATGGTTCCATGCCTACAAACGTTCTCTTAGTGGAGACAGGAAAGATGCCCTACACGTTAGACGTCACATACTGTCTGTCATTCAAGAAATAGCCCCCGTGGAAAGTCCTGCTTATAGGAGTATAGACTGCATTTATCAATTACTGAATAAGAATTAAAAGTTCGTCCATGTGCACAATCTTTAACTCTTGGAATCCTGTCATAAGTTGTATGTGATGTTCTTCATATTTGCCTTTATTTGAATATGATCTTGTTGGACTCAGCTTCCAAGTTCCTAACTGTAATTATAATATGACAAGCTCGCTGAATGTTAACGTAAATTGGCGATTTAATTGCCTCACTGAAAGTCTGTGGCCTGGTTATATCTGTATATGTACTAATGGATCCAAAATTCCACAGGAGGAGTATACCGAATGTGCTTTTCTATGCCCTCAGATCCAAATCAGCAAAGCCTACAAACTGCCCAAAAATGCTTCAGATTTTACGGCGGACACTGGCGATTTTGGAATGAATTAAGTTTGTATCTTCAAGTTCCCTCTTAAAAATATTAATCATTCCGAAATCCCAGTGTGTTCTGAAAAGTACACAACACCAGAGTTGGAACATAAAAACAAACTGTTATATTTTGGATGTGATGCTCGAATATATTCGCTGTAAACAGAGAGAGTAGACAATAATTTTGATGTGGGTGCAATTCCACGCAGGCATACGGTATAAAAGGAAGTTAATGTCCTGGCGAAGGAAGCTCCATCTACAGGAACTGTCCTCGATGCAGGCTACTTACTTGAAGTCGAGAACTATACAAAATAGCAACTGCAAGACGCGTGCAATGTCTTGCAACAAACAAAAGATGAATATTATGTTGCATTACAGCTTGAAATTACTAAAAGGTTGAGATTGAATACGCCGCATTTGGTCCAAACTACGATATCCACCGTCATTCAACTCCGCCTTAAACATGCCTCTTTTTCCTGCCGGCCGCTCTGGCCGAGCGGCTCTAGGCGCTTCAGTCCGGAACCACGCGGCTGCTACTGTCGCAGGTTCGAATCCCGCCTCGGGCATGGATGTGTGTGATGTCCTTAGGTTAGTTAGGTTTAAGTAGTTCTAAGTTCTGGGGGACTGATGACCTCAGATGTTAAGTCCCATAGTGCTCGGAGCCATTTGAGCCAATCTTTTTTTTTTTGCCGCGCGGGGTAGACGCGCGGTCTGGGGCGCCTTCTCACGGTTCGCGCGGCTCACCCCGTCAGTTTCGAGTCCTCCCTAGGGCATGGATGCGGGTGCTGTCCTTAGCGTAAGTTACTTTGTGTTACGTTAAGTAGTGTGCAAAACCTAGGGACCGATGATTTCAGCAGTTAGCTCCCATGGGAACTTACCATTACCGCCATGCCTCTTTTCCTATACATTTGTATTATAAACAGTATTTACGATTACCCCGCATGTGGGTGTGATTCGAGTCAGAAGCTATGTAAACTACATCTTGTTTTCGTGTTTCAAATTTGGCAATAAGCGATCGGAATTTCTGACGACTTTGATGAATACGGGTTACCTACTCCCTCTGACAGCTTCTGTTCTTTTGATTTATAAAGACATGCGCCTCTATAGAGCGATTGTCAGTTTTCTTAAGAGTGTAGAAAAAAAAATCTGTAGGACCCAAAGTTTCATTCATCTGTATAACTTACTATTAAATTTAACAACTAGTATGAATTGATAACATCAATATCTCGAGTTTACTTATCATTCTGTTTAATAAATATTTGTTGTGGAAGGAACTGACGGCTTGAGCTCTGAGTTCTGTAAACATGCATTTACGTATTTATATATTCTGCGTAGAGATACAGGTTGGCAATTATTGAACTATATGAGTAAGAAACGTAAATTATTAACAAACTACGTCGTACACACACTTTATTCAACGTGTAAACGTCACTACAAATATTCGGATTTAGGTTATGTCGTGTTCGATATGCCTGCTATCATTGGGGATGATGTGGCGCAGAAGAGTGGTGATATTCTGCATGACACACTAAAGAGTCAGAACATCGATGCTGTCGATGACCTCTTGAATGGCTGTCTTGAGTCAGAAATGGTCTCGGGGTTATTGTTGTACACCTCGTCTTTAATATAACCCCACAAAAAGGAGTCGCATGTTTTCAGATTCGAAGAACATGGCGGCCAATCGAGGGCCTTGCCAGCGGAGCCAGAATGCGGTCCCGAAAGTACTCCTCCAGGACATCAAACACTCTCCTGCTTCGATGGGATAGAGCTCCCTCTTCCATGAAACACATCTTGTCGAAATCGAGGTCACTTTGGATGATGTGGACGAAATTATCTGCCAAAACCTTCACGTTATTCCGTGACTGGACATTGGACACCACACAGTGGCCCGTTGGAGGTGAACAGACTTCTCGGTGCGAAATCTGGTTTTCAGGCCCCAAATGCGCCAGTTTTGCTTACTGACGAACCCATCCAAATGAAAGCGGGCTTCGTCGCTAAGCCAAACGATACATGAACATACTAATTCGCATCATGCCCCGCGGCCAACTGTGCAGTTTGAACTTCCTAACGCAAACCGTTCAGAAGTTATGACGATCCTATTTCATATAGTTCAATTAGTGTCACGCTGTATGATCTCCATAGTTAGAGTACAAGCTCTTAAGGGGCTCCGGAACGCCCTATACTTGCAATGTTAAAATAACGCTTATAAATTACATCTTTCCTCACAAAGTATTTGAGGTAGGAAGTTGAAGTTTTTACAGATTATTTATTGGAATATAGGCTACAACTTAACACAGGGATTTTACAAAATTTTAGTTCAGTTATTAAAGATGATTTTTTTCAATTGTAATGAAAATTCACATTTTTTTGCAATTTTTTATTTATATATTCAAAAAATACAGTTTTTTTGGAAAAAGGCTGTGTTAAATTATGCAGAAGGTACTGTGTAACATTTACTGAAAGTTTGAAACAAATATGTTTGGAAGATCCTTAGAAAACATGTAATTAGTATGAGAAAATAAAAGTTTTGGGAATCGAGCGACAAAGATTAGATTAACTTTTTAGTGCATTTCAGGTCCATAGGATGGATTATCTTCATCCTCTGCAAACTCCTCCTCCAGCTTCCTCTTGTTCCTCCTCCTGTTTACTCTTGCTTGTATTTCTAGACTCTTTACAGCCCTGTCTGCAGCCCGAAGGCGTTCCTTGTCTAAAGCAAGCATCGCTCGTTGTTGTGTTCTTAGATTTTGCTACCATTTTCTTCAGTTGCAGTTACTGCAACACTGTTCCAAAAGGTGGTCATGTATGAACACTTATCACATTTCAGTTGTATTTCACTAGCAAGTCCTACGTGCTTTATTATGGACAGTTCCAGACCAACTTCACTACAATGAATACATCTTACACAGTTTGAAAAAATTCCTTTGAGAACCGACATATCAAATATTTCATTCACATCCGATTCGCCCATTAAACATTCATAGTTTTCACGCATTGAACCAAGCTTCTTCTGTGAAGTATTTTCTTTCCCACTTTGACTGCTATGGGCAGGTGTACTTGAGAGGTTAGGTTCACTCACTTGGTTATCATCTTTATTGTTTACAGTAATAACACATACCTTTGTCTTTCCAACATTTCTCCTTTTCTTAAAAGCCTTCAGAGGATTTCTAATAACTTTACTTTTACTCATTATTATACTTCAACAAAACAGAGACTCAAGAAACAGAATTAATTACGAATATTTTCGAGATAACGACAGAGTAAATAAACATGAAACAATCGACAATCACACCAGCGATATATATTGAACCATCACAGGTTAGCCACAACATATACTTTATCTCACATCACTAAAATGTACCTGATGAACACGGACGTTAATAATAACACCATTTGACAGCAGTTTAACAGCGCCACAGTGGGTCACGCCCATGTAGAACACATTTCAAAAAAAAATTAAAAATAGTTGTAGTCTTCGGAATTGAATAAATTATATATCTATTAAAAGGTAATAGTCTGCAGATTCAGAAAACGCAACAAAGTAAAAATTGAACTTTTCATGATTTTGAGCCTTTCCGGAGCCCCTTAAGGCCAAACGAAACAAACTTCGCAAGGACTGAATTGCTGCAAACTGTCTGCTGCACGTTCCTGCGCCGCGTCTGCCCGCAGAGAACCCTCTGCACTGCGGCTGCGAGTCGCAGGAGATGTGGCAGTGGCTGCGCGACCACCAGAAGCTGGTGGGCGTGACGACGCGCTCGCTGCGCTGCGAGCAGCCGCCAGAGCTGCGCGGGCTCGTCTTCATGGAGCTGGAGCCGCCGCGCTTCTGCTCGACGCCGCTGGTGCTCAAGCTGGCCATCCAGGACATCCAGCCGTTCAGCGTGCTCGTCTCGTGGCAGAGCCGCGAGCACTCGGGCCTGCTCGGCTACCGCGTCGCTTACCACGCGCTAGACCGCGACGACGCCGTGAGTACCCAGGCTCCTACCTGTTGTGACGTATCTTGTAAAACATTTCGCCATAGCCTCCTTGAGATTGAAATTTCTCCAATTCCTCGCGACCCGTTTTCACCTGTTGCTTTTTCTTTTTGAGACTTCTCTTTCACAGCAGCAGTTTTACTGCTAACATGGGAGCTATTCTGCCCTTTGCGACTGTATAGTCCCATCTGGAGCAATTTCTATATTCAAAAGGCAAGCGTTGAAATGAAACACATATCACATAAGTAAACAAATACTAGCAACCAAAGGTTATTTTACCTAATGATATGCCCTGCTTACTCGCAGGACAGGACAGGTAGAATAAATCGTGGAAAGGGGCCAAAATAAGGGACTGCCTGTTACACTCGAAAATTCTACTTTATTGTTTGACCAAACATTACAAGACCCCAAAAAGTTTTGTAAACACACAACTTTAATCTTTGGGACTTAATTACTGGCTGAAAGCCACTTTAATTTAAAGCGGCTGAAGGCCAATATGTTATAACGTAAGCATGATCAGAAGTTTAAAGGCAAGCCTTATCTTAAAACAGTTGTGTAGTTAGGCTGAAGTAAACAAGTTAAATTCAAATCGGCTGAAGGCCGAAGACTTAAAAATTCAAAAAACTTTTTTTAATGCCAGAAGGCTTACGTCAAACAATAAACTAGGCTGAAGGCCTTAAGAGTAAAACAACTCTAATTTATAACACAAAACCGGCTAGAGGCCCTATAAGTACCAACAACAAGGACAGATTTAAAAAAAAGGCAGTACACACAAGGACGCCGAGATGTTCAAGGGTCGGCCTGTAATTCCAACACTAACTCTTGCTTAGGTGCGACAGGCAGTTGTGCCAACCATTCACGGTCGGACGACAACCCAACCGACCGAAAGTCAACGGGCCCTTCGAGAAGATAACTTCCGCTCCAACCGACCAGCACACAACAGGGAGGTCAATGGAACAGCCTAGAAGATATTGGGGCCCACAACCAATCATACACGGAGCTGTCAAACTATACACCGTGCTGGACAGCAACAACACGATGAGGAACCTACACTGCCCGAAATTTACGTCAACGTCCAGGGCACGTAACCGGAACGTTAACAGCCACAAGGCAGAGGATTCCCCTGGTGCACTCAAATTCAAATAACCAAATACAGTGAAGCTTCACCGGAGGGTGGCTAGAATTTTCCAACTTTAAAATCATGTTGTTGCTCGCGGGAATATCCCAACAGCCAATAACGAACTCCAAACGACACAATGTGAACAGTCTTGACTTGCTGGTAGGTTAAATCAAAACTCAACTTTCGTGTCCAGGGTCGGTGAGGCAATGACCTCATAGCAATGGAAACAGCGCCACACACTCAGACACCACGTAGAGCCCACCATTGGGCCCCGGTCAAACTACTCCCCGCCGAGAATTCCTCACTGCTCCACGCCAACCGACCGACTCCTCCGAGCCAGTACGCCGACAACAGTTAAAATAACTTGTCACTCAAAATCACACCAACTATATGCAATTTCACGAACAGTTGAACGAAGAACTATACAATGCTAACGGCAGTGACTGTACATTAACAGTGACGAATCACGCGTCGGCACACACAGCCAACCCATAAGCGATCGCCGGCCAAATTCACGTCGTCCGGCAAGACGACCGACCGACGACCAACCAAAGTCGTCCATACTCCAAGCATGTGTGTCGACTACCGTCGGACGAGTCATGGCGGTCCCGACCACACAGCTGCCGCACCCTGACTGAAGTTGTGCCGCGTGATAAATCAAACACTGCCAGGTCCGAATTAACTCACAACACACGGGAAGTAATAGCAGTCCAGCATAGATAATATGGGAGTGCCGATATCGATAAGCTCTGCTGCTGCCGCTCACGGGCAGGCAAGGCAGCAACTCAGCGACACCAGTAATTGAAAATTAACATAACGAGGTGGCAGTACGGTAAAAAAACAAGATGTAAAATAAGAAATTGCACGAACACGAGCTATGCACGGCTCAGTTAGTAAAACATTTTGTAGATAAATAATAACCCTCCACCTCTAGCCACCGCTAAAACGATATCGCATAAACCAGCAAACAAATTCAGGTATGAACACCCACCCCTGGACCATAATAAACAAAATTAGCTAACAATAATTATATACAGATATTGCATATTCCTACTAACGTTTAAAAAAACCCGAAGCGATGTAGATGACACTGAGACAAGTACTTTAAAATAAGACACGAGGTGTTGCAAATATCGGGAACCACCCCGAACGTGGACGACAAATACTGAAAACGTGACGTCACCGGATGACGTACCTCGTCGCACGTTTAGTGGTGAAGGCTATGGGTCTGTCGCACCTGATCATCCCAACCTGTCAAGTACTTATGCCGGTGTGGCTTCGAGCTTAAGTGCATGGTTTAAGCACGCGTTTTTACTGGTCTCGCGGTCTTTGCTGGTCAGTAGCAAAGTACACTGTAACAAAAGATTGCCAAATTGCGTCACAAGTGAATAAGTATAAACAGCAGAATTGCATCGCTGCCAGTAGACAACCTACATGTTCTTTACAAAACAAAGTCTGTAAACAAGAAAGGAAGGTGTGGTGTCACCGTCAGACACCACACTTGCTAGGTGGTAGCCTTTAAATCGGCCGCGGTCCGGTAGTATACGTCGGACCCGCGTGTCGCCACTGTCAGTGATTGCAGGCCGAGCGCCACCACACGGCAGGTCTAGTGAGACGTCCTAGCACTCGCCCAGTTGTACAGCAGACTTTGCTAGCGATGATATACTGACAAATACGCTCTCATTTGCCGAGACGATAGTTAGCATAGCCTTCAGCTACGTCATTTGCTACGACCTAGCAAGGTGCCATTACCAGTTTATATTGAGATTGTTATTAATGTATCAACAAGAGCGATGTTCTCCAGTTATGGATTAAAGTTAAGTATTCAAGCAACTACGTTCTTTATTTTGAGACTCAACTCCTTTAATTGTTCCAGACCTTACGCCAGTCTGCGTGAGCGTAAACGCGTGCCTTTCGGCTTCCTCCAAACTCCGTGAATTGGCTCCTGCCAACAACAGAAGGTACAAAAGGAAAGAAACAGAAAATGAGAATACCTTTTGTTTGGTTATAGCGAGGACAATAATTTGGCAACGTCTACGTTTACGGCATATCATACGAGGGCTGTTCAGATAGCAAGGTGACTTTTCAAATTGCGCGGGTAACGTAGATTCGATTATCGATTTTGTTTGTCATGTTGGTACATATGTCCCTAACATATGTTCACAGTTTCAAGTGCACAGCATACTTCGTTTGTTTTTGACAGATTGAAATGTTAGACATGTTTTAGTATGCTCGGTGATTTTCGATTATTATTAAAAATAGAGCGAAGAATTTGCATCATATTTTGTGTAAAAATTGGAATAAAGTGCTCTAAAACACTTGAAATGTAGACAGTGGAACACGATGAGTATACTCGAAGTAAACAGAACGTTTAGAAGTGATACAAGCTCTTCCAAGATGGCCGGGCAGATGAATATGACGAGCCTCGCTCTGGACACCCCAGCACATCAACAACAGATGATAAAAGTCGAAGCTGTGAAGAAAATTGTTTTGGAAAATCGTCGAATTACCATAAGAGAAGTCGCTGAGGATGTTGGCACATCATTCGGCTCGTATCATGCAATTTTTTTTCGGGTGCTTTGGGTATGAGATGTGTGTCATCGAAGATTGTTCCAGAACTTCTCAGTTTGATGAGAAGAACTGTCGCATGAGCATCACTCAGAAGCTCTTGAATGACGTCAATGATGATTCTGATTTGCTCAAAAGGGCCATAACTGGTTACGAAACATGGTTTTACGGTTATGACATCGAAACCAAATTCCAATCGTCCCAATGGAAACATCCCAGAGAGACAAGACCGAAGAAAGCACCCCAGGTTCGAGCAAATGTCAAAGATTTGCTTACTGTTTCGTCAGTTACCGTGGCGTAGTACATCATGAAGTTTCGCCTCAAGGTCGTACGATCAGTAAAGAATATTACCTAGACGTTATACGCCGTTTGCGAAAAGCAATACACAAAAGACGTCCGGAATTGTGGAAAAACAACTCATGGCTTTTGCATCACGACAGTTCACCTGCTCATTCATTGTTACTTGTAAGAGACTTTTTTTTTGGCCAAAAACAACACGACAAACATGTCTCAGCCACCATATTCACCCGATTTGGCCCCCTGCAATTTTTTCCGGTTGCCAAAACTGAAGAGATCTATGAAAGGATGACGATTTCCAATGATTGAGGAAATAAAAAGTACATCGCTGGAAGTACTCAAGGCTGTGCCAAAAAGTACTTATGAGAAGTGCCTCTGGGTTGGAAAAAGCGTTGGCACAAGTGTATTGTGTCAGAAAGGGATTAGTTTGAGGCGTACTACATGAATATCGATGAATAAATAAATATATTTGCTCAAAAATTATAAAGTTACCTTACTTTATTTGCCCGCCCGGTTAGCCTTTCGGTATAACGTAATGCTTTCCGGGCGGGAAGGCGTGCCGCTCCCCGGCACGAATCCTCCCGGCGGATTAATGTCAAGGTCCGGTGTGCAGGCCAGTTTATGGATGGTTTTTAAGGCGGTTTTCCATCTGCCTCGGCGAATGCGGGCTTGTTCCCCTTATTCCGCCTCAGTTACACGATGTCGGCGATGGCTGCGCAAACACCTTCTCCACGTACGCGCACACCATAATTACTCTACCACCCAAACATTGGGGTTACACTCGTCTGGTGTGAGACGTTCCCGAGGGGGTCAGCTGGCGGCCGAACCAAACAATAACCCTGGGTTCGGTGTGGGGCGGCGGTGGGTTGAGTGGACTGCTGTTACCTGTTGTTGGGCTGTGCACCACTGCGGGCTACGGCGGGGACGAAGCATCTCCGTCGTTTCTAGGTCCCCAGTTCAATGCAATACAATACCTTATATTTGAACACACCCCGTATTTGCAAAACATGTTCTAAAACAGAGTAGCCTAGCGCAGCGATATGCACTACTGCCCGCTGTTGTCGACGGTAGGATCGAGAAGCCCCCTCGTTGTACATGCGGTAAGGTCAACACCGACTCAGAGGAATGCCTCGGCGCTTTCTGGTGACGTCACGTCAGCTAGGCACGCCGAACGCCAGGTCTGTTGCAGGCAGAAACGCCTGGGCGTGCTTATCACTATAAATCTCTTTATTTTTGGACAAACTGTTTGGTATTGTTTTGGATTCTGCAGTTTTATTTAGATGAAAGATTTTCTTATTATCGTAAAGTTACAAATGAAGATCATAGTTCTGTATTACTGAATCCTGCCGAAACAAACGTAGATCAATATGAGAAGATGCTTTGCCCCATTGCAAGCTTCGGAAATTTTACATTCAAGAAATTATATTTACTTGATCCATTTTGTTATCGAAACTTACCCCAACCCCCTTACAATGAACTCGTTTCTTTTGTTTAGTTATTTTCGTTTGAGATCGTCACTGGAAATGTGAACTAATTTACATGTGTAAATGTCCAACTATTGCCAGTCATTAGATTACAGTCGTTTTCAATGAAAGGAATTTTAAACAGGAAACAAAATAGCTTCATACATCGAAAATATTGCTGAGCTTAAACTTTTTTAAACACGCACATTAGAAAAGATAAATATTCCCCTCTTGCAACTGAAAGGGGATACTTTATAAGAAAAAAAAAATTATTTGATAAAACAAGGATCTCTCTTTTGCCTCTTCTTCTGTCCCCCAGCCCTCCCCAACGTGTACAATCGCAAGATATTTTATGAACATTCAGTGCTCCTCACCCCACAGTCAACCAAGATACCTAAAGAAGAGCACCAATACGTTCACAGTTTCTTGTAAAACCAACCCAGTACCAACGTAACTTCCTCAGGTTTACAAGTAAGGTAAAGAAACACGAATTCTGTTGCTGCTGGACCATGAAGTAGTTTTTGTGTGTCAATCCTTAAAACAGGTGGAAATTTAAGTTCAGGAGTATACTATTTGTTAAGAAGTGTAATGAATTGCACAATTGATTGCAGAAATCTCTCAGAACAATGTGTGTTGGTCAACTACCGCCAATAGTTTCACATTTTCCTGTGTCAGAGAGGGAGACACCACCATTATGAGTATGCCTGCAACAGACGCGGCGTTCGCCGTGCCTAGCTGACGTGACGTCACGAACAAGCGCCGAGGCCTTCCTTTGAGTCGGTGTTGGTAAGGTACGTCGTCTGCTGAGGTCACGTGTTCAATGTTTGTCCTCTACTTTTGGGGTATTTCCGGATATTTGCAACCCCATTATATAAAAATACTTCTCTCAGTGTCATTTACGTCACTTCACGAGTTTTGAAGGTTAAAATGAATCATCCTATATACAATATTAGCGAGTGGAGGCATTGCCTTCTGGGGAACAGCGACCACTACAAATCAAGGTTGCAGGATCCATGGCTACATAACGTCTGAAGACTCTCGCACTGGTCCAGTGAAACACGTCAAAATAAAGAACAAGTCACATCCGATTTGTGCCTGCTCTGCAGTTTTAATATGAATGTAAGTTAGGACATGTAAACGTGCTACCCCTTCCGCCCTCCCCCTCCTCCCTTCCGCTCTTGTTATAAACCCTACCTCAACATACATACACATTTCAAAATACAGTTTATGTGCAAGGTTGACTACCTGGTTCAGAAATTTACGTTGTAACCTCCACATCCTTTCAGTCACAGTCCACTAATCAATATACGCAATACACTCACAAGGGAACCTCCCCATCGCACCCCCCCCTCAGAATTAGTTGTAAGTTGGTACAGTGGATAGGCCTTGAAAAACTGAACACAGATAAATCGAGAAAACAGGAACAAGTTGTGTGGAACTATGAAAAAATAAACAAAATATACAAACTGAGTAGTCCATGTGCAAGATAGGCAACATTCAGGAGCGCCGTGGTCCCGTGGTTAACGTGTGCAGCTGCGGAACGATAGGTCCTTGGTTCAAGTCTTCCCTCGGGAGAAAATTTTAATTTTTTGTTTTCAGACAATTATCAAAGTTCAGGCACTCACATATAATCAACTTCGCTCTCCAAAATTCCAGGACATGTTCAGATTTGCTTGGACATATGCAGGATTTGACGGTCTACACACGGAAAAATTTGAAAACGTTAAAAACATATGTTTTGACAGAGCACAGACAAAACTGTGCGACTGTGAAACTGTTGCATTCATTTGTTGTAGTTTATGTGACAAACTCTTATGTTTTCACACATTTTTGGGAGTGATTATCACATCCACAAGAAAACCTAAATTGGGCAAGGTAGAAGAATCTTTTTACCCATTCACCAAGTGTACAAGTTAGGTGGGTCGACAACATATTCCTGTCATGTGACGCACATGCCGTCACCAGTGTCGTATAGAATACATCAGACGTGTTTTCCTGTGGAGGAATCGGTTGACCTATGACCTTGCAATCAAATGTTTTCGGTTCCCATTGGGGAGGCACGTCCTTTCGTATACTAATCGCACGGTTTTGCGGTGCGGCCACAAAACACAGACACTAAACTTATTACACTGTACAGAGACGTCAATGAACGAACGGACATATCATAACTTTGCAAAAATAAAGAAAGTAAAATTTTCACTCTAGGGAAGTTTTGAACGAAGAACTTCTCGTTCCGCAGTAGCTCACGCTAACCACGGGACCACAGAGCTCCTGAACTCTGGCTCACCTAGATGTTGCTTATCTTGCACGTGGACCACTCAGTTTGTATATTTTGGTTAGTTTTGTCATAGTTCCACACAACTTCTTCCTGTTTTCTCTATCGATCTGTGTTCAGTTTTTCAAGGCCTATCCATTGTACCAACTTGTAACTAAATCTGAGGGGGGTGCGATGAGGAGGTTCCCTTGTCAGTAACGTTATTTGGAGGTGCCCAGAACTATCACTCTCACAAGCAATACATCGTAAATTCGACTCTAATGTCAGTTATAGTTGTTAAATATAAACATATACTAATCAAACATTAATTTATTCAAACTACAAATAAAAATGATATAATAAATACATAAGTAATATACGGTATATAATGAACAAACAGTGTTGAAAACAAAGTAACTTTGTTCCCTGGCTTTCAGAGTTATAGACTGCTGAATAATTAGGCCTTTGCAACTAAGTCCTGACGCACTCCGCGCATCGTTAACTTTAGATCAGTTGCACGAAATAAAATGACAAATTACAGGGAGTGGGCGCTTTGATATTATCGGCAAACCACGTGCATACAGCAGAGCTACCGTGGATTTGAGACAGAAACCAGTCCATGACATAAAAGCTGTGGATGGCTCTGAGTTTCCCTAAGCGCCGGTAATGCGGATTACCCTCAGTTTGTGCTAAAATGACGCCGCTGTCGTGCTACTGGCTCTGCCGCGGAAGACGATGCCACCATCGCAGCTTGAACACTGCACATCTGTGCAGGAGCCGACTTCCTCGTCTCAAACCGATCTTCAAACCGCGGGTCTGTGACAAGACACAGCCATAAGCACAGTCCACAATGTCTAACCTTGCCCCATTTGGCCAAGCTTAACCTGTCTTCATAAACCCCGGGGGCGGAATCTTCACCTTCCCGCGGATATTCACGGCCTCTTACAGATTCCCGCCAATGCACATTAGTCCACCAATGATTAAAAGTGCGGAGAGCACAGCTCCCATTGCGTAGAGACCTATGTCACCAAAAATCTCGCCAAGGCAAAGCGTCTCTAAAAACATCCAATGTACACTCGGAATTCAGCCCCATTTCTAAATAACAGGAGTCACAGCACCGTCACTTTGACGCCAGTGACGCCTCTACCAATACGACCTTCTTGCGTTCTCCTTTAGCTTTGCTACAGAAGTGCTGAAAGTGTACACCAAAAGAGTTACGAAGCTAGGCACATTATTTTATCTCAATCTGGTTTTTTTTTTCGAAAGAGGCCGATAGTTGTCTGCAAGGGCTGCCTATCCAGTTCCCCTTACTCACAAACGCACCTTGCTCAGCGTTTCCCATGCTCACCACAGACGTACGAAAATAGGCGTAACATCATCAGTTTATAGACATAAAGTAATCATGCCTTCTAAAGTAGTACGTACAGTCTATGTAATTAACAATCTTGGCAACGTGAATTGCTTTTCTGTAGATCTCCATTAATATTATAATTAAAAATGTACTTGAAAAAAGGCTTGCCGCCTATCATTATATGTATTCAGATACATGGAAACCCATTTGTCCTCTCCCCCCACCCCTCCCCCCTTTCCAATCTTACCGCAATATGCGGTGTGTTGCAGAACGACTTTTTAAACATTTGAGGGATTGCAGAGAAAATTTTGGACGTTTTAAAATGAACCTGTAACCGGAAATGTGATATAAAGATTCTACAGCAGTATGTACAGACCCAACCGGTAGGCTGAATGAAATACGAGAGTACTGTAATTTAAAAACCATTTATTGGCAGAAGAGTACAATCAAATACCGTAAAACGAATCCGTGGCTTCACTACCGTAGAGTAAATGTTCCATGTGACGACCATTATCTTAATTACATAACATGCAACGACAGACCATGTTTTATCTGATTCTTCGTAAAATTCCGCGCTCCTTTCTAGTGGCACAAAACGCTGTAAAGATCCAGTGAATAAATTCAGGTACTGTTCTGTTCCTACTGGTGGTGTGTACGCTGGAGGCTTGACATAACCTTAGAGGAAAAAGTCAAATGGTGATGCCAGGTGAGCACACAGTTCAAGCGACTGGGCATTCCCTTCCAGTTGCTTTCGTCATGAACTTTTCTGTGACATATGCCCTGACCTAACAACAAAAGTGCGCTAGATCACCATCCTTCGGAAATCCCAAATTAGTGAACGCGTAGATGGGAATGTCCTTCACAAGTTCAGTACAGCATTTTCCGGAAGCTTGAACTATCATAAACTGTTCAAACGATCTGGTAAGACGTGTGGTTCAAGACGGTGACCTCCAAGAGTTCCAGTCCAAATGTTCACAGTGAATGGTACCTGCTAAATGTGTGTACGTATATGAGTATGCGTGTTCCACATCTCCTCCTAGACCACAGGACCAATTTCAGCCAAATTTGGTACACGTATCGCCTACTATCTGGAAAGAATACCAGTCAAAGGGGTGGGGGTGGGATTGAAAAAGGCAGTGTAGCCAAAGATTCATGAATACTGCATGGGGGCTTAATTATTAAATTTGAAAATCATTTTTATTTTTCGTAGCTGTATGTCCGATTACGCTGTGTCTCGTAAACGGTTGGCCCTGACTAGTATTATTACGCAATCTGACTGCATAGAACAACAACAAAGAATGAAATGAAAATTTTCGTTAACACAATTAATTAATTAAGTCCCCAGCAACTATAAAACCTACGAAACCAAACCACAAGTATAACTGTTCTGTGTGTGGAAGTATGACTCAACGTACACATCTGGCACGGTTCTTCTTCAATAAGACAAGAAATTTCAAATACCATTTATACTGACGTGATGAAAAAAAATTAGAAACACTATAATTGCACAAGAAAACCAGAATTACACTCTAATACAAGAACACAAGCCAGATGCTTTGTTGACTGAACCTGTAATGACGCATTATTCAGGACATTGAAATAATGAGAAAAAAAAGAAAAGTAGTTGGTTACCTTCATTTATATTGATGAAAAGCACTCTAATCATTACAATATCTCCACACCGACTCGCTACTACCACATCTCAACAAGAACTGACTACTGCCACATCTCGACAAGCACTCTTCACTACGACATCTCAGCAAGCACTGACTACTACGAGTTCTCAACAAGCACTGCCCTCCGCTACTTCTCAATAATCACTGCCAGTGGAGGCGGCGAAACAAAACTCTCTGGCGCTGTGGCTCAGTGTAGCCACCTTTCAATACTCATTCTTAAATCATCCAGTATTTGAGAGTGAGAGCACTCAGATACTTTCAACAAACGTTACACATAATTTTAAACATTTACGAAACTTTTTCTCCCTGACGATCCCAAGAAACGATGAAAGTAAAACAGTTTAACACCTACTACGATTTCGTAATAAAATTGTCACATGATGCTCGATGTTTTAAACTACTACTAGTGGGAGTAGTAGTTTACTACCAACTGAATTGATGACACAGTTCGCAGATAGGTATTTTGCGTGTGGTGTTAGCGAAAAAAAGTTTAGCGAAGGTTTGAAATTATGTGTAATGTTTGTTGCAAATCTATAAGTGCTCTCATTTTCAAATACTAGATGAATATAGTCTGGGTATTTTCCTCAAGACACACACGCAGTTCAGAACTGTCATACTTTTCTTTCTGTGTCGAACGTTTCGCATAAGATTACACCTCTTCCTTAGAAGATTATATCAGCATTTAAATTTATTACTCCGGTCACTATGTACAAGAAGTACTGAAAATAATGTTTGTGTTTAATTCCTGGAATTCGATAGATTGGCATCCTGCCACTTCGTCTGCGTTCCGTGTCCTGGGATTGCCGCTCATTTATACAGATAGAGGCACATAATAAGAGACAAAAGCTGTTCTGTGTAGTGCGAGACACATTTTCATAATGAAAGCAATGGTGCATTTATTTCTTGGTAATGTTTTAATGTAGCACGTGGAAATTTTGTTTAATGTATAGCAGTCGTGCTCTTGCAAGCCTGTAAATTGTGTCTGAAGGGAGGAGCTGTTGACGTCATTACGGCTGATATAGTTCGACTTCTCGGGGAGAAAAATCGCAACGGACCATACAATGCCTTGCCGATGGCTTTCATTTATACACTGGTCCGTTTCACCCGGCTGCGGCTATTTATTTTGAATGCTAAACTTGGCGGCTGACTGGCCACTGTCGAGAATGTAGCCAGTCTTCAGGCTAACAACCTGTCCCGTATGCGACGTTACGGCACGGAGAGGCTTTGCGAGTTACCACTGTATGTTTATTGTTTAAAGAGTTACGAAGTACATCACATACACCGACACTAGATGACTAGATGTTACAGAAATTTGACCTGGGTTTGTATGTGCGTATGTTTGCATTGAACCAGAGACTTAGAAACGACGGAGACCCTTCGTTCCGCCGTAGCCCTCAGTAGTTCACAACCCCACAACAGGCCACAGCAATCCACCCACCCCACCGCCGCCCCACACCGAACACAGGGGTACTGTGCGGTTGCTCCCCCTCCCCCCCCCCCACCCATACACCCACCACCCCCGGGAACGTCTCATACCAGACGCTTGTAACCCCAATTTTTGCGACTTCACAGCTCTACAATAACTTTATTATTTGAGATATTTTCACAATGCTTTGCACACACATACAAAAACTCAAAACGTTTTTTTAGGCATGCACAAATGTTCGATATGTGCCCCTTTAGTGACTCGGCAGACATCAAGCTCATAATCAAGTTCCTCCCACACTCGGCGCAGCATGTCCCCATCAACGAGTTCGAAAGCATCGTTGATGCGAGCTCGCAGTTCTGGCACGTTTCTTGGTAGAGGAGGTTTAAACACTGAATCTTTCACATAACCCCACAGAAAGAAATCGCATGGGGTTAAGTCGGGAGAGCGTGGAGGCCATGACATGAATTGCTGATCATGATCTCCACCACGACTAATCCATCGGTTTCCCAATCTCCTGTTTAAGAAATGCCGAACATCATGATGGAAGTGCGGTGGAGCACCATCCTGTTGAAAGATGAAGTAGGCGCTGTCGGTCTCCAGCTGTGGCATGAGCCAGTTTTCCAGCATGTCCAGATACACGTGTCCTGTAACGTTTTTTTCGCAGAAGAAAAAGGGGCCGTAAACTTTAAACCGTGAGATTGCACAAAACACGTTAACTTTTGGTGAATTGCGAATTTGCTGCACGAATGCGTGAGGATTCTCTACCGCCCAGATTCGCACATTGTGTCTGTTCACTTCACCATTAAGAAAAAATGTTGCTTCATCACTGAAAACTAGTTTCGCATTGAACGCATACTCTTCCATGAGCTGTTGCAACCGCGCCGAAAATTCAAAGCGTTTGACTTTGTCATCGGGTGTCAGGGCTTATAGCGATTGTAAACGGTAAGGCTTCTGCTTTAACCTTTTCCGTAAGATTTTTCAAACCGTCGGCTGTGGTACGTTTAGCTCCCTGCTTGCTTTATTCGTCGACTTCCGCGGGCTACGCGTGAAACTTGCCCGCACGCGTTCAACCGTTTCTTCGCTCACTGCAGGCCGACCCGTTGATTTCCCCTTACAGAGGCATCCAGAAGCTTTAAACTGCGCATACCATCGCCGAATGGAGTTAACAGTTGGTGGATCTTTGTTGAACTTCGTCTTGAAGTGTTGTTGCACTGTTATGACTGACTGATGTGAGTGCATTTCAAGCACGACATACACTTTGTCGGCTCCAGTCGCCATTTTGTCTCACTGCGCTCTCGAGCGCTCTGGCGGCAGAAACCTGAAGTGCGGCTTCAGCCAAACAAAACTTTATGAGTTTTTCTACGCATCTGTAGTGTGTCGTGACCATATGTCAATGAATGGAGCTACAGTGAATTTGTGAAATCGCTTCAATCATTTGTAATAGCCCTGTATTTATGGTGTACGCTTAGGTGGAGATTGCTGTTTTCGCGGCAATCGCTGGCATAGTGTAACTGAGGCGGAATAATGGTAACCAGACCGAATTCGCCGCAGCAGATGAAAACCACCTTAAAAATCATCCACGGGCTGGCCGCCACACCGGACCTCGACACTAATCAGCCAGCCGGATTCGTGCCACGGACCGGCATGCCTTTACGCTCAGGAAGCAGCGCCTTTGATCGCGCGGTTATCCGGGCGGGCTGACCTCGGTATTGTTGGTTTCTTTTAATACGTGTAAGGGCGCTGGAAACCTGGCCATTGAGCACCCTTGAACTCCAATGACACACACACACACACACACACACACACACACTGGGTGTAGCTTAGCTTCTCTGCTCCTCGCGCCCTGTGCAGTCAGCTACAAAAAAATATGTAATTATATGATCGGTTGTCCCGAAGGTAGTAAAGAAAGTGAAAAATGTTACAGATAGAAAGATGAAACACTAATGTAGAAGTACAGAAAGACTTTGGAACTTTATTCTTAATAATGAATAGTTTTATGGAACCGTAACATATTTTAACTGGAAAGAATTTTTTGAAATGGGACAGTATTTAGTACCGTAGTACAGTTTAGAGAACAGCTTCGTGACAATAGTGCAGTGTCATAGCGACTATTTATGAGAGCTGCAACCAAAGCAGTGGTGGCATTCTCCCTGCGTTCAAGTTGTTAGTACTTACATATGTTTTTACGAATGGTAAAATACAGGGTGATTCAAAGAGAATACCACAACTTTAAAAATGTGTACTTAATGAAAGAAACATAATATAGCCTTCTGTTATACATCATTACAAAGAGTATTTAAAAAGTTTTTTTTTCACTCAAAAACAAGTTCAGAGATGTTCAATATGGCCCCCTCCAGACACACGAGCAATATCAACCCGATACTCCAACTCGTTCCACACTCTCTGTAGCATATCAGGCGTAACAGTTTGGATAGCTGCTGTTATTTCTCGTTTCAAATCATCAATGATGGCTGGGAGAGGTGGCCGAAACACCATATCCTTAACATACCCCCCATAAGAAAAAATCGCAGGGGGTAAGATTAGGGCTTCTTGGAGGCCAGTGATGAAGTGCTCTGTCACGGGCTGCCTGGCGGCCGATCCATCGCCTCGGGTAGTTGACGTTCAGGTAGTTACGGACAGATAAGTGCCAATGTGGTGGCGCTCCATCCTGCTGAAATATGAATTGTTGTGCTTCTTGTTCGAGCTGAGGGAACAGCCAATTCTCTAACATCTCCAGATACTGAAGTCCAGTTACAGTAGCACCTTCGAAGAAAAAAGGACCAAAAACTTTATTGGCTGAAATGGCGGACAAATGTACAACTAAATGAAACTTTATAGCTCCCTTAATTCGCCGACAGATAGTGCTTAGCTCTGCCTATTGTCGTTGCAGGGTTTTAAATTCCTAAAGTTGTGGTATTCTTTTTGAATCACCCTGTATATCGACTTCCTCCGAATACCCGTTGTTTCAAGCAGCATCAAAATATGAAGCCAAGAAGTTTAAAATCTCGATACTTACCGAAAATCTCTAACGAAGCGAATTATCGCTCCTGACTGGAAAAGAACACAGATCAGTTTTGTTGACAATAGAGCGAAAAATGTAAATGTGGCTGTTGGTTAGAGAATCCTAGCGCCTTTCTAAGTTTTTATAAAGAAACTTACCCCAAAGACATATGACGAGTTAAGGAAAAACCACTCCTGTAAAACAGACCTCGATCTGGAAGCCTGACGAACGTGCACAGAAAATTCGTGAACTTCTGTTTCGACGACGGACCATTCAGTACAGATCGGAATTAACTGGAATATCTTGAAACACGGTTCGGTGAAATCAAACCGGAGACCTGGAAAGAGGACGGATCACTGCGAAATTTTAGTCTAGGATTCTCGCGAGAAGATCATCGAATGGACGAATGCAGTCATCTGGGAAGACACCTCTATACGTACCCAGGCGAGGCATAGCACTCGGAAATGAGACAAAACCTAGCGAATGGAAGACGTCATTGTCGACTCGCTCAAAACATCTTGGCAAGCGAAACCAAATATCTGTCTCTTCCTCTCATTTTTTACGGGGATGCTGATTTTAGAATTCATTTTACTATGACACACACCTATTTTCCCCTGGAGTCATTGCATTATCCGATGGGATCATGTTAATCTCTGTTTGGCAATGTTGGTGTTAGAGGGTGCCTAGATACCCTACCTGTCGCCAACTCTAACGCCCCGGATGTTAACTGCATGTAGTGTTTTCCCCCATCAAAGTGTGATAACGTTTTCGAGATGTTTGCAAGGGGGGTTGTGGGTACCAGCCCGGTATTCACCTAGCCAGATGTGGGAAACCGTCAGGTAACAACATACATGTTCGCTGTCGCGCCTAGTCATTAATCCGTAGGGTGAATACGATTCGGGACCGGTACGCCGCCCATAATTCCGGAAGCGACGTGCTAACGCGCTCGGCTATTCATGCGGACCTACTAGGTTAGACTGTTGCTAAAATTTTCTGTTTAGTTCTGGTAAGATTACGTCGTGTTATGCACAGAAAACGCCCTGTCTGTAGCAGATGGGGGACTGCATTCTCCATCATGACAATGCTCCTGCTCCCACAATTGTCTCAGCGTTCTAAGTTTTCGTAAATACCGCATGATACTCTCACAGCATGTACCTTACTCACATAACCGTTCTCTGTGCAATTTGTTCTTGCTTTTGTCCGTGAAGAGGAGTATAAGTGGATTTGATGACCTATAAGTGACTAAGGAAAAGGAATGAGGGGTTAGCTGTTAGCCATCGCTGTTAGTGACTAAAACTTATATCCAATGTTGTATTCAACGATTGGACAACTGTATTATGTGTCATAAGGAACGATTAGAAGTTATAAGATTTATTTTGAAAAGAAGGGAAATATATAGATAAATGAAGAAAGAACGTAGTCTGGGCAACAATTTCTTTTATTTACGACCACCGGTGTCTATCTGCACTGCAGATCACCGTCAGGCATGGACCCAGAGAGTGTAGTTTGCCAATTTTGGTACGAGCGCCGTAAAACCAACTACATTCCTACATTCGCACCACTGTTCATAAACTCCACCTCACGGTGCCGACATTAGCATGTTCAACAGTGATACGAATGCTGACTAATGTCATTACTAACACTGTCAGCAAACAGTACCTTACAGCAGACTTGAAGAAGGTGTGCAGGGCAGACCCAAACTGGTAGTCATCAACAAAAGAAATTGTGATCCAGTCGGACATTTTATCATTTATTAAATTAACGGAGATCGCTAGTCATCAACAAAATAACTTGTGATCCAGTCGGACATTTTATCATTTATTAAATTAAGGGAGATAGCGGAACCTTTGACATGGCGTCAATGAAGAAATACAGGGCTATTACAAATGATTGAAGCGATTTCATAAATTCACTGTAGCTCCATTCATCGACATATGGTCACGACACACTACAGATACGTAGAAAAACTCATATAAAGTTTTGTTCGGCTGAAGCCGCACTTCAGGTTTCTGCCGCCAGAGCGCTCGAGAGCGCAGTGAGACAAAATGGCGACAGGAGCCGAGAAAGCGTATGTCGTGCTTGAAATCCACTCACATCAGTCAGTCGTAACAGTGCAACGACACTTCAGGACGAAGTTCAACAAAGATCCACCAACTGCTAACTCCATTCGGCGATGGTATGCGCAGTCTCTGTAAGGGGAAATCAACGGGTCGGCCTGCAGTGAGCGAAGAAACAGTTGAACGCGTGCGGGCAAGTTTCACGCGTAGCCCGCGGAAGTCGACGAATAAAGCAAGCAGGGAGCTAAACGTACCACAGCCAACGGTTTGGAAAATCTTACGGAAAAGGCTAAAGCAGAAGCCTTACCGTTTACAATTGCTACAAGCCCTGACACTCGATGACAAAGTCAAACGCTTTGAATTTTCGGCGCGGTTGCAACAGCTCATGAAAGAGGATGCGTTCAGTGCGAAACTTGTTTTCAGTGATGAAGCAACATTTTTTCTTAATGGTGAAGTGAACAGACACAATGTGCGAATCTGGGCGGTAGAGAATCCTCACGCATTCGTGCAGCAAATTCGCAATTCACCAAAAGTTAATGTGTTTTGTGCAATCTCACGGTTTAAAGTTTACGACCCCTTTTTCTTCTGAGAAAAAAACGTTACAGGACACGTGTATCTGGACATGCTGGAAAATAGGCTCGTGCCACAACTGGAGACCGACAGCGCCGACTTCATCTTTCAACAGGATGGTGCTCCACCGCACTTCCATCATGATGTTCGGCATTTCTTAAACAGGAGATTGGAAAACCGATGGATCGGTCGTGGTGGAGATCATGATCAGCAATTCATGTCACGGCCTCCACGCTCTCCCGACTTAACCCCATGCGATTTCTTTCTGTGGGGTTATGTGAAAGATTCAATTTTTAAACCTCCTCTACCAAGAAACGTGCCAGAACTGGGAGCTCGCATCAATGATGCTTTCGAACTCATTGATAGGAACATGCTGCGCCGAGTGTGGGAGGAAGTTGATTATCGGCTTGATGTCTGCCGAATCACTAAAGGGGAACATATCGAATATTTGTAAATGCCTAAAAAAACTTTTTGAGTTTTTGTATGTGTGTGCAAAGCATTGTGAAAATATCTCAAATAATAAAGTTATTGTAGAGCTGTGAAATCGGTTCAATCATTTGTAATAACCCTGTACATACCAGGCGGTTATAATTAAAGTGTAGCTGCTCACGGAATTCCAGTGAGTGCTGCAATAATCGTATGGCAGTCAAATTAGATAGATACTCTAATACGTTAATGCGGAACCATTTAACGATCGACAAAAATTAATTCCAGTTGTGGGCACTAGGTGCAAATCTGAAACCGTAAGAGCAAGAGGGACGTATATGAATGCTTCCATGTGTAATGCATTAGGAGTGGAATGTGATCAGAAAATATCAGACAGTTGAGAAAGGCATAGTGTTAATTCTATTAATAATCATTGTTTAAAAAATTTTGTTTAATATGAACAGTGGAGATGTCAACAAGATGCTGTATCCGTAAAGCGACATGATTGACAGTTGCTCGCACCACTTCCAGTGGAATCTGAGCAAAGTTGTTTTCAAATCAGGTATTAACCAAACGTGTTCCTGGTAGACAAATTCTTTTAGATGCCTTCAGAGCCAAAAGTCACGTGGATTCAGATCAGAAGACCTTGCACGACATGCATCTTGAAAACCTACGGAGATTAGACATTTGAGTAAAGTTTCATTGAGCAGATACTTCAGAAGGAGAACGACATGAATTGTTGCCCCATCTTGTATGAAAACAGTGGCTTCCACACACCTGCACTCTTTCAAAACAGGAATCACGTGCTGTACAAGGAGGTCTCGATAACGTGCAGATGTCACAATTCGTCTGACCAGTCCTCTGGGTGTCTTCCTCTCAAAGAAGAACGGACCGAGAAAAAAGGAGCTTGTGAATCCACACCAAACAGTCAAGTACGGCGAGTGCAATGGCTCTTCGCGCACAGCACGTTGTTTAACAGTACCCCAAGGTATGCAGTTCAGTGTATTCACTACATGCTGTAATGTAAATTGTGCCTCATCACTCCATAGTATATTCCCGGACACACTTCGACCCGTGCCAGAAACCGAAGGGCAAACTCAGAACAATGCTGCGGATAATGAGGTTTCAGCAGCAGCACCGCCTATAACTTGTATGGGTACTAGTGTAAAACAGACCGCTAAATCTTTCGTCACGTTGACAATGGGGCAAACAATTTTTGTGACACTACACTAATATTAGCCCTACCCAGGGCACGTGCTGCTTTGTTAGTTATAACAAGAGCAACCTCGTCAGTAACTACCACTTGGATAGGACGCCTTCCTCTTCAAGGTACCACACAAGTTTCACCAGTGTTTTAGAATTTCATTATCATCTACTTTAAACGATGAAATGACATCAAGCCTTTCCTCATACCTTTTAGTCGGCGATACTCTCTCGATGCTTCACTGTAACCGCTGTCATTTACATAAAACAGTTTCACTAGCAGCGCATGGTCTCTCTTCTCGACAGCCATACATTTCAGTCAAGTCATGGCTTGGCAGATGGCAGCGTGGATGTCACACCGTCTTACAAACAGTGTACGAATACAGCGCCAGATTTGCACCTGTTTGCCAAAACTGGAAGTATATTTTTTACGCTGCAAATCGGTTCCACGTTACGGCATTAACATATCTACCTAGTTTCGCACCCATACGCTAATTACAGCCCACAGTGGACGTCTGTGAGTAGGTGTTCTTTTACTATAAGTAGTTTCTTAAAATACATTATTTTCTTTTGTTTTCACTACCTCGTGCCCGGCCTTCTGTAGAGCCGCCCACATCAGTGCACTGCCTCCAGCTCGAGGCAACCGCTCTACGCTAAATTATTCCGCAGACTTCACATCAGAGAACTCCATCAAGAGGTCAGCAAGTTTGGACGTGGCCATAAACAAGCGCGTGTCAGAGCGGCTCCGAGAACACGAGAGGACGAACTACGCAAACTCGAGCGTTCGGCGACTCTCAGTTAAGCGGCGAAACTCGAAGCGCAGTATATGACGCAACATTATCGCGCGCTCCACGGTCCACTGGATTAGTTTATCACGTTTAACAAACAATCCACCGAACCAGGAAAACAGCCTGGTGCAGTTTGTTAATCTGAAGAAGAGCGAAATTTTAAAATAATGGAACTGGGGAGTCGACGAGTTTCTACTTCTGTGCGCTTTACTCGAACGGGCACCTCTCGGATATCCAGTGTACAAGAAAAAACGATACACAATCATACTTCACGTGCAAACCTATTGCTTTCATCATGCAGCTCAAAAATAAACCGTTCTCAAAATACTTAGTATAAGGATCGTTTGGATCTTGCAGCGAATCCAGAATCGAGGAGCTCGAGTCTTTTAAACTATTTTCCCCTCAAAACCATGCTTTAGTATGTCAATAAAGACGGTAAAAACTGTTTTTAAGCACGACCATAGACGATTTTCGCAGCAGACTTTAGCATTTTCCAGTTCTTGCTACAGACAAGGAGAAACCAATCACATCCTTCTTATTCTGAGAGGAAGTTCGAGCAAATTAGATAGAGTAATAGAGAGAATTAGTGTTTCTATCATGTCATGAAACTGAGGTTGAGGTAGGACTTGTGAATCTGTGACTTCTTAATGCACCCTGCCAGTGTTGTGTTGATCACATGGTGTTGAGTGCTCTCACTTCATTCGCAGTGCATAAAGTACAGAAATCGGGAAACAGTTTGTGACTGCCGAAATGTCACAGTGTAAAATGAACATATTACGCTTAGAGACTGCACTGAACTATTAGGCAGAATAAGAGACGTCATAGAATAGTATGAAGACAGCCCTGATCAGCAACTAGGAACCTCATTGAAATTCGGGTTGGACCGTGAGTACCGTAAAGGAGAGAAATTTTATAGTCCGAAATTGAAGCAAGTAGCAGAGTAGGTTTCGAGTTTTCCACCGTCACTTCGTAATATCATCAAGTAGTTGGAGTCGTAGGGTGAGGCCGTACTGCTACTTTTAATGTTCGGCGCTATGCTCATGACATTCGTGCCAACTTCTCCGAAACAGGAAGACGTGACCAGGCAATATCAATGTTTATGAATTTAAAGAGACATGCGCATCAACAGGAATTTTACTTGCGTCGAAGAGATGGAGGTAGTGCTTGATCCGTCTAGTATTTTCTCTATCTCATTTCGTGGAAAATGTCAAGGATAAAGAAATCTCATCTACTGAATACTAAATACTTTTTACCTACGACCGTTGAAAAAAGAAAAAAATGAACTCACCCAGTAAAAGACGACTCTGCCGAAAGTAACGTTTGGTCGTATTGCCACTGACTGCAATAAACGCTTCAATGTTTGCAATATCGAATCAGACGGAAAGTATTCCTGAAAACCGTGCAGTGAAACACGGTTGATAAACACGTCCAATCATTTTAATGTGGCCGCCACCTATGTTCGACTTCAAAGTGCAATAACCACTCACAGACGGTAGGTGGCAGCATTGGGAGTGAAGGGTATATGAAGTGTGCTTAGGGGGACGCGAAAAACATCAGTAAAGTGGGATCGGGCGTGATCATCGGCTTTCGGAACAAGGATGGAAGCATTTCCAAAACAGCCAAGTTCGTTAATGACTCGCGCGCCGCCGTCATTAAAGTATACCGTGAACGGCAAAATAAGGCCATCCAGATCCGACAAAGAGGCAACTGTGGAGCACTACAGCCAAGGATGACAGGGGAGATCGACGGCTGCGGAGATGTGCACGTGCGAATAGACGCGCAGCTGTTGAATAATTGACCACCCAGATGAACTAAAGAGGTACAGACAGTGTCTTCTGAAGGGCCGTTCAGCCAATGTTGCTGCGTGTGGGCTCCGCAGCAATCGCCTGGTTCATGCACGCATGCTGACTGCTGTTTAATCGGCGACGAAGGCTGGAATTTGAAAGCCAATACCGCAACGTGAGTGGCACCAGGTTACCTTTCCAGATACGTTTTATGCTCCGTCGGATAGATGGCCGTTGGCGTGTAGGGCGTGAAATGTCTGACAGCAAATAGCCGGCAACAAACAATCAGAAGAGTTCAGACCGGAGGCCATTCCGTGGACAATTTCGTCGTTTTGGAAGACACAGTGGATCAACACAACGAGTCTAAGGGAATCATGCCCACCCCTACAAGCAATTTCATTTTTCCTCACCGGAATTATGTCTACCAGCCGGTCAATATAGCGCGTCGTACAGCTCGCAGTGTACCTCGTTGTGCGAAGAGCACTGGGATGAGTTTACCGTGTTCCGCCGCTCTCCAGACCTCCGGGATTTATACCCAATCGAGAATGTATGAGACCACCTCACCATGGATCTTGAAAACCTAGCGAAGCTGGTCATGGCAGTGGAGTCGGCATGGCTCCACACCCCTGTCGGGATCTTGCAGAACCTCATTGACTCTTTCTGCACGTCCGTGCTGTAATAAGTGTTTTGACTGGACTGTGTGTAATAGATCACAGTTCTACATCTACATGGATACCCTGCAAATCACATTTAAGTGCCTGGTAGAGGGTTCACCGAGCCACATTCTCAGTTCTCTATTGCCGGCCGGAGTGGCCGAGCGGTTCAAGGCGCTACAGTGTGGAACCGCACAACCGCTACGGTCGCAGGTTCGAATCCTGCCTCGGGCATGGATGTGGGTGATGTCCTTAGGTTAGTTAGGTTTAAGTAGTTCTAAGTTCTAGGGGACTTATGACCACAGCAGTTGAGTCCCATAGTGCTCAGAGCCAGTCAGTTCTCTATTATTCCAATATCGTATAGCGCACGGAAAGAACGAACACCTATATCTTCCCGTACGGGCTCTGATTTCCCTTATTTTATCGTGGTGATCGTTTCTCCCTTTATAGGTCGGTGTCAAAAAAATATTTTCGCATTCGGAGGAGAAAGTTGCTGATCGGAATTTCGAGAGAACATTCCGTCGCAACGAAAAACGCCTTTCTTTTAATGATGTCCAACATAAATGCTGTATCATTTCTTTGACACTCCCATTTTTTGCGATAATACAAAACGTGCTGCTCTTCTTTGAGCTTTTTCGATGTACTCCGTCAGTCCTATACGGTAAGGATCCCACACACCGCAGCAGTACTCTAAAAGAGGACGGAAAGCGTTGTGTAGGCAGTCTCCTTAGTAGGTCTGTTACATTTACTAAGTGTCCTGCCAATAAAACGGAGTCATTGGTTACCCTTCCCTACAACGTTTTCTGTGTGTACCTTCCAGTTTAAGTTGTTCGTAATTGTTAAACCCAAGTATTTAGTTAAATTTACGGCTTTTAGATTAGACTGATTTATCGTGTAACCAAAGTTCAGCGAGTTCCTTTTAGCACTCATGTGGATGACCTCACACTTTTCGTTATTTAGGGTCAACTGCCACTATTCGCACCATTCAGAAATTTTTTATAAATAGTTTTGCAGTTAGTTTTGATCTTCTGACGACTTCATTAGTCGATAAATGACAGCGCCATCTGCATTAAATCATAGACGGCTGCTCAGTTTGTCTCCCAAATCGTCTATATAGATAAGGTTCAAAATGGTTCAAATGGCTCTGAGCGCTATGGGACTCAACTTCTGAGGTCATCAGTCCCCTAGAACTTATAACTACTTAAACCTAATTAACCTAAGGACATCACACACATCTATGCCCGAGGCAGGATTCGAACCTGCGACCGTAGCGGTCTCGCGGTTCCAGATTGTAGCGCCTAGAACCGCACGGCCACTACGGCCGGCTGTAGATAAGGAACAGCAAATGGCCTATAACACTACCTTAAAGGACGTCAGAGATCACTTCTGTCTTACTCGACGATTTTCCGCCAGTTACTACGAACTGTGACCTCTCTGGAAGGAAATCACAAACCCAGTCACATAACTGAGACGATATTCCATAACCACGCAATTTTACTACAAGTCGCTTGTGTTGTACAGTGTCAAAAGCATTCCGGAAGCCGAGAAACACGGAATAGATCTGAAATTCCTTGTCAGTAGCACTCTACACTTCATGCGAATAATGAGCTAGTTGTGTTTCACAAGAACGTTATTTTCTGAACCCATGTTGACCATTTTCTTCGAGGTAGTTCATAATGTCCGAATAGAATATAATTTTCAGAATCCTGCTGCACATCGACGTTAACTATATGGGACTATAATGTAGTGGGTTACTCCTACTACCTTTCTTGAATATTGGTGTGACCTGCGCTACTTTCCAGTCTTTGGATAATACGGATCTTTCATCGAGCCAACGGCTGTATATGATTCTTATGTATGGAGCTAATGCATCAGGATACTCCGAAAGGAACCTAATTGGTATACAGTCTGGACCAGAAGACTTGCTTTTATTAAGTGATTTAAGTTGCTTCACTGCTCCGAGGACATTTACTTCTACGTTACTCATGTTGGCAGCTGTTCTCGATTCGAATTCTGGAATATTTTCTTCGTCTTCTTTTGTAAAGGCATTTCGGAAGGCTCTGTTTAGTAACTCTGCATTGTCTGCACTGTCTTCGATAGTATCTCCATTGCTATCGTGCAGAGACGGCATTGATTGCTTCTTGCCGCTAACATACTTCACATACGACCAGAATCTCTTGGATTTTCTGCGAGGTTTTTAGACCAAGTTTCGTTGTGTAAACTGTTATGAGTATCTCGTATTGAAGTCCGGGCTAAATTTCAAGCTTCTGTAAAAGGTCGCCAATCTTGGGGATTTTGCGTCTGTTTAAATGTGGCATTTTTGTTTCGCTGTTCCTGCAACAGTTGGTCGTAGACTATACGACGAAGGTGACATTATTTGGACAGGAGCCGCATTATGAAAATTATAGGTCGTAGTGTAACTGAGGTCATTAGACATCACATTATTAATGTCCTTTTGTACAGGTGATGTAGAAAGATGTCTGAGAAAATCTTTCCAGTGGAACATGTAATTTGTTCTATACGCAGATCTGTCTGACAACATTTCATAAGACGTTAAAACTGGAAGCAGATTGTGGTCATAATCAACATATATCATTACGATGATTCCTTTGGCACGCTCAGAATTCTGGGATATCGCGACACGCTATCTGGACCGTATTGTACATTATGATACCCACACCAGATTTTCTGTTGTATGTCTTTATTTGTATTTACGGATTACTTGATTTTGTTCATGTAATTCATGGAAAGTAGGGACGCATTAGATAAAAAGGTAGATGTATTATTTCCAGCGATACTGCATCTCACCTCCGTACGTTCGAATTTTTTTCTGGCCTTCTTCAGGGAGCAGTGACAGTCCGTTGGAGTAAATTTAGACGGCGTCGGCTCTGTGCGCGCAGAATTTCCGTGTCTCGCATTGCTCCACGAACTGAGCTAGCTTTCGTTATGCAAACAGAAGTCAGTTTTAATCCTCTCGGAGTCGTAATCTGAAAAACTAACACGCAGTTACCAGGGGAAAATAAACAGAGGATGTTATTTAAGTCCACCGCCGTGTTTTCGGATTATAGATGAGTTAAAAATCGTCGCAAATGTAGTTTGCGTTTCATTTCATTGGACTTAACTGTTCCAAATTTCGTTAACGTCGGAGTAAATTTTCATATTTTTATGTCAGTCACATAAAGCGTTATGCTAAGTAACCTTTTTGTAATTAAACTATGATAAAGTCTTTTTGGGTGTACTGACGCATATAGTTTCATTATTAGAAAAGGCCTGAAATAATACTGATTTTTTCAAACATTTTAGAGTCGTATCAGTAATAACATCTACAGTTAACGGAAGTATTGCTTTGAAAAACATTGAAGGATCAGTCAGTACAAGTAACAAAGTACCTTAGATGAGAACATAGAAATAACTGGAAGTCAAAAACATTTTCTCGAAGGACCTTCGGTCAGATGATAGAAGAAAATGAAACAACATCTGTCGCTATTAATGTCTCTTCATTGCTTACGTATTATTTCAACAGTAGCTGTTCTATAGCCTTACCATCACCAGACAAACAGAAAATATATCTTCTGAGAAGGCACTATAGAGCTCGATTTAAGCTTCCTGGAATGTCAAAAAAATGGCTCTGAGCACTATGGGACTTAACTTCTGTGGTCATCAGTCCCCTAGAACTTAGAACTACTTAAACCTAACTAACCTAAGGGCATCACACACATCCATGCCCGAGGCAGGATTCGAACCTGCGACCGTAGCAGTCCCGGGGTTTCGGACTGCGCGCCTAGAACCACTAGACCACCGCGGCCGGCCCCTGGAATGTCCCCGACAATTATAATGCTCGCTGTAATGCCATACACTCGATCTTCTGCGGAGCCATGGTTTATTTCCACCAAGCTCTTCACATCTGCACGCATAGTAAAGTACACTCCTTGTGAATCTCGAGACCATGGCAGTACAACTCACAACTACTGCGGTCTGCGGACAGCTAACGTGTGTGACCAAAGCAAACATTTATAAGTAGACAGTCGTGCGGTGGCACTCTGTCGTTGCTGGGAATCTATAAATGTGGTAGTCCCCCACGAAAACCACACGTACTCTGCTGTAATTTCCAGTGACATAACACGTTCATAGTTACTTAAAGCGAACCCCATTTTCTTCTTAACTGTAATGGTACTTAAAGCTAACTAACTGTATAAATATAATGCAGAATTCGAGTATTTCCCATTAGTTAAAATACGGTGAAGATGTGGTATTCACCTCAGCACACGTTATCCTTGCCTTAATTCACTCCTTGTCACTTATTGCTAATATAAGAAAGGTTGTACAGGAATTACCTTCTTGTTAAGTTACCTATCCGTCTTATACGAATTTAAACCATTAGGAAATGCTTTTCTAGCAGTTAATTCTGATTTAGTAACAATACGTTAGGATTCTATAATGGTGGATGAACAAATCTTTTATTAGTCACACATTGAAGTTAATTCCTTAGCTCTGTCACAACACATTTGACAACTAAGATGTTTATTGGGTTACGTTCGTATGTATCAGAATTCAAACATTTATATGTTGTAGAGTGTAAAACTTTGAAAAAAATGAGACCGTAGACGTCATAGAGATTTTCGGAATACATCACAATGAATTCACAGTTGACTTTTGAGACGCTTTTTAGTTACTGAAAATCGAATTGATCACAATTACCATTTATTATGTATCATATATTTGTTAATGCACCATATATATTAACCTAATTTCATCAGGAAAATTTTAGCAACTGCTATCTAACGGAAAACACATAACCATAAAATGTTAGTTTTGCAATAAACAGGCAGATTTACGTGTCTTTTCTGAGGTGAATTTTGCAAACTGATGGAACATTGCTCCAGAAACATGCTCCTGACGGTAACCACTTACTTAATACTCTTGGTCAATAAAGCTTGTATTCTCCCTAAGTCCCGATTTTTATTGTTTTCGTAATCTGGTAAATACTTCGAATGTCTTAAAAGTAAGTAACGTTGGCAGTGAAATTCAAACTAGTTGAAAAGAGAGAAAATAAAAAAATCTACTTTATAGCTCTAAGTAACGACTTTATGGAGAGATTAGACAGACATATTCATGTCAAACCGTAAATTCTGTACATTATTTGCAGCAAACGCCTGTATTATACTTCGAAGTGATCTGTCTTAGGGCTATTACAGCAAGATAAGGGAAAAAAAGATAACACAGATATACAAAATGCCAAAATATGAAAAGAGACTCAGAAATTTAGATGCAAAACGATCATCATCGTTTGCCATCAGGAATTCGCCAGGACCGCCAGCATGTGATCCTTTCGGAATAACTCCCAGCAGTACGATTAATTTCTGCTGCTCGGGACAATAAAGGTTAGTTTCTCCATATACACAGTATATTGACAGTTCCCCTTTTCACACTTTACTGCGCTCAGCAAAGACCATATGTTGCGTGATAAGTTATTGGGAGTCGTAGTAGAACATGGCATTTCGCTGAACTTGAAGGGGAGAGCGGAGAGCCGGCCAGGGTGGCCGAGCGGTTCTAGGCGCCACAGTCTGGAAACGCGTGACCGCTACGGTCGCAGGTTCGAATCCTGCCTCGGGCTTGGTTATGTGTGATGTCCTTAGGTAGTTAGGTTGAAGTAGTTCTAAGTCCTAGGGGACTGATGACCTCACAAGTTAAGTCCCCAAGTGCTCAGAGCCATTTTTTTGGAGAGCGTAGAAAGTCCAGACTGTTCCAAAGACAATTATCTGGAAGAGTTTTCACGTATAGGTCACGTCGAGGGGCTCCATTGTAGGAGACATTTTGTATTGTTTGACAATCACATTCTTAGTGCGTGTTTCTTGTGAGGCACCGAATTTAGGAGAAGGACAAACTGCGTTACACTTGACCTAACATTACGTGCAATATTCTGTCTTGATTTATTGAATTAATAGCCGACTAGCTTTGAGTGAGGGCTTTCAACAGCACTGTAAATCGGTAAGAGAGAATGCAATTTACCGACGCTTCCCGATTATGATCGCAAAGTGCAGTCAGAAGAGGACCATAATAGATCCGGATACCATTGTCTGTTACAGTGATAACAGAAAACGAATATCAAAAGAAAGAAGTACTTGACATCCTAAACCTTAAATAAACAGGAAACACATCGTCTAAGTGGAGATCTCCACTTCTCCCATGGTATACAGACAGTATGAGAAAGACAGACCACGCCTTTTGCGTAATTGCTGCAAAGCTGACATGTCCGCAGAGAGGCAGATGTTTACTGAAACATGATGCCTTGAAGATCATACCACAAGCCGTCAGTCCCAAAACCTCGAGAACTATTGGTAACATGTTAAGTCTATCTATAAAAGTAAATGTCTTGTCAAAACGAAACAGAAAACAGCAAGTCAAAAATCGAAAAGCTGAATTCTATCTTCAAATGCTCCCTCACACTTGAAATCAAGATCCCTTCATTGTATATCGTACCTCTGCAGTAATCACAATTACTAGTACAGAAGAGTAAGTTAAATGTTGAAATGCTGGTAAGGCTCCAGGCTTAAAGAACCAAATTCAGTGCATAACTGACGAGTAAATTAACTTTACTTCTGATAATATGACCTCTTGATAAATGAAATTTTCCCACCTGTCAGCAAAAGAGTCCGCTCGCACCTGTCAAAAAACATGCTAACTAATCCACAAAACTACCGTCTTCAATACTCAAATTTCTCTCTACCTGAATGTTACAACATAATACTATTACAAGTATAATGACTAGTCAGGAACGAAAACAAACTTTTCCAATATTGATTCCGGAAACGTTGATCATTAGTAATCCATTTCAGGTTCTTGATACTAGATAGCCTTAATGCGAGAGATAGAGGTGCCCAGGTTGAATGGAGCTTCTATACAACGTCGACACCTGAGGAGCTTAAATGCCGTTGAGGTTCTATGTCGCATTCGCGTCAGGATAACAATTTCTTGACATGTAAGATACAGCAAATTAGCGTGGATGAAGTCATCTACAGACAACAAAGTAATACATGTGGTGCCCTACAATGGAACAATTACTGTACACGTTAGCGGTTAATCAGTCATCGTATACCATAATTTCTATCGCATTTATTTCGCAGTTGATACAGTTATCATAGAAAATTTTTAGTAAAATCCAGTTACATATCAACAAAATAAGAGAATGGAAACTACTCAGTTTAATACAGATAAGGAAATCAATTATTATACACTTCGACTAGGGTGTAAACATGTTGAGGGATACGAAGTAGAACGCCTACGTTCCTTCGCCTGTAACTGTAACAGATGGTAGGTTTCGAGTGACTGGCAGGTTTTAGTTACGCAAGGAACTGCTTGTTTTATAAGGATATAAAGTTCACACAAAACTCGTAATGTAGTTCGTACACCGACATGTGCTCGAACCTACGGCTGTCAACTCACAGTGATGCTGCTGAAAGACTAGAGTAAATGTCTTCGTTATGTCACGGAAATCATAGCAGTACTGGAATTATACAACTGAGTGTCCACTTGACGTGAGCGTGTAAAACATCACACTGGTCGGGAAACCAGGTAAATATTCAAAAAGAGCATTCGAAAGCAGGAGACGTGTCCTCTAGGCACTGTAGCCGCTACGACGTCTCGTTCCTCGCTACGCTACTCACTCAGGGCACTCTCTGCAACCGCTGGTGCAGTTCACCGACTAGAGGAAGCCGAAGCACATGATGGCAGCCTGCTCAGATGTGACGTCGACGTATTCACGAATCTCATTTGTAAGAGGGCAGTAGTTTAGAATCGATGGATCCAACATAGATCTAGAATGTCCAAATATGCAGACATAAGATAACTGATATGTTTCATAACAACGAAAAAAAGATATTTCACAGCTAAAGGCAGGTAAGTTTTGTAACTGAAGTTACAATACATTAGAAAATGAAACAGGATTACTTTTACCGGCTTATCCAACTGTCTCTAAAGTGATTCGTAAATTTTTAATGTGACTGTCAGAAAGCGGAAGCCGGATTCTTAGGATACGTGGCGCGAGTTCAGTTAAAAAATTTTTGCCGTTCTGGAAAATTTGGAAAGATTTCGAGAATTATTTTTCCTTTCCCCCCCTGAACCATGGACCTTGCCGTTGGTGGGGAGGCTTGCGTGCCTCAGCGATACAGATGGCCGTACCGTAGGTGCAACCACAACGGAGGGGTATCTGTTGAGAGGCCAGACAAACGTGTGGTTCCTGAAGAGGGCAGCAGCCTTTTCAGTAGTTGCAGGGGCAACAGTTTGGATGATTGACTGATCTGGCCTTGTAACATTAACCAAAACGGCCTTGCTGTGCTGGTACTGCGAACGGCTGAAAGCTAGGGGAAACTACAGCCGTAATTTTTCCCGAGGACATGCAGCTTTACTGTATAGAAGCTTGCACAGGATAGAGTAGCATGGAGAGCTGCATCAAACCAGTCTCAGGACTGAAGACCACAACAACAACAACTCCTCAGCAAGCTGGTAATCGTTCGGAAACATCGCAGTAGATATAAACTTTGCGTCTGACCGGGACTGGAACCCGAAAACTTTCCTTGAATTGGCGGTGACTTCGCTGGCTATCCAGGCATTGCTCACGACCCGCCTCTATATCTACATACACACACTGCTAGAACGTGTATGAAGAAGGTGCCTCTCATTTTACCTCATATTAATATTTTTTATTGTTCCAATCATATCAGCAGCGTGGAGAATGCCTCTTTAAGCATCTCTGTTCTCGCCTTAATTGGTCCAATCTTTCCCAAGCAATCCCTACGGGAACTAAACCTAGACTAACAATACGCCCAAGCTTAGCAGCGTAAACTAAAGAAGGGCCATTGTCAACCGCTGCTTTTCAAGATTCCGTATCTCAATCTATGGAAACGAAACCTTTGCACAATCACTGTGTCAGTAAATTCGTTTTTACAATCCGAGAAGTCAAGTACAAATAACACTTATCGGAAGAGGCAAAGCAATTCTGTCAACTTCAGAATACACAAAGCGCAGTCAGTAAATCCGTATATCATAACCAAGTGAATTCAACGTTAGCCTGTATTCGTAAAAATAAGACTGCGGCACTTAATTCTGTACTGAGGTAATATTCCGAAAATACTTCTGCCACAGAAGAAGAAACTAATCGCGTCACCTATTGGTTCTTTGGTGTACTATGCCAACACTAAGATAAACAACCGAAAAAGCTTAGCACACTCCTAAAATTTTAAGTTCCGATATCTTTTTTCTGTCACCCGATTTTGATGCAATATAACCTAGATGTTGCCCCGAGCTGTTAGACTGTTTAGATTAGATTAGATTAGATTTACTTTCATTCCAATTGATCCGTAGTGAGGAGGTTCTCCAGGATGTGGAACATGTCAGAAAAACAACAATACATGACAAATATTTACAACTAAAACAAATAAGCTAATGTACCATTCCACAGGTCCCAAGTGGAATGATCGTCATTTTTTAATGAACACTAAGAGTCATTTTACAAATACTATTGCACTGAATTTAAAATAAAAAAGTTTTTTATTTATTTATAAGGTAAGAAACATGTAATACAACTACTGTAATACTTATTTACAATGAACACATTACTGCACTGAAATGGTGCAGAAGTTAGATTATACTTACACACTTACACACACACAAGCACACACACACACACACACACACACACACACACACACACTGAAATTGTGCAGAAGTTATGTTGTACTTATATACAAATCAGTTGGTTTTCCTAAGAAATTCATCAATGGAGTAGAAGGAGTTGGCCACCAATAAATCCTTTAGGCTTCTCTTAAACTGAATTTCATTGGTTGTTAAGCTTTTTATGGCTGCTGGCAAGTTATTGAAAATGTGTGTTCCTGAATAATGCACACCTTTTTGTACAAGACTAAGTGACTTTAAATCCTTGTGAAGATTATTCTTATTTCTAGTATTGATTCCATGAATTGAGCTGTTGGTTTGAAAAAGTGATATATTTTTAATGACAAATTTCATTAAGGAATAAATATATTGGGAAGCTGTAGTTAGTATCCCTAGTTCCCTAAACAGGCTTCTGCAGGATGTTCTTGAGTTCACACCACATATAATTCTTACTGCACGTTTTTGTGCCCGGAAAACTTTAGCTTGGCTTGATGAATTACCCCAGAAAATAATCCCATATGACATTATGGAATGAAAGTAAGCATAGTATGCCAGCTTTTTCATTTTTATATCCCCTATGTCTGACAAAATTCGCATTGCAAACAGAGATTTGTTAAGACGCTTCAGCAGTTCTGTGGTGTGCTCCTCCCAGTTGAATTTATTATCAAGCTGTAATCCCAAGAATTTAACACCGTCCACTTCTTCTATCTTCTTGTCATCATATGTTAGACATATACTCTTGGGACACCCCTTACAAGTTCTGAACTGCATGTAGTGTGTTTTTTCAAAGTTTAGTGACAAAGAATTGGCTAGGAACCAGTGATTAATGTCCACAAATATTTTATTGGCTGATCTTTCTAAGACTACACTTGATTTGCTATTTATTGCAATGTTTGTATCATCAGCAAACAAAACAAACTTGGCATCTGGTAATGTTACTGATGAAAGGTCATTGATATACACAAGAAAAAGTAAGGGCCCCAAAATGGAACCTTGTGGGACCCCACATGTAATTAGTTCCCAGTTGGATGATGCCTGATAGCTTGATACATGTCTCTTTCCTAATAACACCCTTTGTTTCCTGCCAGAGATATAAGATTTGAACCATTTTGCAGCATTTCCTGTTACACTATAATATTCTAGTTTACTTAAAAGGATATTGTGATTTACACAGTCAAATGCCTTTGTCAGATCACAAAATATACCAGTTGCCTGCAATTTTTTGTCTAATGAATTAAGTACATTTTCACTGTAAGTGTAGATAGCCTTCTCAATATCAGAACCTTTTAGAAATCCAAACTGTGACTTTGACAGTATGTTATTTGAGATAAGATGGTTATAAAGACGACTGTACATTACTTTTTCGAAAATTTTTGAGAATGCTGGCAACAGTGAAATTGGACGGAAATTTGATGCTATTTCTTTATCTCCCTTCTTAAACAGTGGCTTAACTTCAGCATATTTCAGCCATTCGGGAAATATTCCACTGATAAACGACTGGTTACACAGATAGCTTAATATGTTACTTAGCTCAGAATCACATTCTTTAATTAACTTTGTTGATATTTCATCATACCCACTAGATGTTTTTGATTTTAAAGATTTTATGATGGACGTTATTTCTGTTGGGGTAGTGAGGGTCAAATTCATATTATGGAAGTTACTTGAAATGTCTGGTCTAAGGTAATCCATAGCAGCATCTACCGAACCTGACAACCCCATCTTTTCAGTAACAGTTATAAAATGTTTGTTAAAAAGTTCTGCAACACTATACACATCTGTCACCAATGCATCATTTACTCTTAATGCTATTTGTTCCTCTTCATGTCTGGTTCTACCGGTCTCCTCCTTCACTATATCCCATATTGTCTTTATTTTGTTATCTGATATGACTATCTTTTCCTTGTAATATATTTGCTTTGACATCCGTATTACAGTCTTTAATATTTTGCAGTATTTCTTATAATGTGCTATAGCATCAACATTGGAAATGTTTCGGATTGACAGATACAGTTTTCTTTTTGTTTTACAAGATACCCCTATTCCTCGAGTAATCCATGGCTTCTTTGTAGACTTTGCTCTAACCTTGGTAAGTTTTGGGGGAAAGCAGTGTTCAAATAAGGTAAGCACTTTATTAGCAAAAATGTTATATTTTTCATTCATGCCATGAGCACTGTAAACATCAGTCCAGTGAATGTCTCTGAGGAGTGTCCTAAAATAATCAATTTTTGGCTTACTGATTACCCTCTTGAGCTCAGATTTAACAGATTTTATATCCTGTTCAGTATTAACATTTAAAAGAAGGAACTGCATGTCATGGTCTGAGAGGCCATTGACTATTGGTTTTGTAATATAATTTTGTTCATTTGACTTTTCTATAAAGATATTATCAATGGCTGTTTGTGAGCAAGTGGTTATCCTAGTGGGGAACTTTACTGTGGGAATTAAGTTGAATGATAGTGTTACTAACTCAAATAGGTTCTTATTGGGAGAGTCTTTAAGGAAATCTACATTGAAATCACCAGCAACCACTATTTCTTTGTTTTTGGTTGTTAAATGGGCCAGTACAGCTTCAAGGTGGTTTACAAACAGATTAAAGTTACCTGCAGGTGCTCGATATACACTTAATATTATGAAAGATTTTTTGTGAAAATCTAATTCTGTTGCACATGCTTCCATATGCTGTTCTAGGCAAAATTTATGAATGTCTATGTTCTTAAATTTATGACAGTTCCTGATGAATGTGGCAACTCCTCCTTTCTCCATTTCTGATCTACAAAAATGAGATGCTAACCTAAACCCTGTAACACTTAAAAGTTCTATAGCAGTGGTCACATGATGTTCAGAGAGGCAGATTATGTCAGCTGGGTTTGAAGACTCTAATTCATCTATGCAGATAGTTAATTCATTAATTTTATTTCTCAGTCCTCGAATATTTTGATGCAATAAAGATAGCTGACATTTCACATTGACTGACTTAAAATTGGGTGGAGTTAAAATATCTGCTGACAGTTGAAAATTCTTAACCAATGGCTGTTTATGTTGATGTAATAAGCTGGAATTATGTTTTTTGATTTCTTTCTCAAACTGAAGGTTTGTCTCAGTTCTAACTTCTCTTAAAATTTGTTTTCTTTCTGTCCTCCCTACCCTAAAAAAGGGTCTTTTCTGAATCCTATAACCACTGGTATTTTACCACTCATGACAGTGCCTCCCCCCTTTAACTTTCTTGCTATTTCCCCAGCCAATTTACCCTTCCCCTTCCTGTTGAGGTGAAGGCCATGCCTAGTATAATCCCACCTACTGATAGAATCAACATGAACCACACCAATGTGTGACCCCGCACCCGACATGAGCAGCCGTTCCAGCTCCAAATTAACTCTCTTGACAGAAGAGTTCAAATGAGGTCGGTCATGGCGCCCAAGAACAGATACAAACTCAACACTGGTATGCCTCGATGCTGATGCAATCTTCGCCAGGTCACACTCTACGCTGTACCCAGGATCTCTGTCAATACTGTTACCTGCCCCACCCACTATAACCACGGTGTCTTCCTTAGTGAAATCTTTGCAAAGTGATCCTAAATCCTCTGTCACCTGTTCCAGACCAGCACTAGGTTTAAAAAAATTGGTGACCTGGTATTCTGATCCTAGTTCATCCTGCAAGAGTTGGCCAACACCTCTTCCATGGGAACTACCTAACAACAACACTTTCTTTCTCTTTACTGATTTCCCTACATTCTTACTTTTCAATTTGTTGCTGAAAGTTTGTTGTGCCCTGTCTACACCTGTAACTGTGCAAACAAACAGACCGACTGACGGTTTCACAGTGTTGTTATTAGTACAGGCACTGACTCCTCACTTATTACTGGTTCATATGAACTTCTGTGATGTTTCTTTGATCATTTCTTCCCGCGTCACAGTGACGTTGCTTACGCCAAAAATTTGAAATTAATGCGTTATAAGACTCATAAAGTATTGCTTCTTTGTTTAGTGACTTGTCTTGGAAGGAAAATCTCAGGGGGTATGATCTGCATTTTCAAGCATCATTCCCTATGACGAATGCGTAATGCCTGTATGTGTCTCTTCCTTAAATAACTAATGAATAGTTACCATATATAAATCAACATAAAACTAACCAACTACTTTTTCGAAAGCTTTGAAAGTAATCGACTGATAGAAGATAGTTTCATACCGTGATTTCATTTCATGATACTAGTCTTCTCACCGTATCAGTGTTGTGTAGTTTCTTATCTTCTCCAGTTGATGGATGTACTAGAACCACACAATTTTTTGCGCACTTTGTAAAGTAAATCATTAATGAACACTTTTAGCAAGCGACCTACCGCTATGGTGTCGTCTGAACACTTCGACCTTGTTGGGTGCCATCCTACATACTTGCTACAGTTGCCCCTAGTACTGTTCGACCAATAACGATCTAATAATTAGAGAGCTAATTTCTCCATGCGCAGTGACATATATTTCTTTTTACACTTTTCTTGAATGTTGTTCCACAAATTGATTCTTTCAAATGTGGATTTCACCACTCGACAACATCTCCTTCCAAATAACAGAGAAGAAAGTCAGCTTTTTAAAATGTCATCTCAACGCCTTGGTAATGACTTTGAAAGTGCCCCTTTAATATAGGTTGAGTGTATATTCCCTTCTGTTTTAAATTTTGGGAATTGTTTATTTAAGTTTGTTCCAGGTTTCAAACAAATTACTCACTACAAATATTTCTTGTCACATCCTTTTTAGTCTTCTTCTAATCCCTTCGAAAGGTTTTGAATTTCTGCTGGTTTCCTCTCGATCGTTCGACGAATGAGGAGTATTCATGAATGATTGTGTCTTTCACCAAATATTTTGTTCAGTGAAATTATTCATACGTCCCTCGAATCTGTGATAGTGGAAACGGAGACAGCTTTCTCATTTGGATATTTACAGTGTTCTAAAGCATTTAATTTTATGTCAGTGTCCTAAATCTGTTATTTTATTTACATAAATCCCTGTTTAGGTGATACTTTGTCTTATTTTTGTACTTACTTCGTTAAACGCTTCGCCTTCCTCATTTATGCGTAAATCACACTGTTTAAGCATGTCACAATGTATTTCGCCTTTTAAACCCAACACAGTTTGCTGTAGCTATTATAGTCCTTAATTTTCCTGAGCTGCTTCTTGGCGTGACACTGCATTGTGTATATTTGAATTGCTTGTTACCTCTAAGGCTCTGTCCTCTTTCGGTTTTGATATTGTGGTCCCATTAAATCGCCAATTTCTACATTTAATCATGTAAATCTCGTCCCTTGGTGTGCTTTAAACTGTTTTCTAGAGTTTTTCAAAAATTCCTTGCAATGCGCTACCATTATTCGTGCACAATGCAAATAACATTACGTAATCAACACTTCCCCAAATGACGACAGTTTAGCGATGCATGTCTACAAAGTCACTATTTAAAACAAAATTCGTTCCTACATCACAGTATGAAACCAAGTAGAAAAATAAAAGGAGAAGATTCTGTTGTTCATGGTGTACTACAAGACGCGTTGTACTGATTGCTGCACTTCGCCACCGGTAGCCTCGGTAAAACGACGAAGTAGGGGGCCTGCTGACTATCATGAAATTCCTGAGTAGTCGCCGGCCGCCCATAACATTTAGTCGCCCACCACCAAGGTAATCTGCCGTCTTTCTTCCGTTTCGATATCTTTTGAAACTCTTCTTGCTTTACTATGATAATATGGTCTGTAATTATAGCTCATCGACACGAAATTCATTGCTATAATTGGCTCCAGCCCTTAGTTTACTATGCGCTACATTTTTTTTACGATGTGCTACTTTTTTTCGATTCGATATTTCTTTGGTTACTTAACCAAACCAATATTTTTATCATTGCTTTTCGTGAAAACAAGTTTTTCTTTCCATATGGTCGCTTCCGGTACTCTTCCTAGTTCATTTTCTTTTAATATTCTTCGCTTTTAATCACTCTGTGTGGTTTTCAAAAAACAAAGCAACGAACAATTATCTCTTGAATTACACATTCTTCTCCATCTGAAATATATTCATAAACTATGATTATTTCCTCTTGTTTACTGTCCCGTTATAGTCCGTCAACATCTTCCGCTCACAAGGTCGTTTGATGGTGCACTTCCCTTTGTGATCAAACCTGTAATGACTCCTTTAAAACTCAAAAAAGTTATCTCATTTATAGCACATTTTTATAATGAACTTGCAACTTGACATGCGATGTATTTTCTTATACTTTAGATACAAAGTTAACCCATATTAAATGGATATGTTAATGCTTCCACATACAACATCAATATCAATATCAAAAGTTTTGGGAAGCTTCCACTTCAACATGTAATGTTAATATAACAGTCCTTGGGAAATCTGCGTACCTCCTGTGCAGGATTTCGGTTCTTGTGATACTTTTTGCCGCGTCCGAGAAGATAAATGGTGTCCGGGAAGAAAGGACAAATTTGAATTTCGCGCCATTTTCTCATATGACGGTTGGCAGCCATTGTTTTTTCGTGTTTGCTATCTGCGAGCCTTCATTTTACTAACCTGATTAGTATTTGTTTGGTGAGCATTGGTGTTTGATGTTTATTTTCGCGATGGAGCAGGTGAGAACTGAGCAACGAGTGATAAAAAGTTATTACAAGAACAGTGAAAGTCCTACAGCAACTGTTAGTGAATTGCGTGTGACTCTCTGACGTACAGCTGCTCCAGCGGAATCATTAGTCCGGAATCTGAGCTGGAAGTTGGTGGTCACAGGTTCTGTTCCAAACGTTACGGAAACGGGACGACGGCGCTATATTCAAACACAAGAAAACATTGCTGCCGTGCGTGACAATGTCACCGTAAGCCACAGGAAATCGGTTCACCGATGAGTTGAACAATTGAATTTGTCACCAACTTCACTGCATGAAATGCTTTCAAAAGATCTCAAAATGCATGCGTACAAAATCCAGTCTACACAAGATTTGAAGCCTGCGGATCTTGGGGGTCTTGGCTCGACAAGCGGAGAACGATAACTTCACAAAAAAATTAATTTTCTCAGATGACGCACACTTCCACACCATTGGGTACGTCAATAAGCAGAACTGCAGAAATTGGGGTAACGAAAATCAGCGAGTGACTGTAGAAGATGAGGTGCAACCACAACGCACGACTGTGCTGTGTGGGTTCTGGGCAAGAGGAGTGATTGACCCGTATTTTTTTTTTTTTTAATGATTAGGGAGCTGCCCTCTTGTGAACGGCCACCGTTACCGAGACATGCTGTCTGATTGGTTTTTCCTTCCTGTTGAGAAAAATGGCGATTTTTGAATTCAACAAGACGGTGTGACACGTCACAAATCTCGTGAAACGATTGCTCCTCTGAATGAAAAGTTTCCTCACAACATTATCTCCTTGCGTGGCAATCAGGAATGGCCTGATGGCCTGTCAGATCATGCGATCTTACGCCTTGTGACTTTTTTTGTGGCTATATGTGAAATGTAAAGTGTACAAGAACGATCCACGAACAGTACATCAAGTGAAGGATGAAATTAAAAGGGTTATTAACGGTATCCTACCAGATGTTTATTAACACGTCATCGAGAACTTCAATGAACGCATTGATCGTTGTCTCACGGCTTTGGGTGGTCGTATGGAAGATATAATTTTTCATACATAAATAGGAAAAAGTTACCTAAGGTGTTTATAAAGGAAAGAACGTTACATTTTCTATAAATTTAGTATGTCCCATAGCAATGTAGTATTCATTCCTACTTCCCGGACACCCTCTACTTCTCAATAGCTAAGAGCGAACATCGTCCCGCTCTGGAGCCACGTCGTCCGTCGATATAGCCAATCACATTCCCAAAGAAATAAAACTAACGCACAATGTTTGCACATTTATATTAGACGTTATTTTCGTTTTATACAAATCACTTTTTTCTTTGTGAGTACCATTCATCGGTAAGAAGACATAAGAACACTCTACACTCACGTGGATACGTATTACTACAAGACATACATATCTCGAAACATGATAACTAGCGACCGGTTCAGCGGTAAAACACTGGACTCGCATTCATTTGGATAAGTTTCAAATCTACGTCCGGCTGTCAAGATTCAATTTTCCTTGATTCGCCTACATCGCTTAAGGTGAATGCTGAAATCATAATTTGCAAGTGAATGATAGAATTCTCTTTCCATCCTAATATCCAGTCCGACCTTGCTCATGACTTAGTCGAGGGGCGTCAAATCCTAATAAGACTTTCTTCAAAATACGTAATAAAAATTAGAAACACCCTGAATGTATAGAGTTCTACGAAACATTAGAGGTGAATACGTTACTTGGAACACTATTTATGAAAAGTCGTATTCTCGCCAACGAATTGGCAGAGGTGGGTCACCAGCTTAGTAGGAAACGAAATGGGGACCCTAATACGCATGCCATCTGACATTCGAGTGGGGCTGGAGTGTTATGTTCGATCGTACCTACCCATTTTCGTGCCTACAACCAACAGGCGAGCTGCAGCTTCAGTAAGATTACGCACCATCCTATCATCTCTGAATTGTGCCATAATGGTTTCTTGAAACGAAACGAAGATAAGAGTACTGGTGTATCACCCATGTCACTGGCTTTCAGTGGTACTGAGCACAAATGACTGCCGGCAGCGATATGTGTCAGCCTTGGTTCTGGATGAGGCCATTCGTCTTGAGTTGTTAGTATCTGTTGTTTTGGCGGTCGTAAGTCAGGGCTCTAAAGACTTACAAAGGGACCACGCCTTCTCATCAACACAGATGACGTCCTAATTTATAGTTTCTGTTGGGCTTGGACAGGAAAGAAAGTGATAGAAGTGGGAGCTCCAGATGGGAAGGAGTGTAGAAAAAGGTAGCATTTTTGGCTTAGATGGGGTGGGACACGAGTTTTCAGACAGCAGTCGGCGCAGCGAAAAAAGTATTGAATGGTAATCAGGGGGTCGTGGGGTCGAGTCCCTTTAAGGAAATTTTTTAATTTTCAATTTTTATGTTCCTTACAAAGCAAATAAACCAAAATCATGCTCAGTATATTGCATTTACTAACATCGTCATAAAAAGGCGTGAAAAGGAAAGGCGAAAGAAAATTTAGGATTGTATATAGTTTCCAAAAAGATACTTTACTTACAGCATCCACGGGGACGCTGTAAATAACTTTCCGAGAAGGGATTGTAATTAATGTCTATAGATCGTCGTATTCCGTTAGTTTCATTTTGACCTTCGGACAATTCTCGGCTGGTTCATGCGAACAATAGGTTTCCCTGCTTCTAAGATGAATATTGCCCAGCACGTGTAAATTATCAACTGCAAAATAACAGAAGAATCTGTTTTTACGAACTCAGTTCTCGTGTATGCCTTACCTTCAGTTCCTGGAACTGTATTTGCAATTCCAAATGTTTCACTTCATTCTCATTGAATGCTTTTAATGAAAATATTAATAAATGCCATATTACGAGTTCCTAACTGGGAATGAATCTTATAGCTTCATCTGTGTGCTTTGGCAGTGGAGTTTCTTTAGTTTCTGGGCAGTAAATTAATATTTAATAGACATAGTTCTCGCTTTTTGATTTGCGTCGGGAAGTAAACCGATTTTGTGGCATTTTACAAGTTCCTAATTAGGAGCAAATTATTCAGTCTCACCTGAGTACTTTGGCACTTCGGCTTTTTAATCTCCGTGTGTTAATCTCATTTATTAGACATAGCTCTTACGTTTTCATCGGTGTCTACAATAGGACCTCATAGATCTTGTCGATAGTCATTTGATCGTTTGTTTTGAAAGCTAGTGACCTCTTGTTGGAGTTAGTTAGCTAATCAGGTAGTCGCTGCCGGCCGAGACACAAGCAAGAACAGGGAAGTAACCGATTTTGTGACATTTTACGAGTTCCTAACTAGGAGCGAATTGTACAGTTTCATCTGTGTGCTTTGGTAGTTCTGTTTCTTGAGCTTCTGCGTGTTAATTTAAGATTTAGTAGATACAGCTCCCACGTTTTCGTTTTTATCGGAAAATAAACCGATTTTATGGTATATTAAAAGCTCCTACTCAGGACAATCGAGTAACTGTTAGCTGCGCTATTGGAGGAATGGAACTCCGTACAAAAAGAACCTCTTAACCAACCTCGTGGTCAGCATGGTAGAACATTTCAGAAGATACATTACCATCTTCGGTAATCACACACCCTTTTAAGAAACATGTCGCGCCTTTTATGATGTCCAGGGGACCATCATGAATCGCACTGAGTTCTGTGTAATTAATGTAATTGTATGACCGTGTCATTTCCATACGTCTCGTTGTGAATGGCTTTCAGCTACCTTCTGCACTATACTGTAACAGTTCTTTCTATGTATGGTCCAAGTTCATAGAGTTTTGCTTCTTGGCAGTGGCACATCATGGGAAATTTTCTTTCGTATTTAAGTTTTGCACACCAGTTGCAACAAATCACACCCAGTAGCGGATAATAAAGCAGATTTGGTAACCTAGTTGTCGTTAATCGGCCACAGTAATGTCTATTTATGTCCATAAAGGTTCATAACAAGCTCCCGACGCGTCTCAAATTCCTGTAGGATCTCTATGTATAATGAAGCAAGTTTAACTTTTCACTGAGATAAAGCGAGTTCCTTGAATGGCATAGCTTTTGTCTCAGACACACAGTTTCACCAGCGGTCTTATTAGCGCCAGCTGTTGGCACTGTACACATAGGTCTGAGTTAAACCATGCGCTGAGCGCCCAGTTCCCGAGGTGAGACCAGGATTGCGCGGCAACTGCTTCGCATCCACCGCACATCGGTTTCCACTTAGCGGAAGATAAATGGACGCCGCATTTATCACCGGGGACGGCCGCGGCAACCTCGCAATAGCCGTGCGCCTCCTCTGCTATGCATTTCCAGCTTTGCCCTCTACTGGAGTTGGGAATCAAATTTGTAGGACGCGTATAGATTTCATTTTGTTCATGCGGCGCCCCGGGTAGGTACAGAAATACTTACGAGGAGAGAATGATAAATTAGGTAAATTTCTATAAAACAGCGAGAAGCTCTGGTCAGTAACATCACTGCTGGCAAATGTGATTTTGCTTCCGTTAAATCCTTTAAACACTGATGAATAGACATCACCGATGTAGGAGCGCACCGGGGGCAATGGAAAGAAATGTGGGATATGCCAAACAGCTTTCGCAGCCAGCATGTTTACAACGCTCCTCTAAAAAATGGTTCATCTGGCTCTAAGCACTATTGGACTTAACATCTGAGGTCATCAGTCCCCTAGACTTAGAACTACTTAAACCTAACTAACCTAAGGACACGACACACATCAATGCCCGAGGCATTGCGACCGTAGCAGCTGCGGTGTTCTGAACTGAAGAGCATAGAACCGCTCGGCCGCAGCGGCCGGCAAACGTGCCACTACAACGTCTGGTCCACCCCGTCCTGTGTAAGTTTCCGTGACACGGCTGATCGATGATTTGGGACAATTTGCGTTACAAGATGCATCCAATTGCTGTGTGCCCTATATGGTATGCAGCAGTTAGGGGAACAGAAAAGAGATAAGACAGAGGATCAGTCCCACGCCAAGCCAACTCTGCGATCACTATGAAGTTACTGAGTCAGTAGCACACGGGTTTTTGCGCAAACGGTAAGTCATCATGCTACTGGCCACAGAAGAAATTGGCGCTCATGAACGGCACCGCACCACATATAACTCAAATGTTGCAGATTTTAAAGCCGAAATTATGTCATTCCCAGAAGGCCAAACTCTGCATCTACTTATAGGTGGCAGAACCCTTTGAATGTTATGTATTCACCACTTCACTTCAGACATGGAAGATCGTTTGCTTCATCTCTCAATTCATCGTTAACACTTCATTACTGGACTGCATTTCAAGTAACGAGATACTGACGAGAAGTGTTATTACTGTTTTCTCTCAAGCCGCCGGCCGCTGTGACCGAGCGGTTCTAGGCTCTTCAGTCCGGAACCACGCTGCTCCTACGGTCGCAGATTCTAATCTTGTTTCGGTCATGGATGTGTGTGATGTCCTTAAGTTAGTTAGGTTTAAGTAGTTCTAAGTCTAGGGGACCGATGATCTCAGATGTTAAGTCGAGTAGTGCTTAGAGCCATTTGAACAATTTTTCTCTCAAGCTGAAGTTTGAGGGTTTACATATCAGGCACTCGGCAGTCTAATGAAAATGGAAAAGGAATAAACGAAAAAATATCGTATCACCATTATGTAAATCAACATTTACGATGTTTCATTCTTACGAAGACAATAATTAAATTTATATGTTTCAACTTTTCTTTGCGTTTTGCAGTATAATGAAACTGACCAAATGGGGAGATTATCTTTCGATTTTAGATCTTTTTTGTGTTGTGTCGTTTTCCAAATCAATCAGAGAGGAAAGAGATGGTTAAGAAAACAGTACCGTTTTTTAAGCCTCCAAACTGCTCACTGGTTTTTTGCGGCCTGCCACAAATTCCTTTTCTGTGTCAGCCTCTTCATCTCAGACAAGCACTCGCAACCTATGTCCTCAATTATTTCTGGTATATATTCTATTCTCTGTTTCTTCTGCTGTTTCCAGCCTCTGATTCTCCCTCTAGTGCCATGGAAGTCATTCCCTCATGTCTTAACTGGTGTCGTATCACCCTGTCCCCTCTCCTTGTCTGTGTTTTCCACATATTCCATTCCTCTCCGATTCTGCGCATATCAGCCCGCCAAATTTTTTTTTATTGTAACGTAGCAACACATTTCAAATGCTTCGATTCTCTTCTGTTACGGTTTTCCCACAGACCATGTTTCACCACCGTACAATGCTGTACTCCAAACGTACAATATCAGCAATTTATCCCCAAATTAAGACCTATGTTTGGTACAGTAATTTTTCTTGGACAGGAATAACGTTTTTGGCAATGCTGGTCTACTTTTGTATCCTTCTCGCTTTGTCCGTCATCGATTATTTCGCTTCCAGGGTAGCAGAATACCTCAGCATCGTCGTTGATCACCAGTTTTGATGTTAAGTCTCACTATTCTCATTTCTGCTATTTCGTAGTACTTTCGGCTTTCTTCGCTTTACTCTTCGTTCATATTATGTACTAATTAGACTGTTCGTTCCATTCAACAAATCCTGTAATTCTCCTTCACCTTCACTGAGGATAGCAACGTCTACAGCGAATGTCATTAATATACTTTCAACCCGAATTTCAATCCCATTCTTTGATCCTTCTTTTATTTCTCTCACTGCTTCTTCAACTTACAGACCGAACAGTACGATGAAGTATTAGATCCTTGTCTTACTCCATTGTTAACCCAAGTACTTCGTTCGTGGTCTTCCATTCTTCTCGTTCCCTCTAGGTTCTTGTACATATTGCATATTAGTGACCTTGTACTATTTTACTCTATCGAACACTTTTTTTTGGATCGACAAATCGTATGGAAGTACCTTGATTTTTCTTCAGTAAGACATCCTTAGTTTCTCTTGAAAACGCCCGGGTTCCCGGGTTCGACTCCCGGCGGGGTCAGGGATTTTCTCTGCCTCGTGATGGCTGGGTGTTGTGTGATGTCCTGAGGTTAGTTAGGTTTAAGTAGTTCTAAGTTCTAGGGGACTGATGACCATAGATGTTAAGTCCCATAGTGCTCAGAGCCATTTGAACCATTTGAACCATCTCTTGAAAATTGATTGAGTTTACTTCGCTTATCGAAGAAAAAGTAGCTCAGGTAGCTGGCAAATGGCTTTGCAGTGGGGCTCTGTACAGAGTTAGCAGGCACATGTGGTGTTGGGGGAAGAAATTTTCGCCGTCAGTATTTGTCTTAACCCAAGAGAATTTGTGGCCTAAATTTTTTGATCACCTTACATTTCGGATATATCCTGGATTACATTTCAAACTTTTTCACGCGGTCTCATGGCGTTTACACTTGTGAATCTCGTGATGGTGAATCACGCATAATATAGGTCTGAAAGGTCAGAGATCCTCTAGGTGCTATTCGAAGGTTTTAGGCCATGCGCTAGTACCTTTTCTCCACCATTCAACAGTAACACGTACAAAAACATAAAAAATATGGAATCCATATCAAACTAAAAGTGAATTAAAAGATACTTCATTAGCCGTTGCTAATTGTCAGGATATCTACATTCAGAGGTTGAGAAGTTCTGTCAGCTACATGGATAGTAGCAATGATCTTTGTAAAGCTGTGTGACAAATTGATTCGGCCATCACTAGTCTGATATCTATACATGTGGTAAAAACTGATACATGGACGTAGTGAACGGCCTTGCTCTAGTGGTGATGCCGGTTCCCGTCAGGTAACCGAAGTTAAGCGCTGGCGGTCTTCGCTAGCAGTTGGATGGCTCACCGTCCGGATCTGTCGAGTGCTGTTGGCAAGCGGGTGGCAGTCAGCCCTTGTGAGGCCAATTAAGGAGCTGGTTGATTAGGAAGTAGCGGCACCGGTCACGAAAACTGACAGCGGCCGGCCGGCCGATGGGGCCGTGCGCTTCTACGCGCTTCAGTTTGGAACCGCGTGACTGCTACGGTCGCAGATTCGAATCCTGCCTCGGGCATGGATGTGTGTGATGTCCGTAGGTGAGTTAGGTTTAAGTAGTTCTAAGTTCTAGGGAACTGATGACCTCAGATTTTGAGTCCCATAGTGCTCAGAGCGATTTGACAGCGACCGGGACAGCGGTGTGCTGACCACATGCCGCTCCGTATCCGGATCCGGTGACGCATAAGGGCTGAGGATGACATGGAGGTCTTCAAGGCCTGTTCGGACAGTATTTGTTTATTACGTAAGAGCGTTTGTACGTTTCAAACTTCCTCTTAAACCACTGGAACAATTTTAACCAAACTTTGCACACATATCCATTTCTGTTATCTGGAATCACTGTGGGAGTAAGAACAACCTAACTGCAACAGTTCAGGAGGTATGACGTCATAAACACTGAGATGTGTGAAAACTTGCCACATTAGGCATGAAGTTTTAGTATATTTATTCTTTATACTAGGTCACTCGCAGAATTACAGAAATTCCAGATACCTACCAGCTGTTTTGACATCTTTCAGCTGCGTAGCGCAAACGGCTGTAGGTGGAAACGGTAGCCGTCCTTAGAGCTATGAAGAGGCGTTACCATAGAGTTGTTCACAAATTCGCTCAGCTGCACCCCGGGTGCAGAAACTGTCCGAGAGCCTGGTGTTATACATTTCCACAGTATGCATTTTTCTTTATTCCACTGTTTCATAATTTCGAAAGGGTTTTAACGAGCACATGAAAATGAAATTTTTTGGTCATTCAGTACAAACATATTGCAAGTTTTGTTTTCATTTCTAATAGGAAACTGTCAAAATAAATACCTGGGCTCCGGATGTCATCAAACATAAGGGTTTTTCTGTAGCCCTCCGTGTAATTACGGCCTGGGCACGTTAATTTGAATGTGTGCATTGCAGTTCTGCACTGATATCCAAGCTTTTTTTGCGGATATAATCATCATCATCATCATCATCATCATTTAAGACTGATTATGCCTTTCAGCGTTCAGTCTGGAGCATAGCCCCCCTTATGCAGTTCCTCCATGATCCCCTATTCAGTGCTAACATTGGTGCCTCTTCTGATGTTAAACCTATTACTTCAAAATCATTCTTAACCGAATCCAGGTACCTTCTCCTCGGTCTGCCCCGACTCCTCTTACCCTCTACTGCTGAATCCATGAGTCTGTTGGGTAACCTTGCTTCTCCCATGCGTGTAACATGACCCCACCATCTAAGCCTGTTCGCCCTAACTGCTACATCTATAGAGTTCATTCCCAGTTTTTCTTTGATTTCCTCATTGTGGACACCCTCCTGCCATTGTTCCCATCTACTAGTACCTGCAATCATGCTAGCTACTTTCATATCCGTAACCTCAACCTTGTTGATAAGGTAACCTGAATCCACCCAGCTTTCGCTCCCATACAACAAAGTTGGTTGAAAGATTGAACGGTGCACAGATAACTTAGTCTTGGTACTGACTTCCTTCTTGCAGAAGAGAGTATATCGTAGCTGAGCGCTCACTGCATTAGCTTTGCTACACCTCGCTTCCAGTTCCTTCATTATGTTGCCATCCTGTGAGAATATGCATCCTAAGTACTTGAAACCGTCCACCTGTTCTAACTTTGTTCCTCCTATTTGGCACTCAATCCGTTTATATTTCTTTCCCACTGACATTACTTTCGTTTTGGAGATGCTAATCTTCATACCATAGTCCTTACATTTCTGATCTAGCTCTGAAATATTACTTTGCAAACTTTCAATCGAATCTGCCATCACAACTAAGTCATCCGCATATGCAAGACTGCTTATTTTGTGTTCACATATCTTAATCTCACCCAGCCAGTCTATTGTTTTCAACATATGATCCATAAATAATATGAACAACAGTGGAGACAGGTTGCAGCCTTGTCTTACCCCTGAAACTACTCTGAACCATGAACTCAATTTACCGTCAACTCTAACTGCTGCCTGACTATCAATGTAAAGACCTTTAATTGCTTGCAAAAGTTTGCCTCCTATTCCATAATCTTGTAGGACAGACAATAACTTCCTCCTAGGAACCCGGTCATATGCCTTTTCTAGATCTATAAAGCATAGATACAATTCCCTGTTCCATTCATAACACTTCTCCATTATTTGCCGTAAGCTAAAGATCTGGTCCTGGCAGCCTCTAAGAGGCCTAAACCCACACTGATTTTCATCCAATTGGTCCTCAACTAATACTCGCACTTTCCTTTCAACAATACCTGAGAAGATTTTACCCACAACGCTGATTAAAGAGATACTTCTGTAGTTGTTACAATCTTTTCTGTTTCCATGTTTAAAGATTGGTGTGATTACTGCTTTTGTCCAGTCTGATGGAACTTGTCCCGACTCCCAGGCCATTTCAATTATCCTGTGTAGCCATTTAAGACCTGACATTCCACTGTATTTGATGAGTTCCGACTTAATTTCATCCACCCCATTGATGAAATTCATGCCAGCATGATAAAAGCCCGCCTTCTTTACAGACGACCAACTGGTAAGTTCTGATCCGGCCGGTGTGGCCGAGCGGTTCTCGGCGCTTCAGTCTGGACCTGCGCGACCGCTACGGTTGCAGGTTCGAATCCTGCCTCGGGCAAGATGTGTTTGATGTCCTTAGGTTAGTTAGGTTTAAGTAGTTCTAAGTTCTAGGGGACTGATGACCTCAGATGTTAAGTCCCATAGTGCTCAGAGCCATTTTTTTGTTAAGTTCTGAAGATTGTCACAAGAAAGGAGTCTAACGTCCTAAATGAAGCGAAGTATCATATCGTGGAAAGTGACAGTGAGATTAGTATATAAGGTCCTGCCGATAACATGGAGGTTATAGAGCACACGTAATTAACAAAGGACAAGGAAGGAAATAATCAGTGTCTTTTTGAAAGAACCAACACGCCATTCGGCGTAAGCGATTTACAGAAACCATAGAAAACTTAAAGCTTGTTGAGAGGATGTAGATTTGAAAAAGGGTCCTACTAAATACGAACCCAGTGTATTATAAATCGTCACCCTGCTGGCTATGTGGAAAGAGACTTGAGCCCTTTGTAATTTGATATTAAATAAGGATGCTAGAAGTTAAATTCACTGGTTAGGTAATGAGCAACGTCAGTAGCATAGTCAGAGTTCCATAATGGGTTTCATGGTGGCTTGGTGTAAGTAAGTGTTGATTGTCTACTGGAGATCGATGTCGATGCAGCAGACGAAGGCCGCTCGTGGACACAAATGCCATTTATTGTTTATCATTTATGTCCAGTCAGTCCTTGATCTTACTAGTGTTGATCCTTGTCGAATGTGGCAAATGCACTGACAGTGTCGACGTCACAGCAATAGCTTCGTCATTGGTGGTGTCTACCCAGCAACATGGCTGCAGCGTCAGGCCATTGGTGACCCACGAGCCAATAGACGGTGTTTGCAGTTCCTACTGAAAAGACATTTCAGCAGGCTGCGTCAGGCTCCTGCGGCACGAGTCTGGGGCGTGAGGTGTTAAGTGTGAGCCCTGGAACATGCAAAGATGGCTGGATCCTGGTGATGCAGGCTTGCGGTGGCGATAGAGCGTAAGGTTGTGAAGTTACTGGGAGTTCAGGCAGAGATAGAGGGTCCAGGGTCCAGAAATGGGGCGACAGCTGCCCATGGGGACGGCAGTGACTGGCAGAAAGTAACCGTCACCACGTACGTAGCTTAGCAGTTCAATCTCGACTGACTGGTCTTGAGAAGTATAAATACGAGTGTCTGGTGGCTGCCCATGAGGGAGAAATACCACTGGTACAGTTCTCCATGTCGTCAAACTGCATCTACATCTACATCATACTCCGCAAGCCACCTAATGGTATGTGGCTGAGGGTACTTTCGGTACCACTATCTGATCCCTCCAACCCTGTTCCACTCGCGAATAGTGTGTGGGAAGTATGATTGTCGGTAACCCTCTTCATTGGCTCTAATTTCTCGTATTTTCTCCTTGTGGTCAATACGCGAGATGTATGTGGGTGGAAGTAATAGGTTGTCTGACTCCTCCTGAAAAGTGATGTCCCGAAATTTCAATAGTAAATCTCTCCGTGTTGCACAAGGTCTCTATTGTAACGCATGCCAGTGGAGTTTGCTTGTTGTTGTTGTTGTTGTTGTGATCTTCTGTCCTGAGACTGGTTTGATGCAGCTCTCCATGCTACCCTATCCTGTGCAAGCTTCTTCATCTCCCAGTACTTACTGCAACCCACATCCTTCTGAATCTGCTTAGTGTATTCATCTCTTGGTCTCCCTCTACGATTTTTACCCTCCACGCTGCCCTCCAATGCTAAATTTGTGATCCCTTGATGCCTCAGAGCATGTCCTACCAACCGGTCCCTTCTTCTTGTCAAGTTGTGCCACAAACTCCTCTTCTTCCCAATTCTATTAAATACTTCATCATTAGTTATGTGATCTACCCATCCAATCTTCAGCATTCTTCTGTAGCACCACATTTCGAAAGCTTCTATTCTCTTCTTGTCCAAACTATTTATCGTCCATGTTTCACTTCCATACATGGCTACACTCCATACAAACACTTTCAGAAACGACTTCCTGACACTTAAATCTATACTCGATGTTAACAAATTTCTCTTCTTCAGAAACGCTTTCCTTGCCATTGCCAGTCTACATTTTATATCTTCTCTACTTCGACCATCATCAGTTATTTTGCTCCCCAAATAACAAAACTCCTTTACTACTTTAAGTGTCTCATTTCCTAATCTAATTCCCTCAGCACCACCCGACTTAATTCGACCACATTCCATTATCCTCGTTTTGCTTTTGTTGATGTTCATCTTATATCCTCCTTTCAAGACACTGTCCATTGCGTTCAACTGCTCTTCCAAGTCCTTTGCTGTCTCTGACAGAATTACAATGTCATCGGCGAACCTCAAAGTTTCTATTTCTTCTCCATGGATTTTAATACCTAATCCGAATTTTTCTTTTGTTTCCTTTACTGCTTGCTCAATATACAGAATGAATAACATCGGGGAGAGGCTACAACCCTATCTCACTCCCTTCCCAACCGCTGCTTGCCTTTCATGCCCCTCGACTCTTATAACTGCCATCTCGTTTCTGTACAAATTGTAAATAGCCTTTCGCTCCCTGTATTTTACCCCTGCCACCTTTAGAATTTGAAAGAGAGTATTCCAATCAACGTTGTCAAAAGCTTTCTCTAAGTCTACAATTGCTAGAAACGTAGGTTTGCCTTTCCTTAATCTTTCATCTAAGATAAGTCGTAAGGTCAGTATTGCCTCACGTGTTCCAACATTTCTACGGAATCCAAACTGATCTTCCCCGAGGTCGGCTTCTACTAGTTTTTCCATTCGTCTGTAAAGAATTCGCGTTAGTATTTTGCAGCTGTGACTTATTAAACTGATAGTTCGGTAATTTTCACATCTGTCAACACCTGCTTTCTTTGTGATTGGAATTATTATATTCTTCTTGACGTCTGAGGGTATTTCACCTGTCTCATACATCTTGCTCACCAGATGGTAGAGGTTTGTCAAGACTGGCTCTCCCAAGGCCGTCAGTAGTTCTAATGGAATGTTGTCTACTCCCGGGGCCTTGTTTCGACTCAGGTCTTTCAGTGCTCTGTCAAACTCTTCACGCAGTATTGTATCTCCCATTTCATATTTATCTACATCCTCTTCCATTTCCATAATATTGTCCTCAAGTACATCGCCCTTGTATAGACCCTCTATATACTCCTTCCACCTTTCTGCTTTACCTTCTTTGCTTAGAACTGGGTTTCCATCTGAGCTCTTGATATTCATACAAGTGGTCCTCTTTTCTCCAAAGGTCCCTTTAATTTTCCTGTAGGCAGTATCTATCTTACCCCTAGTGAGATAAGTCTCTACATCCTTACATTTGTCCTCTAGTCATCCCTGCTTAGCCATTTTGCACTTCCTGTCGATATCATTTTTGAGACTTTTGTATTCCTTTTTGCCTGCTTCATTTACTGCATTTTTATATTTTCCCCTTTCATCAGTTAAGTTCAATATTTCTTCTGTTACCCAAGGAGTTCTACTAGCCCTCGTCTTTTTACCTACTTGATCGTCTGCTGCCTTCACTACTTCATCCCACAAAGCTACCCATTCTTCTTTTACTGTACTTCTTTCCCCATTCTTGTCAATTGTTCCCTTATGCTCTCCCTGAAACTCTGTACAATCTCTGGTTCTTTCAGTTTATCCAGGTCCCATCTCCTTAAATTCCCACCTTTTTGCAGTTTCTTCAGTTTTAATCTACAGTTCATAACCAATAGATTGTGGTCAGAGTCCACATCTGCCCCTGGAAATGTCTTACAATTTAAAACCTGGTTCCTAAATCTCTGTCTTACCGTTATATAATCTATCTGATACCTTCTAGTTTGCTTAGCATCTCAGTAATGGTCTCTCGCCAGCTAAACGATACCTTGACGAAACGCGTCGTTCTTCGTTGGATCTTCTCTATCTCCTCTATCAGTCCTACCTGATAGGGGTCCCAGATAGATGAACAATACTCAAGAATCGGATACTCCTTAAGCTCAGATACTCCTTAAGATCATTTTTTTTTCAATAAACGGCAATGCGGGACGGCGTCAAGTGCCTTACTGAAATCAAGGAACACAGCATCAACCCGAGCGCCGTTGTCCCACTGCGCTGTGGATCTCATGGAGGAACAGAGCGAGCTGAGTTTCGCAGGATCTCTGTTTGCGGAATCCCTGTTGATTTTTGTAGAGGAGCTGTTCATTTTCTAGGAACGTCGTAATTCTTGAACATAAAACATGTTTCAGAATTCTACAACAGACTGACGTCAACGATATAGGTCTACAATTGTCTGGATCTGTCTTACGGACCTCCTTAAAAACGGGAATGACCTGCGCTTTTTTCCAGTCATTGGGTACCTTTTTCTGCGCAAGCGATCTACGATAAATTACTGCTACAAGGGGAGCAAGTTCTTTCGCATAATCTTTATAGAATCTTATAGGTATCGCATCTGGTCCTGAAGCCTTTCCACTACAAAGCGATTGTAGTTGCTTTTCAGTTCCGCGTTCGGTTATCTCAATATCTGCCATTTCGACGTTCGCGCCCGCATCTCGTGGTCGTGCGGTAGCGTTCTCGCTTCCCACGCCCGGGTTCCCGGGTTCGATTCCCGGCGGGGTCAGGGATTTTCTCTGCCTCGTGATGGCTGGGTGTTGTGTTCTGTCCTTAGGTTAGTTAGGTTTAAGTAGTTCTAAGTTCTAGGGGACTGATGACCATAGATGTTAAGTCCCATAGTGCTCAGAGCACGACAATTGGAAGGAGGGACAGTGTTAAGATCTTCCGCGGTGAAGCAACTTCGGATGATCGAATTCAGTATTTCCGCCTTCTCTCTGTTATCTTCCGTTTCGGTGCCGGTGTGGCCGCTGAGAGAATGAACAGATAATTTCGACCACTTATTAATTTTACTTGATAAAAATGACCCCGAAAGGTGGTCAATAGCTGAAGGCATGGTCATCGCACTGTGGAAGTAGGTTGACGCACAACATGGTCATCATAACATGGCGCAGCTATTCGACCTCGTTTATTTGGTCTGAGGAGTATAAACACGATCGTCTGGTGACTGATCCTGCGGAAGGACTACAACTGCTACAGTCCTCCATGTCGTCGCACACTCTAGCTAAAGAACTTCCCGAAAGGTGGTCAATAGTCAGAGGCGTGGTCATCGCTTTGTGGAAATAGCTTGACACACACAGTAGCCGTTATAACATAGCTTAGCTGTACGTGTTCGACTGGCTGCCTCGACGAGTATAAATACAACTGTCTGGTGGCTGACAATGCAGAAGGAATACCACTGCTACAATCCTCCAGGTTGTAGAACTCACAAGGGGAGGCCGCCAATTGTGAAATTCAGATTCGATACATACTGCGCATAATAAAAGCTCATGGCCAGAGTTGTAATGTGGCAAAGCGCCAAGATGCACTTGTCAGCCGTTGTCGAGAAAATCGACAGTTAAAAAAAACCGTTGCGGTGAAATACTGTCTACGAGTAATGATTTTCTACAGCCTCGTGGCGCAGCGGTAAGCGCTCGGGTTCGTAATCCGAAGGTCGCCGGATCGAATCTCGCGCCATGCAATTTATTTAATATTAGTTTTTTGTAATATATATATATATATATATATATATATATATATATATATATATATATAAACTAATAAACTATTAATGAATTGCTTATGCATGTTGGTGAATGCGGATCGCTCTCCAATTGTACCGCCTCCATTTTTACGTTTGTTTAACAGGGTGTACCAAAGCTCTCACGTCCGCACTGATTTTCGACGATGTTATAAGTTGCGCTAGGGACCGCATCTACCTTCTTTCGAAATTAGCAGGCAACTACGCTGTTATGCGGCGGCTCGTTTCGGCCCATTCAACAACTGTCCTTCAAGTGTAACGAGCGAGTAACAGAGTTTATATTTCATACCTGCCGCAGCAAATTTGTGTTCGTGGGGTCTCTATTCTAATTCGAACGTTTTACTTACGCTATATGCATTCGTTTTGCAATACCGTTTCTACGTCTTCCGTTAACTGTACGTGGTTAACATTATGAAGACAATTAATAACATTTGTGAAATACAACTTTGTTTGCGGAAAACATAATGATGTTCGAAGTCGCCAGTTTTTCCACGAAAAACGACTTTCAACAACTTATTATATCCATAATTGTTGCAACTGATTGCCGGGAATTATATATATATATATATATATATATGAATTACAAAAGACAAATACTAAAAAAAGGGTTCCATGGCGCGAGATTCGATCCGGCGACCTTCGTATTACGTACCCGAGCGCTAACCGCTGCGTCCCGACGCTGTAGAAAATTATTAATCGTAGACAGTATTTCACCGCAACGGTTTCTTTTAACTGACGATTTTCTCGACAACGGCTGAGAAGTGCATCTCGGTGCTTTGCCACATTACGCCTCTGGCCATGAGCTTTCATTATGCGCAGTATGAATCGAATCTGAATTTCACAATTGGCGGCCTCCCCTTGTCAGTTACCAAAAAGCAAGCTTCCCGGGAGGCTATCGGTAGGCGAAGGCATGGTTATTGCGTTGTGGAGGTAGGCTGAGGCGTAGAAGTGGTCATACGGTGGAGGGTGCTTGCATCAGCTAGGTCGTTGGCTGCAGTGTGTGGTGCCTGGAAATTGGTAATCACCTACCGGCATTGCTTTGTTCATTATAGTGCGATGAGTTTTATCAGAGCCACCGTAGGACACCAAGGGGACACTGTGGCGTGTCTCCTTTCTAATGCAGCGCTAGAATAGATAGTAATAGAAGTTAATCTGCTGGCCAGGGGAATGAACGTCCGCAAGTAGGTGCAAATTATCAAGTTCCAATGATATAGACAGAGTCTCATCAGAAGGCAATATATTACAGCAGGCTTCCTGGGACGCAGCACTGACAATCGATGATCTGTGGAAGAACACACTTGCAAAACATGCTAACGTCAAGCTATATCAGAAATTGAGAAGGCATCGGAGTTTAATTACAAGTATCGACCGTCATGCCAAATGAAACGAAGACTAGTGGTAGCCATTTGAGTTTATTTGGTCACAACAGAACTACTTTCTTCATGGCTATTATCTCGCCCCATGAAATTAATCACGTAGAGAACGTAAAACCTATGCTTACATTAAACCTCAATAATAGTGAATGCCAATATTGGATCAATTTGAAAGAAATGTACTCCGAAGAAATCAGATGGTTCAAATGGCTCTGAGCACTATGGGACTTAACATCTGAGGTCATCAGTTCAGTAGAACTTAGAACTACTTAAAACTAACTAACCTAAGGACATCACACACATCCATGCCCGAGGCAGGATTCGAACCTGCGACCGTAGCAGTCGCGCGGTTCCAGACTGAAGCGCCTAGAACCTCTCGGCCACAGCGGCCGGCGTACTCCGGACAAGGATAGGACCCTGGATATGGAGAAGAATGTGTAACTGAGGTTTGCACCAAATATGAAGAGCCACCTATCAGAAAATTTACGAAAATTAACAAACTCAGCAAGATTACGATAGAGTAAGCATGTAGCACGGATGGGTAATACACAGATATCGAAGAAGATTCCAACTGGGAATCCTAGAGGGCAAAGGGTGGCGTGGCCGACAGAAAAACAGATGGACAGATGGTGTCGAAGAAGATGCGAAGACCACAATGGACCTATGAGCCGCAGAAGAATGTTAGACCATCTTCGCAGAATCGGCTAGGAGAGGAATGTCGGGTAAACACAAACTACACTACATGCAGTTCTATATGAAGACGACTCAATACTGGTTGGAGAGCATGAAGATCAACTTCAGATGGAAGTTGTAGCAGATGGCATCAGAATACAAACAGGAATTGTGTACATGTAAAACTAAATATATGGCATTGCAGGGTATATAGCCAGGAACATCAAAATTAGTACAGAATAATAAAATCCTGGAGAAAGTTAACTATTGCAGATACCTCGGATTCCACATTACGTTTGAACATAACCATGACTCGGACCGGAAACGTAATAAAGTTACTTCCGATGTATGATGCGATTGTAAAACAGTAGCACATTAAAGTCAGAAAGAAAACCAAAATCTGTTCTAAGAAACCATAGCAGTACCACACTTACTTAAGGAGGTGGAGCCTGGGTGACAAGGAGACACCAAGAAAGGCAAATACTGGCTTAAGAAATGAGGTTTCTAAGATGAGTGGAAGGATGTACAAAAGATGTTGGTATAGGAGGTTAGGATATCATGAAAGATTTAGGAGTATAAAAAACAAAAAAAAAACGAAATATATGAGTAGAGAACGATTCATGGTGAAGGCTGTCAGTTATAAATGCACTGAAAGAAGAAGAGTAGAAGGACCATGCAAGAGCAAGAGATAGAGTACAGTAACGGACAGTTTGTCTTATACATCAAATGAAGAAGAATGAGAAGAAGACACTAAGTAGGAGAAGGGACAAGGAATAAAGACATGTGTTAAGATTTCAGGGAATAACTTCTCAGATACTGGAAAGTGTCGCAGAGGGCAAAACATGATGTGGAAGGTCGAGATTAGAATACATTCGACAAATAATTGAAGATCTTGAGAATAAGTATCTTCTGAGAACAGGAGATTAAAAAAGGTAGCGCCGGCCGTTGGTGGCCGAGCGGTTCTATGCGCTTCAATCTGGAACCGCGCGACCGCTACGGTCGTAGGTTCGAATCCTGCCTCGGGCATGGGTGTGTGTGATGTCCTTAGGGTCGTTAGGTTTATGTAGTTCTAAGTTCTAGGGGACTGATGACCTAAGATATTAAGTCCCATAGTGCTCAGAGCCATTTGAACCAAAAAAGGTAGCGGTCAAGCACTGTATACGAAAGAGATGAATGAGAGGTGTGAAAACGTGTTGAAAGATAGGGGATATTCCGAATGAATTGACAGTAGATGACAGTAGGTGGAACAAAGGACCGGAGGTAAAACTGATAGACAAGCGCACGGTAGAACTGTGATGTGGCCAAGGTGAATTTGCACTCAAAGTATTTAAAGCTCTTTCTGCGAGTCATGTGAGACGATTATGACATTATTTTATTAATAAAAATGTCTGCTTTAAGGAATGAAACGTTACCGGAACGGTCACGCCTTGATTTGAAGTATAAACGATCGCAAAAGCGAAGTAATGCAGAGGAGAATGCTTCAGCTCAAAAAATGGAAAAAAATTCTGTATAGGGTTTCGAAATTAGTGCCAACCTGCCACGTTCTCAAATTTTGGCCCCGACTTAGTTTTATTTATTTTCTGACCTACGTTAATGCTTTGGAGGGAAGATACATTCGTCAAACTATGATGTTATACAAACTGTAAACTTTGGAAACACTGAAACGTATTACTCAAAATTTCCCGACTTCAGGGAGGATAAGTTAAATAGATTATGATTCAGTTGCACGCTGTGCTTACGTATAATGTTTAGCAATAACTGCCCATCATCCTATTCACTAAACTTTCCTTGAATTTTTTTGTGTCTTTCCTAAATTCTAAAAAATTACTTGACCTAAGAAATTTTCCTCTAATGATGAGTTTCAGAAATGGGAGCATAAAAAGAAACCTGAAATGGCACTCGATGAAATGCAGTTACCGCAATGAACATTATGCAACGGAATAAACTATTGTTTTATTCAAGTGTTCCTATCTGTAAATATTCCGGATTTCAAAATCGAAACATATTTGTGGCCATAAATGAAATATTTTCTCGTGCTATAATTTAGTTTATGGCGAACGTTAGATATTCTATTAGTCATATGTACAGGCGGATAATTATTTTCTTGCTTTGCTAACGTAAATTATTCCAGAATTTTCGTGGCGTTATGGCTGATTATGGTACTTTCTGTGTTTTAATGCGTGGTCTAACTGTGTACTCTGTCAGTCAGAAACAATGATAGCATATATAGACAGATGGATTTATATGTCTGATCTACAATTGCTCCAATACAGGGTTTTCTATCTGATTAATTAAAAACCACACAGAGCAGGTTGTATAATACACATAATTTAGAACGTGTGCATTTCGTGGTTTTCCTGGCAAATATGGAAGTGTACGCGCAGAAAGCGATGGATGAATGAATCAACATAATGTTGTTTTCCTCCTACCAGACGACCACCAAGTCGCTAGCGATACTAAACAGAACAAGATAAGTTGCCTAGTTAATGTTTACATATGTCAGCTAAACCTTTTTTTACGCAGAAAGGAATCGGATCTATCGTACGATTACATTATCCATAAAGATGGAATATGTGACATGATCTAAATCGTGGTTTCAACTATAGGTTCGTTTGGAATTTTAATTTTCTTGTATGCAAGAAGGCTAGTACTGCAGTGGTCATCATGATGCGTCAGCCAAGAGTATCATCTGGAACGTGCTCACAGTAGGACAACAGGCAAAATAATCAGTCACGAAACCGAAACTTCACGCTGATATCATGTAACACTGCCTCTTGCTTGGATAATGACCTCAAATCGGTGAAACAGAGGGGCAGGTATGCCGGTACTAATGTTGATTAGATTCCGTAGAACTACAGAAGTGAGGGCATGTTGATTCTTACGTTTCATCCACTGTTCTCAGTAGTCCCACGAATTTTCCACTAGTTTAGTAACGGACGATTTAGCCGACCAACCGAGGTGCTGTAAGGTGCCTGATTGCTCGTAAAACTGGGAGTGTATACGCGCAGTCGTCTCAACAATGCTGTTGTCATCCTAGATGAAGGAAGTCTCCACAGTAAACTCATCCAGAAAATGAAAAAGTAAGGGCACAGTTGTTCACCGAAAACGTTGAAATAGCATCCTGGTTAATGATCAGGATTGCCCGCGTGGACCCAGGTCTTGAAAGAAAGATATTTGTAGAACATAACAGAACAGCATCCCCCTTAGCTACACCCACCACTCACGGCGCAATAAACGGCTCAGTGGGCCGCAGGTGTAATCAACGCCTTGGATCATTTCGATAGAGGCGACATTGCTACGCATTGGACCACACTAAACACCTATAGCCAGCTGCTGTCCAGTTTCTGTGCTGTTTGGCCCATTTAAGCCGTCGAGCTCTACATGCTGCTGTTACTAATGGACTATCGCGAGGTACGTGACTCCTTACGTCTGCAGTTTTTGCTCGGAAACTGGTTGAGATCGATCTGGATTCGCTGACAGCAGCATTTCCTGTGCGCTTTGAAACCGATTGTAGTTCCCAAGGCATGGCACACGCCAGCGGACGAGAATCTTTTTACGGTCAATAAGAACCACAAGAATCTTCATGACAGATATCACTAACGCGAGGATAAATTTCGAGAACGTTGTAGGAGGGCAGTAAATTCGAACCCTTCTTTTGAAATACTTGCTACAGTATGAGGTAGCGCGTTCTGGTGCTTTGTTCTGTACATGTTGCCCCTACAGCGGTTGCATGTGGTTGTGTATTCTGCAGAGTAACGAATATTCCACGAGATTCAACTTATGTTTCCTTTACTTCCTGCAGCGTTTCGTTTCTCGTATGTATTCTTCTCCAAATACAGTTCGTATCAGACTGGGGCCGAGTCGCTAGTTTACGTATACTTCCTATTCGTTAACGTCAGCCGCCTCGGAAGTAACGGAAATGTTTCGTTACTCGCCTGGTTTCTTTTCCGCACGTACATTTCGACTTGGTAGCTTTCGTATTCCGGAAAATATCTCATTCTCAACAGAGCAAGTCTTTAGTGTCGCGGAGTACTAAACATATTTTAACAGTAGTAGTGTTGTCTTTCTGATTACAATTTGCGACCGATTAGGGAAGAACTGGGAGTATTCGTAACACTCGGATTTCCTCGCTTCATACGGCGTTTGCGGCGGTAGGCCCATTGTTGGCTTTTCAGAGTCCAAAGCGGTAAACAGTGGCTTTCACTGGGATCCGCCAAGTGGCTGGAACACAATTGCAGGGAAATTGTAAATCCCACGAAAGGTATATATAAAAGTCAATGTAACGAATGATACAGCACATGAAAGACAGACTCTCAAGGCATTTTTTAACGTGATGTTGGCATGTTAGTTTGGAAAACCATCTACAGTTCCTGAAAACTGCGGCCGCTAACTCGTCGTTACTGTATTAGCCACCGCAGCCGCCGGACTTGACACTTTGAGATTTTTACATCGAGGACAGCGTTTACGTTTCACCTTTGCCACAGAGCGTTGAAGACATGCGACACCGCACCGCAGCAACTGTTCTTACCGTCGCTCCTGTATGCTAGATCGTGTGTGCGCAGAACTCGACTACGGATCAGATGTGGTCCGTGTGACGAAAGGTGCACACATGGAACATAAAAACTGTAATATAACATTAAGAGCTTATCTTTCACAACTGAACCATTCGTTACGTTGTTCCTGGCCAATTACCTGTACAGATTTTTTTCAAATATTTTATGGAATTTATAATTACCGTGTACTACCGCGGTATTCCCCTTGCCTCGCTCTCTCTGCAGAGGCCGGCCGTCGTATGCCAGAATTACCGTGTCTACCTGTCGTGGCCTACGTGGGGCAGTGGCGTGGCGATACGATTTCGGATTATTTTATACGACAAAGAGTTCAACTATTGCGACAACACCTGTTACCGTTTATGGTAGTAGAGGCTAGGGACTTTACGTCTGTAATATGTAGAAGAGAAAAATCTGTTCAGGAAATAGAAGCCAACCACCTGGTGTATTCACGAGCACGTTTATGCCGAAAACTTGACAGGTTAGCAAAGTAATAGTTGTGTTTCACGTCGACATCAGTAATGACTCTCAGTAACGAGACTAGCGTGTAACGAATGCCTTGTAACAAGTATTTGTTCCGAAAGTATCGAATACATACGGTACAAAATTTAGTCGCTACTTGAAAGCCTTGGACGGCACACATACTGTGAGACCAATGATCGTCAGATGGTTGACAACACCGTTGTAATGAATGCTTTGTAACAAGTGTTTGTGACGAGAGTATTGTCCGCCTCCGGTAGCTAAGTGGTCAGCGCCACAGAATGTCAATCTTAAGGGCCCAGGGTCGATTCCCGGCTGAGTCGGAGATTTTCTCCGCTCAGAGACTGGGTGTTGTGCTGTCCTAATCATCATCATTTCATCCCCATCGACGCGCAAGTCACCGACGTGGCGTCAAATCGAAAGAGTTGCACCCGGCGAACGGTTTACCCGACGGGAGGTCCTACTCGCACGACATTTATTTTGTTTTACGAGAGTATCGGATACATACAGTACAAAATTTAGTCGTTACTTTCATAGCCTTAGACGACACACCTACTGTGAGACCAATGATCGTCAGGTGGTTGAAAACATAGTTGCTTTTTTTTCCCTTCTTGGATTAAACTGTAGAACGTCGGCTGGAAATATATCTTCTCAAGATCATTAATGCGAAGGAAAACTGATAAACGTTTAGCGTTTTAGCTTTGCACGTACTAAGGAGTTAATAACACCAGTTTCTTCCGAATAAAAGTCCAGTGTCTTAGCCACTACACCATTCGCCGAAGAAACGGTGCTTGTAAAGCGAGAAGATAGCTGAAAGATCTATAAATATGTGCGGTTGTGGTATTACACCTTGCCTGCCCAGTGCTTCCGCTGATAAATGGCACCCAATGAAGGCAATGGCACAACGTGAGGTCGTGGTAGCGTATAACTCGTTATGCTTGCAGACGTGGCTCAAGCAGTCACTTCGGATGTGGATTAACCGAAGCTTGTCACGGGGCTGTAAGGGGACAAGGAGGGCGGTACCACAATCATAAGGAAGGGAAAAGTCCAAATTAGACTCCATAATTGAGATATGTTTCGCATCCCGTATTTACAAGGCAACATTAAGCGAATATTAATACTGAAATAGGGAGGAAATAGTTTCCTGTATCAGGAAGAAGTATTTGATACCAAGTTCACAGGTCATCGAGACTAAGCTAGAATATGAGTTACGGAAGTGGAATTAATGATGCCCCTGCCAGACGTGCGAGAGAAAGAGGAGCAAAAGTGAGAATTATGACGTGTTACCGAGCCTGTGGTCCGTATCGTTTCGACGCGTTGTGCCGACGACGTCTGCCAGTCGTCAGCGATGTCGTCTCTGCTCGTTACGGACACTACGTGTTGACTTCTCCAGAAGAGCGACAACCCTGATGCGTCCTCTAAACCCTTTAGTGACCAAATTATTTCCAGAAGTTGTAGACTTTTTATGAGACCTTTATTGGGCTAAGAAACCATTCATAAAATCATAGTTTAAATCTTGAAAGTGAGAGTTTAGCCTACGAGTATAAAAAAATTTGTGGGAACTATTGTTCCCACCGAACTCTGGAGTAACTTCACTTGCAAATTAAAAAAAATGTATATCCTGTATTTTTAGTACAAAAAGCATGTTAAACATTACATTTATAGTTTTATTAGTTCATATTGTCCTTTGAGTTCACTAAGGTGATCTACTATGGAACTTAGAGAAGCATGGTGCTACACACAAAGGTACACGACTGTTGTTACACATTATTTTTGTTATCTTTTCTTTGTTCTTGGTGCTACATTGGCGGCATCTTCTATTTGTTGTACCTTTTGTAGGTAAATGAGTTCCAACTTTCTCCAGATGAACTTCATCTTGTACTCCAGACACAATTCTTTTTGGTGTTTGAAAATGAACGGGCCTTCCTCTTCGCCTATCTTCTGCATCTTCTGGTAAAGCGTACAAAATTCTGAAAACCTCATCTGGCGTCAGTCCATACATTCTAAAGAATAAGAAACAAACAATAACTCCGATGCTGATTGCATAGCCATATGCATTGCACTCCACACAGGTTCAGTGGGAAAAATAGTTCCCACTAACTTACCTTGTATTATTTACATAATTTTCAGTCAAATCAAGCAAATATACACGAATACAATCTCCCTCGTAAATATAAAAGTAGATAAATACGACACAAGTCGTTTCACACCCAAAAGGAAAGCACACTGTACAAAAAACGTTGTAGCGGTCGAAACAGTGGCTCGTTTTCACGCGGAAACTGCGCTTCTGCATTGATTGACTAACAAGGTAGAAATACAACTACTTTCGCACACCCGTTGACAATCTAGTTTTACTTAGCATACTCTGATAGAGATGACAGCACAAGTTAGAAATGGTAAAACAGGTTACCACTGAACTTACAGCGAAAACAAATAAGTGGGAACTATAGTTCCCACTGGTCACTAAAGGGTTAAAAAACCAAGTCCCTGCTAAAAAACAGCAGATTTCCAGGCTAGGCACTGTTTTCTGCTGCCAGCTAAACCGCTGTTCGTACAGGAAGCTGTGGGTCTTAACAGCGAATACATCTACGTCTACATCTACATCTACATTTATACTCCGCAAGCCACCCAACGGTGTGTGACGGAGGGCACCTTACATGCCACTGTCATTACCTCACTTTCCTGTTCCTGTCGCGTATGGTAACTGTTACCAGTGTTTTTTCCGCTATCATATAACCATACAATAAAGGATCCTTCTTTCTATGTATTCGCAATACATTACATTTGTCTATGTTAAGGGTCAGTTGCCACTCCCTGCACCAAGTGCCTATCTGCTGCAGATCTTCCTGCATTTCGCTGCAATTTTCTAATGCTGCAACTTCTCTGTATACTACAGCATCATCCGCGAAAAGCCGCATGGAACTTCCGACGCTATCTAATAGGTCATATATATATATATTGTGAAAAGCAATGGTCCCACAACACTCCCCTGTGGCACGCCAGAGGCTACTTTAACGTTTGTAGACGTCTCTCCATTGAGAACAACATGCTGTGTTCTGTTTGCTAAAAACTCTTCAATCCAGCCACACAGCTGGTCTGATATTTCGTAGGCTCTTACTTTGTATATCAGGCGACAGTGCGGAACTGTATCGAACGCCTTCCGGAAGTCAAGGAAAATGGCATCTACCTGGGAGCCTGAATCTAATATTTTCTGGGTCTCATGAACAAATAAAGCGAGTTGGGTCTCACACGATCACTGTTTCCGGAATCCATGTTGATTCCTACAGAGTAGATTCTGGGTTTCCAGAAATGACATGATACGCGAACAAAAAACATGTTCTAAAATTCTACAACAGATCGATATCAGAGATATAGGCCTGTAGTTTTGCGCATCTGCTCGACGACCCTTCTCGAAAACTGGATCTACATGAGCCCTTTTCCAATCATTTGGAACCTTCCGTTCCTCTAGAGACTTGCGGTACACGGTTGTTAGAAAGGGGGCAAGTTCTTACGCTTACTCTGTGTAGAATCGAATTTGTATCTCGGCAGACCCAGTGGAATTTCCTCTGTTGAGTGATTTCAGTTGCTTTTCTATTCCTTGGACACTTATTTCGATGTCAGCCATTTTGTCGTTCGTGCGAGGATTTAGAGAAGGAACTACAGTGCGGTCATCGTCTGTGAAACAGCTTTGGAAAAAGGTGTTTAGTATTTCAGCTTTACTCGTGTCTTCCTCTGTTTCAATGTCATTATCATCCCAGAGTGTCTCGATATGCTGTTTCGATCCACTTACTGATTTATCGTAAGACCAGAACTTCCTAGGATTTTCTGTCAAGTCGGTACATACAGTTTTACTTTCGAATCCACTGAACGCTTCACACATAGCATAGTACTGAGGGAATTCTCCAGATCTGTTAGTCTGCCATTACCTAGCTGGGCCTAACCGGCAACAACATCCCATGAATGTATCCCTACACTGCTGCCGTTCTTCTCTAAACCGAGAGCTCTTCTACAGGTGACGGCCATCTTGATGGCCACCAAAAATTACTGTTTGAAGGGACTGCTTTAAAGTTAAATTGAACCAAAACTACTCCTGCGCGGAGGGGATAATGTTACGTACTGCCCATCTCTTTCTCATTGAGGGGGCACACACAAAACTGGGAGGCACCGTACTCACTCATTTTAATTTGCTGATAAAGTAAATGCAATACCATCTCTTTCTCATCTGAGAGTCACACAGAAAACTGGGAGGCATGGTACACACTTTACTTTGCTCATAAAATAACTGTAATATCACAGGTAGATGACAGGTGAAGAGAAATGGAAGTCTTAAAAGTATGCTGTGGGACGCGAAATGTTGTAAATAAGTCGGTTTGTTTATTTTGTATCCGAATATCTGAATGGTACCGACTACTTTGTCTTACCTTTCTTCGACACATCGAGCGACGGTGCGCTACGGACATCGGAGCCGCAACCCTCCTCCCTCCAGTACACAAGTGGCAGCCGGCAGCCCGCAGCCACTGCCACCGCCGCCTCTCGGCGCCGGCACCACAAAAGGCTGCAGTCGACGCGCGCACCCACCACGACGCCGTCCTTTGTTTCGCGCCGAGGTGCCCGCAGCAACAGCAGCCGCACGGAGCCACGTGCCACACGCGTGCTCCCGCGCAGTGTAACCGAGCGGCTGACCCTGCCCTTTCAGACGCGAACTGATCCGAGCAAGAACTCTTTGTGCTCTCTCATCCATAAGCTGGGGTAGTCTCTGCGTTCCCACATTAAAGGCAAAATAACAATATAGAACAGCTATTCATTTCTCTTCACTGTCGTGTTTTATGATTTTTCACGTTATTTCAACAAAGACTCGCTCCTTTCACAATGGATCTTCCCCTTTAAAGCTTTAAACTGAAGTGAAGTAGCGTAAAGGCTCCCTACCATCCCCCCCCCCCCACACACACACACCAACACACACACACACACACACACATACTAGTCTACTTCACCCCTTTCTCGTTTAATATTCGTCGTCGCTTTATCTATTCGTTTCTTCAGATCAATATAATGGTTCAAATGGCTCTGAGCACTACGGGACTTAACATCTGAGGTCGTCAGTCCCCTAGAAGTTAGAACTACTTAAACCTAACTAACCTAAGGACATCACACACATCCATGCCCGAGGCAGGATTCGAACCTGCGACCGTAGCGATCGCGCGGTTCCAGACTGAGGCACCTAGAACAGCTCGGCCACAATGGGCGGCTCAAACCAATATAGAAAAGGGTTCAAATGGCTCTGAGCGCTATGGGACTTAACTTCTGAGGTCATCAGTCCCCTAGACTTAGAACTACTTAAACCTAACTAACCTAAGGACAACAGACACGTCCATGCCCGAGGCAGGATTCGAACCTGAAACTGTAGCAGCAGCGCGATTCCGGACTGAAGCGCCTAGAACCGCTCTGCCACAACGGCCGGCTCAGTATAGAAAACACAGTCCAAACCACCAATACTTCCTTCAATAACGTCTTTTTTCGTTGTTTTGAAACAGAAGAAGAAGATTACTTGCAAGGAGCAAGTGAATGATTCGCTGGGGTAAACAAATGAACTCGAGAGCCACTGTTAATAGTTTATTAATGCCACAAATACCGAAGTTGACAGAAGCTGTGGTGTAACTCTATTCTCGCTTTTACAGCAGTCTTTTTAACAAGGAAAAAAATTTTTTTGCGAAGCCACATTATTTATAAAATTACAATGAAAGTTTCCAAGCAAATAAGTGTCATAATTTTACTTAAATGTTTTCTACAGTTACTTTCGCCAAATAAACGAAACAAAAGCTGGAAGCCCAGGTTTACAGGTGAACAAATTACATTGCAGCGAAAAACACCTAAACCAAAATTCTTATACAAACGGCGATTACAGAATCCAACGCAAAGGGGAGCCACTTTTGAAAATGCAGTTTGTCCACTGGTGAACAAACTTAGTTTGATATGGGATGATGTAGTGATATTCAGGGAAATTTTTCGAATGGCGGCAGCATTAGAGCAATGACATTAAGGAAGTGGTCTGAGAATTTGCGCCGCACTAGGCCTCCAACCCGGATGCTCTGGTTTTCTAGAACGGTTGTCTTCACAGCATCGGCCATTAAAGCGCAGTTTTCAGCCGACCCAGATTCCTACTCGTCATACGCCAACGCGACGTCTCTTGTCTATATACCCCTCGGACGCGGCGTGACACTTGTTCCTGCGAGCGGAAATAATACCTGATGCATTTCCACTGAAGGAATTGTGTTTGGCCTCAAGCTTTTAGAAATGTTACATACATATATACGAGGGGCGTTCAGAAAGTAAGCTCCGATCGGTCGCGAAATGGAAACGACTATGAAAATCCGATAAAGCTTTGCACAGATGTGTTGTGTAGTGTCTCTAGTATAACCCCAGTTAGCATCACGTCGCTCTTCTCATTTCTGAGCTCGCAGTGAGTGCGTAAAGATGCCTAGAAAATAGTGTCTGGGCCTGGTGAGAAATTTCGCCTGAAGCTACGCAGCTAACATTACATAACTGTCGTGCTGTTTCGTCTTCATGACAATTCTCAGCCGCATTCTGCAGGGGCAATGAAGATGCTCCTGCATCGTTTTCAAATGGAAATGTTAGATTACCCACAATACAGTCCGCAATTGTCTCCCCCTGAGTTTCATCTCTGGTCACATGAACCGCTGTCTTTGAAGACAACATTTTGACACAGACAACGAGGTGTAGGCCAGCGTGGAGAATTGGCGGAAAGCACTGGCGGCTGCCTTCTATGATGAGGCTATTGAAAAGTTGGTACAACGCTATGACAAAAGTCTAAGTCAGAACGGCGACTATGTAGAGAAGTAGCTGAAAGGTGTAGCTAATTGTTACAAGTAAAACATTTCTGATGTTCATTGTGGTTTCAATTTGGCAATCAATCGGAGCCTACTTTCTGAACAGGCCTCGTATGTATGTCCGACAGAACAGACACCACACACACACACAAACACTGTTGTGAATTGGCAGGAGCCAATTCACGGAGTTTGGAGGAAGCCGAAAGCCACGCGTTTAAGCTCACGCAGGCTGGCGTGAGGTCTGGAAAATGACAAGGAATTATAGTAGCCAAAAATAGTACATAGCTTCTGGAATACTTAACTTTAATCCATAATTGGAGATCATCGCTCTTGTTGATACATTAATAACAATCTCAGTATAAACTGGTAATGGCGCCTTGCTAGGTCGTAGCAAATGACGTAGCTGAAGGCTATGCTAAACTATCTTCTCGGCAAATGAGAGCGTAATTGTCAGGGAACCTTTCCTAGCAAAGTCGGCTGTACAACTGGGGCGAGTGCTAGTAAGTCTCTCTAGACCTGCCGTGTGGCGGCGCTCGGTCTGCAATCACTGACAGTGGCGACACGCGGGTCCGACGTATACTAATGGACCGCGGCCGATTTAAAGGCTACCACCTAGCAAGTGTGGTGTCTGGCGGTGACACCACACACACATTTATATGCAACATTAAAATCATGCATTATCTGACTTGCTCTACACAGTCCTACAATGAGATCCCATCAAAACCCGTTTTACACCTGCAAAAAGAACTTTCAGAAGTAGCAAATGCAACACATAGCATTTTGTCCTCTAGCACGAATGATGCGTCTCCCATGGCCTGCGCCGGCCGGGGTGGCCGAGCGGTTCTAGGCACTACAATCAGGAAGCACTCGACCGCTACGGTCGCAGGTTCGAATCCTGCCTCGGGCATGGATGTGTGTGATGTCCTTAGGTTAGTTAGGTTTAAATAGTTCTAAGTTCTAGGGGACTGATGGCCTCAGAAGTTGAGCACTATGGAGCGCTGATGCAGCCCTTGGCCTGCTGCCACTCATCTCGCTGCTGGTGGACGTTGACTGCGCTCCCACCAAATACTCTCCTGGGGCACTGATCGGTGCGGTACATTGGCCTCAGTAGTGACGTCATTTTGGATTGGTCTAAGTTGCTATTCTGTAAGCTTCTCACACATTTTACCGATCGGTCCACCCGCCGATTTTCCAACAACTGCACCGAGACGTTGCTAGGTTTCAGTATGGCCACTCGTTCGGTTTGGTGTGATTTGTTTACAGCTACAATTTTTTACTTTAGAGGTATTGAGTGGGTTTAGTTTCGGATTTAGCTATTACGTTTAACTGAAGAATCAGCAAGATGCATGCGAGTGGACAGTGAAGTCATAATAGACTGTTATCTTTTGTTAGAATTATGATTTTGTATTGTTCCTGTGAATGACTGTAACATCAAAACACATTTTCGGTCAATATTCTCACAAAATACCTGTTATTTTATGTAATTAAGAGTTTAAAAATCATTAAATTTCAAGATGTCAGCTCTATTCCGCACCTACGTGAGTTCTAGGTGAAATTAGTAGTGACTTCGCGTACTTTTTCCCGCAAATGGTTTAGTTATTAACTAAGTACTTTTACAACTTTTAAGTAATAATGGAATGGAATTTTGTGAAGCCCGATAGTAGAAAAATTTCATGCATTTATGGCTCACACCTGCATTGTTGGGCAGTCAGCCTACATCCCTCTTCATTTAAACGAACAAGAATGGAGTAGTTGCTAAGTAGTGGCCAAAAAAGACATAAAAATTTTAAAAATAAAGATATAAATAAAAAATAGAAAAAAATAAGTAAAAAATAAAAATAAAAAATAAAATGCAATGAAATAAAATAAAAAATATAAAAATGCGGTTAAGGCAATAGACTGTACTGAACGTGTAGGCTCTCCGAAAACAAGGCTGCTCGATGTATTTCGCCTACCGACCTGATTCGCAGAGCGGCCGAAAGATACAGAAAAGTGTCCCTGATGGCTGCGTTGTCTCAGAGACTCCTAGGACCACTGTAAGACGGCAATGGCACTGCATAGGGTACGCGCCAAGCGGGATTTTGAAACATGTCAGAAGATCAGGCACAGTTTCTTAGCCGATCACTGGAAAGTCATAACATATGGAACAACAAACGAAATCTAACTGACCAAAAACATCAGGACACTCTTATGCAATGCAGAATTGGCCACTATATGTCACGGCTCCTACATAAAAGGACTTTTAAAGGAGGCAATGAGGTGTGGACAGTAGAGAAGAAGTACTAGCAGAATGAGTCGATGAGGAGAGCTCAGTGACTTCTAAAGTGGGTCGGCCGGTGTGGCCGAGCGGTTCTACGCGCTTCAGTCTCGAACCGCGCGACCGCTACGGTCGTAGGTTCGAATCCTGCCTCGGGTATGGATGTGTGTGATGTCGTTAGGTTAGTTAGGTTTAAGTGGTTATACGTTCTAGGTTACTGATGACCTCAGATTTTAAGTTCTATAGGGCTCAGAACCATTTGAACATTTGAACTTCTAAAGTGGAACAGTAACCGGATGTCACCTGAGTAAGAAATCCATCAGCGGCACTTCAACACTGCTGAAGCTGACCAAGGCAACTATTGGTGATGTGATTGTGAAGTGGAATCGCGAAGGAACGACCACAGTCAAACCCAGACCAGGCAGATATTATACGCATAAGGACGTGGGTTGTCGAACACTGCGAATGTTGGCGGTAAGACATCGTGTGAAATCAGAAAAATGGATCGCTCTTGAGTTTCAAATTGTTACGATGAAGCCACCTAGCACAGGACTATGTGAACGCAGTTAACAAGAATGGTGTACAAAGGTACTTCACCTCCTCACGTTTATGTAGCGACGATACTGGACATTAGATGCTGTAAACGAGTAATTTGGAGTACCGTATCACGCTATGCTCCATGGAAATACGATGGAAATGCTTGCAGTTGGCAAATGGCAGGAACACGTTACCTTCTGTCACGGGTAGTGTCAACAGTAAGGTACATAGGAGGTGGTGTTACGGTATGGAAATGTTTGTTGTCATCAAAGTGTGGTACCCTTGTTGATCTCAAGAAAACGCTAGAATTAGTTAGCAGACCGACTTCACTCCACATGCCAGTGACGAATATCCTCCGGCTTCGGCTCTTGAGGAAGAATGTTCTGCCATTCTTCCACAGATATTTGGACAGCTCTTGAAAATGCCGCAGAAGAGTTCAGAGCGTCATAAAGGCGATGGGTGAACACACCCCATATTAATGACTACTAATAGGTGTCAGAATACTTTTGCGCAGGTAGTGTGTAATCTTTATTCTTGGCATAAAGAGAGTGATACTTTTGTGGTCTGATTTAAATTAACAGGTGTCTGATCTTTAAGGTTACTTTCGACCTTGTGCAGCGGGGCGGGTTATAAAAGTTTGCTTGCTTACTCGTTCGTCGTACCGTTCACTACAAAAGTTCCACCTTCCTCAGTACGGCGGCAGATCACGAGCCCGTTTCTCCGCATACGTATGTGCGGCGCTGACGACGTAAAAGCAGCGTTGTAGGAAACGCTGTCAATACTTATGTTGCAAAGTCTGCGTAAACTCTGATAGCAAGCTATCCTTTAAATTCTTATAATACTTTTCGGGCGGAAAGTGGTTGCTTCGTTCTCTCAGTAAAATGTCAAAATTCTGAAACGAATCTTTTATTCCATTTTAGTTAAAAATAAACTTGCCATCAGCCCTCATGTAATTAGTGAACAAGTCATTGTCCTCAGTTCACAGTTCATGCTGCCCAGTGCACATGAAAGGCAGCCAGAAATGTACTTGAGTCCAACCCGAAGAATTATGCGATTTCAGTCAATACTCTGCTACTATATCTGAGTTTCACATTAAGTCCTTTTCAGTGGATTTATGTTAAAGAAATTGCTCGCCAAATATTTCACATACGGATACGAAACATGCCACACGGAATTTTACAAAGGCCGAAAGTTGTTTCCAGCAAAGCAATTCTAGAACTTCTGAACTTCACAAAACTGTCCGTAAATGCAACTACTTCTACGGCAACACAATCTGGACGTGAAACTCCAATAACTTCTTCATTTTACACATTATGCAGAGGGACACGTTCAACATGACCTGCACGTTCAGTAGCTACTCAGCGACTCTCCAGGATGCTGCGTCTGCCACAGCATAACTACCAATCAGTGCGTGGGAAATGCTTTACTCTGATTGGTTGATCAAAATGTCCAGCCAATCAGATCAATCGCTCGATATCATTCTCGCGCGAAAACTGTCCTACGCCAGTCACTATTCCCAGTCGCATTCACGTCATTTCAGTATGCAAATATTCATATAATGTTCAACAAAACCAAACGAAAAGAAAACTAATCTGGAAATTTATTTAGAAAACTATTACTCTGCAAATGGCTATACTGGTGGCCTTCTTACAAAAGCAAAAAAATGTTTCGAATGGCTCTGAGCACTATGGGACTTAACGTCTTTGGTCATCAGTCCCCTAGAACTTAGAACTACTTAAACCTAACTAACCTAAGGACATCACACACATCCATGCCCGAGGCAGGATTCGCACCTGCGACCGTAGCAGTCGCGCGGTTCCGGACTGAGCGCCTAGATCCGCGAGACCACCGCGGCCGGCTTACAAAAGCAAGTACTCTTAGACATACGTCATCAGCAATGAGGGGAAAACACGACTAGCCCACTACACAGTTACGTAATGTCATACAGTATACAATATTAAATTTCTACGTACGTCCCACTTACACACTCTCACTCATTCTCATTCATTCCACAGCAACAAAACAAATAGATATTAAATAAATAATAATCTTATCTGGATTTTATATAACGAAAATGAAAAGTAGTTAACGTTTTTAATATGAAAATCCAAATAAATTGACGTGACATTTTGTGAACTCCAGTAATGATTTCAAATGATACAGAAAGACAAACTGTTATTATTCCAAATTGAGTATTTTAGTCTAAGTGTCGCTTTGGGGTGTTTTAGATAATTTCCTCTATCTCCGAAGCTATAACAGATAGAAGGCTGAAATTTTTGTACCATATTCTCTTGAATAGCAAAAGCCGATGTGTCACCTTTAAACAATATTAAATAATATTTAATATAGTTTATTTAGATTCTTATGGGTTTGAATATTCAGTCGCAGGAAGTGACACAGATACCGCTTCCCACGGCTAGCATAGCGACAGGTGCGAATGAGTCACTGCCAAGACACAACTGGCTGTCTCCTTCACAGGCAACGGCTCAAATGCTACGGGCTGTTCTGCAAAGTAGCTAACTGCAATAAAGCTATCGCGTATTGACTCACGACGTTACACTTGTGGCAACAAGTGTTGTCTGCAGGCAGTCGTCATAGCGTTCTGCTGTTTGCAGCGATATAAAATCGCTTTAAGGTCTCTATTTCCTACAACCTCACGTAAAAAACCTATAATTTTTGTATAGTATAGATCTCTGTAGTATCTCCAAGTATGTCAAAAATATGACCTCAATGTTAATTAGGGCTGAGCTATCAATGTTAATTAGGGCTGAGCTACGTTCTTTTAAAATGTGCGGTATTTTCTCGTCCAGAGCTTCAAACGTACCAGTACCAGCCAAATCTCAAGCAATATTGAACTCACGGACACCTTCTTCTCAGGCTGATAAATAACTTGAGCAGCAATCGATCTTTCCAAAGTTCCATTTCGTATTGCGTTTGATTTGTGCTTCGCCGGCCGCGGTGGTCGTGCGGTTCTAGCCGCTCAGTCCGGAACCGCGCGACTGCTACGGTCGCAGGTTCGAATCCTGCCTCGGGCATGGATGTGTGTGATGTCCTTAGGTTAGTTAGGTTTAAGTAGTTCTAAGTTCTAGGGGACTGATGACCACAGATGTTAAGTCCCAGAATGCTCATAGTCATTTGAACCATTTGATTCGTGCTTCGGAAAACGGAGGCTTTTTGAAGTATGAGGCTACTACAACTCATTCACTTATCTTCAAAGTTCTATATTTTCCAAAATATTACATGTGGAATCATTGATATATGAATAGAACGATGAACTCAACGAGTGTGCATTTTGCCACCAGTTGGCGTCAAGAATGATGACAATGAAAGATAAGAGATTTTGTGTGTTGAAATATGCGCGATGCTTATTTCTTACCAAAGTGCAGCGTTCATTCAGAAGGGATTATGGAAAATCATCATGAAATTCCGGTACATGAACGAGACTCGCTAACGGTCAATGTATCCTATGCAGTGTCACAGACGAAGCTGTTTAGGCCGTTTTTCTTCTGTGAGAAGGCTGTGACAGGTACTTCGTAACCTGAATGTTTCAGCTATTTCCACTCCGAAAATTTCATGTTACAACAAGACGAATCATTTCCACATTGGTTCATCGATGTTTATCACCACCTAAACGACGAGTTTCCGCATCGCGTAGTGATGAAGATGTAATGGATCTGTTCTCTTAGCCCTCTAACCTTGTTTGACTTTTTCCTTTGGAGTTACATTAAGGATCGTGTTTACGCGACCCTGCTACCAGAAACACTGGAACGGCTCAGTAAACGCATAAACGTTGCAGTAATGACAACTGTTGCCACCTAAGGTGTGGAACGAACTCGACTATCACCTGGACGTGTGTCGTGTGACCAGAGAGGCAGGTGTAGAACGTTTGTGGAATGCAAAATGCAAAACTGATGAGGTTACGGTTGTTTTTATGGATCAATGATATTTTTACATGATATACTTTGTCTGTGTATACCTCATAGATAGTGTGAAGTTTAATATGAGCGTGCATTTTCTCCTATGTGCTACTCTGTCGACTCACTGACAATTGGCAGGCACAATGCTTTATGCAGCGGAGGTGGGAACAGTGTGGGTGCCACAGATGCCAGGCTGACAGTGGTTGTATTGGTGATTGGAGCAGTCTAATCTACTAAAGCACGCTATAGCAGCCGAAAACAAGGCACAAGCATCTACATACAAGGCAGAGAGATGTCTGATGCAGCTGTTGCTCTACAGTCAGGTCATAACGTCTTTCTGATTTTCTTTCAAACTACTCAACTGCTACCCCTTTTAATGCCCTCCAGTACTTCCCAAGACTTCTTGTTCTACTTTTTTCTAATTCTGCTACTTCTGTTTCTTTATTTCTTCATCTTCTTCTTCCCTACCTACTTCGCTCTCCCTCTTTCTGTCTTCTTCACTTTTTCTCGTGTCACAAAATTGAATGTCCCAAAGAAACAGCGCCTCGTGCGTGTTACCCAGCTGCCATGCCCTAGTTATACAGCTAGTAGAGTGCACACTGTTATGAAATAATAAGTCGAGAATGCGGCAGCAGCGAGAGGAAACCTCATCAGCAGATAGTGCTCTTTCTCCTTTGGGTATGCCTCGTGATACTCCTCAAATATTCGATCTGATGGTACCTCACAAGTGCACAGTTTGTAGTATTCTTGACATATGCTTCCGTTCTCTAGTGAGCACTACAAAACACTGTATTGCGGATACTCTCGGCGAAGTTATGGAAAGTATTAGGGAGATATTGGCTTTCGGAAGCTTCTAGCTTAGTACGGGGGTGGGGAGGGCGAAAACTTATCTCAGCCCGTTAGAGCACTGTTCCGCGGAAGAAGAGGTCCAGATTCTTATCCCGGACCGGCATACATCTGTAATTCTGGACAATGTTCCCAAACCTAATTCAAGAGGTGTTTCAGTTGATTAGAACTGTTCTACTAATATCGTCATACAGATACTGGGGGTGTATGTTCGGACAATGTCTTATTTATGAAATAACCGAACGTCTTTGTGATTCTTCTTAGTTCCTTGGAAATATGTCGCAGTATGTTGTTCACATAACCATAAAAATTTATGATTCGTTAGAAATATATCGGTCCAGTTGTTCGTCCTGCACTAACTAAACGCCACCTGTACACTGCGACGTCATTGAGATCCCCCTTCATGTAAATGATGAGGTTTTTCTGAATTGCAGCGTCGAACTGTTGTACAGCTTCATGTATTCTGATAAAAGCAAACATGCAGCTTGAGAGGAAATAGCACTGCAGAAGCAAAATCTTCTTCATCAACAGGCTGCAATACCAGATTCAGTAGTGAGCACGTCGATTGTGCCTTTCCCTGACCATGACGCTTGCTCCTCCGGCCGGGACCTTTCCGACGGCTGTTGCAGAGTGTCTGATTTTATACGTTACACGCCAACGGCATGGAGCATGGAGCATAAAACGTGATTCACCGGAAAAGGCCACCTGTCACAAAGGGCACCTGTCACCGTAAGTGGACATCCAGTTGCGTTCGTCGGCGATGATCAGCAGCCACCACGGGTTCATACTGAGGAGGCCGATGCGCAGCAGCGTTCGCCGGAAGATTGTTCAGGAGACACGGTTGGTTGCCCCTTTGTTTATCTGGGCGGTTAGTTGCTGAACAGTTGCACGTCTATTCACCTGTGCACATCTCCGCAGCCGTCGTCTATCCCTGTCACTTATGGCCCTTGGTTCACGACACTTGCCTCGGAGCCATTTTGCCAAGCATGATATATTTTCACCATGGTGGCACGCGAACGGTTTACAAAGTTAGCAGTTCCGGGATTATGTTCGCCATTGACCCGAAAGCCAATAACCATGCCCTTTGGGTCGTGAGATAAATTGCTCTGTTTCCGCATTACGAGAACGACTGCAGTGTCTGCTTCCCCTCCCTCCCCCTCCTCCATCCCATCCCCGCCCCCCCCCCCCCCCCCGGCCAGCGACACGCTTTACATACCTTTCACTGCTAGTGTTGCCACCTGCCGTCTCCGAATGGTTATTGCACGTTCACGTATAACAAAGATTGTGGTCACTACGAAGATACACTACTAGCCATTGAAATGGCTTTACCAAGAAGAAATGCAGATGATAAACGGGTATTCATTGGACAAATATATTATACTAGAGCTGACATGTGATTACATTTTTACGCAAATTTGGTGCATAGATCCTGAGAAATCACTACCCACAACAACCACCTCCGGCCGTAATAACGGCCTTGATACACCTGGGCATTGAATCAAACAGAGCTTGGACGGCTTTTACAGGTACAGCTGCCCATGCAACTTCAACACAATACCACAGTTCATCAAGTGTAGTGACTGGCGTATTGTGACGAGCCAGTTGCTCGGCCACCATTGACCAGATGTTTTCAATTGGTGAGAGATCTGGAGAATGTGTTGGCGAGGGCAGCAGTCGAACATTTTCTGTATCTAGAAAGCCCGCACAGGACCTGCAACATACGGTCGTGCATTATCTTGGTGAAATGTAGGGTTTCGCAGGGATCGAATGAAGGGTAGAGCCAGGGTCGTAACACATCTGAAATGTAACGTCCACTGTTCAAAGTGCCATCAATGCGAACAAGAGGTGACCGAAACGTGTAACCAATGGCACCCCATACCATCACGCCGGGTGATACTCCAGTATGGTATTGACGAATACACGCTTCCAATGTGCGTTCACCGCGATGTCGCCAAACACGAATGCGACCATCATGATGCTGTAAACAGAACCTGGATTCATCCGAAAAAATCACGTTTTGCCATTCGTGCACCCATGTTCGTTGTTCAGTACACCATCACAGGCACTCCTGTCTGTGATGCGCCGTCAAGGGTAACCGCAGCCATGGTCTCCGAGCTGATAGTCCATGCTGCTGCAAACGTCGTGGAACTGTTCGTGCAAATGGTTGTTGTGTTGCAAACGTCCCCATCTGTTGACTCAGGGATTGAGACGTGGCGGCACGATCCGTTACAACCATGCGGATAAGATGCCTGTCATCTCGACTGATAGTGATACGAGGCCGTTGGGATCCAGCACGGCGTTCTACATTGCCCTCCTGAACCCACCGATTCCATATTCTGCTAACAGTCATTGGATCTCGACCAACGCGAGCAGCAATGTCGCCATACGATAAACGGCAATCGCGATGGGCTACAATCCGACCTTTATCAAATTCGGAAACGTGATGGTACGCATTTCTCCTTCTTACACGCGGCATCAAAACAACGTTTCACCAGGCAACGCCGGTCAACTGCTGTTTATGTGTGAGAAATTTGTTGGAAACTTTCCTCATGTCAGCGTGTTGTAGTTGTCGCCACCGGCGCCAACCTTACGTGAATGCTCTGAAAAGCTAATCATTTGCATATCGCAGCATCTTCTTCCTGTCGGTTAAATTTCGCGTCTGTAGCACGTCATCTACGTGGTGTAGCAATTTTAATGGCCAGTAGTGTAGCAGAAAGCCACCGTTCTCCTAGTTTCTCGACAAACGGAATCCAGACTTCCCATTTTATTCTTGGTATCATGTAGAGTTAGTCTCCCATTCGTCCGTCCACAGTTTAACTGACTGTGGTGTCATTTTTTTCCTTTGTTTTTCTGTATTTATTATTATCATTTTAGGGTCTCATTTCTCTCCTCATAGCCTTCGTTGTGCTCTACAAAGGTTCCTTTTAGGGTTCCCGTGATTTCCCTAAATCGCTTCAGGCAATTTCCGCTTGGTTCCTTTGAAAAGGCACGGCCGATTAGCTTGCCCTTCCTGTCTTGACGTGAGCTTGTGCTCGTTATCGACTGGACGTTAAACACTAATCTGCTCGTCCTCTTCTAAAGATTCCTTTCCCGGCGAGCTATTATGCTTTAGTTGGCTCTGAGCACTATGGGACTCAACTGCTGAGGTCATTAGTCCCCTAGAACTTAGAACTAGTTAAACCTAACTAACCTAAGGACATCACAAACATCCATGCCCGAGGCAGGATTCGAACCTGCGACCGTGGCGGTCTTGCGGTTCCAGACTGCAGCGCCTTTAACCGCACGGCCACTTCGGCCGGCATGCTTTAGTTAAAAGTAAACATTATGTGTACCGACTAAAGGTGATTCATAATCTTCTCAATTTTATAGCAATAAAGAAAGCATTCAAGAAATAAATGGTATTAAATAAAGTTGTACATGTTCCTCAGGGTCCATGTGTTGTGGCGTGAATTCCTTTTTTTAAAACTGATACCTGCGTGATGTGTAGCAAGAACAGAAAATGTATTTCTTGATAGTGCAAATCTATATGCGAATATCTTGACGTACTGTTGTTCTCAGTTCAAAGTAATAGAACCTTGGACAAAACACAATTGTCGTCAGATGGTCGGAGTGACAGTCGGTCATAAGAATTTAAAGCCTGTGTTATTACTTTATCGTCAGATGGAAAAATAAGAGATTCACTGGACGCTGCACGAAAATAATAATCGTCGAAAACGTTTCTCTGTGGATAAGAAAATAATCGTCTAGGCATTCTCGCAGACACTCAAAGTAAATGTTCCCTCCAGAGTTCACATCCTGCTTGGAAATAAAACGTACCTTTCATAATGGAAATAGAAGTGCCTTCTATCTGTTTTACAGGTCCAGTCTTAGGCAGTTTCATGCAGTAGACCAACACACAAAGAGAGGTGTACCGGAATGTGCACCTCACCAATCAAGTCCCAAAAACTCTTGAGACAAGTTGCGTATGTCTGTTTTTCTGTCAATGATCTTCTAGTAAAGTCTTAGATAACCAAGCACAATCCCGGTAAATGAAGCATAGAAAAGTAAATAATGACTTTAGACTTCACAGTAGACCATGAAGTGACATTAAGTGTAAAGATTACACAAAAGAAAAAGTGGATCGAATAAGTTAGTGTCCCATATCACTATACAATTTGTGCAGTGGTATTTTCAGTAATTTTTTTAGGTCGCTGTATTTCTTCCGCGTTTGTTCCCTATCATATTCATTCCTCAAATATTCCAGGCAGCATAACCCATTTGGATGTTTTGTGTCGTAATACGCACATGGACTTCAGCAACAAATGTTTGTGCCCTTTGAATTATCTCTTCTCTGTCGTCCACAGCGTTCCGTTCTTGGAGCAAAGTTCATATACTAACGTTAAATCTAAAACTGCTGCAGATGAGTTCAGGTGCCTTTGAAATCCACCTTCAATGCTAATATTTTAAGAGAGAACCTGGTCTCTACAGCTTCTATTTGTTCGGAATACGGCTTGTTCCAGTGTAACTGATTGCAATGTTCTGTGGGTAAGCGTGTTGATGGTAATCCTTTGTGATAGTTTGTAGATCATGCTATGTAGCTTTGACGTCCATTGCTTTCTTTCCCTGCTTTTGATGTGAGTATAATATTTTACTTTTTCATTTGATGCGGTATGTTCGCCGTTAGCAACATACGAGTAAGTCCCCGATTCTAAACAGAATCCAACACGCTGCACGAAACAAACGTCTGTTTACTTTAAAAGCGATTTAATGTGTTTAATATTTTACGTTGAGCATGTAAGAGATAAAATGTTTAGAAAAGGTTTGAAACTGTGCTGAAAGTCTGTTGGTAGTCTCTGAGTGGATGAATATACAATGGATGAATATAATGTTGGTAAATTGCGCTCCAGTTAAAGTAAAAGCTAATCTTTCACTCATGTTAAAGTTTATCATGCCATATCTTCTGAACTATGCATCGCACAGTGATGTAAGTTAGCAGACACATTCAGTGGTGTATATGTCGCGTTAAACGTTTTTACTTTCTCCATATTGCTTAATACATTTTCGCTATTTCGTGAAGTAAAACTGCAGTATCAGGACTGACGTTTCAGTTTTTTGCTTCCTTACAACTAACATTATTTGCAACACATTTTGCAAGGCAGTATCCACACGTACTACTAAATGTACCGGCAAAATTACGTCACTGGTGACCCCTTAGTTCGACAGATATAACCCTCTATAGATGGGACTTCTATTCTTTAAAGAAACGGTATCGCTGCTTTACTGGTATCCAATGACTGATAAATAAGTTAGCGTAAATGCCTTACGACAAAGTTCAGGGAGTAGAGCTATACTCACTACGAATATGGAAATATCGATTCGTGTTCCTGGTACTTTTAGCAGCGCTAAGAAACCGTATTTTGTCACAACATGAAAACAATCACTAAAAACTTGCACCTGTTAGATACATGCGAGTGCAGATATTTTCAGTAGCCGTATTGTGTAATACCCCTCAAAGGCGATACGCGAAAAGATGCCTGTGAAATTTCACAAAAATTAGGAATCTAGAAGTATTACCATGGGTTTCATGGACACCTAGCGCGCTCATATGGTATTTTGTGGGGTTAGGAGTACACCTAGGGGTATGGAGTATTTTTCGTTTTAGGAAGGGATGACGACATGCAGGTAGCCGTAACGAAGTTGCAGTTACGACATTGTTAAAAAGCTACGCTATACCGTCTTTTAAATCATTTTCTTGGAAGAAAAAATCCTGCCTAAACTTTTCTCTTTCCCTGACAGGTAGTGGGTGGAGGGCGCGGTCAACCCCTGCCCCCCGGGTATGGGCGCCCTTGAGGGACACTACCAGAAAACGTGGAGTAATCATGACTCCACAGTAGTTAGATCCGCCCGGCTATTTAGCAAGTTAACGGCCGCCTTATAGATGCACTGTCAGCACCGTCTCTTTGAATTACCCATGGTCACTAGTCGGCAGTTTTATTAATGTTGGTCGGTGGCAAATGACGCCCCTCTCCTGAAGATCGGACAATTTAATAGGTTGTTTGCCCTTACTACTATTCTGATCACTGTGCGCAGCTTTTAGTTCTTCGTCACAGGTTTCATTGCTGTGCAAAAATAAAAGAGGCTTATTTGACTAGTTCTTCTAGCTCAAGATGAACGAAGGTCCATGAAAAACAAATAAAATAAACTTACCGCAGGGCACCATGCTGTCTTACGAAACAGCAGTGACCATGATTTCGTACTCTGTCTGCCTCCGCAGTTGACTCGTCAGCGAGGCCGACGGCCATGCGGGGACCTTGGTTCGACCCACTGTAATACGAGGGATTTCTCCTTGGTGGGAGGGCTGGAACAGGGTGCACTCTGTTTCGTGATGCGAACTGAGGCGCTACCTGAACGAACAGTAGCGGCTCCAGATCACGAAAACTGACTACGGCCGGAGGAGCGGTATGTTGACTCCACGTAACTCCATGCCTCATCCAATGATGCTTCTGGCACAGGATGACACGGCGGTCGGTGAGGACGAACAAAACAGTCTAGCTAACGTTATTATTCAACTGTTACTATAGATTTCGGCCGAATTTCTCCATATTCAGTTCTAAAACTAAAAAGACAGGATGACGGTGCTATTAGTGGCGTCACAAACATCGAACATCAAAAATGGCTCTGAGCGCTATGAGACTTAACGTCTGACGTAATCAGTCCCCCAGAACTTAGAACTACTTAAACCTAACTAACCTAAGGACATCACACACATGCATGCCCGAGGCAGGATTCGAACCTGCGACCGTAGTGGTCGCGCGGTGCCAGACTGAAGCACCTAGAACCGCTCGGCCACACCGGCCGGCTCATCGAACACCAAACGAGCATATGTACGAGGAGTAGTCAAAAACTAAAGCTACTTTCGAGAAAGGGAATATTTATTCTAATGATAGAGAACTGAAACACGCATTATTTTTCTATATAACCTCCCCGCAGTTCGACGCACATCCTTAAAAGTTTCTCAAGTTTTTTGATTCCGTCAGAAAAAAAGTTCTTTGGTTGCACTTGTAACCAGCTTTGCACCGCACCGATGATTTCTGTGTCGGTTGCAAATCATCTTCCGGTAAAAGCTTCCTTCAATGGTCCAAACATAAGGAAACCGATTGATGCCAGTTCTGGACTGTATGGCGGGTGTTCCAGCGGTTCAAATCCTAAATCCTTTATTGTTATGGACATTCGTTTTTCAGAATGTGGCCGAGCGTTATGCAGGATGACATCTTTTCGCAGTTCCTCGCGTCGTTTGGATCTGATTGCAAAAATGGTTCAAATCGCTCTAAGCGCTATGGGACTTAATATCTGAGGTCATCATCCCTCTACACTTGGAACTAATTATAACCTAATTAACCTATGGACATCACAGACATCCATGCCCGAGGCAGATTCGAACTTGCGACCGTAGCAGCAGCGCTGTTCCGGACTGAAGCGCCTAGAACCGCTCGGTTACAGCGGCCGGCTCTGATTGCATGTTTCAATTTAGTTCATAACAAATGACAATAGTTTCCACTGTTCGCAGTTTCGCGTCTTGGGGTGAAATGTACGACTGCCACACCTCCCATGTTCCAGAGTACGGTACTCTTACCAGATAATAATTGGAGTTTAAGTTTCTTAACCTCTGGTGTGACTGTTATTTACAAACCATACTCGCAGCCTTGCTTTCTGGTTCGTGATAATGCACCTACATTTCGTCTACAGTAACGATTTGCTGTAAAAATCCCTCTGTCTCTCGATAATAACGGGCCAAATTTTTACGAGAGATGTCCATTCTCTGCTCCCTATACTGCGCTGACAGTTCATTCGATACTCAAGTAGTACATGCACTTCAGGCGAAAATGTAGCCTGTCGTGTGAGCTGGGCTACTCTGAACCATGACCGTGAAGTATTAGCGATTTCGTCCACGGTGTTTCGTCGGTTTTCCATCAACGACTCCCCAACTGTCCTCAGTTGTTGACGTCGGTTGCCTGCCCGATCCTTCCTCATCACGCTGAACAACTCTCCCCTGTTTTAAGCCCTCTATTCAATCGTAGATCCTGCTTCGCGATTAACAATTGTCACCACACTGCGCTGGCATTCGACGAATAATTTCCGCACGTTTAACATCTTCAGCTAAGGAAAAGGAAATAACTACCCTCATTTCCTCCTTGGTGCAGTTTTACAAGGCAGCTGTCATGTTTCGCAGTCTGCTATAATACAACGACTAATGCGGGAATAAGAGTCACACGTTGTATAGAACTGTTGCAGACGACAGTACTTTAGTAATGGACATTAGCAGTATTATCAAGCCTTACAGTGAGACATTGCAAAATTCACTTTACTTTTTGAGTTCCTCTGGTAATACTGTCTCGGGGTGCACGTAGATGACAAATTAAGTTTTGCACAAACACATAAGGCTAACAACAGGCAAAGCAGAAAAAATGCTAGAAACATAAACTGGTGACGCTAAATTTAAAACAGTACAGACTACCTCTACCAGCGATACAGACATACCATTGTGCGATCTTAGAATCAGTACTTAGCTTCCCAGCTAGGAATTGGGCGCACAGTCTCAACCTGGTCACCAACGAAAACATCAGTCAGCTGAGGGCAGCATGTATTCCACTCAGACTACCAGCATCCTTCGGCGCCATCTCAGTGAATGCACTGGGTCTCGTGCTCGGAATACGCCCGATAGGTATAGCGATCAAATAAAGAGATGCAAAGTTCTGATTAAAGATGACAAGATTAGACAAGATTCACACAGTAATTGGTGTACCGATACAGACGACTCAACTTAAACATTGGCCATTGGATACATAGCAAGATGAGGGGGATGTAAATGAAAACGGCCGTAGACTGTTCGACTTCCTTCATGATATATGAGGGTGGTTGAGAGTGAAACATATCGATCCCTGCCGCGGAATGATACAGTTCTTAATTGGACGGACCTTATTCCACGCACTGAAACCTCGTGAGTCTTAGATAGACACCTACATGCACACGCGGTAAGAAGGTTCTCCAGAACACACCGTCTTCTACTACGGACAGTAAGCGAGCAATAGTCATGCACTACATTTAAACTACACAGAAACAGAAATACATATATATACACAGCAATTAGAGACCAAGAGCAATGGGCATAATTAATTGCATTAACAGATAATGTTTCATAAACAATACATGAATAGTACCTGCAGACACTCCAACACGCAACGAAGTAGCAATCTGTAGAAGGTGAACGGCGACACCCACAGGGACAGAGGCAACAGTGACACTGAAGAGGATGAGGAGGAGGAAGAAAATGAGATGTAGCCATAAATAACACACCTATAATTATGAATCAGACATAACTTGCGAAAATGCACTCACAAATTGCAAATTTTAGTAAAATAATAGCAAAGAATAGCGAGTAATAAAGTCAATGCAGTGTAAGTCGTTGCAAATCTAGCTACGAAAGCACCCAATATTATACATAGGTGCCTACTGTTAACGCATATCTGTACCACTAACTATAATCTATTTTGTTTCTGACTGTCCGTCAACAATTTGATAAAACCATTCCGAGGCGTTCACCGTCAGACACAGTCGATGATGGCTCTACAAACTCTCCTCTGTCTTGTCATCTCTTTACATTCTTCTTAAAACCACGAAATTTCATCTATATTTCAACCTCAAATGATATGTTATTTTAAAAAAGTACTTATACCTGGATAAACTGACTAAACCAGAGGTTCTACAGAGTTTCAGGGAGAGCATAAGGGAACAATAGTCACGAATGTGGGAAAGAAATACGGGATAAGAAGAATGGGTAGCTTTGAGGGATGAAGTAGTGAAGGCAGCAGAAGATCAAGTAGGTAAAAAGACGAGGGATAGTAGAAATCCTTGGGTAACAGGAGAAATATTGAATTTAATTGATGAAAGGAGAAAATATAAAAATACAGTAAATGAAGCAGGCAAAAAGGAATACAAACGTCTCAAAAATGAGATCGACAGAAGTGCAAAATGGCTAAGCAGGGATTGCTAGAGGACAAATGTAAAGCTGTAGAGACTTATCTCACTAGGGGTAAGATAGATACTGCCTACAGGAAAATTAAAGAGACCTTTGGAGCAAAGAGAACCACTTGTACAAATATCAAGAGCTCAGATCGAAACCCAATTTTAAGAAAAGAAGGGAGAGCAGAAAGGTGGAAGGAGTATGTAGAGGGTCTGTACAAGGGTGATGTATTTGTGGATAACATTATAGAAATGGAAGAGGATGAAAATGAAGATGAAATGGGAGATACAATACTGCGTGAAGAGTTTGACAGAGCACTGAAAGACCTGAATCGAAAGAAGGCCCCGGGAGTAGACAACATTCCATTAGAACTACTGACGGCCTTGGGAGAGCCAGTCCTGACAAAAGTCTTCCATCTGGCGAGCAAGATGTATGAGACAGGCGAAATACCCTCAGACTTCAAGAAGAATGTAATTATTCCAATCCCAAAGAAAGCAGGCGTTGACAGATGTGAAAATTACCGATCTATCAGTTTAATAAGTCACACTGCAAAATACTAACGCGAATTCTTTACAGACGAGTGGAAAAACTGATAGAAGCCGCCCTCGGGGAAGATCAGTTTGGATTCCGTAGAAATGTTGGAACACGTGAGGCAATACTGACCTTAAGGAAAGGCAAACCTACGTTTCTAGCATTTGTAGACTTAGAGAAAGCTTTTGACAATGTTGACTGGAATACTCTCTTTCAAATTCTAAAGGTGGCAGGGGTAAAATACAGGGAGCGAAAGGCTATTTACATTTCGTACAGAAACCAGATGGCAGTTATAAGAGTCGAGGGTAATGAAAGGGAAACAGTGGTTGGGAAAGGAGTGAGACAGGGTTGTAGACTCTCTCCGATGTTATTCAATCTGTGTATTGAGCAAGCAGTAAAGAAAACAAAAGAAAAATTCGGAGTAGGTATTAAAATCCATGGAGAAGAAATAAAAACTTTGAGGTTCGCCAGTGACATTGTAATTCTGTCAGAGACAGTAAAGGACTTGGAAGAGCAGTTGAACGGAATGGACAGTCTCCTAAAACGAGGATATAAGATGAACATCAACAAAAGCAAAACGAGGATAATGGAATGTAGTCGAATTAAGTCGGGTGATGCTGAGGAAATTAGATTAGAAAATGAGATTCTTAAAGTAATAAATGAGTTTTTCTATTTGAGGAGCAAAATGACTGATGATGGTCGATGTAGAGAGGATTTAAAATGCAGGCTGGCTTTGGCAAGGAAAGCGTTTATGAAGAAGATAAATTTGTTAACATCGAGTATAGATTTAGGGGTCAGGAAGTCGTTTCTGGAAGTATTTGTATGGAGTGTAGCCATGTATGGAAGTGAAATATGGAAGATAAACAGTTTGGATAAGAAGAGAATAGAAGCTTTCGTAATGTGGTGCTACAGAAGAATGGTTCAAATGGTTCAAATGGCTCTGAGCACTATCGGACTTAACATCTGAGGTCATCAGTCCCCTAGAACTTAGAACTACTTAAACCTAACTAACCTAAGGACATCACACACATCCATGCCCGAGGCAGGATTCGAACCTGCGACCGTAGCGGTCGCGCGGTTCCAGACTGCAGCGCCTAGAACCGCTCGCCCACTCCGGCCGGCTACAGAAGAAAGCTGAAGATTAGATGGGTAGATCACATAACTAATGAGGAGGTATTGAATAGAATTGGGGAGAAAAGGAGTTTGTGGCACAACTTGACAAGAAGAAGGGATCGGTTGGTAGGCCATGTTCTGAGGCATCAAGAGATCACAAATTTAGCATTGCCGGGCAGCGTGGAGGGTAAAAATCATACAGGGAGACCACGAGATGAATACACTAAGCAGATTCAGAAGGATGTAGATTGCAGTATGTATTGGGAGATGAAGAAGCTGGCACAGGTTAGAGTAGCAAGCAGAGCTGCATCAAACCAGTCTCTGGACTGAAGACCACAACAACAACAACAACAACTTATTCCTTCTCAAATACCGCACATAGAAAAAACAAACTTATAAAAAAGATGACAAATTGAATATAATATGCACGACCTGTTTCAAAATATCAGAAAACGATCCTTTAAACTTGCAATACACAAAATAAATAAATATCACTAGCGTCAACTGGCGCGCGACGTTACAAACAAAATTACATTCGACCTCTGGAGGAACAGAAGAAATTTAGGAAGATGAAAAATACTTGAGAGTAGACGAGTAAATATCACGTTACGGCAGCAATAATAACAAGTGTTAAGTATTATTTAGGTTTCCTCGTCTTACGCTTAATGAGAACTAATAGAACTTTTCAGAACATGTCTTTTGCTTTATTGGTAAATGATTCTTGGTAGTGATTTAGTATACATTTCGAGTAAATCAAAGTTTCTGCTATTTACATATTATAACATTATGTCTTGTATACATTTCCTATGTCATTTCGTATTTGTTCTCACATCTAACAATACGTCTGGTTTATGACCTTCATTTTGTCAGCAGTCAGTAACACCACACTTTTGTTTTTCTTGGGTTGCAACTTCCTGTGCTTCACTACTACAGAAAAGAAGCGGAAGAAGTAGACGAAAATTTGGTTTTTTGGTAGTACTGACAAACAGGTTGTCGGGTGACTTCGTGTGTGTAACGCTGAACAATGCAAGTGGTGTACTTACAAAAAAGCTATCTGATAAAATAAGTCGCCAAAACTATCTGAAACTGTGAATTTACTGTAATTAATTTCCACCAAATTAATTAAAGTACATAAAACTATGTATTAAATAAGCTGTCCTGTGAAACTGTATTGTGCAGTGCAGTGAACAATGATTCAGTGTGTGACGCCACCATACGTGCCTTACAGTTCCACAACATGACGTTAAAAGAAAGAAAATAGTACATCAATTGGCTAAACTAATTTTGGAGGAATAAATAATTAATAGTTTCTGTGAAAATTCCCTGTACGTTTATGAATAATGGAAATCCCCAACATTAGATAATACACATACCCTGTACTGTAAGAATAAAAGTGTCTGATATGAAATGTATTCTGAACGGAGCTTTACCTAACTAAAACCTTTCGATAGTTTTGAAAACGCGAGCTTAAATGAATGATCTAATTGTATGCTGATTGTGGTGTAAACAGGCCTTAACAAATTTTCGTGACATACCAATGGCAATGGAAACTCGGTGCTATTCGAAGCAATGAACATTAAAGAAATGCAGCGCAGCAGCAAGCTAGCTAAGAAAAGGCAAATCTTGCACAATGCATTGCAAGGAAGTACGGTTATGCCGAGCACATTAAGCCTTAACTCTACTTTTGTGGTGCAGCTGCAATCCGCTCAGTGAAATGCGGCGACACACTCAATTAGAAAATAAACTTTCGTCAGGAGACGGTGTTGAAACTTGAACCTTCTAAGTATTTGAAAGGAATATAAATTTTTAAAAAACTGTATTGCTATAACGAACACTCATTTTGGTTTAATATACTGCGGTAACAAGTCATGATGTACCCCCGAAAATCGTGTCCGACCATCTTTTGCTCGGTGTAGTGCAGCAACCCGACGTGTCAGGTACTCAGCAGGTCCCTACAGAAATACTGTGCCATTCTGCCACTATAGCCGTCCATAATTGCGAAAGTGTGATCGATGCAGTATTTTGTACACGAACTGAGCCATCGATTCTGTGCCACATATGTTCGATGGGACTCGTGTCGGGCGGTCTGGTGGCCAAATCATTCTTATGAATTTTACAGACTGTTCTTCAAACCAATCGCGAATAGTTGTAGCCCGATGACATGGCGCATTGTCATCCATAAAACCTCCAACGTTGTTTGGGAACATGAAATCCATTAATGGCTGCAAATAGTCTCCAAGTAGCCTAATATAACAATTTGCAGTGAATGATCGGTTTACTTGGACCTGAGGACTCATTCCATTCCGTGTAAACACAGCCTACAGCATTATGAAGTCTCCACTAACTTGAGCAGTGAATTGTTGACCATATGGATCAATAGCTTCGTGGGGTCTGTGTCACACTTGAAACCTACCACTAGCTCTTGCCAACAGAAGTCGTGACTTACATGAACAGACCACGATTTTCCAGTTGTCTAGGGTCCACGAGCCCAGGAAAGACGCTGCAGTCCATGTTGTGCTGTTAGCAAAGGCACTAATGAGTGTCGTCGGTTGTCAGAGCCCATAGACTCCAAATTTCATCACACTCTCCTGAAGGATACGTTCGTCTTACGTCCCACGTTGATTTCTGCCCTTATTTCACGCAGTGTTGCTCGTCTGTTAGCAGTCACTACTACACGCAAACGCCACTGTTGTCGGTCGTTACGCCTGAACTGTATTTTCGGCACACTCTAGAAACTGTGGTTCGCGGAACATTCAATTCCGATACAATTTTCGAAATGGAGTGTCTCATGTGTCTAGTTCCAACTACCATTCCGCCTGTCTGTTAATTCCGCCCGTAATAATGCCAGAAACCTTTGCAAATGATTCACCTGAGTACAAATGCCAGCTTCGCCTATGCAATCCCCTTTTATACCCTGTGCACGTGATATTACCACCATCTATACATGTGCATACCGCTATCCCATGACTTTTATAGCCTCAGTGTACAGCGATCTCCACAAAAAATTAATAATTATTAACAAATATTAGTCTCATGAGACTAACTACCGAGATGGTAAAGTAGTGGTAAACTTGTGAGTGCAAGCAAAGTGAATTGGTAACTTAATTTAATCACGTCTGAAGAATGACTCTTGCTAACCCAAACCGATAAAGAAAAACCAAACTAAAGCATTCCGATATCCTAACACATCATAAATTACGCGCAAGCAAGCTGTCCCCGGATATCTTTACTTCTCAAATTAATCTATATCAAATCGTATTTCTGAAACTTATCATTTTCTTTATCTTTATCTCTGTGCTCTTAAGCTATTTCCATACCACTGAGTAACATAACCAACAGCCGAGCTCGACCGCTAGCTTCTCTTAGAACGCTACAGCAATGACAGTGCTACTAGCAGCGAAAGATCACATTGTCTGTACTCAGAAGCACTCTGGCGTAATGTATCGATTATTGAAAACGTCTGAAAAATATCCAGTATGCAGCTATAAAGTATTACATATCGAATGAAAACGGGTCTTACATCACATTTCTTGAATGACAAAAATAAGCTAGAAAACTTACAACATTCTTTATATAACTTCTGCAGTGTTTTAGTAAGCGACGTAGCCCGCTACACTACATTTTTACCTCTCTCCTGTTTTGTGGAAGTTCATTTGGCTAACGCGTGGGCGCAACTGCTATGCTTAGGTTGAGCCTTTGTTTATGTGACTATTTCTTTTTCGGATTCTCTGAGAAACTATTGATTAGCCACTGCCTTTGGCGAATTATTCGTCACGTTGACTTAAATTGTTAATACCGTCATTTGTAGACTCACTAGCTGCAGTTTACGAGTGAAAACTTCGTGTTTTTCCGTAGGTGTCAACTGTTTAAAGGCACCTCACTCGGTGCTCGGTAGCCTCCCCCCCTTTTTTTTCTTTTTTTTTTTTTTTGTCATCAGTCTACTGACTGGTTTGATGCGGTCCGCCACGAATTCCTTTCCTGTGCTAACCTCTTCATCTCAGAGTAGCACTAGCAACCTACGTCCTCAATTATTTGCTTCACGTATTCCAATCTCTGTCTTACTCTACAGTTTTTGCCCTCTACAGCTCCCTCTAGTAGCATGGAAGTCAATCCCTCATGTCTTAGCACATGTCCTATGATCCTGTCCCTTCTCCTTATCAGTGTTTTCCATATATTCCTTTCCTCTCCGATTCTGCATAGAACCTCCTCATTCCTTACCTTATCAGTCCGCCTAATTTTCAACATTCGTCTATAGCACAACATCTCAAATGCTTCGATTCTCTTCTGTTCCGGTTTTCCCACAGCCCATGTTTCAATACCATACAATGCTGTACTCCAGACGTACATCCTCAGAAATTTCTTCCTCAAATTAAGGCCGGTATTTGATATTAGTAGACTTCTCTTGGCCAGAAATGCCTTTTTTGCCATAGCGAGTCTGCTTTTGATGTCCTCCTTGCTCCGTCCGTCATTGGTTATTTTACTGCCTAGGTAGCAGAATTCCTTAACTTCATTGATTTCGTGACCATCAATCCTGATATTAAGTTTCTCGCTGTTCTCATTTCTACTACTTCTCATTACCTTCGTCTTTCTCCGATTTACTCTCAAACCATACTGTGTACTCATTAGCCTTTTCATTCCGTTCAGCAGATCCTTTAATTCTTCTTCACTTTCACTCAGGATAGCAATGTCGTCAGCGAATCGTATCATTGATATCCTTTCACCTTGTATTTTAATTCCACTCCTGAACCTTTCTTTTATTTCCATCATTGCTTCCTCGATGTACAGATTGAAGAGTAGGGGCGAACGGCTACAGCCTTGTCTTACACCCTTCTTAATACGAGCACTTCGTTCTTGATCGTCCACTCCTATTATTCCCTCTTGGTTGTTGTACATATTGTATATGACCCGTCTCTCTCTATAGCTTACCCCTACTTTTTCAGAATCTCGAACAGCTTGCACCATTTTTATATTGTCGAACGCTTTTTCCAGGTCGACAAATCCAATGAAAGTGTCTTGAATTTTCTTTAGCCTAGCTTCCATTGTTAGCCGTAACGTCAGAGCTGCCTCTCTCGTCCCTTTACTTTTCCTAAAGCCAAACTGATCTTCACCTACTGCCCTGTTACTCAGGTACAAGTCACGACGTTTTCAGCACACTGGTCTGTCGGCTTCGCGTTTGAGGTTCATTGTTCATATTTCTCTCTCTCTCACTTCCTTCATTCCGCCCCCTTCCCGCACCACTCCCCCACCGACGGCTCCTTTTCACTACCACTCCTCCCCCCCCCCCCTTCCACATAACTGTCCCATTCTTTCTTTCTGTCTCTCTCTCTCTCTCTCTCTCTCTCTCTCTCTCTATATATATATATATATATATATATATATATATATATATATATATATAAGTGTGTGTTTGTGTATGATATAAATAAGTGGAATGTCCACACATGTAGCGAACTATAACGCAAACGTACCCACAAATATGGCATACAAAGAAGATAGTTGTAGAAGTTATGGCGGATTCCTTTCATCGAGTATTATGTTAGAAGCAAGTAGAAAAAGGAATGTTCAGCAGTGACTGATTAACTAAACTATATTGAATATGACTCCATCAAACCAGTCCCTGGACTGAAGACCAGAACAACAACAACATTGAATATGAAAAAAACAAATGCAGTAGATTTTATATGAAACACTTAATATTATCTTTTTTATTTTATTTTTTTACATGCAGTCAATAAACTGGAGTGACATTTCGAATGAATACTGGTCGAACGACTGACTTACATGTTGCAGAACTACTATATGCACTGAATCGGCTGAAATTTTGTACGATACAGAAATACATAGTTTTTCGTTATTGTTAATATTATGTTTTTCAGGACTGTATTTATCAGGTTGTACAAGTAAAAAGTACTCCTAGGTTGTGTGCTATGACTGTCACTTGGTGCTTACCTTCAGCTACATGTAAGTCAAATGTGGATTCATTTAGTCTTTTAAGTGAAGAACGTCCATCTTAAAATTTCTACCTGGTTGGCCAACATACGTCTTTGTACATTAACTCCAGTTGGGTCTGTATATTCCTAATCGGCTGCTAGGCTTGCTGTTTCTTTTTAACAATATGTATCGCATTGTCATTTAGCTTGTTATTTCTAAAGAAGGTTATTCTGATAATTGTTCCTGGGAAAAGTTTTGTTACTTTGTATGACAGTGTTTCTAAAAGTGGCATGATCACAAATTTTGCTTTGAACTGTGATATGGTATATTTTCTGTTGTTTTGTCTTTGAAATTGGTGATTTGCGAGTTTATCGTAATATTTTGCTCATATATTAATTTTGGACTGTAGCGTTTATCGTAAGCATTTACTTTAATGGCGTTTAGTTCATCAGTTTCGTCAGCTGTTCCTAGTGGGGTATTATGGATTCTATCAATCATTACACTGTAGGAAACCGTATTGTGCTTCTCTGGGTGGCATGAGATTTTGTTCATTGTGACATCTGTGTAAGTTGGTTTCCAGAGTACTTGAAATTTGTGTGTGTTATTGGTGCTACTTATAGAGAGAGTGCCAGGGAATTTAAGCCTTTGACTGTTTGTTGTTCGACAGTGAAGATGATATTCTGGGGCGTTTTATTAATTTCTTTTGCGGGATCCTCATTTAGTTCTGTTGTATCATCAACTTATTTTGTTTAATACATTTATTTGTTGTGTATATGGGATTATCTTTATAGAATTTACATTCTAAGTTGCTAATGATATCATCAGCAACTAAACTGGCAAGACAGCTGCCCACAGCTAAGCAATCTTTATTATTTAAAGGGTAGTCGTTATGTTATAGTACTGCTGTCAAAAAATCAAAAAACCCATATATTTCTGGTAAAGTTAAGTTTTTATTCCCAAGCAGCTTACTTTTAACTATTTCTATTGTTTCTTTCACAGATTAATTTTGTGTAGACGTTTGGAAGCCGCCCAGTCGATCAGAAATATGCAGCCATAACTTCCATTAATATCCAAAGGTATGCTTTGGCCGAACAGGAAGAAATTTCAAAATACGATTCCGTGAACACATTGATGCTCTTCGCTTACAAAAACTCAAACACATTCATGTTTTCCTCACATGTAGCTGAACTCTAAGCGAAAGATAGAACGTACAACCTAGAAATACTCCATCTAGCCAGCAAAGGAAAAAGAATGAACTTACTCGAAGAAACTGAAATTTATTCTCAGAAATATACATAACCAAATGACATTCTAAGTGACCAAACAGGGTTACCTAACAAAATGTTGCTAACAGATTTCCATTATTTATTTATACAACCGTACAACAAGCACAGTCCTGAAAACAACAATACAAAGAAAAAGTAACAGATGGTATTTACTTGTCGTCATATCCAATGTGTGGCCATCCAATGAGTGTAGCAGGTCTACATTATGTTAAGTCATTCGTTCTACCTGTACTAATTCTGTCACTCCAGTATGTCAAATTTATTAGCTGTGGTTAAAAAAAGAAAAAATGGTAAATTAATTCTATTATATGAAATGTACAGCTTAATTTTTGTAATATTCCGTATGGTTGAGTTAACCAATCACTACCGAACATAATAAAAAACCATACATCGCACTTAATACATTGCACACTAAGCAGTTTCAAGTTTTAGTCATTCGTAAGCTTAAATTAAAAATGCTTAATGTATACATCGAGCTGACTTCAGCAGTACTCCCAGTACCTATATGCAAATGTATTTTTAACTGTAGAGATAATTTCCCCATCCAAACAAACTGTAAGTCGGTATCACGGGCGAAACTGCGTTGTTTTTGTGCATAATACTACTAAAAAGACTGTATGCCACGCTTATAAATGCGGAAAACAGAAGCAATAGAAAGAATGGAAGGATAGAAAGTGGATCTAAAGAGAAATATGTGGTAAATATACAACTTGCAAAGTGTAGTAGACAAATGGCAGTATCGTTTTGCACGCCACAGATGCGATGTCCAGTATGCCCGACGATGTTTTTAACGCTGTGTTATTGAAGATCTAAATATGTATAACGCCACCTGAAGATAGGTGAAAGGAAAGAAGGAGTATAGATATAAATAAAATAAAAATGCATATAAAATGGTTAAATGCTCTATTTCCTTAAATTCATGTAACACATAGCCACCGATCTCAACGACCAGTAAAACCGGTCACTATTTATGCATGTTTATGAGATTGCTTAAAATTTTGGTTTAGCTTTCTTAGTGCTCCTGTTTTTTTTCTTTTACTGTCAGTATCACCTAGAAGTAAACTTTAGTTCAAATGGTTCAAATGGCTCTGAGCACTATGGGACTCAACTGCTGTGGTCATAAGTCCCCTAGAACTTAGAACTACTTAAACCTAACTAACCTAAGGACAGCACACAACACCCAGCCATCACGAGGTAGAGAAAATCCCTGACCCCGCCGGGAATCGAACCCGGGCGTCGGAAGCGAGAACGCTACCGCACGACCACGAGATGCGGGCAGTAAACTTTAGTACGTGCTGTGCACGAAAATTAACTAGCAGAGAGTGCAACAGAACATTTTTTGTAGACACAAATATAGAAACAGTGACACTGAACGTTTTAGCAGATATACGTTACTGGGACTCTGTGCCAAGCCTTGTTAAGAAGAAAAGCTTGTCACACACCTTTCGCCAGTGGCACTGTTTCCAAACACCAAGGCCTTGGGGAAGTACAAAGCATTTGTGTGCAGCTACAGAGCTATGTCGAGAATCTTTTCCACCCCACGACTCTAAACAATGAAGTCTTTTCATAACATACCTGCTGCGTCCTCTGTAAGAGCTCTATGTCTTCCACAAACTGCGCAGTTAACGAACGTTACAAGGGAGAGGTTGTATCGAGTTATTTCTTCGGTACGAAAATAGGTCACTGCGTTTGAAACGCGTACCTCGTCGTACGTCTTTTCTTTCATAGACGGTGTTCTTTCATATGCAACGTTTCCGTGCTACATTCACAGGATTTGGTACTGTTCCAATTTGTGTCTGCCTTCGACAAAGAGAAAGGAGAGAATGCCTGTTATTTAATGTTGCGCAATACATTCATGCTGTACTGGAACTCGCTTTATCACTGCAGGCACTGAATTCAGTAGTGCGCTAGTTGTATTATAGCAGACAAACACACAGCTCTATAGTGCAGCAACTTTTTACTGTCATGCGCCAAAAACTCATGGTTTCATTATACAAACAGTAATTCTTGAAATGACCGTGGATGCCCGACGTATGAGGCACCACCGTAGGAATATGTTGTAACGTCCCCTTTAAAAATTAATGAATTACTGTGCTGGTAAGCCCCCTACGTTATTTTCTTTTCAAACAGCTGAGCGGAACTGAAAGTACTCAGACATTTGCCACTTTACTTATTCTGATCATCACTAAATTGACACACAATATCTTTAGCGCAACGCAATCTGACTTTTAATAATCCCTACAAAAGAATGGCCCTGACTGACAATAACCTATACCCTTCGTCAAATCACTTACCTCACAAAAATCTTCGTTACTCGAACTACTGCAATACAGCGAGCGCCACTACTGCCAGATTAATAAAAGATTCTAACTATTGAAGGCACTAACTACTGATAGGCATATTTAGCAAATGAAAGATTTTGATAGAGAAAAAACAATGTATTTACCTTAATATTGTTCGAAAGTCATATTATATATATCAGTTCATGACATCTAGTCTTACAGATTTATTGTCTCTGTCCAGATCATCCGCTCTCAAAACTCCGCCATCTCACTCCCCACATCCACCACTGCTGGCGGCTCACCTCCAACTGCGCAACGCTACGCGCTGTTAACAGCCAACTGCCCAACACTACAATAGCAAATTCCAACAATGCCACCCAGCCACAGACTGCACACAGCACAGCCAGTGATTTTCGTACAGAGCGCTACGTGACGGTGGCGTTACCAATAAGAAAACGTAAACAGCCTACTTACAGTGTCACTACATTTATACTCCGCTAGCCACTTTTCTGTGTGTGACGGAAGGTACTTTTGTTATCCCAGTCATCTGCCCCCATCCATGCTCCATTGAAGAACGAGGTGTGGGAAGAAGACTATCGGTAAGATTCAGTGTTAACTCTAATACATGTGATTTTCGCGAGACGTATAAGCCCAACTTTTCTTATGGTGTGGACTGTCGGAATTTTAACACTTTCTCCTTCAACTGGTGAAGTGCGGTCGTCAAGGGCACCAGTTTGTTAGTCCACATCTCCTGAACTGCGCCAGCATTTGTTTGGAGACTACTTCAAGGACATAAGATTGTTGCAATACCACTCAGGTCATGTGACCTCTGTTCTTCGGACGTTTCTTTATGGCCACCTATCGGAAACGTACTCCATGTTTCACGTGCGGCGCAAACGTCGTCTAGGCCACAGTGCATGAAGCAATGTGTTCGCAAGTGGGCACCTATCACCACACTATGCTGCAGGCTGTTGCTCAAACTTACGGCAGTTCGTGAGACACTTAAAAGTCTGCGTGGTCCCGCCTCTCTCTCTCTCTCTCTCTCTCTCTCTCTCTCTATGTGTGTGTGTGTGTGTGTGTGTGTGTAAGTGTGTGTGTGTGTGTTCCCTGGCTAGTTTTTGATTCTGCATACAAGGTTTTTCCTGTTCTATTATGTACGTACCTTCTGTTCACTTTGATATGAAGAAAAGATCAATGAATACCTCATGTGTTGCAGTATAAATGAATAGTGTCGTATCTCGTATGTTGGCTTGGCTTCATTTTATAATTTATTATGCGCACGTTCCGAGTGATCCTAGGATATATTCACTAGAAAGTGAAGCGCTCTGGAGAGAAGGTGGAAACAAAATGAAACCTCACAGTGTTTATGTTGTTGTTTCAGTGATTACAAAACTGAGCCAAAATAATAAAGGACTCAGCTGCTATATGAGCACATTTATCAGTATGAAGCTTCACCTCTTCTGGCCTGAACGCAACCACAGAGTCCGTTGCCAAGAGTGTCACAAAGCTGCTGAACCCTCTGTTGATGCAAAGTGGCCCACAACTGTTGTAACTGGTCTTTGATATCCTGGATATTTGCCCTCGGACGGAGTTGCTATCCGAACTGGTCTCACACATGTTGTACTGGGGACAGATCTTGGGAGCTTACTGGCCACGTACAATTCGTAGAAGCACAGTGTGTGAAAGATCCCTGTCCACTTGTGAAATGGCACCACGATACTGTCGCATCAGAGGTAACATATAACGGCGCAGAATGTCCATGTTATACCAGTGCTCCATCAGAGTTCTATCAGTTATCACCATCCGTGAAGTGATGTCATACCCTATGGCGTCCCACACTGTCTCGTCAGAAGGACTACTATAGCACCTCCCCAGAACATTGGAAGATTTTGACCTCTACCCACATTGCCACCATACACGCCTAAGATTTTCATCTTGGGTTGTGCACAATTGGAATTCATCGCATAACGCATTCTGAAGCGTTTCATCAACAGTCCATGCTTCCCATCACCGCACCACTCCAAACGCAGTTGCTTGTCTAGTGTTAACGCCATCCTAAGGATAATGAAGTAATTTCCCAGTCTAGTTTCTGTTAGTCTCCTACTGCTGTGAGTGTGGTATGACACTGTATGTTTCGGGTAGTCTGTTACTTATTATCGGCTTGTAGGCGCAGATATGAACTGGTTGTAAAATGTTTGCTACACAATATGAAGATGCCCGCTTGTGATGGCAGGACGTAGCTGTTGGAAACCTTGACGACGAATTTGCCTCTCCTAACGATCCCATGCAGTGAGACATCGCGCCATTGTCGCATCCGTATGCACCATAACTCTGGATATTGCACGATTCGACCAGTCTGCCACATGGAAACACACTGAGGCCTCTTTCGTCCTATCGATAATGCTGTCTTACACGAGCTTACAGCATCTTTTTGTCCATCAGTAATCACTCAATATTTGACGCTGTTCTCTGCTCTTATATTTTCTACCAGCCGTGGTAACAACGCTGAACACGAACAGTACAATTGCGCTCTGGTGGCCGATCCACCTGTCAAAGAATTGCATTTATAATCATTTTCATATCTGCTAATTGTGTGTACGTGCACGATGTTACATGCAAATCTAAGCATGTCTTCCTAGCGGTTCACTTTTTTTTTGAAGCAATGCTTCCAGAGGCTATTTACTTCTTGCGATAAAACATGTAGAGTGTTTTAATAGAGATTAAGGAAGACCAATTAAGAGCGACCGTCGGATAAAATCTAAGATAAACGGTGAGCCATATAGCACTCGAGTCTGCTGTACCACGGAACAATGGATAAATTCAAACTGAAACTATGCACAGTAGTGGTTGTGCACTAGGTGACCAATTTAGATACCGGTGCTCAACGTCAGTACTGAAACTAGCTCATACAGTCTGTCCGTGATGGAGAAGTTAACCCTGAAATTCCCTTTCTTTTCTCGTGACGCCTTGCTGCATTTGACGGGATCGTGAACTCGCACAGTAGTCGACGCTGTAGGCTTGATGATTATCATCAGTTACGTCAAGGGTCTCTGCATATGTGGAAACAGGAGTATGGCGAGCAAGCAGTGCAACACGTTTTACTTTCTCTATCCTCTATCACGTAATCGTAAGGGTTTATTGGTATGTGAAAATGTAATGCAAACGTTTGACCATTGCAGAACCTATTCCAACAACGCAGAAAGTGTATACTGGGCATTTTTATAACTTGAGACATCAACATATCTCGAAAACGACTCATCATACGAAGAAAAGTGTTCTAGATAAAATTTACAAAGGACTCAGTTGCTATATGAGCACCTCCTCTGGCCTAGACGCACCTCTGATTCCTTTGGCAAGAGTCATAAAGCTCTTGCACCCTCTACTGGTTTGTCTATGCTACATCTGGACACCTCCTAGCCACACCTCATGCGTAGTTCAAATGGCTCTAAGCACTAAGGGACTTAACATCTGATGTCATCAGTCCCCTAGACTTAGAACTACTTAAACCTAATTAACATAAGGACATCACACACATCCATGTACGAAGCAGGATTCGAACCTGCGACCGTAGCAGCCGCGTGGTTCCGGACTGAAGCGCCTAGAACCGATCGACGACAGCTGCTCATGCGTGGGCGGGATCAGTTTTGTATATTAAAATGGGAACCCCCAGTTTTATTATATGTTCGGATTCTACGCAAAAAATACGTACGGTTTGCTCAAACCATGATTTTCCATTAGTAGTAGACGGCGCTGTAATCAAAATATATCAGTTGTGTCTGTTTTTGGAATTAAAACCGATGCAATGGATTCTACATTTCAGTTACGATGTTCGAAACTTACTTGGGTGTTGCAAATTCGACTGTACAGTGTAATATGTTAGCCGTTTTATTGTATGATTAGAAACTACTTTTAGCGTGTCAGGTACAACGACGTTCTTGTAATAGTTTTCTGTTCCACTGAGATGCTTAATTTTTGTGGGCCCCCTAGCCTCTCACCATTGGGGTTCCTGATTTCCTTGAGTCCCCTTGCCTCTCACTATTGGGGTGGCTGATTTCGGAGAGTCCTCTTGTTTCCCACCATTGCTGTGCTTGATTTCGGTGATTATCCATGGCACATTCCCAAGTCACAATGACTTCATGAACATTTTATCTAATAACAGTGGCTGTGGTTTGTTTTCCGCCGGTGGCAACTTAGCGGTCAGTGCCAGAGCTACAATGGTTGGATAGAGACACACACCGAAATCAATTTCCTGATGGTGGAGTTCGATGGGGCTACCGAAAGCAAACATTCCGATGGTTTGGGGACTCACCACAATTGACCATGTAGGAAAGAGAGAACTAGGTCACCATACAAGTATCTTATTTGCCAGAAATATCCAGCCGTATTATGAGTACCGCACAATCACATTCTCAACAGTCAAGTAACGTTTGAACACCAGTATCAACCTTTAGAATACAAAGGTTTACATCATAATCGTAAATGAAAGGTGGAATCAATTGCGTCTGTTATTAAATCCCAACTCAAATACACTTGATATTTGTCGATTACAGCGCCATCTGCCACGAATGGAGACAATAGATTGAGGAGCAGGAGGAAATTATTGTTTAACGTCCTGTCGACAATGAGGTCATTAGAGACGGAGCACAAGCTCGGATTAGGGATAGATGGGGAAGGAAATCGGCAGTGCCTTTTCAAAGGAACCATCCCGGCATTTGCCTGAAGTGATCTACGGAAATCACGGAAAACCTAAATCAGGATGGCTGGGCGCGAATAGTTTACATTCGTGACACAAGGTCCTGTAATCGATAAATATCTAGTATGCCTGCTTTTGGAATTATGAACCGATGCATTTGATTTACACTTCATTTTATATGACTCCATTTCGGGACGCTGTGAACAGCATAAAAAACGCTGAGAGAATTGCTAACAATCGGAGATGAAGGCATCGTTGTATAGTTTACATACACAGAGAGCAGTAGCTGTTTCCTCATTCCTCACTAAAGGACTTAAAATGCACCTCCATTTGATGGCGACCAAAATGAAGACGTCGTCTTGGTTAAAATTTTATCGACACGTTTTCAACACAGCGGGGTTTTAGAGTCTTAAAAAGCAGCAGATTGCATGGTTGTCATGACGCAGCCGCGTGGCTGGCCAACGCTTCCTTCGCGAGGTGGGTCGTTAGCAGAGGGCCTGTCAGCAAGAAACTGCCTTCTCCGGTTCACCTCGGACGTCACATCGGGCAGAGATATCGGTTCTCGGCGCTGCGGCCGACGGATCGCAGAAATATGATTTACGACTTCTGACTCAGGTTCGCTCTCTCTGGAGGCCTACGGAGCTTTAAAAATTCAGGGCCCCCTGTAAAAGTGATACGGAGTTCCGCGGCAAGAGCGGAGCTCTGGATCTGATGTAGAATGTGTTCGGGGAGGCTTGAACGTCAGACCGACGCCTCGGGTCACGGGAACCTTGCAGCTGGGTGCTACTACTCTTCACTGTAGTAGCAACTAAAAGAAAACCCAAGCAAGTGACAGCAAGCCTTGAAATACTAGATTTTCCATTATAATCACTTCAAAACGTAAGATGCTGCTCCCTGATAAGGTTGCACCTCTATATGGTTACTTCAACCAAGAAAGACTTAAATAAGGACCTGTTTTATTACTGAGATCTCTTTCCAAAATATTCGAAAAGCTAATGTACTCAAGAGTGCACTGAAACCGGAAACAAATCTATTTAGCGTATCGCAGTTTGGATTCCAGAAGGATTGCTCGACTAAGGCTGCTTGGTACACAATGTGACGATGCCCCCTTGTGGTGGTAGGACTTGGCCGTTTGGACACCTTGACGTCGAATTTGCCTCTCCTAACGTTCCCATCTAGTCGAACATCGGGCCATTGTCGCATCCATATGCACCGTAACTCTGGATATGGCACGATTCTACCATCCAGCCACATGGAAACACAGAGGCCTGTTTCAAGTCCTACCGATAATGCTGTCTTATACGAGCTTACAGCAACTTCGTGTGCATCAGTAATCAGTCAACATTTGACGCTGTTGTCTCTTCTTATATGTTCTACCAGGCGTGGTAACAACGCTAAACACGAACAATACAATTGCGCTCTGGTGGCCGTTTCACCTGTCAAAGAATTGCTGTTATAATCATTTTCATATCTGCCAGTTGTGTGTACGTGCACCAAGTTACATGGAAATCTAAGTATGTCTTCTGAGTGGTATACATGCACCCAAGAATTATTACAATAATTATGTAACAAAATATCGCCAGTTGGTATTTATCTGATCCTTTGAAGGCGTCTAATTCTGTATATCATATTACACTGTTACAATAACGTACGTTTTATGGAATTGATGTAGAAAATGTTGTGAAGGTATTAAATTTTAATGACTGATGAAAAATCCCAGGAGATTCAATTTTGGTTCCGCTCCTGTTCCTTATACAGGATGCAACTGGTACAGATATTTCTATTGGTGACTGAAGACAGTGTACTGAGCAGCATTAAATCAGTACGTACTTCATTTGCAGACTAATAATTGCAGCTGTTAGGTGTAATATGCTTTTAGGTTGGTTAGTACCTCCAAGTGCATGTGGGAAGAGCAAGCCATCAATGCGTTTTTTACTGGTACAGCAGGTCGGCTGTGAAAGTGTGGATGTTGGAAGCAAAACGGTTAGTCTATGCTGACAGACATAGTCCAGTTGATGGTGTAGTTACGGCTGGTAGGCATAGTCCAGTCAGTGGTGTAGTTACAGCTGTGCAAACAACATTAGGTCGTTAGGTTTTGATGAGTTTGTGGGAAAACTGTTCAACACAGAGATAAAACAACCAGAACACTGATGTGTGTTGACATCAAGGCAACAAATACGAAAATACCAGCACTTATTCCCGTTACACACTGTATATGTGAATGACTTTCCACTTCAGATTCAAGGAGCAGAATTTGTACTGCTTGTAGATGATACTAGTCTTACAAAAAATGTCTTTATAGAGAAATCGACAGAAGGGATTGTTCACTATGTTTCTCAATGAATCATTAAATGATTCTCTGAAAACGGACACTCCATTAATTTTGAGGAATCACAGTGTGTTTATTTCTGTACAACAAATAGTCACTCCAACAATTGATGTACCACATGACCAGGAGTCTATATATATATAGGACAGAATTTTCCAAATTTTGGGGTACACATATTGATAAAAACCTGAACTGGTCGGGTCATATTACTGAGCTTCTCAGACAGATAAGATCGGCTATTTTGCTCTTTGTTTAATCAACATCCTTAAATATTTTGCACATTTCTACTCAGTAATGTCTCAAAAAATAATTTTCTTGAGTAAATCGTTACTTAGGAAGAGAGGATTGATTGCACAAAGTTGAGCATGAAGAATAATATGTAGTGTTCACCTGCAGTCTCTATATAGGTACCTCTTCAAGGAGGCAGTTAGATTGCTCCATCATAACATATATACAGACACTAATGATATTCGCCAGAGTCTTTAAGTGTAGTTGCATGAGTAGGACTGAAAAGTAATTTCTTCATTAATTTTAAAACTAAACTTGTACACATATACTGTAAACTAACTCGTTCCACATAATTTTAATAAAAGAATTGTTCAAATATTCTATGGAACATGTAACGAACCAACTAACTTTCATGAAGATACAGATTTTTCAGTGATGAGCCAATCTGGATTTGGTTGTCGGGTATAAACGACGCACTCGTCACCCGTACAGACACGTTTATGTATCCCCAAAGGCTGATAAGAAAACACAGTATTATTTACTATCAGTTCGTACCAAATGATCAACATGTGGCAAAACAAAACTCTTACAACAGCATATATGGCGTCACTCCTACTGTGGCATTAATAACAAATACACAGTTATAAAATATCATGCTGAGTTGCGCAGTATTTTTATACGTAGTGCATTATTATCGTCATGTCGCTGTGATTAATTGACGTATTTCGACTTTTCTTTGACCTTTTACCAAAGGAATTTCTCATGTTGTTCCCTACTTTCATTTTAAATACTTCTTTTAGTGCAAGTCAACAACTGATTTAAACCCCAATGAAGGACGCAATTGACGATAAATTTCCTAATAAGTGCTTCAGGAAATGTGTGAAACTCAGTTATAAATCTTTTTCTTAAAAATCTTTTCCACTTTTTCATTGAACACCAAATAATAAAATCCAGAGCCACATATTTAAGTAAAAACATACCGCCACTTGTACACTACTACTTCTTTAGCTTCAGGTTCGTCTGATTTTAAGCGGGATAAGGCGCAAAATGGTGAATATTTTAGATTGAAATTTTGTGTGAAGTAGTCATAAATTTAGTTGTAGCCTCTGTCGTGGACACAATAAGAACTGATTTCTTTAATGACATTCACTAATAACTTTCGCAGGAGATTCTGCTTATGCCTGAAGTGCATGGCTGTCAGTCAGATTAAGTTCGAAACCGGTGACTTCAATTTTTCATGCCGCCTGAACAATAGCCGACAGCGCTCACTCGATCCCCTGCAGGGTTTGTGAAACAAAGGGAAACGCATAAAAAAACTTTTTAGTTCCACTTCAAGTAGTCTCATGTTTATTACTAAAGTGGACGGCCGTCGATCAGATGACGTTTGAATCCGGTAATTCGGAATTTTTCATGGCGCCTGAACAATAGCCGTCAGCGCACGCTTGATCTCCGCAGGGTTATTGCGACAAAGGGAAACGCTTAAAAACACTTTATACTTCCACATTAAATAATTTTTAGTACGAAAAATCATTACCGTAATATTAAGTACAATATACAAAATGTCATACTTCGCAATGCGTCGCGTAGGCATACAGTTCTTCAACGGTACAGTACAAAACCATGTATCACCACAGTTGATGGCGTCAAGAATAAAATGCAAGTATACAATTGAGTAATTAGTTGTCTACTAAACATTTCCTTAATTTCTTTTGTTATTTGAAGGGAACACTGCATGATTCGCAACTGCAGCTCTTGATGGCGTACAAAACGCCTTTCTTTAAATATTTACGAGCTGGGGGGGGGGGGGGGGGGACCATATGAAGAAAAACATATTAAATAATCTTTTGTCGCTGGTTGTACACGGAGACAGGTACTGTTTGTTAACCTGGCATCCGTGTGATTATAACAATTTGTGGAAGCGAGTGCAGAGTGACCCAGAAGTCCGTTAACATTCGAAAATACACTGATTCACGAAATATTGTAGGTAGAGAGGTAAGAGTTGACAGTCATGATGAGGGTTTTTTAAAAATCAAAAACGAAATCAAAGATCGTCCAGCAGATGGCGCTGAACAGCAACACGCGAGCGAAGCTGTATGAGAACCGGGTATAAAATGAGCTGTAGTGAATGAGGGATGCCGATGCTCCACCAATGAAACACCACTGCATGACAGAAGTCACGGTGCGGTGTACATTTTATCACATCAGTCGTGATCGGACCCTTTGCCGTGGAGTAAATGAGGAGTCTTACTTTTCAAACTGTCAGCGTGAAGGGAGCGAGCCGGCCGGTGTGGCCGTGCGGTTCTAGGCGCTTCAGCCAGGAACCGCGTGACCGCTACGGTCGCAGGTTCGAATCCTGCCTCGGGCATGGATGTGTGTGATGTCCTTAGGTTAGTTAGGTTTAAGTAGTTCTAAGTTCTAGGGGACTGATGACCACAGATGTTAAGTCCCATAGTGCTCAGAGCCATTTTAACCTTTTTCTTTGAAGGGAGCGAGTTACGCCGGTAAGTTACAGAATCGGTTCATCCCTAGCCTAGCTGATAAACACCTGCAGGGAAGTACGACTTTCATGCAGGCTAGCGGTCCACCCCAAGATCTCCTGCGCACATCGTATGGTGAGGATCGCTGACTGAGCCCCCACTTCACCTCGGGCCGTGAGATTATTTGTTGTGGGGTAACTGTCTGCCACGATCCGACGGCAAATTTCTCACCATATCTACTGATAAATACGGCAAATTTCTCACCGTATCTACTGATAAAGAAAACTGATGCACGGTTTTATTCACAAGATTGTCCCATAACTACAGGTTGAGCATCTGTTACAATGAACATTATCTTTGCTAAAAACCAACTGTTATGTGCTTTTGTTGTGGTGTCACCGCCAGACACCACAATTGCTAGGTGGTAGCTTTTAAATCGGCCGCGGTCCGGTAGTATAGGTCGGACCCGCGTGTCACCACTGTCAGTGATAGCAGACCGAGCGCCACCACACGGCAGGTCTAGAGAGACTTACTAGCACTCGTCCCAGTTGTACAGCAGACTTTGCTAGCGTAGCCACACTGACAAATACGCTCTCATTTGCCGAGACGATAGTTAGAATAGCCTTCAGCTACATTTGCTACGACCTAGCAAGGCGCCGTATTCAATTGATATTGAGATTCTATTAATGTATCACCAAGAGCGATGTTCTACAAATATGGATTAAAGTTAAGTAATCCAGAAGCTACGTACTTTTCTTTATAGCATTCATTACGTATTCTGTTTCAGACCTCACGCCAGCCTGCGTGAGTTTAAGCGCGTGCCTTTCGGCTTCCTCTCATTGTGTCTAGGCTGTCTTGTCTAGACACAACATTTGTATCGTATATAACGCCTTGTGTTGGGTCATTTTGTGCGCTTTCTCGATAAAAACCCATGCCATTCCAAGCGTGTTAACTTTCGCCGGCTGGAGTGGCCGTGCCGTTCTAGGCGCTGCACTCTGGAACCGAGCGACCGCTACGGTCGCAGGTTCGAATCTTGCCTCGGGCATGGATGTGTGTGATGTCCTTACGTTAGTTACATTTAATTAGTTCTAAGTTCTAGGCGACTGATGACCTCAGAAGTTTAGTCGCATAGTGCTCAGAGCCATTTGAACCATTTTTTTTGTTAACTGTCACCTCTCTACCTACATTATTCCGGGATGTAGGACTGATGAGCAAGCAGTTTGGTCTCCCCCCCCCCCAACCAACCAACAGGGAAGTAATGAATTTTCAAATGTCAACGCACTTTCGGGTCACCCAGGATGTCATCAGATAACAGATCCAACAACCAGCGGATCTACTGTACTCTTATAAGGAATTTTATGTCGATGAAAGTTGTGTGTTTTCCTCCTTCGAGTCGCATTCTGAAGCAATTGGTTTACAACCTCGGTGCAGCCATTCAGTGATTCATTATTTCCACAAATCAGGTATCAATCAGACATCAATTATGACAGACAGAGGACCTTGAAAGGAATCATATCCTTAGAATGTGTGTGAGCGCAAGGCGGTGAATGGGGCGACTTGGATGAAACTGTAGTATTGCGTACAAGTTACCAGCATTCTGATCTTAATGCAAATACTTTATTAATAACTAACGTTAATAATGATGATATTTATAAAGGGAGGAAGGAAAGAAGGGGGAAGGAGATGTTTAGAGGTCAGGTCGACGACGATGTCTTTACTGACGAAGGACTAGCTGGTAATGGGATGGGTTTGTGAAAGAAATCGGCCGTGTTCTTTTTAGACAAGCTAACACAAAGTATACCATAAGCGATTCTGAGAAACCACGGGAAACCTACGGTATATGTAGTATCGTTAGAAAGTTTAAGTTATATCTGGATAAAAGTTGTGCACGTTGCATTTTATCTATCTGGAGATATTAGTGCCATCGGAATCATGCCAGTAGCGAATGTAGATAAGTTATATGAAAGAAGTCACTAGTCATTGTCGAACAAATATTTTCTGGAAGTGATTTTCGGAAATCTACAGATACAATAAATCAGAATACTCGAATAATAATCTCGATCATTCTCTTTTTCGTAGTTTCCTAATTTTTCTAATGAAACAGTTTTAAGGTAACAGTGTTGTCAACATCTGTAATAGCGTTCTGAAAGATATTGTCATCAGTTTGTCTTGTGGCTCGAACTATCTTCCGCAAGCTGTTCTAATAGATTATGAATAAGAGACAATTGTCTCATTAAACGGAAGCAAATAAAATTCTTTGGCATTCCTGTCGGAATAATCCATGCCTTTCGCAACAGTTAAATACAACGTATCATAGAATACTTTTGAAAATTACTTCCGTGAAAACTGAGACACCAGTGTAGAGGTAACCTCATCTAGCACGAAGGTTTTCGATCAGTCTCCTAGTATAACTGAATTCTATTCCTTAGCCACAAATTTTATCTTGATTTGCCGAATTTTACTTCGGTATAGACTGAAAATTTGAACACTTTTTTCAAATTATGAACTCCAAATATTTTGTGAAAGAAAAGAAATAATGAAGAGACATCGGAAACAAAGATGTGTATTTGTTGGCTGAGCGATCGGTAAAAGAGTTATAGTCTTATTGATTGCAAGACATCTGAATTGTAGTACTATATCGTATATTTCAAGAAATAACGGACACAATTTTCATTGTGGAAAACTCTGTAAAGGGCGGGATTATCCCTCCTGGCATAAACTCATAGAAAGGTTGTAGGTGATGCGGTGGGTGGTAGGGCGAGGCCCCGTATCAAAGGGCAGAGTACAGCATGACGCAACAGGAAATAGCGTCATTTTGCCGCATCTATCTTCAGCGTGTTTTACGGCCATGCGTCCAATGTTTAGAGCGGAGTTTTATATTATTGGAAGAGTGGTGATTGCTGTTTCGCCGTTGCAGATTTCATTATGGCTGACATAATGGGAACATAACAAATATTACCGAACGAGAGTGGTAGAGCTCCGTGCACAAAATTTTTGCCGACAGAGAATTCGTAGCAGAAAATGTGTCCACGCATACGGCATTACTCAGTGTTGCCATTTGCACCGAGAGAGAACAACAGGACAGCTGGTGCATATGACGCGGGAAAAAATAGCGAGCGCAATGTAGCGACGGCAAAGCCACCTCTGTATCTGCGCAGAACACATGACGGACGGTTCTTAAGTGTTTCCGTTCAGTTTCATAATCATCCATAGCAACATAGTCACGACATAGCGTATAACCAGCTCTACTCTCAGTAGTCCACATCGTACCATTACAGATCCGATACATTTAAGGATGCAGGACGGGAAATTACCTCTTCTAGGACCAAGTCAAGAGGATAGCTTGGGAAATCTCTTGTCATCTCCAATCTTAATAAGAGAGTAAGAATTCGCTCAAACAATGATTGGTAGCACTACGGCCGTTATTTATCTACTTTTGCTTTACTGCTCTTCTCATTGTCATCAGGGTCCGGTTGTTATGTGGACGAAAAAGCTTGTGGCGTTCCCAAGTCGCAGCACATTTATTGTAACCCTGAACACGTTAGGAACATCGATATCTACCTTATATCCTCAGTCGAATCCATAAGTGCGTAAATACGGTGAGGTATGCTGCCTGTATAACTGCGGTAGTGTTGTAGGCGCAGGACTTTTGCACGACTTGACCTCTCCATTATGTCCCATAAACGTTCGATGAGATTCATGTCGGGCGATCTGGGCGGCCAAATCATTCGCTCGAACTGTTCAGACTTTCATTCAAACCAACTGCGAACAATTGCAGCCATAAAAATTCCATTGATGTTTGGCAACATGAGTCCACGAATGGCTGCAAATGATATCCAAGTAGCCGAACATAACCATTCCCAGTCAATGATCGGTTCGGCAGGACCAGAAGACTCAATCAATTGAATGTAAACACAGTCCACACTGTTACTGAGCCACCACCAGTTTCACTGTGCCCTATTGACAACTTAGGCCAGTGGCTTGTTGGGGCCCGCACCACGTTCGAATCCCGCTGTCAGCTCTTACCAACTGGAATCGGCCTTATACGACCAGTCTAAGGTATCCAAGTCGTGAAAGGTCCAACCGATATAGTAACGAGAGCAGCAGAGGTGCTTCAGACAATGTCTTGGCGCTAGCAAAGGCACTCGTATCGGTCGTCTGACCATTAACGTCATATTTCACCGCACTGTTCTAAAAGATACGTTCGTAATTCGTCCCAAATCGATTTCTGCATTTATGTCACATGGTGTTGCATGTCTTCTAGCACTGACAACTCTATGCAAACGCTGCTGCTCTCAGTCGTTACTTGAAGGCTGTCGGACACTGAGTTTTCCGTGGTGAGAGTTAATGCTTGAAAATTGGCATTACTGCCCCATTCTTGACACTGTGGATTTCAGAATACTCAAATCCCTAACGACTTACGAAATTGAATCTTATATGGGTCTAGCTCCAACAACCATTCCACGTCCATAATCTGTTAATTCCCGTCGGCGGGCTTAATCAAGTCGGAAACCTTTCCACACGAATGATGTGAGTACAAATGACAGTTCCGCCGATGTACTGCCATTTATACCCTGTGTACACGATACTGCCTCCATCTTTACATGTGCAAGTCGCAACCTCAAGACTTTTGTCTCCTCACTGTAAGGTGTAGTCAGGAAAGGTGTTGGATGTCACACGTTCAGCAAATGCACTTTTGAGTGCAAGTAATGAAAATGAAGGAAAGTGGGCCGAGTTCTACCTACTCCATTTTAATTTTATGTTATTTCTACTTTAACATAGTATTTGCTGTTTCACTTGGGCTTAAATGGCATATTCATTAGTGGACAATCGTCGTCGCAAGTTCGATCATAAAAGTGAAAAAAGTATTGCAGTAATTACATACAAATGCGTTACAACCTCTCTCTCTCTCTCTCTCTCTTCCTCCCTCCCTCTCTCTCTCTCTCTCTCTCTCTCTCTCTCTCTCTCTCTCACTCACACACACACACACACACACACACACACAACACACACACACACACACATACACACACACACTCACACTCACACAAGCGTGGGCACATACAAGCACATACATTACATAAGGTGTAAGTTAAAGTTAAATCGATGCCATTCTTACTATGCTTGACCCAAAACAGTTGCTCCACATTTAATCACATAGTAATGTCACTCTCCTCTGTTATTACATTTTTATGTTTCAATTGTGAACAATTTTATTAGTTCATAGAAAAAGTGACACGTATGCCGGAGCAACCATCATAAAAGCTTGTTTAGGATATTACACTACTGGCCATTAAAACTGCTACACCACAAAGATGATGTGCTACTGACGCAAAATTTTACCGACAGGAAGATGCTGTGATATGCAAATGATTAGCTTTTCAGAGCATTCACACAAGGTTGGCGCAGGTGGCGAAACCTACAACGTCCTTACATGAGGGAAGTTTCGTACCGATATCTCATACACAAACAGCAGTTGACCGGCGTTTCCTGCTGAAACGTTGTTGTGATGCCTCGTGTAAGGAGGAGAAATGCGTACCATCACTTTTCCGACTTTGATAAAGGTCGGATTGCAGCCAATCGCGATTGCGGTTTATCGTATCGCCACACTGCTGCTCGCGTTGGTCGACACCCAATGACCGTTAGCAGAATATGGAATCAGCGGGTTCAGGATGGTAATACGGAACGCCGTGCTGGATCCCAATTGCCTCGTATCACTGGCAGTCAAGATGACAGTCATCCGCATGGCTGTAACGTATCGTGCAGCCACGTCTCGATCTCTGAGTCAAAAGATGGGGACGTTTGCAAGACAACAACCATCTGCACGAACAGTTCGACGACGTTTTAAGCAGCATGGACTATCAGCTCGGAGATCATGGCTGCGGTTACCCTTGACGCTGTATCACAGACAGGAGCGCCTGCGATGGTGTACTCAGTGACGAACCTGGGTGCACGAATGGCAAAATGTCATTTTTTCGGATGAATCCAGATTCTGTTTACAGCATCATGATGGTCGCATCCGTGTTTGGCGACATCGCGGCGAACACACATTGGACACGTGTATTTATCCTCGCCATACTGGCGTATCACCCGGCGCGGCGTGATGGTATGGGGTGCCATTGGTTGCACGTCTCTGTCACCTCTTGTTCGCATTGACGGCACTTTGAACAGTGGACGTTACATTTCAGATGTCTTACGACACGTTGCTCTACCCTTCAATCGATCCCTGCGAAACCCTACATTTCAGCAGGATAATGCACGACCGAATGTTGCAGGTGCTGTACGGGCCTTTCTGGATACAGAAAATGTTCGACTGCTGCCCTGCCCAGCACATTCTCCAGATGTCTCAGCAATTGAAAACGTCTGGTCAACGATGGCCGAGCAACTGGCTCGTCACGATACGCCAGTCACTACTCTTGATGAACTGCGCTATCGTGTTGAAGCTGCATGGTCAGCTTTACCTGTACACACCATCCATGCTCTGTTCGACTCAATGCCCAGGCGTATAAGGCCGTTATTATAGCCGGTGGTGGTTGTTTTGGGTACTGATTTCTCAGAATCTATGCACTCAAATTGTGTGAAAATGTAATCACATGTCAGTTCTAGTATGTCCAATGAATACCCGTTTATCATCTGCATTTATTCTTGGTGTAGCAGTTTTAATGGCCAGTAGTGTAGTTTAGAAAACTCATTGATTTTGTTTTAGACCCAAACATCGACTGGTTTCAGTCAAGGACCATCTTCACGGACAAGGGTTGAAATGGTTTAAGTCACAACACTGAATTTCTCGTAACTTAAACAGTGTGTAGATTATGTCGTGAATTTCAATATACGATACTGGACTTTTAGAAGCAAACATACCAATACCAGGTGTACACAGAGCAGTATTTGAGTATGGTGTGAATTTACAACATCACTCGTGATCGGACCATTTTTGTTCGTGGAAATGTGGGGTGCTACTTTTCAAACTCTTAGTGTGACGGGTGAGAAGTATGCCACAGAATCGCGTCACGCTAGACTGGCTGATAAACATCTGCTGGGAGGTACTATTTTATACCGAGTGGCACTCCACCCCATATTGCTACAAGCGTCAAAGTTCTCTTGCGCACATCATGTGGTGAGGATCGCTTGTTGGGCGCCGGCCGGAGTGGCAGAGCGGTTATAGGCGCTACAGTCTGGAACCGCGCGACCGCTACGGTCGCAGGTTCGAAACCTGCCTCGGGCATGGATGTGTGTGATGTTCTTAGGTTAGTTAGGATTTAGTAGTTCTAAGTTCTAGGGGACTGATGACCTCAGAAGTTAAGTCGCATAGTGCTCAGAGCCATTTGAACCAGCTTGTTGGGCCTCCACTTTTGCCATAGTTGGCCTCCCACTGGGATTACCACAACTGGAAAATCTACCGAGATCGACCGACTTCATAAGCGATGCTACAACATCCGATTGCAATTTCTCATCATGCCTACTGATATGCTGCACAGTACTGTTCGCAACATTATCACTCGTTTGCTGGTACTGATGTTAAATGACGGCAGATATGTAAGCATTTCTTATAAGGAACATCGTCTAAAAATCAGTTGTTATGTTACTGCTTTTGTGTCATATGAAGCATCATCTGTTGCTCGCTTTATATGCTTTTCTTCGTTTCTATAAAACGCAGTGTTATTTCAAGGATTAGCAACAAGTATTACTTCTCTCTCTGCATTATTCCGTAACATTAAAGGACTTTCGAGTCGCACTGTACACTACAGAACTGCATTTATCTGCTGTCGTAATTTCTCTGCGTGTGGCCCATTGAAGACGTGCAGCTATATTTTGGCGATAGGATGATTTTCGATGCGAGAAAAATCTGAATATTTTCAAATAAAATATGTGGCCGATAAGTGAGTGAGATATTTGGTGATGCATTGTTTGTGACCACCAGACTAAACAACAGTATGTCACAGTATCTTATAGATACAGCTTTAGAGTTATAGTATGCAGAAACAGATGGCGTCAGTGGCCGCAAGGAGTCATTGACGCTCCCCTTGGAATCTTTTTGACGCGTGGCTGTGATATGGATCACTTTTTCCTTTCCTTTCCTTCAGCCACAGCTACCCGTACTAGCATAAAAGTAACCAGACAAAAATTTGATGAATACCTCTGGACGAACGTGATGAATATGACTTGAACAAATTTCAAACAACATACCCCGCGTGATCAAAAGTGTCCGGACACCTGGTTAAAAATCACTTATAAGTTCGTGGCACCTTCCATCGGTAATGCTGAAATTTGGAATTCAGCATGGTGTTGGCCCACCATTAGCCTTGATGACAGCTTCCACTCTCGCAGGCAAACTTTCATTCAAGTGCTGGAAGGTTTCTTGGGGAAAGGCAGCCCATTCTTCAGGGAGTGCTCCACTGACAAGAGGTATCGATGTCGGTCGGTGCGGCCTAGCACGAAGTCGGCGTTCCAAAAAATCCCGAAGGTGTTCTATACGATTCAGGTCAGGACTCTGTGTAGGCCAGTTATGTCGTACATCCACTCCACCACAGGCCGACCATTATGAATAGGTGCTCGATCGCCATCCACGAATTGCTCTTCAGTAATGATGTTCACCGGGCTTTCGTCATACCCAAACCCTGCCATCGGATTGCCACATTGTGCACCGAGATTCGTCACTCCGCACAACGTTTTTCCACTGTTCAATCGTCCAATATCTACGCTCCTTACACAAAGTGAGGCGTGGTTTGGCATTTATCGGCGTGATGTGTGGCTTATGAGCATCTGCTCGACCATGAGATCCAATTTTTGTCACCTCCCGCCTGTCTGTCAAAGTACTTGCAGCAGATCCTGATGCAATTTGGAATTCCTGTGTGATAGTCTGGATAGATGTGTGCCTATTACACATTACGACCCTCTTCGAATGTCGTCGGTCTCTGTCAGTCAACAGACGTCGGCCTGTACGCTTTCCTGCTGTACGTGTCCCTTCACACGTCCACTTCACTATCACATCGGAAACACTGGAGCTAGGGATGTTTAGGAGTGTGGATGCCTCGCATACAGACGTATGACACAAGTGACACCCAGTCATCTGATGACGTTCGAAGTCCGTGAGTTGCGCGGAGCGCCCCATTCTGCTCTCTCAATGACTACTGAGGTCACTGATAGGGAGTACATGGCGGGAGGCTCTAAGCACTATGGGACTTAACACTTGAGGTCATCAGTCCCCTAGACTTAGAACCACTTAAACCTAACTAACCTAAGGACAGTACACATACCCATGCCCGAGGCAGGATTCGAACTTGCGACCGTAGCAGCAGCGCAGTTCGGGACTGAAGCGCCTAGAACCGCTCGGCCCCAGAGGCCGGCCCTCGCGGTAGGTTGCAGTACAATGCACCTAATTTGAAAAACGTATTTTTTTGTAAGTGTCCGGATAATTTTCATCACGTAGTGTAGCTCGTAATGAGTTCGACGAAATTTTGTGTATGCAGAAATTTGACGACTCTCATTTTAGAAGTGAATATTTGGGCTGATACCGATTTTCGTTGGACATTGCACTTATTGGTGACAGCTGTTAGGTCTCCTGGATTTTCATAGCAAGAAAGTTAATTTTAAACATGCCATGTTGTCGATGTACAAGACAACTTTTCTGTTCGTAAATAATACTTAATTTGTGAAAGAGGTAGAATATACGGTATGTGGACTAGCACTAATCGCACTGGACGCCTATGAGTAACGGATGACATGAATTTTAAATTCTATTGGCAGATGATAAGCGGAGAGAAATACTCCCGACACCCCCGATAAAACCCCCAGATTCCTTAACTATTAAGGTTTGAGTCGGCAGCTCGTGGTCTCGCGGTAGCGTTCTCTGTTTTCGAGCACGGCGTCCCGGGTTCGACTCTCCATGGGGTTAGGGATTTTCACTGGGCTCGAGATGACTGCGTGTTGTTGTGTCGTCTTCATCACCATCATCGTCATTCGTCCACATTACGGTCGGAGGAAGGCAACGGCAAACCAACTCAGTTACGACCTTGCCTAGTTCTGATATGCGGGTCTCCCGTATCGTTCCCCTACGCTCTGTCAAGAAGCATGGGATTACATTTCCATTTTCCATTAATATTTGAGGCTTTTACGTAAAAAAAACATCAAGTTTCGTAACTCTGTTAGGAACCTGAGCGCTCGTAATCCTGTGTATCAGTGTCCCCACTATTGGCAAGTTACAACGCAGACCTCATAATCTGTCACAGTGCTGTTCGTTGAACAGTTTTGTGAAATTAGTAGTACCAACGTACTGCCATGCTTGACACAACCTACAGCAAAATTTTGATAGCAAGAAATCAGTGGATATGCCCTGTGGTGTCTAATTCAGATATTTTATTTATTAAACCAGCATGTAGAACTTTATACATTTTACCGTGGAAGATCGAAGCGATTTCACAGATTAACGGTAACTATATTATTACACATATTGCCACAGAGTTTTCCACACAGAGAGAAACTATTACGAGTACTCCATATGTGCTCCCTGTTGTTTCTGCTTTTCTAGGGTTTTATGCATTTATTTATTTATTTCTAGTTACCTGTCTTCTGACTAGTTTGCTGCGGCTCACCACGAATCCTCTCCTGTGCTCGAGTCATCAGTCTTCTGATTGGGCTGATGCAGTCCGGCACTAATTCCTCTCATGCGCTCTTAATCTCAGATTAGCATTTGCAGCGTACGTCCTCAATTATTTGCTGGATGCATCTCGAACTCTGTCTTCCTCTTCTCGTGCGCTCTTAATCTCAGATTAGCACTTGCAGCGTACGTCCTCAATTATTTGCTGGATGTATCCCAAACTCTCTTTCCTCTACAGTTTTTACCCTCTGTAGCTCCCTCTAGTACCACGGAAGATATTCGCTGATGTCTTAAGAGGTATCCTATCAGTCTGTCTCTCCTTCTTGTCAGCGTTTTCTATATGTTACTTTCCTCGGAGATTCTGCGGAGAACCTCCTTATTTCTTATCAGTCAATCGAATTTTCACCATTCTTCTGTAGCGCCACAAAAATGGTACAAATAGCTCTGAGCACTATGGGACTTAACTACTGAGGTCATCAGTCCCCTAGAACTTAGAACTACTTAAACCCAACTAACCTAAGGACATCACACACATCCATACCCAAGGCAGGATTCGAACCTGCGACCGTAGCGGTCGCGCGGTTCCAGACTGTAGGGGCTAGAACCGCTTGGCCACCCCGGCCGGCTGTAGCACCACATCTGAAAGTTTTAGATTCTCGTCTGTTCCTGTTTTCCACAGTCCATGCTTCACTACCGTACAGTACATGCTCCAAAAGTATATTCTGAGAATTTTATTTCTCAAATTCTGGGCAATGTTTGATAGTAGCAGACTTCTCTTGGACAGGATATCAATTCGATAATCCATTTCTTCACACATGCCGTGCAGCATGTCCCTACCAATCTCTTCAAAAGTACTGTACATGCGATGTCACCATTCTAGTAGGTTTGTTGGTAGAGGAGGAGAAAACACTGCCTATTTCACAAATTCCACGCATAAAATCGCAAGGGGTTATATCGGGTGGTCATACCACCGCAAGCGCTCCATCGGTTTCTCAGTTTCTTGTTTAAGAATTCACGAACATTATGGTGGATGTGGGGTGGAACAGTATACTTTTGGTACCGAACGAGGTGGTGCTGCGGCTAGCACACTGGACTCGCATTCGGGAGAACAACGACTCCAACACCCGTCCGACCATCTTGATTTAGGTTCTCCGTCATTTCCCTAAATCTCTCAAGATTCCTTTGCAAGGGAACGGCCGATATCTTCCTTGACACAGTTCGAGCTCGTGCTCCGTCACTAATGACCTCGATGACGACGGAACGTTAAACCCAATCTTTCTTCCTTCCTTCCTGTTGGCAGGTGAAATCCACACTTTTGGCTTCCAGTTGTGCCATGAGCCAGATACAAGTGCCCTGTAATGGACTTTTCTCACGAACAATGCTAGTTAGCATCACAAAAAGAGCAATATTTGCAATGTCCTACTAAGTCGAGGAATCTATTGAAGGCCTTCATCGGTATACATAGTGATAATGAATGTAATGAAATCTAACGCGCTCTTGAGTGCTCACTTCTGCCCAGAATGATTGTAGTACCTATTCACCCAAGGAATTTACCTGAGAAATGGTCACCGAAAGACGACATCACGTTCCAGTCTCACAGACAAAGCAAAACAAGCCTTGTGTTTCAACTCAGATGTCTAAATCATACCAGCTCTACAGAATTCGATAGTAACAGAGTGAAAGATGTGTTTCACTTCCTTGCATCGATAAATTAACGTTAAATGTAGTGAGTGACGATAATTTGTGAACGCGTCGACCCCTTTCTGATTTATGCATGTAATATTAGGTGGGGATCATATACTGCACAGCTGTTCTACGTGCTTCTTAACCAGAGCACTTCCGCCTTGGTCTTCCTTTTTCGTTGTTCCCGCTTGGTTCTTATTTATATTATATATTATATTATATTCTTATATAGTTTATACCCATTTTTCTGAGAATTCCAAACGTCCTGCACTATTTTACGTTATCGAATGTTCTATCCAGGACGACAGATCCTAAGAATTTGTCTCGATTTTTTAAAGTCTAGCTTTGTTTATCAAGTGCTACCTCACTACTACTTCTATGGTTCCTTTACCTATCCCAAATCCAAACTTATCATCATGTAACATGTCCTAAATTTTCTTTTTCTTTCTTCTGTTAGTAATTATTATCAGCAACTTTGATGAATGAGCTGTTAAACTAGTTCTGCAGTAGTTCTCGCGCTTATGTACCCTTGACATCTTCACACACTCCCAACTCCTTAAGTCAGGGCTACATACGAGAACTGCTCACTTGCTTGGTTACTGGCACTGCGGACAGCATAGCCACGGTGAGGGTGCAATACGCGCACAGACTTGTCTGCATCGCTGGAGAACCTTTCTCGCTGGTCGCATGTGAAGAAAACATGGCTATTTCAGACTATAGATTTAAGCCGTCCTCTCACGGAAAATAAACGCTGACGTGGACTTGGAGCTGTACGAGAATCATGACTCGCTTTCAATTACCTAACAGGTAATAATTTTTAGGGATATTTCGGCAACGTGCAAAGAAACGCTTAACCAGTAACAGGCAAGAACGTTCTCTCTATATCATAAACACACATTGAGAGACACCATATTGGATTTCACTGTTTTCAGTTGAAGCCCATATTTGGTTGGGTTCATATTATAATTTCACTCCTATTAATATCTGCCGTTTCATAGCACCACCACTTTGAGGATGACTCGAAAACATATCGTTATTGGTAGGATTTGTTGTAATAAGGGACGGGAAGTGACACATCGGTGGTTAAATATTTTTCGTATTACAAATTATGTGTTACGGAAGTATGCCAGTTCAAGGCAACGACACACTGAAGCTTCATCAGAAACCCATTACTCTTGGCACAATTTGTTGTAACTAAATGTCAGATAATAGCATATTGGCGATTAAAGCATTAATAATATGTTCATATGAGATAAGAGTTCAGCGAAGCGTAGTAGATGGAGGTGCAGACCTAATGTGTATTTGGTTCGTATGTTGCTACACCTATACCATTTTTATTCATATTCATGTTTTTTTAAAAGGTTCTGGAAATTTTTTGATAATTTAATGGACTTATGTCCAGTAATACTGATGCTTTGTAAATGTAAGTGCGCTCTCTCAGGAGTAAGTTTGTTTATTTCGTGAACATATCAGGGAACATAGAAAAACGAATAGGAAGATTTCGTTCTATATCACTGCCTGATTCAACTGTAATTCACTAGTTATTTGGTCATCCAAAGATCGTTCTAGATTTTGGAATACGTAATTCTTTTACATTTGTTGTTTATGATTGCACTCACTCACACACGCAAACACACACACACACACACACACACAATCACTCACACATACCGTAACAGGCAACGAACAGATGGTTTAAATGCGAAAATATTAGTTTGTTCCTTACAGTGACTGTTATTAATATCGAATGATACAAGAAGCTCACTCTTACTTGTCAGTCTTTATTTATATCCACGGCGCGTTTTGAAGGCTTAAACCTCCATCACCAGGTGGATTTACACGTGTTGTTTTGACATATGTATGTGTTGTGTAACGATGTTGGGGTAAATCTGGGCACTGTGTAGTGGTGAAGCAAAAATACTTTCCCTGAACACGGTTTTGTGGAGGAAATTCACTAAAATCTAAATGTATATGTACAGGTGAAAATAAACAAGTAAAACAGAATTTCTACAGTGGTCACAGGCTCCTTTCGCCATCGCCACACATCACACGTAAACTGTCATATTTTGTGAACAAAGATGGCGTCTGGAAACTATTAGGTGCAAAGTATATCTAGCAAAACAGAAACGTTATTTCGAAGTAGACAGCCATCATAACAACACTATTGATTTGGAATAAGTTATAAACGATTGTGGAGATTTTTGTTTTTGTAAAACTGTATGAAATTCAAACTGTGCAAACTTGATAGAAATGACACTGTAAACCCCTAGAAATATTAGTTCCAACGCACGTATTGTGAACCCAAACAAAGATGTCCACAGTTCCTTAAAACATATTCCAAAGTCGTAGTGCGTTATGATGTCTTTCTACTCTGATGTAATATTTCTGTTTTGCTATATGTTCTTTGCACCTATTAGTTCCCGGAGACTGTCTTTGTTTACAAAATATGACAGTTTACATGTAATGTGGTACGCTAGTTAAAGCAGCCTTTGAACACTAAAGATGATCTATCTTACTTGTATATTCTCATGTCTAGACAAACGTTTAGTTTTGAGTCAAAAACCTCAACAAAACAATGTTCTCGAACAGTGCTTTTGTTTCTCCACTAGACAGTGCCGCAAGTCACACCGAAATCGTCACACCACATACACATATATGTCATACTAACACACGTAAACCCACATGATGATGGAGGCTTAAACCTTCGAAACGCGTTTTGGAAATAACTAACAGTGACTGGTAACAGTAAACCTGTTGTTTCATTCGAATAGATACTTGTTATTATATCAGTTACATCAGTGCTTTCGTCCACACTCAAGGGAGGAGGGATTAAAATCCTTGTTCTTTCTGTTAGTTGCACTTACAAGTCGTTCGCCGTACTTCAACACATCTGCAAACAGTTTCCCTAGAAAGAGGCAGTGTTTCGAGACTCGAGGAACTTCCCCTGCAGATAAAATTGCTGTGACAGACACAAGCTATTTTTTCACAAATTTTCCATAGCTGAAAGGTCTGGCTGCTTTCATTGTTCAAGAGCTAAGAAATACTTCAGTTTCGTAGCTGTATCATTAATGAACAGACGATTTTCTTCCTTTACATACCTTTCAGAGAGGAGGTGAAATGGTGTGGGAGACCACATCATTGTGATAAAAGTAATGATTTAAAAAAATTACATATCTATAAGTATCTAAGTAAGAACTTCTTTTACTCTGTTCCGTCTTTGCTCAAGAAGCATGGCTTTCTTTTCATCATTAACCAAAGAATTTACTATAATTTCTCGATAAGCATTTGGGAACGTTGGGAAATGTTTCTGCTTTTTGTACTTGAAGACCGGAAATATCAAAAGTGCTGAGTGCCAAATCACACATTTATTAGGAAAAAATATCTCTTATCCTAAATGTTATCTGTATGCTAAAAACTGAGAAGATATTTTGATGTTGTCTAATTATTTATAAGTATTATTTGTATTTGAAAAACTGAGAAGTTATTTTGATACCACAAAACTAAGCTACTCACCTCATCACTGAAGAAAACAGTCTAACGAGTTAGAAAATAAATAATTTATTAACAATTTTCTAGGTGCTTTACCAAGGATCTGACTGCTTGTAGGTGCTAATAACAAATTTTTATGTAATTATAACATTTTGCTGTCAGAGGCACCAGAAACTTAAATTAGATTATTAATTACTCAGGTTTCTGTCACAACTACGTACAGTTTCTTGGTGGTGACTAGTTTCTAACATTAACGCTCATTTTGAAACCACGCCCTTCATTTCAAGGAATTGTTGGAGTATAATTCCACCGATTCCATTACACATGATCTATACAGAACAGATCCACATAACAAATGTCAACTTGTATGACATCATGATATAATAAAGACTCCCTATGCTGCTGTGGAATAAATGATAACAGACAACATTGTCGACATATCTCTTTGTTTTGCAACTGACAAACAAGGCTTGCCTTTCAGATGAAGTATTGCAATTGACAACAATGTTTCAGCAATATCCTTAAAATGGAAGACGTCAGTTGTACGCAACAGCATTAGAACTACGCAGAGTGAGTACAAAGCTTCAGCTGTCTCACGATCTTGCGTGTATCTTGAGGATCAAAGGATTTGCTTACCCTTCTTCAACAATGCGCCATCTGCTAATCAATGTTTGAAATAGGTTCTCGGTAAGTAAGCGCTTGGAACAAGTCTAGAGACATGTAACAGAGTGCCAAGAACAGAAATCATAGAATTTCCTTCCTCCCCCAATTGGCACTTTTAACACCCTAAAATCATCGTCCTTCGGGCGAATCCTGATAAAGAATAAATATTTTCGAAAACTGGAAAATGGAGTTTCTAATAAACGTGTAAAAAATTTGCAGTAAAGGGTTTCTGTGGTTGATTATATAATGTAGGCCCATGGTGCAAAAAGGCTAAAAACCAAATTCTTGCCGTTTTCTGCATAAGTATGGTTAGCTTGAATCTCTGAGTTCGGTAACTGATAGTGACATCGAAAATAGTGTCTAAGTTCCTCGAGAATACCATCTGAAGAACAGAAGGTAAAAATAACGACGAACAGCAATTGCGGAAGTGCCCATCACCACATTCTTCCCCAAGAATATCATCTTAAGTGCATACGGTAAAAATTAAGATTTGCCATGAATAGAAGTTTCAAAAGTGGCCACCACGTTTATGTCCCGGCAACCAGATTCGCCTGATGTAGATCCTATGGAACCCATGAGCGTCGCTATCGGGTGCCATCACTGGGTACGCAAATAAGTTGCGCGTTATTTAAGAGAATTATGTGACCTTCCATAAAATTACCAACGAACAGTCGGATCCCTGATTCTCAGAATAAGTGATGTATTTCGTTCCAAAGATTGACAAACATGCGATTAAGCAGGTGGTCGTAACGTTTTGGGTAATCAGTGTATATCCACAAACTGCAGACAGTTTAATATATAACGAATTACAGACATCAACCAAACACGATCTTTCAGATATATAAAATACCGCCATTTTCATTAATAATTAAAGCCACGGTGGAAGCCAGACGGGCAAAACCCTGTTGTGCTTCCATGAGAAAGAACACAGCCTCAGATACATTACATTGTCACTAGAGGAGCAGTAAGAGCGGATGATCCGATCAGGATTGCTCTGTGATATCGGGAGTGGGCTACTCATTGAATGTGATCTGAATGACTAATCCAGCAGGGCCTTGTCGACCCTTGTAAATTTGACAGTGGTGGTGATCTGGCTATAAAGTCGAAACGTGAATGAACAACTATAACAGCCAAACCATGGAAAGGCAGACCTCATGCGCTCACAAACAGGAACCGTCGAACATTGTAATGTGTGGTTGTTAAAATGGAAGAAATCAGTGGAAGAAATCACTCGTGAGTGAGTATCTCAATTATGAAGAAAGGGTATTATAGCAACAAATGAAGCCAATTGTAAGTGAAAAAATGATGATGAAATTTCACATGTAAAAGAATTTTATTTTGTTAAATTTTTCAAATTTAACTGCTATGAGTATAAATTCTGAGACCTTCCCGGTCATGCTGACAAGGGTTAATGAATTTCGGAATGAGATTTTTACTCTGCAGCGGAGTGTGCGCTGTTATGAAACTTCCCTGGCAGATTAAAACTGTGTGGCGGACCGGGACTTGAACTCGGGACCTTTGCCTTTCGCGGGCAAGTGGTCTACCATCTGAGCTAGCCAAGCACGTCTACGCCCCGTCCTTACACCTGTACTTCCGCCAGGACCACGTCTCCTCCATTCCAAACTTCACAGAAGCTCTTCCGCGAACCTAGCAGAACTAGCACTCCTTGAAGAAAGGATATTGCGGAGACATGGCTTTTCCACAGCCTGGGAGATGTTTCCAGAATGAGATTTTCACTCTGCAGTGGAGTGTGCGCTGTTATGAAACTTTCCTGGCAGATTAAAACCTGTTCCAGGAGTGCTAGTTCTGCTAGGTTCGCAGATGAGCTTCTGTGAAGTTTGGAGGTACGGGCGAAAGTAAAGTTGCGAGGAGGCGGCGTGAGTCATACTTGGGTGATGGTGGTACACCACTTGCCCGCGAAAGGCAAAGGTCCCGAGCTCAAATCTCGGTCCGGCAGACAGTTTTAATCTGCCAGGAAAGTTTATGAATTTATTTGTAAAAGTATGCTGTTGTTGTTGTTGTTGTTGCGGTCTTCAATCCTGAGACTGGCTTTATGCAGCTCTCCATGCTACTGTATCCCGTGCAAGCTTCTTCATCTCCCAGTACTTACTGCAACCTACATCTTCCTGAATCTGCTTAGTGTATTCATCTCTTGGTCTCCCTCTACGATTTTTACCCTCCACGCTGCCCTCCAGTGCTAAATTTGTGATCCCTTGATGCCTCAGAACATGTCCTACCAACCGGTCCCTTCTTCTTGTCAAGTTATGCCACAAAGTCCTCTTCTCCCCAATTGTATTCAATACCTCCTCATAAGTTATGTGATCTATCCATCCAATCTTCAGCATTCTTCTGTAGCACCACGCTTCGAAAGCTTTTAGAGAGATAGACAATGAAAGTTAGAATATCCTGTACTGCCTCTCCTGCTCAAAGTCGGTCCCTTTGACGTCCTACCCCCCCAGAAGTACAGGCTACCTCGTATGTTCGTAGTAATTTTATATGTTTGCACCGTTGAGAGTGGTTCGTTTGCAGTTGGGCACTGTGGTGTGCGTTCTGTAAGACCTTCGGTACACACACCATCAGATTATCTGACTTGTCGCTCTAACGAAGTAGGCGAGTGTCAGCAATATGTCTCGTGGTCTTATCGTGGCGTGTTTATCTTCGGCCGTTAGGTCAGACGATAGAAATGCCACTTGCACGCTTAGAGTAGCAGATTGACGGTGACCAAATTTAAACATAACTTGATTAATTTTCACAGACTTTTATTAAAATAATAACAATCATAAACCTTACTTAACTTGATTCTGGATGCTATTTACAATTGACAATCTGAAGTTCCTTTGGTCTTGGTACGTTAATCTTATTCTCACATATCTCTGATACTTGACAATGTGTCTATTCATTTATCTTCATGGCTATGTACAGGAATATGATAATCCTATTAGGCGCAGACTGAAACTTGACTATAGACTAATGCAGACTGACTAATCGGAGGTCTGTACACTCGTTATAATACCTCGAGCGTTCAGGTATAACTGCGCGAGTGTGATCCGCGAGGAGAAAAGGTACTACGTTAGCAGCAATCTCATTGGCTGCATTACGTATTAATACGCGGATCGGCGGAAGCAGAATTTGGTCCGTCTCTATGACAGCTCCATCCTGTAGTGCGGAGACGGACGAGCGCTGCGCCTGCGCTGTTGTGCTTAGCGAGGCGCGCTCTAGTGGGAAAGTTCTGTACGCGCTGACTACGCGGAATTGTGAACACAACTGGCACACTTCTGGGCCGGCAGGTTCGCGGCACGATGCTGGACCGCGGCGCCAGGTCTGCGCGGCTAGTGCGGCTGACGGCGGACACCCGCTACCTCATCTGCGTGGCGGCGCTCGGCGACTGGCAGTCGTCTGCGGAGGACCTGTGGGGCGCTGCCGGCGCGCCGGGCGCGGACGGCGAGGTGTCGGCGGCGGGCACGCTGGCAGAGGGCGACGCCGCCGCCGCCGGCAACGGCAACGGCAACGGCAACGGCTCGTCCAACGCGGCGGCGCTGCCGGTGCTGCGCGAGTCCACCAGCACGCGCTGCACCGAGGTGCGCACGCTGGCCGAGCCGGAGGGCGGCGCCGGGCTGCCGGGCGTCGGCGGCGGCGGCGGCGGCGGCGCCGTGGGCGCGGGCGGCGTCGGCGCCGGCTCCGTGCTGACGCGCCGCCTCGGCCTCATCGTCGGCTCCTGCATGGGCTGCGTCGTCTTCGTGGCGCTCGTCTCGGTGCTGGGCTACCTCAAGATCAAGAAGCAGCGCCAGCAGGCGAAGCGCGAGCCGCAGCTGCCGCAGGAGTACATCAGCTACCGGCACTTCTCCATACAGAGCGGCGAGCTGCCCGGCAGCGCCGTCGGCATAGGCAACACCTCGCTCAACTCCTAACCCCGCTGCGCTCTGCTCCACTGTGCTTGCTGATTTGCTCAACACTTTCGGGAAGGTACAAGGAAGTGCGCAATATTTTTAAATCTCGGTGCACTCTTCAGGCAAGGACGGTTAGGCTACTGGTGTCGAATAAAGCGTGTTTCACTGCCGAAACGTCGCACGTCAGCTCCGTGACTTCTGTTCATCGGCTCGCTGCCCCGCAATTCACATTTGATGTACAGAACACATCCCAGGACGAGTGTTACTCGATTTCTTACTAACGATTTCGCTCCTGTACGCGAGCATCCTTCGATATGCACTGCCTTTTTTGACAGCACGTTATAACTGAAAAGGAAAATGTGGTACTGACGATGATACCGGGCACTACTTTTGATTTGTAACGTGTTGCTAGAGCGTTCTCGCGTCTGATGCGCGAAAGTGCTAAATAGATAGCGAACAATACGCGACCTGCAGCTGCGTTGTGCTGATTAATTACAATGGTTCAGTGCCCCCAGCAGACTATGCCTGAGTTTGCAAAATTTGTATTTGCTTTTTAGTTTACCACTCGTCCGTGGAGACCGTGTTGAATAACATTTTGTTGGTTGCTGAGGGGGTTGTTCACTTCACATGAAAGAACTGCTATGACACTCTAACAAAGGCGACGGCTCAGGGAAAGCGCGGTTCATGTCTTATTTCGTGTTTTGTTTAATTTATTAAGAGCAGCCGAACCAGTGTGCAGACACTTCCTGGTGGATTAAAATTAATCACTGGATTGGTACTCGAGCCTGGAGCCTTTGCCTTTCCCGAGTAAATGTTCTACAAACCGACGTGTCCCCCCCTGGATACCTCAGTCTCCGATAGACAAACGTTCCAGTTTCGAGTGCCGATCCGGCACATAGTTTTAATTTGCCACAGTCAAAACAGTTTATATTCTTAGTGTGTTGAAGCCAACTGGTTACGAACCAGTTCCTGTCACAGACCACAGAACTTTTCAAAGTGAGTTCCTTTCTAACCGATGTCATCTACGTCACTATGAGAAACCTGGTACTTTTTTACTGTAAGCTTCTTTACTGTAATTTTTTTTAACATGTAACAAACACGTTTGGTGCCTTGTCCATCCCAAGATACAGAACTGAACACTGAAAGCTCAATTTTACGTATGTTAGAGATAATTCGTAATGACAATTCATATAACGCCAAAATATTGCTAATCTCGCACCTAACATCTTCAGACTAAATGCTGAAGCCCTGGAAGTGTCTTTTGCAATGCTGCCGACCTCCTGATTTCCACTGGTTTACTGGTGAAGTCCCTAGATGTTCTCATATCAGAAAAACTTAATAGAAGCATAAAATGACGATACTCTGACGCGACACTAAACAGCACCGCATTATTTAACAGCTGGAAACTCTTGCAAGATAACAGCCAATAGTTTCATTGCTAAAATCGTGGTAAACCTTCTAATCGTATGTAACTACTTCTTATAAAATATGGCAAAATGTTTTCGTTTAATTAAGAGTGAGGGATATTTACTGTTTCCTTTACTCTACAGGGAGGTAGTCAAAGAGGTTTACTGGATTACAAGTATTTTGCTGTCAGCTAATTTTAGTAGTCTAGATCAGTGGCATCAGTCACACAACATCTACAGGAATGGAGTTTCCAGTCAATTTTTTAAGTAAATTTATTCCCTCTTTGTTATCGTAAGTTGGTACGACTGTTTTCACTTTGTTTGCGACGCATTTAACTAATCTTGAATTCCAGTCACCCCTTTTCACGTCTTCCTAAACGCTTGAGCTGGAGAAAACTAACTGAACGATTACTATTATTATGTTAATTTCTTCAAACACTTTCTTTTTTTACCAGCATTGTTAATTGCAACCAATAAAATGCCGCAGTTGTTCTGCTCGGTGAAAGAAATGAAACAGATTAATTTCCGCCGCCCTTTAGTAAAAGATTTCCCCGCTTCGGAAACACGTATTCTTGAATCCGCTGCAAATTCAGTCTTATGTTTCGAGAGCATCTTCTAGTATCACTCATCTGGTTCGCTCAGTGCGGGGACAACTTCTCATCATTGCACTGTCTACAGTACGCAGCACTTTCTGCTTAAGGAATGTACCAAATGTGTAATTGCAAACTCAGGGCTTAGACATTAGAGAGTGACAATTACATCTCTCTGCCAAAAGGCTGCTAGATGTGTTAGGCGTTGTTAACTTAGCAGTTTCTTGACACCTTTGTTGTAAAAATCTTGCGTGACAGTTGACTTGAGAATGGAATCTCGGGATAATATTACCACAGATGTATACAACAGTATACCAGTTACTTGCGAGTAGTTCTGTGTGTGACTTTTGAAAAGAGCCTGATGTGAAAGAAAACAATATAAACTTGATGCCGATAACAAATCTGTATGCGAACTATCATTCTTTCAAATAGAATCGAGACACGTTTGTGGTGCTTAACTTTTGAAAACATATGGTTTAGCCAATGATGTGACAAAACTGATACACGAAGACAGAAACTGATCCTACAGTTAATGGTGTTCCTGTTTTGCTTACACAGAAGAAGAATGAAGTATGAGGAATATTGCTGTGTAAGTGGTATTTCTACAACATTTTTGTGGGAAATGAACGTGTATGATGCATAGTAATATCATAGTGTTTTTGTGTGTCGGTGTAGAAGCGGTTTTCCGTCCGCATATTAATTAAAGGATATGTAGTTATGATGCTGTTTCATTTATTATGTTCATTAATTTCTGCATCATCCTGCAGCTAAGTACAGCTACTGTAAGAATTACAATGTTAATACATGCTGGAATTTTATTTCTCGTAGCAGATTCCACTGTTCTGCGAGTAAGTGAGAAGTGGTTGCCATTGTCTTTCGACACACTTATTTTATTTACAATTTAAATGCCACTGCGTTAAAATGTTGTCACTGAATGTCGTCATGGTACTCACATAATTAGTAATTTGACATCTTTGGAGAGAACCAGATATGGTCAATGCATCACTATGGTTCGTTATAAATGATAGAATTAAGTTACTCGTTCATTAGGCTAAAATGTCGGAATGTGCTGTAGCAATACCCTGAACTTCACAACATTTCTATACATTATTAAATTTCCAGTTTATTGTATTCATATAACATATTTCGTCTTTTCTCACGTTCATTGATTCTTGGTTGGTTTTTAAAGTTGCGCATTCATTTTCAAATCATGTTGTTTTAACTGTTATAAAAAGTTGTGTGAAATATTTAGTTACATTAAGGAATTGTACCCGATCACACAGACAGTCAAATAATAGTTTCAGATAGTATCTGGCATGATGTCCTCATCTTTTCCGTTTCTTCAATGTGCTCACCTTCTGCCATAATTAGAGGAAACTACTTACTAATTTCGTATGGCCCCTTCTACATTATCACAGTAACTCGATCAGGAAGACAGTTTTTCTGTAATTTTTTATCGCTGTCATTTTAGTGACGTCTTAACGACAAGAAGAACCACAATGTGTTGCTTTATTTGGAACTCATGGTGGATGCACGCTAGCAAATCATGCCGAATGAAATTTCCCGGACATTTCTATATTGCAGGCAAAATGACCTGCAACTGAAATTGTGGGTGAAGTCCATATCCAGCTTAGGTTTCATGAACTTTCTCGGCAGATGTTTACAAACCTCAGGGAGTAATAAGTGTTTCGCAGTACCCAGCACTGTCGATTGTTTATGCATAGTTGTAGTACATGGAAACGTTTGTTTTTCTAAGAATGTAAGTGATGTTAATGGTAATGATGGTCGTGTTTTGTTACAATACCTGTCTGTTGGCACAGAATGACGTAGAAAAGTTCTAGATACAAAGCGAAAAGCATACGTCTATGATTACCACCTTTTATTTGTGTAGTAATTTATTTTCATATCGGAAGATACGTCATTTGGCCACTATACATGAAGAGTCATGTGGCATGTTCACAGAAACATTAGTAGCATGTGTTATGTTGTGCATTTGTGTAGAAAATGTTAAGAGTAGTCAGAACTTTTATACTGTTGATATTGTGAAGTGATGTTAGTTATTGAATAGAAGCAATAATGAAAGAAAGTAACATGAAATTCGTTACTTAATTTATGAAACAATTAATAAACTGTGCAGTGTATGAAGTTTGTCGATAACTTAAATAAATGCGATATTTTTCACTTATTCTTGTCTCATTTCCTTTAATTTCCTTTAAACTAGTACTTCAGCGATCACAGACGGAAAACCATGGAGTAAAACTAAAGTGGTCTCTCGCATTCCCTATGGAAGTATTGTAGGCCCTCTGCTGTTATTAATCTATATCAGTAACTCAGGAGACAATCTGAGTATCCCTATAAGATTGTGTGCAGGTGATGCTGTCATTTACGTTCTAGTAAAGTCATCAGATGATCATAATCAGTTGAAAAATGACTTAGGAGGATATCTCTACGATGCAGAAATTGGCAATTAACTCTTAAAAAGGAAAAATGTGTGACCATCCACATGAGTACTAAAAGGAATCCCTTAAATTTGGCTTACACGATAAGCCACCCAAATCCAATGTCTCTGAATTCAAGTAAATGCTTACGAATTACAGTTAAGAACAATTTAAATTGGAAAGATCACATACATAATTTAGTAGGGAAGTCTTTTTCCTACACAGTAAAGAGACTGCCATACTATACTTGACCGTTCTCTGCTACAGTATTGCTGTGAAGTAGGGGATCATTACCAAATAGGATAGACGGTCGATACTGGAAAAGTCCAAAGAATAGAAGCTTTTTTGTATTACGTGAAATAAGGGAGAGAGTGTCACGTATGTGATAATCGAGTTCTAGTGGAAATCATTAAAGTAAAGGCGTTTTTCGCTGCAGCGAGATTTTTCATGGAACATAAATGTGCCATCTTAGTTCTGTGAATATGACAGTATTTTATTGGCTCCATGTTTCAGAGGAAGAAATGATCATCACAATGCAGAACTTGTACAGAAATAATTAACTTTTCTTTTCCAGCACGGTGTTCGAGAGTGGAATGGTATAGAAGTAGTCTGAATGTGGTTCGATGAATTGCACGGTAATTGTGTGGATATGGATGAACTGTAAAAATGGTTCCTCTCCCATATGCCCTTATATGATCTGCTAGCAACCAAAGGACACTGCTGTTGTTTACTTATTCACGAAGCTTCTGTTCTTTTCTAGGGCAATTTGAGCAAAACAGAGAGAAATTATTTTTCTTTTTGTACTGTAAGAACTGGGGGCTCAGTACGCATAGTGAGACAAAGAAGGAAGTTGTTATATTTATCTAAGCTATTGGTCGAGGAAGCGGAGGCGGGGTAGGGATGTTCTCAATTCCCATAATAAAGGTTATGTTAATTTATCAATTTCCATTCATATTGTATTGTCATGTATCTATTCTGTAGCTTAAAGTTCGTTTCAGTTTCATATATTCTTTTTAGCGCTACATTTTTAAAAATCCTTCGTCATCTGCAATAGTTATTTGGAGCCAACTGTTACATTTCATTGCTTATCAGATGTTTCTTCGCTCACAGTTACTGTGTCAAAGCAAAACTAGTGGGTTAAATTCCCAAATACATTTCACCAAATGTAATAAAGCATTGTGTCTGATTGTACTGCAGGAGGTTTCCTGTGTGGAGATCCATTTTCTATCAATATGAAAATAACAAAAGAACATTCACATCGACTCTACGATCATACCGTCGAACTGAAAACTTAGGCTTCACTTTCCTTTTCAGTAAGTTTCATGTTCACCATTGCATACTGGCAAAACAGATTTCCTAAAAATGTATTTCCCAGAGTTTCTATTTCTGCGTTTGAAACTTCTAACCTCTGCTTGCAGAGTCGTCTTACTTTTCAATTTCAAATTCATGAGTGAATTCTTCAGTGCTATTTCTTTCAGTCCACTATTATTTGAGTAACTGCTATGACTTAATTCCAAATACATTAATTGACTCTCAAGCAAAAACGCAACACTATAAAGTACGTAGCTGCATATTAGATTCTAAATTAATTCTGTACATGGCGGCTAAGCTACTAAGCATAGAGGATTCCTTTTAACATCAATAAGTTCTGCTGAAAGTTCTCTTAGTCAATTACGCCGGCATTTTCTTTACTGAGCGTTGTGTTCTGCACATCTCGTGTCTTAAAATCTAATTCCATTTGTAATTTAGGAGCTTGGTCTTAAATGAGCTTACTTATATCTTAATGTATGTTCGTGGGCACTTTCTCTCCGATAATCCCCCGCCTTTCCATGTCTTGTTTCGTAATATACTTGATCCACGTGGGTAGAGGCTCCACTTCTATTTGAAGGTTGATCCACAGCTAATGAAGCATCTCGTTACGCACATATTTTCCGAGACTGAAACAAAGGTCTGGCTTGTGCGCTATTGTATCAGTCTTATGTACCTCAAACGAAGGCCTCCCATTTCTAATACAAATTCCTGTCACATGAAATGCATTAAAATTTTTCTCACTTCAAGAGGTGCTATTTTAAATCCAAAACAGAAAGTAGTTGGAGGATTACAATATGTTGTCAGCCCTAATACGAGACGGTATTATAATAATGGTACGTTTATTACACAATCCATGTTGACAGTTTTTATGTGACCCGCCACGACTACTTCTCCTGTGCCTAACATCGTTTCAGAATAGCACACCCACCCAGCGTCCTCAATTACCTGGTTTATTTTTCATCTTGGGTTTTAATAAACCACTTAAATTCTAATTACTCCTTTAGTATTGGATCACTAGCAGTTTCGTTGCACTAAAAGCCACATCTTCAGGTAACCTTTAGTTTTACACAGCGGAAAATCTCGGAACCCTTTTCTCCAACATTCTTTGTACGTCAGAAAAAAACACGGCTGAAAAGCGTATGTTATAGAATTAAACAGCCGAATTCCGACATTTCCTATCTATACGGAATCGCGAACTCGGGACGTAGCCGCGTGCTCTGTTGTACTGACGGCAGGTAAGTAAACAGTTTGTCTGCGGACGGCTCGCGCATGCGCTGAAGATGCGCGGGCGTGACCATATTGATTGTAGAAGCGGAATTGTGCACTATGTTGTAATCTGGCTGTTTTATTCTACGGCATACCCATTTTAGCAGTGTTTCATTCTGCAATATGACGAATGCTGGGAAAAACGTTTTCGAGTATTTCCACTCTAATGTTATAATTTACCGGTAGATGTTCTGACATTCTGCGTGGTATCTGTTTGTTCTATATCGTGTCTCCCTACCACTTTCGCGCAACGACTCTCTGAGCGTGTTTTTTAGGGAATTGACTAGTTTGAACCTGGGACCTGTTGCTGGTAAGAAGACGCCAGACCACACATGACATGTAGAATTCGGAAGAGTTCAGTGAGACTAGCTATGATATAACCAAATACTTAATGATTTCAGCGTCAGCTCCACTGCACTCCCTGTAAAAGAATCTTAATACTATCTAAATTTAGTAGAAGGAGTTCAAGGCTTTCCTATTTTTAGTTAGCTGGTAAAATAACGTCGAAAAAGCAGTTAAGTTTACCATTGGAAATTTTATTCTACTCATAAAACATTGTTTATAAATTGCACTATTGATAAAAGGAAATGTTTTATTACAGGATGGTAAAAACTAACTGCGTTCACCAAAAATGTGAACGAATATTCCCTGAGTGGGTTTCCAAGTTCTACAAAGGATCGAAGGATGATCTATTCCATATCACATCTATAATCTAGGTTTAAATTAAGTTTCACAAGAGAGAAAACAATCAAAATAGTCTACAGTGACCCTCAATTATCTTTAATTACTTATCTAACTTGTCGTAAATTACAGTGGCTGATGTGGCTTCTCAATAACTACACTCCTGGAAATTGAAATAAGAACACCGTGAATTCATTGTCCCAGGAAGGGGAAACTTTATTGACACATTCCTGGGGTCAGATACATCACATGATCACACTGACAGAACCACAGGCACATAGACACAGGCAACAGAGCATGCACAATGTCGGCACTAGTACAGTGTATATCCACCTTTCGCAGCAATGCAGGCTGCTATTCTCCCATGGAGACGATCGTAGAGATGCTGGATGTAGTCCTGTGGAACGGCTTGCCATGCCATTTCCACCTGGCGCCTCAATTGGACCAGCGTTCGTGCTGGACGTGCAGACCGCGTGAGACGACGCTTCATCCAGTCCCAAACATGCTCAATGGGGGACAGATCCGGAGATCTTGCTGGCCAGGGTAGTTGACTTACACCTTCTAGAGCACGTTGGGTGGCACGGGATACATGCGGACGTGCATTGTCCTGTTGGAACAGCAAGTTCCCTTGCCGGTCTAGGAATGGTAGAACGATGGGTTCGATGACGGTTTGGATGTACCGTGCACTATTCAGTGTACCCTCGACGATCACCAGTGGTGTACGGCCAGTGTAGGAGATCGCTCCCCACACCATGATGCCGGGTGTTGGCCCTGTGTGCCTCGGTCGTATGCAGTCCTGATTGTGGCGCTCACCTGCACGGCGCCAAACACGCATACGACCATCAGTGGCACCAAGGCAGAAGTGACTCTCATCGCTGAAGACGACACGTCTCCATTCGTCCCTCCATTCACGCCTGTCGCGACACCACTGGAGGCGGGCTGCACGATGTTGGGGCGTGAGCGGAAGACGGCCTAACGGTGTGCGGGACCGTAGCCCAGCTTCATGGAGACGGTTGCGAATGGTCCTCGCCGATACCCCAGGAGCAACAGTGTCCCTAATTTGCTGGGAAGTGGCGGTGCGGTCCCCTACGGCACTGCGTAGGATCCTACGGTCTTGGCGTGCATCCGTGCGTCGCTGCGGTCCGGTCCCAGGTCGACGGGCACGTGCACCTTCCGCCGACCACTGGCGACAACATCGATGTACTGTGGAGACCTCACGCCCCACGTGTTGAGCAATTCGGCGGTACGTCCACCCGGCCTCCCTCATGCCCACTATACGCCCTCGCTCAAAGTCCGTCAACTGCACATACGGTTCACGTCCACGCTGTCGCGGCATGCTACCAGTGTTAAAGACTGCGATGGAGCTCCGTATGCCACGGCAAACTGGCTGACACTGACGGCGGCGGTGCACAAATGCTGCGCAGCTAGCGCCATTCGACGGCCAACACCGCGGTTCCTGGTGTGTCCGCTGTGCCGTGCGTGTGATCATTGCTTGTACAGCCCTCTCGCAGTGTCCGGAGCAAGTATGGTGGGTCTGACACACCGGTGTCAATGTGTTCTTTTTTCCATTTCCAGGAGTGTGTATAACAGAAAAATCTTCGCGTTTCAGATTTTTACTTCAAGTGGCAAATGTGAACACCATGAGCTTTAATTGACGATCGACACTAGTATTACGCAAAAAGGGGGTGTAACAGATGAGACCTCCGCAGTTCTGAGTGAAGCTTTATGCGCTGTTATGCGGCATCGCGTGCGTTCATTACCTTGTCGGTGTTCGTCAGGGGGCGATGGACAGCACCTCGCCGTCTCGGAGCCAACTCTCTCCTCTCTCCTCACTTCTCCTCACTTCGCCTGACACCTTACAATGTGACTTCTAATTCTACAAAACCGGTAGTGATCCAGACCACTCATAGCTGTAGGTGTCCTATCTAAGGAAATGAATCCACCGATAACTGTTTTCCTCCATAGTTTTTTACCCTCTACAGCCACGTCTTGTACTGCGGAAATTATTCCTTGATGGCTTAACAGATGTCCTGTCATACTATCCCCGGCTTTTGTCAATGTTTTCGACATGTTCCTCTCCTCTGTAATTCTGTGGAGAACCTCCTCATTTCTTATCAGTCCTCCTGATTTTCAACATCATTCTACAGCACCATATTTTAATTGCTTCCATTTCCTTCGTTTTTCGGTCTCACAGCAATCCATTACTATCATACGATCCTCCACTTCAAACGTACATTCTCAGAAACTTGTTTCTCACATTAAGGCTTGTGTCTGATAACAGAAAAGCTCTTCGCCTGCGCTAGTCTGCTTTTATGTCATCCTCGTTCCGTCCGTCACGAGTTATTTTGCTTCGAAGCCTGAAAAATTCCTTCTCTTCGTCTACCTCAGGTTCTCTGTTTTGATGTGAAGTTTATTGCTAATGTCAATTCTGCTACTCCTCATACTTTCCTCACGCTTCGGCGTACTCAAAATCCAGAGTGTATGCTCATGAGACCGTTCATTCCACTCACTATCTCCTGCAATTCTTCCTCACATTCACTAAGGCTAGAATTGTCATCGGCTTTTTTATCGACGCTTTCTACGCGTCAGGGCGTGGAATGTTAAGAGTTTGAGCGTCGTGGGGAAGAAACAGAATCTGAATAGGAAAGTATTAAAGCACAATCCAGATGTAATGGGGGAAAAGAAGGCGAGGATCTCAGGTAAGATGAGTATATGGTAGTATCAACAGTGGCTGAAAATGGTATAACAGGAGTAGGGTTCAGTAGCAGGGAGATGGGGTTCCCACCTAAATTTTGATTTCAAATTGATATGCAAATTAATTAATCAATTAATCACCCCTCCCACCCCGACGACGTCCAACCCCGCCCCCTACCACGCCCACCCCAACCCTCGCTGACGCATCGAGTTTTTCTCAGCCTGCACGTGGGTCCCAACCCTCTTCCCCCTCCCCACTCCCAACCTACCCTATAGGCGGGAATTTCTAATTTTTGCGGGAATTTTTTTTATCCCAGGGCTGTAATGACGTCCCACCCCAACCCCCACCCGGGAATTGGAGAGAAATTAAAAATGTCGGTACCCTTCGTGGTACTTGAACCCAGGTCCTTCGGGAAGGGAAGCACAATTGCACACCCTTGACAATTACGCTACCAGTGGCATTGAAAATTGGCAGTAGCCAATAGGAACGCAGTATCCAATCACAACGGGGATGTAAGGTGGACCCAGCAGTCTGCAGCCTCAGTTGCAGTCACTCACTCCGAATGAAGCGCCAGTCGAGATCGTCCAGAGCTTTCCAGCATTAGCAGCAAAAGAATTGGAAGACGCCGCGGAAGAGTAAGTACCCCCTGCTTAATGTCTGTGTTTACTGCGAAGTGAGGTTCTTTGTGGTTCTATCATCGCTTGTAACGGTTTTTTTCTTTTCTCATCAGCGGATGCTACGCCCTCCAGCCTGTCGAGGTCTGCAACAGCGATGTGTCCCAGGCCGTCGGGACCCGCAGCAGCGGCAGCGTCATGGGATCTTGTTGCGCACCTGGTCAGCTTGATGGAGCAGGAAAATCAAATGTTAATGTTGGTGGAAGACACCCAGCCAGCCTCTGACTCGCTGAAGTGCACTGGGGATCCCAATCAGCATGACGCGGGTTGGTACTGGCCTCCATCATACACGCCATCGCAGAATATTCCAGTGATACTGCATGGACAAAGTGAGGACTTAGTGGATGAGAAGACACCAGTTAAGCTCTGTGCTGCAGTACTCTTCTCTTCAGTGAAAAAATTTAACCGTTAGTGGTTCGAAACGCTTACCTATTCGTATAGAAGCAACCACAGACAGACAGCGGCGTATTGTGATAGAGACCGAAAATGCAGCTCAAACTATTAAAATGCGGTTTACGGAGGTGGAATGGCATGAACTCTGTCTTGAAAAAGCATACATGAAGCAGCAGATAACCGCCGAGTATCGCCAGAGCCTTCTTCCTCTGGACATTTACTGTGCTGCTCTAACTCTATCCATTAGAACAGTATACAATGACTTTGCACTCCGTGTGAAATCAGGTGACACATCCATTTATCTACAACGCTCTACCGTTCAAAAATTTTCAATCTACAGATGGTGCTACCCATTGTGTTGGAAAGACTGAACAGATGGCTGCCTTGTGTTTGAAGCTGTGTATAGAGACATTGCAGAGTATCTAAATATGAACAGTGTGCATGTAGACGACTTCGAACTGGGGTTTAGTACGGTCCCATCGAAAACTAATGTACTGCCAATAACTTTAAGAGAAATACATGCTTAAATCTTGCTTGTTTTCTATATTCTGTACTGGCCTTAAGATAATGAAAGAACCAGTTGATCTAGCGCATCCTGTGTATGATTACTAAATAAAAAAAGGTATGTAACCGTGTATGTGTTTTGTATTTGTTACCTATTTTTACATTGCAAGTACTAAAGCTACTGCCGCCATCTTTTCACTACAAACATGCAACAGCATAAAATTATGTCATTTAACTAAGTTCTCCGTTAAAGCCCATTGCACGCCAATACCTGAAATGGTCGGTACCATGGAAGGGCATAGTAATAAAGGAAAAGCACCAGTTTGTTTTGTTCTACAGTGTTACTTTTATTGTTAACTGGTTTTCGGCTTACAAGGCCATCTTCAGACATTTACTATTATTACGATAGAAGTTACAATGTTTACAAACAACACTTGAAAAGAAGTAGCACGTCCAGACTGAAGTAGAAACATTAACTAGGTAACATCTTTGACAGTGTGTTGGTAATGCAATGAAAAAGTAAAAAGTGAACAGAACATAAATAATAGTAGAGTAGACAGGAAAACCTTTAACACAAATAGGAATAGCATGCCCACATAACAGTTTTTATTAATAAACAAAACTAATAAAATAAAATTAAATTAATACTAGACACGGCTACCTTAGGAGGTATGAAACATGGAGAGTGATAAACAAACAAATTCTTTTAATTAGTCGTGGGAGAGTGTGGGTGGGGATGGGGGGCACGTGCAAGCTGAGAAAAACACGTCATCTGTAGGTGGGGGTAGGAGAGGGCTTGGTCGGCGGTGGGGGTGGACTTGGTCAGGGGCGGGGGTGGGTGGGGATGGAAGTGTTTAATTGGTCAAGTTAATTAAACTACATATCAATTTGATATCAAAATAGGGATGAGAAACCTATCTCCCTATTACTGAGTTCATCATGAACAGAATTGTATAAAGAGAGTGAGTTACTGTGCATAATACAGTGATAGGGGGTGGTTGTCTGCAGAATCAACAGCAAACAAACACTTGCAACAGCAATTCATGTACACATGCCGACGTCACAAGCAGTAGGTGAAGACACAGAGAAAGTATACAAGGATAATGAACGGGTAATTCAGTGTGTAAAGTGGAATGAAAATCTAATAGTCATGGGGGACTGGAATGCAGTTGTAGGGAGTCAAAGTAAAGGTTACAGGAGAATACGGGGGTGGGATAAGGAATAAAAGAAGAGAAACCCTAATTGAGTTCTGTAATAAATTTCAGCTAGATAAAGAGAATGCTCCGTTCAAGAATTACAAGACTAGGAATACTTCGTAGAGATCAGGATATATGAGAAAATTTAATTTACATTGCGTTATGGTCAGGCATACATTCAGAAATCAGATATTGTGTTGTAAGGCATACCCAGGAGCAGATATAGATTCAGATCACAGCTTAATGATGATGAAGAATAGACCGAAGTTTATGCGACTAAAGAATCACTGCCCAGAGAAGTGGGATACAGAAATACTTAGGAAAGAAGAGACATCCTTAAAATTTTGTGAGGCTATAGATACTGCGATAATGAATAGCTCAGTAGGCAGTTTAGTTGAAGAGAAATATACGTCTCTAAACAGAGCTGCCACAGAGGCTGGGACGAAAAACATAGGTACAGGACAGGCAACTGGGAAGAAACTATGGGTAACGGAAGGAATACTTCAGCTGATCGACGAGAGAAGGAAGTGGGAAAATGTTTAGGGAAAATCACGAACACAGAGATACAAGTCACTTAGGAATGAAAGAAATCCGAAGCGCACGTAAGCTAAGGCGAAACAGCTGCATAAAGTATGTGAAGAAACGGCTGTCGGTAGAAGTGACTCAGCATATAGAGAAGTCAAAACAATCTACGGTGAAATTAAAAGCAAGGGCGGTAACATTAATAGCGCAGTGGAAATTCCGCTGTTAAATGCAGATAGAAAGAGTACATTGAATGCCTCTCTGAGTCTGATGACGTTACAGAAGAAGAAAAAGGAGTCGATAGGGAAGAGAGAAGAAATGCAGTATTACACTCAAAATTTAAAAGAGGTTCTAAAAGACTGAAGACCAAATAAGTACTTCGGAATGACATCAAACTTTCGGAAAAGCATCCTCCATAAATTTCCGAAAGCAGCAATAGCTCAGAAGTGCGAGAAATATCGCACAATTAGCTTAAAAACTTATGTCTCCAAGTAGCAGACAACAGTAATATACAGAACAACAGAAAAAAGTGGAATAAATGTTAGACGACAATCAGTTTGGCTTTGGGGAAGATAAACACATCAGACGGGTACGTCTGAAGTGTTTGATAATGGAAGCAAAACTAAAGACAAATAAAAACTCGTTCACAGGATTTGTCAACCTGGAAAAAGTGTTCGAAAGTGGCACAAGACGTAAGAAACTATGAGAAATATACAGGTAAGCTAGGGAAAGACGGATAATGTAAAGAGTGAAGGATCAAGAAAGAAGTGTTGGAGTAAATAGGGTATAGTCTTTCACTCACCTATTCAATATAAACCACGAAGAAGCAATTACGGGAATAAAAGTGGGGTTAAAATTCAAGGTGAAAGGATATCAATGATAACAATCGTTGATGACATTGGTATCTTTAATGAAAGGGTGGAGAAATTACAGTATGTGCTGAATAGAACGAACAATGAGTACAGAATATGTATGGAGAGTCAACAGAAGAAAGACGAAATTAATGATAAGTAGCAGAAATGAGAAATGCATGAACCTTAACATCAGAATTGGTGATCACGAAGCAGACGTAGTTAAGAAATTCTTCTATTTAGGTAGCAAAATGACCCATGACAGACAGAGAAAAAAGAGATAAAAGGTAGAGTACCTCTGGCAAAAAGGACATTCCTTACCAGGACAAGTCTGTTAGTATGAAAATAGATCATATTTTGAGGGAGAAATTTCTGAAATGTACGATTGGGGGGCACAGCATTGTACACAGTATTGTATGGAAGTGTGACATGAGCTGTGGGAAAATCGAAACAGAAGAGAATCGAAGAATTTGACATGGGCCGCTACAGGAGAATGTTGAAAATTAGTTGAACTGGTAAGGGAAGAAATGAAAAGGTTCTGCGCAGGAATAAATGGAAAACACTGACAAGAAGAAGGGACAGGATGACAGGACATCTGTTAACACATCAGGGAATAATTTCTGTGTTAATAGAAGGAACCGTAGAGCATAAAAACTGTAGAGGAAACCAGACTGGAATATATCCAGCATAATACTGAGGACGCAGGTTGCAACTGCTACTGTGACATGAAGAGGTTGGCACAAGGGAGGAATTCGTGGCGGGCTGCATCAAATCGGTGAGACGACTGATGATTCAGTAAGAAAAAACCGCATCACCTTGAATATGAAACCCACTCCTAGAGGCTTTCAGTTATTTCCGGCATTACTTCATCAATATATGTTAATTATATTTATCAGTTATGGCTCAAATGGCTCTGAGCACTGTGGGACTCAACTTCTCAGGTCATCACTCCCCTAGAATGTAGAACTACTTAAACCTAACTAACCTAAGGACATCACACACGTCCATGCCCGAGGCAGGATTCGAACCTGCGACCGTAGCGGTCTCGCGGTTCCAGACTGAAGCGCCTAGAGCCACTCCGGCCAGCTCAGTTATGAATAATGCCCTTTAGTGCAGCTCTTCCAACAATCACATACTCTCGTATAACAGGTTCAGGTATGTCAATTGCAATAATGTAGATTGTATCAAGGCCATAAATTTATTAAATGCAGGCAGAATTTTTCCACACTGTATGTATTTACACAACTATGTACACAACTGGCCATTAAAATTTGACCGAAAGGAAGAAGATGTTGTGATATGCAAACGATTAGCTTTTTAGAGCATTCACACAAGGTTGGCGCCTACACCTACAACGTACTGACATGAGGAAAGTTTTTAACCGATTTCTCATACACAAACAGCAGTTGACCGGCGCTGCCTGGTGAAACGTTGTTGTGTTGCCTCGTGTGAGGAGGAGAAATGCGTACCATCACGTTTCCGACTTTGATAAAGGTCGGACTGTAGCCTATCGCGATTGCAGTTTATCGTAACGCGACATTGCTGCTCGCGTTGGTAGAGATCCTATAACTGTAAGCAGAATATGGAATCGGTGGGTTCAGGAGCATAATACGGATCGCCATATTGGATCCCAACGGCCTCGTATCACTAGCAGTCGAGATGACAGGCATCTTATCCGCATAGCTGTAATGGATCGTGCAGCCACCTCTCGATCCCTGAGTCAACAGATGGGGACGTTTGCAAGACAACAACCATCTGCACGAACAGTTCGACGATGTTTGCAGCAGCACGGACTATCATCTCGGAGACCATGGCTGCGGTTACGCTTGACGCTGCATCACAGACAGGAGCCACCGCGATGGTGTACTCAACGAGGAACCTGGGTGCACGAATGGCAAACCGTCATTTTTTCGGATGAATCCAGGTTCTGTTTACAGCACCATGACGGTCGCATCCGTGTTTGGCGTCATCGCGGTGAACGCACATTGGAAGCGTGTATTCGTCATCGCCATACGCCCTTATTACCCTGCGTGATGGTATGGGGTGCCATCCGTTACACGTCTCGGTCACCTCTTGTTCGTATGGACGGCACTTTGAACAGGCCCTAGCCAGCACATTCTCCAGATCTGTCACCAATTGAAAACGTCTGGTCAATGGTGGCCGGGCAACTGACTCATCAGAATTCGCCAGTCACTACACTTGATGAACTGTGGTATCCTGTTGAAGCTGCATGGGCAGCTGCACCTGTACACCCCATCCAAGCCACTCAATTCCCATGCGTATCAAGGCCGTTATTACGGCCAGAGGTGATTGTTCTGGGTTCTGATTTCTCAGGACCTATGCACCCAAATTGCGTGAAAATGTAATCACGTGTCAGTTCTAGTTTAATATATTTGTCCAATGAATACTCGTTTACCATCTGCATTTCCTCTTGGTGTAGCAATTTTAATGGCCAGTTGTGTAGTTCCGGCTTTTTAAGCCGTTATCCAGAAGTTAGCTAACATGAAGTGCGGTACGTATGACACTGACAGCGTATTCACATGACATTTCTCCGTTCGCTATTGTTTACAGTCTACACTCCCCTTAATTGCTTGACAAATAGTCGGTGTAGACTCTTTTTTAACCAAGTAACGACCGGCACCAGTTGTACTTTTTATTTTTAATTCAATCACCAGATTCTCTCTCAAAGTCTGTTACCCAGCGGTGTATGTCAGGTGTCCTCAGAACAAGCACAATGGCCGTCTTTCTGTCTAAAAATGGCTCTGAGCGCTATGGGACTTAACATCTGTGGTCATCAGTCCCCTAGAACTTAGAACTACTTAAACCTAACTAACCTAAGGACATCACACACATCCATGCCCGAGGCAGGATTCGAACCTGCGACCGTAGCAGTCGCACGGTTCCGGACTGAGCGCCTTAACCGCGAGACCACCGCGGCCGGCCGTCTTTCTGTCTCTAGGCCTCTCCATATATCAACATACTACAGCTTCTGTTTTAGTTATAATGTTAATTGGAACGCTATCTGTAAATAGTTCACAAAGCACAGACTGTTAACGTCAAATTGTGTGCTTCTGCAAGTTGAAATGAAGTACCTGTCTTGCATTTCAGACGCCTCTCTTGAGCTGCCCGCACTTTTTCTTGCACAAGGGACTCTACGTGAATCTGCATATCGTAGGAACTCGCTCGGACTTGTTGAATAGCTCACCACGAGCAGAACCACCAGCAATGGCTAATCAAGAGACTAAAAGGGCTATACACTTTGCTTATATGCTTTACTACACAATATTTGTATTCTCACCGGTAGATAGAGACCCCACATTTGAACGAACAAAGAAAGGAATGTTTGCTTAATGATTGGTAAAAAATGTTACTTATTGCCAGTTTATGCAAAACGAGTGACTATGCATATTGGTGCGTGTGCTTAGCAGATATTAGAGAATTAATGTTGTTGTTAAAACTTCTCCGTTGTAATTGAAATCTTAGGTAAAAGCAAAAGATGATAAAGGAGAGAGAGAGACGTAAAGAAGAGTAGGGCGATGTCCATTCTCTTAGTTATGGTGACAAGAGAGGTACCAAAAGAAATCAAAAGCGCAATCACAGCTTTCTGAATTACGTGGAGAATGTGAACCTTAACTTTTATAAGGGCTTGGACGCGACGAAGAGTGATTTATTTTATTCCGGTCTTCAGACGATCTTCTCCATTTTTCCGCTTCCCACTCTATGAGGAGTCGAACATTGTTCGGAATTTGGCTGAGGGATTTTGCTGTCGACCGAGTACTGCACTGAACTCCACAGAGCACATCAGCGAAGATTTCAGAGTATCAGCGGATGAAGGCAAAGTACAGGATACGTTTACTATTCTTGTGCTCCCTTCGTTTTCTGCAGATTAGCAACTGGAGAGCTGAAGCTACTGCCTTCTACTCAAGCGCACTATAATCTCCTCAGTGTATCATTTTCATTATGCCAGAATGCTGTATGTCAGGTAAGCCATTTCTCGGGTGGGGTACTATGCCGGTGAGTCAACTCAGTCAAATATACGCAAAAAGTAAGCGTCAAAGTGTTTCAAAGAGTTAGATGATGCCAAATCTGCATCTCTATTAATAACATGTTTCCCGTCTTCCCCTCCCACCTCCCCACCACCCCATACCCACGCCTGCTCCGAACGTACTGTCACGGAATTTTAGCTGTTAAAGCAATCCGTTATGCACAACGTCCCTCTTGTAGCATCTGCTGCTATATCTGCGAGTCGCCGGATACTAGTGCATACATAAGAGAACAGGCGAGAAACTACGATAATGCAGAGCGGGTCGGGACTCGAACTCCCATCGGAGTCAAGCAACAGGGCAGACGAATGGCGGACCCGACACAACAAGAGTAAGGGTGACAACCTTTTGAAACAACGCTGTCAACAGATCAAGTACGAGCCGCAGTCCAAATCGAGACCAGAGGATAAATCCAAAATCCAAGCGTGTAGCCAGTAGTACGGTGGAGATACACTAATTGATCAAAACTTGGCTCCATCTATTGGTAATACTACAATTCAATATGGTGTTGGCCCACTCTTAACCTTGATGGCAGCTTCCACTTTCGCAGGCATGCGTTCAATCAGGTGCCGGAAGTTTTTTTGGGGATGGCAGCTCATTCTTCACGGAGTGCTGCGCTGAGGAGAGGTATCGGTGTCGCTTGGTGAAGTCGGCGTTCCAAAACATCTCAAAGGTGTTCTGTAGGATTCAGGTCAGAACTCTGTGCAGTCAAGGCCATAACAAGGATGATAACCACTCCGTCACAGGCCGTGCACTATGGACAGGTGCTCGATCGTGTTGAAAGATGCAGTCGCTATCCCCGAACTGCTCTTCAACAGTGGGAAGCTAGAAGGTGCTCAAAATATCAATGCAGGCCTGTGTTGTGATAGTGCCACGCAAAACAACAATGGGTGCAAGCTTCCTCCATGTAAATTACGACCACATCATAAATCAACCGCCTCGGAATTTCACTGTTGGTACTATGCACACCGGCAGATGACGTTCACCGGTCATTCGTCATACCCACACCCTACCATCGGATCGCCATATTGTGTGCCGTGATTCATTACTCCACATAATATTTTTCTACAGTTCAGTCGTCCAATGGTAACGCTCCTTATACCAAGCGAGGAATCGTTGGGCATTTACCGGCGCGATTTGTAGCTTATGAGCAGCCGCTCGACCTTGAATTCCAAGTGTTCTCACCTGCCGCCTTACTGTCGCAGTGCTTGCTGTGGAACCTGATGTAGTTTGGATCTCCTGTGTGATGGTCTGGATAGATGTCTGCCTATTACACATTACAACCCTCTTCAACTGTCGACGATCTCTAACAGTCAACCGACGAGGTCGGCCTGTACACTTTTGTGCTGTACGTGTCACTTCACGTTTCCACTTCACTATCACATCGGAAATAGTTGACGTAGGAATGTTTAAGAGTGTGGAAATCTTGCGTACAGTCGTGTGGCACAAGTGACATGCAATCACCTGACGTCGTACGATGTCCTTGAGTTCCGTGGAGCGCTCCATTCTGCTCCCTCATGGTGTCTAATGACTAGTAACGTCGCTGATAAGGAGTACCCAGTAGTAAGTGGCAGCAAAACGCACCTAATATGAAAATCGTATGGTTTTGTTATTATCCTAACACTTTTGATCTCATAGCATAGTGACAAACGCCTTCAGATGAAGTACACGACTGACTGAGCTGGTGATGACCGACAGTATCTATGCCCGCTGCGAGAGACACTTCGCCGGTGTATACAAGTAGCGAGTGGGCAGACGGTGGCGCACTCCCTAGGCGAGTGGGGCCATACGGCGACGTCGCCATCTGTAGGCCACCAAGATCCATTTTTTCCAGGGGGCATCCAACTTCTGCGTTGTCCAATACCTGATCTGCCACTGCATTTTCTGAACACTTCCTAACACATTCTTGGCGACTAAACGATCGTGTGACGAAATTCCCTCCCCCTCCCCCCCCCCCCTCCCGCCACTCATCGCTGTATCTTCTATATCGCGTACATTAATGCTATGCTATAAGGGTCCCAGATGGGTCAGCAGTACTGAAGAATCGGTTGAACAAGTGTTTTGTAAGCCATTTTTTCCGTAGATTACGTACATTCCCTTTCGATTCCTACCGAGGATATCGGTCGGCCTGGCATCTTCTCTTCTTGCAATTTTGTTCTTCGTGGTATTCCCACTTCAGGTAGCTCAAATTATTTACACATACATAACTTACTGCACATAATGTTTCCAGCGGTTTGTCAGCAACTGAGCAGTTTTTGTGCAGTATGTTACGGTTACCGACGTCCAGCGTCAACTAATAGTTCCTGCAACACTCATCAACCCTTTTCAGGTCTTTCAGAAATTCATTTAATTCTTAGTGAACAAATTTGCTTTCAGTTAATTAGAGGTGTCTTTGTGGTCCATGGATAGTGTCTTTGACTACAAAAGTAAAGTCCGGAGTCTACCATTCCATCCCCGTCAATGCACAGATCTGGAAAAAAACTGTCCGCAGCTCGTGGTCGTGCGGTAGCGTTCTCGCTTCCCGCGCCCGGGTTCCCGGGTTCGATTCCCGTCGGGCTCAGGGATTTTCTCTGCCTCGTGATGACTGGGTGTTGTGTGCTGTCCTTCGGTTAGTTAGGTTTAAGTAGTTCTCAGTTCTAGGGGACTGATGACCATAGATGTTAAGTCCCATAGTGCACAGAGCCATTTGAGCCATTTGAAAAAAACTCATCAAATGTGCCAACTGCCGTGTGAAAAGAGGGCGAATGTTGTACTGAAAACTAGCGTAACTGAAAAGGTAAATGCCAAGGCTGAGGCTGGATGTAGAATAGGGTAGTGAATTTATAGGGCCAGACGAATAGAGACTAATACTGTCAGCACATAAACTGATATGACTTGAGTTGGATTCGTTGTGAACATGGAAGCAGGACAAAGAATGAGTTAACGTGGAATGTTCAGCGATGGTAATTCATAAGAATCTATATCAAACCAACAGCAGCAAGTTTGTTGAAGTGTGCACGCGAACGTCACAATCAGAACTTATAGCAATACAGAGTGCAGCCGAAATCAGGGATGTCGTGAGTCGGAGCACAGTCAATGGACTGCACAAAGCACCCAAAGGCGGCGCTTAACGCACTGGAGCCATGTACCTGAGTCGGGGTTTTGACATTTGTGTACCAAGTTGGGCCTTCCTTGGTGAAAGATGAGGAACACTGTACGGAAGTTTCTTGGAAAATCCTCGGGCAACTTTGACGGTTGGAGGCTGCAGCTTTTAAAAGGGCTGACAATGAGTGCAGCATATCAACCACTAATGCTAGGAGAAATTAAACATACATATTATTTGCATGTGAAACAAGCTCGTTGACACTTTACAACAGTATGTACGATGGAAAACGACATAGTAACAGCATAAACATTAAATGCGTAATTACACTTATGCAAAACCGCTTAACTACTCTTACATCCATTTAGCTGCAGAGCAGTACATTACATTAGGTAATAGCCACTGTCAACTGCTTCATGTGACCCCAATAGCTCGATGAGTCATTAAGCGGCTCATACTTAAATTAGTAGCAAGCAATATGTCAATTTTGACGAACGGCGGAATTCAGACATTTACACCAAGCAAGACGACAGCACATAATAGACAAACACACTACCCATCTTTCTACACAGAAATATTATATATATTAAGAGTCAGTTGAAACAGAGATTAGTGAAATTGACTACAATTTTAAAATATTACTAAATACATAAAATTTAACAGCTGCCACTTAGAAGTACGTAGAAATCTGCTTCGTTATTAGAATAACGTTCAGATATATTTCTTTGCAAGATTTAATTTTGATGGATTGATATACTGCCCATTTTTCTGATTGAAAGAGACACAGATAGTGTTTATCTTCCTGTACAGCAGACATAGAACAGACTGTAAGGAAACAAAATGATTAGCCAGAAAAAAAGCAAAAAAAAAAAAAAAAGAACAAAGAAAGCTGTTATAATTAGCATAATGTAATTCCTGTCTAAATTTGAGTAAGGGGCCACTTTCTAAATATTACACTGGTGGAATGAAGCAAGTTGGCGCAATGCAGGTGTTGGAAGTGAGCATATTTAAGGCATTGCGTACCTCGTCGCATGGTATAACAGTTTTCACGCTTGGAGGAGAACTCACTGCGTCGATACTAGCAAAGTTTCGACCTCGTAACTTGGTTATGTGTTGAACAGACAGAATCTCTGTTTTTGAGCGGATAGCTGCGTAGCTCAACTTAGAAATTTCCGCCACCGTCATCGTCGGATTCAGTGCTCCGCGCGTGCTTCCAGTAAGACATTTTTGAGAGGGTTTGACACAGCGAAAGCAATACGCTAATGTTGTGTAGGAATTTTTTTCTGGTGGGCTGACTTGGCTTTAGTAAAACTTGCACACTGGGAGCGGTAATTGAACTTCACATTCTCACGATACTGTTTACTAAGCTCTGCTCAATGGGTACATCAGAAACTTCATATAATGTTGGAAAGCCAATGCTCGTTAGATGTTCTAAAATCAGTGTCTGTATTCGAAACATGTCATAATGCTACAAAATTTTGACTTGAAGTCTTGCAACCGGGTTTAATTTATATAGTTTATTAAAGGCACTCCGTCTTCAGGCCACGAGTGGCCTACCGGGACCATCTGACCGCCGTGTCATCCTCAGGGGAAGATGCGGATAGGAGGGGCATGGGGTCAACACACCGCTCTGCCGCTCGTTATGAAGGTATTCTTGACTAAAGCCGCAACTATTCGGTCGAGTAGCTCCTCAGTTGGCATCACCAGGCTGAGTTCACCCCGAAAAATGGCAACAGCGCATGGCGGCTGGATGCTCACCCATCTAAGTGCCGACAACTCCCAACAGCGCTTAACTTCGGTGATCTCACGGGAACTTTGATATTCACTGCGGCAAGGCCGTTGCCGTATAGTTTATTAGTCTAGCATTATATGCAGATCTACAGTTCGCATCCGCTCAAGATAATCATGCTGTGGCGCCCGCGCTTTCACCTTGTGAGATAATATTCGTAGGATAGATCCCATGAACATTAATTTCTTCAGAACAGGCATGAACTGGTAAGAACAGAGATATGTAAAGTCTGTGTGACCTGCCCCTATGACATCAGTGACGAGCGATAGCTATTCAATGAAATATTACGCATGTTAGCCCAGCAGCATAAAAAGGGTGAGAGCTGAATGAATCATTCAAAATGTAAATGAGACAGAAAATAAAATAATCGTGGGGCACTGGAACGCTATAGTAGGCATACAAACAGAAAGTAGGCTTAGGTGAAAATGTGGGCTGGACCACTGGAATGAAAGAAGAGAAAATCTGCAAGCTGAAGCTAAATGTTTACTCATCAATTCCGAAGAAAGCGAAAATAAAGTGGTCGTACATATCATGCAGATGCGCCCCAGAGAAGCTTTCGGAGAATGAAAACAAAATGTCAAACTTAACAGTGTACAAGGGAAGTCTGCCGTAAAGTACAGAAGAGAGAGAGAGAGAGAGAGAGAGAGAGAGAGAGAGAGAGAGAGAGAGAGAGAGAGAGAGAAGAAAGAGTACATTGAGGACTTCTATGAAGAGAAGGAGCTACGAGATAATGTGATAGAAGATAAAGTGTATGTTGATTTGGAAGACATAGGAAATCCATTATTAGAGTCAGGAATTCATGGAGCTTTGCGTGACTTGCAGTCACACAAGACAGAATCGATTGATAATACAAGTATCAAATTTCGAGGTCTGTGGAGGGAGTGACAGCTAAGCGATTTTTCAGAGTTATGTGAAGAATCTACGGGAATGAAAATAAACCACAGGACTTTCGAAAGATGTTACACTCAATACAGAAAACTGCGAGGATAGATAAATACGAGATCTCAAAAGACACTAGGCCGCGATATTATCAACGTTTTTAATTAAAATCATATGCAGAATAGGGTGAAAGAATGAGGAAATGTTAGATAAAGATCAGTTTGGCATTCTTCAGGAATAAACCAGCAGAGGGAAAATGTTTGCATCACGCACGATATGAAACAACACATTCATAGGGTTTTTCTGACTAGAAGAAGTGTACGACTGAGTAAAGTCCTTGATAAAATTTTCGGTAAGGCGCGATCTTGTAAACTGTAAAAATCAGTGAAAAAACAATCTAAATCGCAATGGTACTTTGTTAAAATGAGCGGTTTGGGCCTAAGCTTAGACCGTCTTTAGACAGAACCATTAGCTGAAGTTGTGATGCGTAACACAGTCAGTTAACTTCAGTCACTGAAACTGCAGTCTAAAGGTGGCCTAAGCATAGGCCGAAACGGCCATTTTAATAAAGTACCATCGCGATCTAGACTTGCTCACTGATTCTATACTGAGTAAAGCGCTGCAAGTGGCTTTAGATTTTCGTAAAAGTAGTTATAGACCATGGAGAAAGACGGGTAAAACAAAATGTTTTCAGTAATCAAGAGAGAATAATAAGAACGTAACACCCTACAGAAGTAGTGTGATTAGAAAGCGAGGTGGCGCAGTGGTTAGCTCACTGGAATCGCATGAGCGCGACGGTTCAAATCCGTATACGGCCATCCTGATTTAGCTATTTCGTGGTTTCCCTAAACCGCTCCACGAAAATGCATGGATGATTTCTTTGAAAAGGGCTCTGCCGATTTCCTTCTACATCCTCTCATAATTAAATCTTTTGCTCCGCCTCTAGTGACCTCGCTGTCGACCGGAAGTTAAACTCGAGTCTTCCTGCTTTTTACTGATTAAAAGCGCCTCGCCGCGCGGGATAGCCTAGTGGTCTGGGGCGTCTTATCACGGTCCGTGTGGCTCACCCCGTCGGCGTTTCGAGCCATCCCCCGGGCATGGGTGTGTGTGCTGTCCTTAGCGTAAGTTAGTTTAAGTTACATCTTGGGTTGTCGGGTGTTCTGCCGTATAGCAGCGTCGTACTTGCACGATATTTCGGTCACGTAGCTCGTAACCTTCATCAGGTGCGACCTGAGACTGCTCCTCGAGTGGACCTGGTCCAGTATTTATGCCTATGGCCTTCCCCCTCCACCAACGGCTGCAGTCGCTTCCTCTGTGGTCCACGCCCATTCCCTGCCACCTGCTGGAGCGTTGCTGCTCCGTTTTCCGTCCGCTGCGGTTCTAGGTGTTCCCTCTGCGGTCCGCGCCCACCAACCCCGCTCCTGGGGGTTTCATCTACGGTCTGGGGTACCAAGCGTTCCCCCTGCGGTCCGCGTCCGCTCACCACGACCTGTTGGAGCGTTGCCGCTCCGTTTTTCGTCCACTGCGGCTCTGGATGTTCCCTCTGCGGTCCGCGCCCACCAGTCCCACTTCTGGGTGTTCCATCTTCGGTCTGGTGCTCCTGGCAGTCCGTCAGGAGCTCGTTTTCCATCTCCATGTCTCTGGTTCTTCTGTTTGTGCAGTGTTGCAGCTGGCCCCGTTGCTCCTTTAACAATTCCAGAGCCGGATCCCAGGCTCTGCTTAGCTGGTACCCTGTGTCACGGTTCATAAGATCGTCAGCCATTTTAATTTCTATCGATTCTCTTATAACACTGTCCCAAAATGTGGGTGTTTGTGCTACAATCCTGGTATCCTCATACTTCATGGCATGATCTAGTTCTAGACAGTGTTCAGCAATGGCTGACTTAGTCACCTGTCTTAATCTAGTGTGCCTCTGATGTTCTTTGCACCTGATCTCCACAGTTCTTGTCGTCTGGCCAATGTAGGACCTGCCATATTGACAAGGTATATTGTAAATCCCTGGTTTTCGTAACCCCAGGTCGTCTTTGACACTCCCCAGCAGTCCCCCAATCTTGTTGGATGGACAGAAAACACACTTGATATTGTGTTTACGGAGGATCCTACTAATTCTGGCAGAAATAGAGCCAGCATAGAGCAGATATGCCACCTTCTTGTTTCATCTTGGTCTTCTTCAGGAACATGTGGTATGGTGGCTGGTTGGAGTGCCCTCTCAATTTGTCTGTCCGTGTATCCATTCTTGGAGAAAACTGTTTTGAGACGTTCTATCTCTATAGGTAGATTCTCTTGCTCTGACAGGGCATGTGCTCTGTGGACCAAAGTCTTCAGAACCCCATTCTTCTGTGCAGGGTGGTGACAGCTGCTGGCCTGCAGATATAAATCAGTGTGTGTTGGTTTTCGGTACACACTGTGGCCAATTGATCCATCTGCTTTCCTCTGGACTAGTACATCCAGGAATGGCAGCTGGCCATTCTTCTCCAGTTCCATGGTGAACTTGATATTAGGGTGGCATGAGTTAAGATGTTCAAGAAACTCATTGAGCCTGTCCATCCCATGTGGCCAGATCACGAAGGTGTCATCCACATACCTAAAGAAGCATGTGGGTTTAAATGTGGCTGTCTCCAATGCCCTCTCCTCAAAACTCTCCATAAACATGTTGGCAACCACAGGGGGCAGTGGGCTGCCCATAGCTACACCTTCAGTTTGCTCGTAATATTGGTTTCTGTACAGGAAATACGTGGATGTCAGTGTATGACTGAACAGGTCCAACAGAGCACCGTCAAATTTCTCTGCAATCAGTTCTAGTAAGTCCTTCAGTGGGACCCTGGTGAACAGCGATACCACATCAAAACTGACCATGATGTCCGAATCTGTGATGGGCAGTTGCTTGAGACGTTGCAGGAAATCTTCTGAGTTGCGGATGTGGTGTGTGTAGTTTAAGTTAGTTTACGTAGTGTGTAAGCTTAGGGGCCGATGACCACAGCAGTTTGGTGCCATAGGGTCTTAAAACAAATATCCAATAAAAGCGTCTCAGGTAAGGATAATGGCCAACCTATAAATCGAAAAAACAAGACAAGGAGACATAGGATGATTCAGAAATGGCACTTCAATGATAGGGTTCAAAAAATGGTCCAAATGGCTCTGAGCACTATGGGTCTTAACTTCTGAGGTCATCAGTCCCCTAGAACTTAGAACTACTTAAACCTAACTAAGAACATCACACACACCCATGCCCGAGGCAGGATTCGAACCTGCGACCGTAGCAGTGGCGCGATCCCGGACTGAAGCGCCTAGAACCGCTCGGCCACAACGGCCGGCGATATGGTTCGATGTAGATAAATTTCCGTTGTCCATGGAAGTGATGAAGTATTGCAGGAATTGTTGAGTATGGGTTGAGAGGAAACAAAAGAAAGTAGACATTGAGAAGCAGTGGAAATCATGTTAGTGATAATCTTAGCATCGAAGTTTGGGACACTCTAGTAGATACACTGAAGTGGAAGCAAAGTAATGGGCCGAACAGACGATGTAAGAAGCATAAAAGAAGAAGACTAGCGCAGGCAAAGAGGGAATCCCACCCCAAAAGAAGTCTATTGGTATCAGCGATAGGAAGACGCTTCTCTGAATCTACTATACGTCTGGAGAAATCTGAAAAGAAGGAATCGAAGCATTTGAAATGAGGTCTTAGAAAAGGCCGCTGAGGACTGACGAGAAATGAGTTTTCTGCGGGACCGACAGGAAAGGACTATATTCAAAACCCCAATAGGAAGAAAGGATAGGACGATAGAACGTCTGTTAAAACTTCATGAAATATTCCATCGCACAGATGGTGACAGTCATGACAGATGTTGTAGAAGTACAAGGATTGCAATAATAGCAACAAATAATTGAGGGCATTGATTGTAGGCGCTACTCTGACACGAAGAGAGTGGTATAAGACAGCAAAGTGTTGTGGGCGGCAGCAGACGCGCCACAAGATGGCTAGGAAGTTTATTTAAGTAGCACTTCTCCTTAAGTCGTGTGTTGTTTCATAGGGAATCTCTGGTTACACACGGTCCAGCACATTAAGGTGACCATCGCCTGTGCACGTGGTCATTGGTTTTCGGGCCAAGGGTGGAAGTTTTTAAGCTGTTCGCAAACCGCCATGGTTAAAGTGCACAGTGCATGGCAAAATGGTGCTATCCAAGAGATGACATGGGTGAACGACTGCTGCAGAGTTGTGTACCGGAGAACAGATGTGCTAATGTTGAACAATTGGCCGCCAAGATGAGCCAAGAGGCTACCAGCAGTGTCTCCTCAACAAGTGTTCAGCGAATGGCCCTGCACAGCTCGCGCGTTGCCCACACACGCTGACTGCTGTACATCGGCGACGAAGGCTGGAATTAACACGCCAACACCGCAACTGCAAGCCCACTGAGAGGCGACAGGTGTCATTTGCAGATGAATCACGTTTTGCGCTCCATCGGACAGTTAGGCATTGGCGTCTACTGCGTAAAAGTCTAAAAGCAAACACCCGGAAGAGAGAGTTGTGGTGTAAGGAATGTTTTCGTGGCATTCCCTGGGGTGATCTCTTCATTTGGGAAGGCACAATAGATCAACACAAACGTATATCTGTCCTACAAATCGTGCGCACTCTTACAAGTAATTTGCTTTTCCTGGGGACGGTGGCATCTACCAGCAGGACAATGGAACGTGTCACACCGCTCTCAGTGTACACAGAGCACCAGGATGAGTTTAATATCCTCCCTTGGCTAACAAATCCGTGGATTTAAACCCAATGGAAATCCAGTAGAATACCTCTATCGGGCTGTTCGCGCCATGAACCCTGAACCGAGAAACCTAGCGCACCTGGCAAAAGCACTGGAGCCTCCATGGCTCCATATTAGCCGGCCGTGGTGGCCGAGCTGTTCTAGGCGCTTCAGTCGGGAACCGCGTGACCGCTACGGTCCCAGGTTCGAATCCTGCCTCGGGAATGGATGTGTGTGATGTCCTTACGTTAGTTAGGTTTAAGTAGTTCTAAGTTCTAGGGGGTTGATGACCTCAGGTGTTAAGTCCCATAGTGCTCAGAGCCGTTTGAACCATTTTTTTGGCTCAATATCCTTGTCGATATCTCCCAGAATTCAACATTTTCGAAAGCATTCTGTAATTATAGCACAGCGGTTGGTATAAAATGCTAAAAGTAAGAAAAAGTCTTGATCGCGTTTCCAGATTTTTTTATTTGTTTGCAACCGGTTTCGGCCCTTACCTCAGACCATCTTCAGTATTTTCATCGACCTTATGGCTGCAGGTTGCGGCAGGCGGAGCGAGATCCGGAGAAGTAAGATTGTTACGCACAACCTTGCTTTTACGGATCTCTCTCCGTCTCCCGCCACCTGCTACCACCTGAAAAGCCTGAAGATGGTTTGAGAAAAGGGCCTGACAAATAAAATATGAGAAAACGCTAACTGAAGAGCTCAATTTTAGTTTTAGAATATTCCAGAATGTCATTGACTATCTTCGTGTACGTCTCACGCTGCAAAAATTGGTTATTCCGGACATTGACTTGGGCCACATTAGTGTGACTCGACTGTGTACAGTTATTAATGAGAGCCGTCCATAATTTCCTTTATTTGATGAATGCAAATAAAGCAGAGAACGCGTATTCTGAATGAACTGCGTGTAATCTGGCGATAGTATCATATTTAATAAGTGACCACATTGGTGTAAAAGCTTTAAATTACCTTCAATCGGCACATGATTTCATTGACGATTCAAAGTTGCAATTCGTATATGACGGACTGCGTCGGCAGCATATGTTCATCAGACGTAAAAAAAAGCAAACATTATTGCAATGTTCATCAAGTATTCTCTCAGGTGCTCCTAACACTAAAAGTGACCGCTCTATCTTGGTGACATACTATATAGTCGGCTACCATGTTGCTCAGCCGTCGACAACGTCCCCTGCTGAGAGGTTAATTACCCCCAGCAGCGACCTTTCGTACTGCTCCCCAGGACGCAGTGGGGAGTTGTAGAATTCAGTCAAGGATATTGGCGCCCAGCGTATCTATCAGACCGTGAGGATAAACAATTGACCTTTTTTTTACAAGTGTTGGACCATTTCGTTGCTATAGTATAGCAATGTAGAACTGCCACCAAATTTGATACGGGTACGAAAAATGTTTTCCTACGTCATTAATGTGAAAGACAGTAATAAAAATTATTGCACCTGACATTTTGATAGTCTGGTGAACTGTACACATTCCCCAGAACGTGAAACATAATCTAGAGAATGTGGATAGCAGGGTAATACTCAATGATATGTCAACAAACATAAAAAGTTTATCATCAGCTGCACAAGGAGACCATTATTTGGTTCACTCTGCCGGATTCTACTGTATAAACTCTCATCTTCAGATCTGAAATAGGCTCAAATTATAGGAACGCCAACGCCTGAGTAAGAATCGGACGGTATTGTCCTTAACTACAGAGTCCATAAAACCTGATGACATCTCGAACGTGCGAAGAGTGGCAAGCAACTGAAACTTCCCGGCAGATTAAAACTGTGAACCGGACCGAGACTCCAACCCGGGGCCTTTGCGTTTCGTGGACAGGTGCTCTACAAACTGAGCTACCCAAGCAGGACTCACGCCCCGTCCTCACAGCTTCAATTCTGCCAGTATCTCGTTTCCTACCATCCAAACTTCACAGAAGCTCTCCTGCGAACCTTGCAGAACTAGCACTCCTGGAATAAAGTATTCTGTGAAGTTTGGAAGGTAGGAGGCAAGATACTGGCAGAATTGAAGCTGTGAGGAACGGGAGTGAGTCGTGCATGGGTATCTGAGTTGGTAGAGCACTTGCCCGCGAAAGGTGAATGTCCCGAATTCGAGTCTCGGTGTGGCACAGAGTTTTAATCTGTCAGGAATTTTCTTATCGGCGCACACTCCGCTCCAGAGTGAAAGTTCCATTCTGGAAGTAATTAACTGTCAAATTTCACATCTTACATAGTACGTGCGAGAAAGGTCAGCTACCAACGTGATCATTGGTATTTGGGCCACGGGTACAAGCATTCCCGAAAAGACTAAGTTTGTAAATTGTTCGCGCGCCGCCAAGGCTAAAGTATACCGTCCATGGCAAAATGGTGCTATGCAAGGGATGGTAGGTATGAAATACGGCTGCAGAGACGTGTAGGGCGAATAGACATGCTACTATTGAACAACTGACTGCCCATATGAACCAAAGGGATCAGTTTGGTGGTTTCCCTCTCTCACTAGTACTTGCGATGTGAAATAAGACTCTTAAGTGTTTGCTACTCATCACAAGTACCACATTCTTTGAAAAGTTACTTTGCTTTATTAATTCTGTACCGTAGGACACTGTAGTTGTAGTCTTCAGTCCAGAGATTGGTTTGATTCAGTTCTCTATGCTACTCTAACATGTGCAAGCTTCTTCATCTCCCAGTACCTACTGCAACCTACATGTTCTGAATCTGCTTAGTGTATTCATATCTTGGTCTTCCTCTATGATTTTTACCCTCCACGCTGCCTTCCAATATTAAATTGGTGATTCCTTGATACCTCAGACCATGTCCTACCAACCGATCCCTTCTTCTAGTGAAGTTGTACCACAAACTCCCAAACTCCTCATCTCCCCAATTCTATTCAGTACCTCCTCATTAGTTATGTGATATACCCATCTAATCTTCAGCATTCTTCTGTACACCACATTTCGAAAACATCTATTCTCTTCTTGTCTAAACTATTCATCGTCTATATTTCACTTCTATACATGCCTACACTCCATACAAATACTTTCAGGAAGGACTTCCTGACACTTAAATCTATACTCGATGTTAACAAATTTGTCTTCCTCTGAAACGCTTTCCTTGCCATTGCCAGTCTACATTTTATATCCTCTCTACTTCGACCATCGTCAGTTATTTTTCTGTCCAAATAGAGAAACTGATTTACTACTTTAAGTGTCTCATTTCCTAATCTAATTTCCTCAGCATCACCCCATAAATTTCGACTACATTTCATTATCTTCGTTTTGCTTTTGTTGATGTTTATCTTATATCCTCCTTTCAAGACACTGTCCATTCTGTTCAACTGCGCTTCCAGGTCCTTTGCTCTCTCTGACAGAATTACAGTGTCATCGACAAACCTCAAAATTTTTATTACTTCCACATGCATTTGAAATCCTACTACAAATTTTTCTTTTGTTGCCTTTAGTGCTTGCTCAATATACAGATTGAATAACATCGGAGATAAGCTACAATCCTGTCTCACTCCCTTCCCAAGCACTGCTTCCCTTTACTGCTCCTTGACTCTTATAACTGCATCTGCATTCTGTAGAAGTTGTAAATAGCATTTCGGTCCCTGTATTTTACCCCTGCCACCTTCAAAATTAGAAAGAGAGTATTCCAGTCAATATTGTCAAAGGATTTCCCTAATCTACAAATGCTAGAAACCTAGGTTTCCCTTTCCTTAATCTATCGTCTTAGATAAGTCGTAGGGTCAGTATTACCTCACGTCCTCCAACACCTCTACGGAATTCAAACTGATCTTTACCGAGGTCGGCTTCTACCAGTTTTTCCATTCTTCTGTAAAGAATTCGAGGTAGTATTTTGCAGCCGTGACTTATTACACTGGTAGTTTGGTAATTTTCCCATTTTTCAACACTTGCTTTCTTTGGGATTGGCATTATTTTATTCTTCTTGAAATCGGAGGGTATTTCGCCTGTCTCATACATCTTGCTCACCAGAAGGTAGTTTTGTCATGGTTGGTTCTCCCAATGTTATCAGTAGTTCTAATGGAATGTTGTCTGCTCTTGGGCCCTTGTTACGACTTAGGTCTTTCAGTGCTCTGTCAAACTCTTCACCCAGTATCATATCTCCCATTTCATCTTCGTCTACGTCCTCTTCCATTTCTATAATATTGTCGTCAAGTGCCTTGTCCTTGTATAAACCCTCTGTATACTCCTTCCACCTTTCTGCTTTCCCTTCTTTGCTTAGAACTGGGTTGCCATCTGAGCTCTTGATATTGATACAAGTGGTTCTCTTTTCTCCAAAGGTCTCCTTAATTTTCCTGTAAGCAGTATCTACCTTACCCCTAGTGATATATGCCTCTACATCTTTACACTTGTTCTAGCCGTCCCTGCTTAGCCATTTTGCACTTTCAATCGATCTCATTTTTGAGACTATTGTATTCCTTTTTGCCTGCTTCATTTACTGCATTTTTATATTTTCTCATTTCATCAATTAAATTCAATATTTCTTCTGTTACCCCACGGATTTCTACTAGCCCTTGGCTTTTCAACTACTTGATCCTCTGCTGCGTTCACTATTTCATCTGTCAAAGCTACCCAGTCTTCTTCTACCGTATTTCCTTCCCACTTTCTTGTCAATCGTTCCCTAATGCTCTCCCTGAAAGTCTCTACAACCTCTCGTTCTTTCTGTTTATCCAGGTCCCATCTCCTTGAATTCCCACGTTTAGCAATCTCTTCAGTTGTAATCTACCATTCATAACCAACAGTTTGTGGTCAGAGTATACATCTGCCCCTGAAAATTCAAAACCTGGTTCCTAAATCTGTCTTACCATTATATAATCTATTTGAAACCTTCCAGTGTCTTCAGGCCTCTTCCATGTATACAACCTTCTTTCATGATTCTTGAACGAAGTGTTAGCTATGATTAAGTTATGCCCTGATCAAAAATCTACCAGGCGTCTTCCTCTTTCATTCCTTACCCCCATTCCATATTCACCTACTGCTTTTCCTTCTCTTCCTTTTCCTATTATCGAATTACAGTCACCCATGACCATTAAATTTTCATCTCCTTTCACAATCGGAATCATTTCTTTTATCTCATCATACATTTCATCAATTTCTCGGTCATCTACGGAGCTAGTTGGCATATAAACGTGTACTGCTGTGGTGGGCGAGGGCTTCGTATCTGTCTTGGCTACAATAATGCGTTCCCTACGGTGTTCGTAGTAACTTACCCGCACTCCTATTGTTTTTATTTATTGTTAAACCTACCCACTATATGTAACTTTACCCTATCCATTTTCCTTTTAAATTTCCTAACCTACCTGCCCGATTAAGGGATTTGACATTCCACGCTCCGATACGTAGAATACCAGTTTTCTTTCTCCTGATAACGACGTCCTCTTGAGTAGTCCCCGCCCGGAGATCTGAATGGGGGATTGTTTTACCTCCGGAATATTTTACCCAAGAGGACGCCATCATCATTTAACCATGCAGTAAAGCTGAACGCCCTCGGGAAAAATTACGGCCATAGCTTCCCTTTGCTTTCAGCCGTTCCCAGTACCAGCACAACGAGACCACTTTGGTTAATGTTAAAAGGCCAGATCAGTCAATCATCCAGACTCTTGCCCCTACAACTACTCAAAAGACTGCTGGCCCTCTTCAGGAACCACACATTTATCTGGCCTCTCAACAGATACCCCTCCGTTGTGGTTGCACCTACGATACTGCTATCTGTATGGCTGAGGCACGCAAGCCTCTCCACCAACGGAAAGGTCTATGGTTCATGGGGTGCATAGGACACTACGTAGTTTAAAAAACGATTTGAGCTATTTCATTTCTGAAGATGGGAGATTGTGCTGTCGAAACCGGTAAAGTGAACCAATTAGGGTTTTATTGGGAGCTGAGTACTGATTTTTTTTATCTTCATTGAAATATACTGCAGCTGCTGAACTACAGCTATGACCATGGTATGTTAGTGACATATTATGGTGATATTCAATCGGCCTGATATACAGTATGAAATGTAGGCATCTGAGATTGACAGCATACAAGACGAGTAAGACGGCTGTAGCAGAGATATGTTGATTATGGTGGCTTTGCACGTCTAATTAGCATTTACTTCAAGCTACGTCATAACACTATAAATAAAATTAGGAGACATGAGATCCACTTGGGCTCCTGGCCATCAGTCTTCGTGTACCCTGTGTAATGAAAATTTGGTGCTAGTTCAACCTAATGTCTAATGTCGGAATGGGTGAGCGAGATAGGTCATGATTTTTGTCACTGGAATAATATATCTTCTAGACAGTTACTTCTATTTACAACAGTACTCTTTGTTGTTTCCATTTAGTCATTTACTGGACATATGACTGTATTGTAGACAACGGGATATAAGATAGATGACCCAAATTTGGTCGCCTTAGTACGTTAGTTTACCGAAAAAGCTACATATTTTTATATGTACTACCGGCCATTAAAATTGCTACATTAAGAAGAAATGTAGATGATAAGCGGGTATTCATTGGACAAATATATTATACTAGAACTGACATGTGATTACATTTTCACGTAATTTGGGTACATAGATCCTGAGGAATCAGTACCCAGAACAACCACCTCTGGCCGTAATAACGGCCTTGATACGCCTGGGCATTGAGTCAAACAGAACTTAGATGGCGTGTACAGGTACAGCTGCCCATGCAGCTTCAACTCGATACCACAGTTCATCAAGAGTAGTGACTGGCGTATTGTGACGAGCCAGTTGCTCGGCCGCCATTGACCAGACGTTTTGAATTGGTGAGAGATCTGGAGAATGTTCTGGCCAGGGCAGCAGTGGAACATTTTCTGTATCCAGAAAGGCCCGTACAGGACCTGCAACATGCGGTCGTGCATTATCCTGCTGAAATGTAGGGTTTCGCAGGGATCGACTGAAGGGTAGAGCCACGGGTCGTAACACATCTGAAATGTAACGTCCACTGTTCAAAGTGCCGTCATTGCGAATAAGAGGTGACCGAGACGTGTAACCAATGACACTCCATACGATCATGCTGGGTGGTACGACAGTATGGCGATGTCGAATACACGCTTCCAATGTGCGTTCACCGCGATGTCGCCAAACACGGATGCGACCGTCATGATGCTGTAAACAGAACCTGGATTCATTCGAAAAAACGTCGTTTTGCCATTCGTGCACCCAGGTTCGTCGTTGAGTACACCATCACAATGGCTCCTGTCTGTGATGCATCGTCAAGGGTAACCGGAGCCATGGTGTCCGAGCTGATAGTCCATGCTGCTGCAAACGTCGTCGAACTGTTCGTGCAGATGGTTGTTGTCTTGCAAACGACCTCATCACTTGACTCAGGGATCGAGACCTGCATGATCCGTTACAAACATGCGGATAAGATGCCAGTCATCTCGACTGCTAGTGATACGAGGCCGTTGGGTCCCAGCACTGCGTTTCATATTACCCTCCTGAACCCACCGTTTCCATATTCTGCTAACAGTCATTGGATCTCGATCAACGCGAGCAGCAATGTCACGATACGATAAACCGCAATGGCGATAGGCTACAATCCTACCTTTATCAATGTCGGAAACGTGATGGTAGGCATTTCCCCTCCTTACACGAGGCATCACAACATTTCACCAGGCAACGCCGGTCAACTGATGCTTGTGTATGAGAAATCGGTTGGAAACTTTCCTCGTGACAGCACGTTGTAGGTGTCGCCACTGGCGCCAACCTTGTGTGATTGCTCTGAAAAGCATATTACAGCATCTTCTTTATGTCGGTTAAATTTCGCGTCTGTAGCACGTCATCTTCGTGGTTTAGCCATTTTAATGGCCAGTAGTGTATATATTCCTGAATTTATGGTCCACATGAAGGCAGTTTACAATTAAACTGCTGTAACACACTAAAGGCAGTATTTAGCACAACTGTTAACACTGTAAAAAGAGAAATACAATAAGAGTGTTCGAAATTCCGCACCCCACAAAAATTCTCCAAAGTACAATTAATTTAAATGTGTTTGCAGACACGACATATACACACAGTTAAGCGAGATGGCCAATGGTCTCTTCAGTGCAGACGTACGCTTGGCTCGAACTCTTACGGGCATCGGCGAAATACCGCGAGTAATGACGATAATGGGCAATGGGCACTACATTAGTAAGTTGGGCATTTGGGTCTGACGGGAGTCGTGCAAGTATAGTCTGTGTAATTGCAATGGCCACCGTGTTCCATGGCTCAGTGGTCATTCCTGCTTCGCACGCCGGGCGAGTAGATTCTGCCTGTTCCGCTCCTCTAGCGCTGCGAGAGCTTTCTTGTTTGCCCTCAGCGGCGAGTGAGTCGTTGTGTACGTTACGTAGTCGCTTGTCTCTCGGCGTCTCGTGTTTGTCATTCAGTTCTCACGCAGCGTTGTCTTGCGCCATGATGTCGTCCACGACTCCCAGGAACATCAAAGAAACAGGAACTGTCAATTTCAGTTTCGACAAATCCACGCGGCGCCCAGATGAGTTCATTAGAAACTCATGATTGACCAGAAAAAAAAAGCAGAAAGAGGGTGGCAGAGGGGGATCCACTTAATTACATTCGGATTCATGTATTGACTCTGCGATGGACCGTGATACACGACTTTAAATGTCATTTACATCTATTTATTACGAAAACTATACAGCTAACTACGTGCAAGTGACTCTTAAAGTCACTTGCCCGTAGTTATCAGTATAGTTTTTGTAATAAATAGATGCAGGTCCATACATTTCTCTCCTGGAATGTCAACAGAATTAGTTCCGAGGGTAGACTTGCGGCGCTATGAAAATCTATTTGCGATTCAAGTGCAGACGTTGACCATTTTTCTAATCCCAGCTTATCTATTTTATTTATTGTGGCTCCTGCCTATCTACTAGTACTGCGTTATTTTACAGAGAGTGAATACCACTGACAGGTTTCGAAGTTCCTGATAACAGACGAGGAACAGGATCTGGCCCTCGTTCGCCTTTTTGTAAAGAGAATGTACAGGGTGTTTCAAAAATGACCGGTATATTTGAAACGGCAATAAAAACTAAACGAGCAGCGATAGAAATACACCGTTTGTTGCAATATGCTTGGGACAACAGTACATTTTCAGGCAGACAAACTTTCAAAAAATTACAGTAGCTACAATTTTCAACAACAGATGGCGCTGCGGTCTGGGAAACTCTATAGTACGATATTTTCCACATATCCACCATGCGTAGCAATAATGTGGCGTAGTCTCTGAATGAAATTACCGGAAACCTTTGACAACGTGTCTGGCGGAATGGCTTCACATGCAGATGAGATGTACTGCTTCAACTGTTCAATTGTTTCTGGATTCTGGCGGTACACCTGGTCTTTCAAGTGTCCCCACAGAAAGAAGTCACAGGGGTTCATGTCTGGCGAATAGGGAGGCCAATCCACGCCGCCTCCTGTATGTTTTGGATAGCCCAAAGCAATCACACGATCATCGAAATATTCATTCAGGAAATTAAAGACGTCGGCCGTGCGATGTGGCCGGGCACCATCTTGCATAAACCACGAGGTGTTCGCAGTGTCGTCTAAAGCAATTTGTACCGCCACAAATTCACGAAGAATGTCCAGATAGCGTGATGCAGTAATCGTTTCGGATCTGAAAAATGGGCCAATGATTCCTTTGGAAGAAATGTCGGCCCAGACCAGTACTTTTTGAGGATGCAGGGACGATGGGACTGCAACATGGGGCTTTCCGGTTCCCCATATGCGTCAGTTCTGTTTATTGACGAAGCTGTCCAGGTAAAAATAAGCTTCGTCAGTAAACCAAATGCTGCCCACATGCATATCGCCGTCATCAATCCTGTGCACTATATCGTTAACGAATGTCTCTCGTGCAGCAATGGTAGCGGCGCTGAGTGGTTGCCGTGTTTGAATTTTGTACGGATAGAGGTGTAAACTGTGGCGCATGAGACGATACGTGGACGTTGGCGTCATTTGGACCGCAGCTGCAACACGGCGAATGGAAACCCGAGGCCGCTGTTGGATCACCTGCTGCACCAGCTGCGCGTTGCCCTCTGTGGTTGCCGTACGCGGTCGCCCTACCTTTCCAGCACGTTCATCCGTCACGTTCCCAGTCCATTGAAATTTTTCAAACAGATCCTTTATTGTATCGCTTTTCGGTCATTTGGTTACATTAAACCTCCGTTGAAAACTTCGTCTTGTTGCAACAACACTGTGTTCTAGGCGGTGGAATTCCAACACCAGAAAAATCCTCTGTTCTAAGGAATAAACCATGTTGTCTACAGCACACTTGCACGTTGTGAACAGCACACGCTTACAGCAGAAAGACGACGTACAGAATGGCGCACCCACAGACTGCGTTGTCTTCTATATCTTTCACATCACTTGCAGCGCCATCTGTTGTTGAAAATTGTAACTACTGTAATTTCGAAAGTTTGTCCGCCTGAAAATGTACTGTTGTCCCAAGCATATTGCAACAAACGGTGTATTTCTGTCGCTGCTCGTTTAGTTTTCATTGCCGTTTCAAATATACCGGTCATTTTTGAAACACCCTGTAATTAATTTATTAGGCAAGCACCACAGAAGCTTCTGTTAGGTGTAGATTTTAATAGTGTTCTGCTTCCTATGGATCAGGCAGCTAATTTTAATTCCAGTAAGAAACTGAGTGATCTGGTGCGCTGTTCGCAAATACGCATTACGTGGATCTGTCACTGTCCCATTTTCGTCAATTATACGTCTTTTACGGGTACTCCCAGCAGCAGACTCAATCGCTTTTATCGTACTGATTCTTTATGTGAACAGCTATTACGGTAGACGTAGCACCCACTTCTTTCACTAATAACTGTACAGTAGCTATAACTTCAAATCATCTGCCGCAACCAGTAAAAATGTATCGATTCTCCTGGATGATGAACACATCGTACTTAAAGGATCATTCCCTCGAAATTATCGTTCGAAAGGTTTGCACCCGTAGCTTGCGTTCCCAGGACTGTTATACTTCTCTTATGGAATGGTGGTCAGAGCATGCCTGACCTTTCCGCGGAAAGCGTTATAGCGTTACTGCGCCGAGGGGGCGAGTTACCTCCGTCAGTCCAGGAATTTTATTATTTCGCCTTGCGACAACTTTGTAACCGGACCAACACACACCCTTACGGATTATAGACGTCCGCCAAGTTAAGGCGAAGTTTTTTCATTTAAAGAGAAAACAAATAGAAGGACTCAGGATGCGATCAAGATCCCGCTCGTTCCTATCGGATGAACGACGTCTTTATATCACCTTATCCGGTTGCGGACGCGTTAAAAAAGAGCAGGTATCACGTCCCTGAATCACCTACTGACATCCCAACGTGACATTTCGAAATCGATGTATAATTACTTTACCGATATTTATGATGCCCCTGCTACTGATAAGATTGTCCCCTACGAGTTTATTCCTCTCCTGGATTGTGTGGTTACTAATGCATTAAATGGTGAATTTCTAAGTGACTTTCCTCGCGATTATATATATAGCCTTATTGCTGGTTCACCAGTGCAAAAATCGCCAGGACTAGACTGTATTCCCAAGGAATTTTGTGTACTTTTTGGTCCTTCATAGGTGATTCTATTACTTCCTTGGTAAATGAGGTGGTTCGTGGGGAGGGGGAAGGGTGGGGTGGGGCTTATATCTGACGCATTCAAGATTGATCGTTCTAATTCCGAAGTTAACCGGATGTCCAGACACTGATAAATTCCAGCCGTTCACACTACTTAATTTCGAATACAAAACTATCGCCTGGGCAGTTAATAGCCGTTTGTCGATACTGTTACAGAAAATTCTGCCCTTGGCGCCCGATTCTGACTTCTGTAGTCGAGTGCCGGAACGTTGTCTCCGTGGCTACAGAGACTTCTGTATTGTTTTTTATTGATTTTAGGAAGGCATTTGACCGGGTCAGTCACGGTTTCTTGATGCACGTGCTCAAGGCAATCGGTCTCATTCATAGGGTGTGTCGGGTACTATACAATCTTGTTACTAGTATTCACGCACCTGTCGTAGGAATGGACAACTTACTCCACAGGTTACCATCCGACGGTGCTTACCGCAGGGGAACCCAGTCCCTGTGGTGCCTTTTGTCCTTAGAATCCCTGCTGCGCCATATCAATTATGTGGCTGGAAGATATCAGTTTCGGTACGATCGTATGCGGATGATGTTATGGTATTGCTACGTCATATCGATGTCGTATCTTAGCTAAAGGACGTATTGTATTCCTTCCGTTCTCTTTCTCAGCCCGCAGTAATGAACGGAAATGTACACCATTACAGGGTTTTCAACACGTTATCATTCCACTGGCAACGGTGATTGCTAGCCCCAAAACGTTGCGCATTATAGTCGGTCGCTGCCCCATTAAAATGGCTGCACTCAGTTGGCTGGAGGTGACGAATTGAATCCAAGGGGAAATTCGTGAATAACAACGCCGTTCCCTAAGTATTCTTCACAGAGTGTGTGTTTCAGATTCCCTCATTTTCAACAAAGTGTGTATGTTGTACAAATATTCCCGCACCTCTCGATGATGGCGCGCCAATTGATAGGATTGTCCAGTCTTTTCCTTTGGAAAAGTCGTATTTTTCGACTTTGGGATGAAGTTGTAGCGAGGCGCCGTTGGAGGGTTTGGACATCCCAAACCAAAGTGAAGGCTTCATTACTGTTTATACAGCGTAACGTTTTAACATGTACTCGAGGTACACACTTTATAACGTCTTGATTATTTACGTGTCTTCGTCCGACCACTCTGACTGCTACTCCTGTCGCTATTGGCCGGATCAACTTAATCCGCGACATGTATGTAAATTTCATATTATAGTATGTTTTCTAGGAGCCGACATTTTATCGATGACACACCTTACCACCGGATTTGCTTTCTCGGCGGGGAGTAGAATCATTCGCCTCCACAGATGACATGGCCGCGCCATTGATATCCTGGAAACAGGGTGGTTTCACTGTAGTTTTCTATCCTCCAGACGGAAGTTGCCTCATTATAGTATAGGGTCATCGACAGTCTTATCATGACCAACGAACGCCTCCACTGAATTGTTCTTAATCTGATAGGTCTTTGCGACAGATGTCATCAACCTGATGCATTAAAACACAAGCTTATCTCTTGCGGACGAGAACACAGGAACAGGATTCGCCGACAACTGGCTTTCCTTACCGGATCAGATGAAGTTGCTTTCTCGGTTGTACTACTTCTGTGTCCGGATTTTTCCGTCTTCCCTCGGACGAAGGCTAATTCGATCGTACGGTTCCTTGGACACTACATCCATTATCTAATTGAGTCTGACGACAGTCCCGACCCCCTTGTTTTTCGACGGTGTATGGTGACCGCTTATTGGAAGTGCCAGAGGTTTCCAAGTTATCGTGCTTTATTTGCAAATATTTTGCACCTTGTCTTTAATCGTCAAGGAACTGAATAGCTTTGCTCTTTTCCCTTGTCCTGGAGCCTTCGCTCATTGTGTTCTTCCTAGAGATAAAATTTGTTTTCTTTTCAACCTAGGAATTACGGAATTAATGTCTATCATGTTTTTTTATGTGCGTAGTAAGCAGGAGGCCCGCTTTCGACCTCCGGTCCGGCAAAAATTTTGAACTTCCCTTACTGATTTCAATCAGAGCTCGCTCGCAGCCAAGTCTGTAATTCCTTTGTGTCGTAAGTGTAATTTATTTCCCCTTTTAACATTTCCAGGAAGTTTCACTACTATCAATCACTTCAATGTCATGAATGAATAGCCTTTTAAACTTTTTCTCAGCCTTCTGTAGATGTGTACCGTATGAATTTGTTTGTCTGTATGGAGACACAGCATGTTTCGTGATAATAAACGAAGCATTTCGTGCAACGAATCCTTTTCCATCCCTTTGCGCTTTCTTTTCCATATCAAGAAGGTAAAGCAATTTTTATACGTAGCAAAGAACGTCTGTATTTAATAACAGTGCCAAATTTAGTCCCTGGGACGAAAATAGGAACGGCATGGGGGACGTAATTACGAACATCCCCAGATTTATTACATTGGCCGCTACAGCAACATAGGTCAAACCCTTGACAATAACTATTACACACCATAAACAACAATACACGATTGAAATGCAGCCTATTATTTGAACGCAAATCGGTGATCACGCTAGGAAATTTAATTTGACTGCAACAATAACTCACATCAGCATAAAAACATGAATTCCTTCGTACATGCAAGCTGCACTTGCACCACACAACAAACTCCCTCAACAATGCAATGGGCAGATATCGCTCATGTACGCCCAGCTTACACATTTGCTAGCAACAATGGCAGCTGAAAATTCCTAGTGGGACGAAATTAGGAGCGGAACGTACCTTAGGGCCCCTTTCACCGTCTTTATTCCACGGCTATAAAAGAGATACCACATTTAAACACTTCAAGCACATTGCAGTTTCATTTGCTCCAACGAAAAGTGCTAAGATCTGATGTTCATTCACTGCTAAGAGTTTTAGGCATTCGCTACGTGCTCGACATGTAAGCGCTCACTCAGACGTTTTTAGTTTCTGGTACATCGTTAGTATAAATTCTGTACATTCCACAATTCTTCTAGATAACGCTGGAAACTTTATTTTCTTCGTTCGGGTGTTTTCGCCTTGCAGGCTATAGCAAGACAGCGGTGGCGATTGGCTGCCACAGAACATAGGGAGGCCAAGCATAGCGCCTCGCCGCGTCTCAGTTCTAGCTCTCACCTACGCTCATCGCAATATCGCAAGACTTTCTGGGAAAGGCGTGCTCGACGATTATGGCGCATTTTCCTTTGTGATTACTGCGTCCACATCTTCATAACCATCGTTTTGAGAGGAGGACAGTTTCAATTTCTCATGTTCTTCCGTCGCTGATGTTGATCGAAGTCTTCCTCGGTTTTCAGCCGGATGCTCGCTGGCCATAAGTTTGTGGTAGTTTTGTTAGCACATTAAACTTTATCTCCTGACGGGGAATAGCGGATTATTCGAGAGTGTACATTGGTCATTTCAGCCCATTTAGGTATATACACTCATGCTGATAAATGAAGGATAATTGCAGAATGTGATGCCACACAACGTGGCACTACACAAAACTGGCGCTAATATCATAGGAACATAAGGAACACGCACGACACAGATATGTAAGTCCACGGTATTGGTGATAAGGTGAGAAAACCACCCCGGAACACATGTGCTACAAAACACCACTGTTTCCTGCGCATGTACCCCGACATCAATATGCGATATGATCACCATGCACCCGTACACAGACTGCATACTCTGGATCAGGTGGTCGAGCAGCTGCTGGGGTATAGCCTCCCATTCTTGCACCAGTGCCTGTCAGCGCTCCTGGAGTGTCGTAGGGGTTTGAAGACGTGCAGCGATACGTCGACGGAGAGCATCCCAGATGTGCTCGATGGGGAAACAGACAGGCCACTCCATTCACCTGATATCTTCTGTTTGCGGTACTCATCCACGATGGTAGCTAGGTGGGCCGTGCGTTACAATCCATCAGGAGGAAGGTGGAACCCACTGCACTCCTGTATAGGCGGACATACTGGTGCAAAATGACGTCCCGATACACCTGACCTGTTACAGTTCCTCTGTCAAAGACATGCATGGGTGTACTTGCTCCAATCATAAGCCCACCCCACACCATCAAACGACGACCTCCATTCAGGTCCTTTCAAGGACATTAAGGGGATGGTTCTGGTTCCTGGTTCACGACAGATCAAAACACTGTGAGAATCACGGTTCAAACTATACGTGGACTCGTCCTTGAACATAACCTGGGACCACTGTTCCAATGACCATGTACTGTGTTCTTGACCAGGCTTTACGGCCTCTCATGTTACCAGAGGTCAGTGGAATTCACCTTGCACGTCTCTGGGCGAGTAAACCATGTCTGTTCAGTCGTCTGTAGACTGGGTGTCTGGAGACAACTTTACTGAGCATGGCTACCTGCAGTACTCCGTGGCCGTCGGCAGGGACTGATGGTGAGATATCGGTCTTCTTGTGGTGTTGTACACTATGGACGTGCCGTACTGTAGCGTCTGGACAAGTTCCTGTCTGCTGTAATCGTTGACATACTCTTCAGACCACACTTTGTGGCACACGGAGGGCTTGTGTTACAATGTGCTGTGTTTGACCAGCCTCCAGTCGCCCTAGTATTCTTCCCCTCACAACGTCATCAATTCGTGTTCTTTGAGTCATTTTCAACACACAGTCACCATTAGAACTTACTAGCAGGACCGTACTCTGACATGCCCCAACAAACCTCTGCGTATGTGGACTGCTGCCAGCCCCTCGCGCGACGACCACAGGTCAAATGCACTGCATGGTCATACCCTAAGGTGATTTAAACCCGCAAACCGCCCACCAGAGCGTTGTTTCACAGTGTATCAGCATTATCCTTAATTTATGAGCATGGGTGTAGATTTTGATCAAGAACTTTACTACAGCTTATTTGCTTGCAAGAATAGTGCTTCTTCAGTCGCTTGGAAAAAAAATGTATTACAGTCATTTAAAATCCAATATGTGCAGGTCGTTCAAATAGTAATGCAACATATATTTTTTTCTAGGCCGATTTCGGTTTAAAAAGTGCTTAATTTCTTGTGGGACATCGTGAAATATTCCCGTTTCAGCTACTACAACATTATGAAGTCGATGTAGATGGTGGCGATATGCACAGCCTTCAAAATAACGTCTGCAAAGGAGAGGCATTCCAAGCAGAGAGCTGTCACTGAGTTTCCTTTGGTGGAAAACCAGAGCATCGCAGATATTCATAGGCACTTGGAGAATGTCTACAGAGATCTGAGAGTGAATAAAAAGCTCGGTGATTCGTTGGGTGAGGCGCCTGTCATCTTAGCAAGAAGGTCGCGCGAACCTGTCCGATCACCGGCGTGCTGGCCGGCCGCACACTGCTGTACCACCTGCAGGAAACTGGAGAAATAACTTCAACGTGTTCATTGCCAGCAAAATTCTAACGAACTTCTCTTTCTCCACGACAACGCAAGACCTCACACAAGTCTGCGTACGCGAGAGGCGTTCAAAAAACGTCATTAGACTGTTCTTCCTCATCCACCCTACAGCCCCGATCTTGCATCTTCCGACTTTTCGACGTAGTGGTTACGCTGTTTGTAGCAGGTGTAAAAGAAAGATTTTCTTTCCATAATACCAGTCTCTAGCAATTCATAAACCGCACTACCTGGCAAAAAAGTGAAACACCCAAGAGACATGGTTGGATATCAGAGTAACTGACTACAGTACCTACCACCAGACTACGTTAGTATTGTTGATGTTTAGTGTTGTTACCAGGCCTGGTAATGTATGCAGTGGGCGTGAACAGCGACGTATGACTGATCACTGTCAAGAACACGGAGATGCCACGTACTCGAGTGAGCCAGACAGTTTTAAACGTGTTCCATTGTGGGTCTCTATTTGGCCAGCCGGTTAAATCGCGCCGTATCTAGATTGTGGGGCATTTGGTTGTGACGGGCGATGGTGGTCCAATGTTGGACTGCATGGGAATGTGAGCGCAGGCATACTCATCGTCTAGATTGTGGTCGCACACTCCTGTTCATCACCAGGGTGGAGTGCCATGCAGTACACCGTAACCTTCTCACAACCATTGCTGTCATCCGAGATTAAGTAATGGACTCCCAGCAAGCTCCTGTACCATCCTGCACCATTGACTGGAGACAAGCAGAAATTGGGCTATGGAGTCAACGTACTGTGCACAATTCGCCGTTAACACTGCAATACTACGGCTGTATTTGGAGTGTTGTTGTGACCGGGACGCGTCGATTGAGGATGAATGGCACCGCATTGTATTCGGCGATGAGTCACGGTCCTTATGACCCCGAAGGACGTCGTCGGTGTGTATGGCGGCATTCTGAGGAGAAGTCTCGTTCTCCCAAAATTTTGAATGAACAAAGCGGTGATTGTCCTGGCGTCATGGTGTGGGGGGCCGTCGGGAATGCCTTCAGGTCACGGCTTGTAATGACAGAAGTAACTCTGGTAGCACAACGGTACTGCTCGGCATCCCCCGTCTTATTGCGGTACATCCCAAGCGAAAGCATCGCGGTCTCATTTCTCAACAAACCGACATGGCACTTGTGTGACCATGAACTGCCTGCGTGGTTTGAGGTACTCCTGCGCACAGCAAGATCCCCAGATCCATCTCTGATAGAACATGTGTGCGGCCAGCTCGGAAGTCAACCACACTTTTTTTTTTTCGTCATCAGTCTACTGACTGGTTTGATGCGGCCCGCCACGAATTCCTTTCCTGTGCTAACCTCTTCATCTCAGAGTAGCACTTGCAACCTACGTCCTCAATTATTTGCTTGACATATTCCAATATCTGTCTTCCTCTACAGTTTTTGCCCTCTACAGCTCCCTCTAGTACCAAGGAAGTCATTCCCTCATGTCTTAGCAGATGTCCTATCATCCTGTCCCCTCTCCTTATCAGTGTTTTCCACACATTCCTTTCCTCTCCGATTCTGCGTAGAACCTCCTCATTGCTTACCTTATCAGTCCACCTAATTTTCAACATTCGTCTATAGCACCGCATCTCAAATGCTTCGATTCTCTTCTGTTCCGGTTTTCTCACAGTCCATGTTTAGCTACCATACAATGCTGTACTCCAGACGTACGTCCTCAGAAATTTCCTCCTCAAATTAAGGCCGGTATTTGATATTAGTAGACTTCTCTTGGCCAGAAGTGCCTTTATTGCCGTAGCGAGTCTGCTTTTGATGTCCTCCTTGCTCCGTCCGTCATTGGCTGTTTTACTGCCTAGGCAGCAGAATTCCTTAACTTCATTGACTTCGTGACCATCAATCCTGACGTTAAGTTTCTCGCTGTTCTCATTTCTACTACTTCTCATTACCTTCGTCTTTCTCAGATTTACTCTCAAACCATACTGTGTACTCATTTGACTGTTCATTCTGTTCAGCAGATCATTTAATTCTTCTTCACTTTCACTCAGGATAGCAATGTCATCAGCGAATCGTATCATTGATATCCTTTCACCTTGTATTTTAATTCTACTCCTGAAGCTTTCTTTTATTTCCATCATTGCTTCCTAGATGTACAGCCGGCCGCGGTGGTCTAGCGGTTCTAGGCGCTCAGTCCGGAGCCGCGCGACTGCTACGGTCGCAGGTACGAATCCTGCCTCGGGCATGGATGTGTGTGATGTCCTTAGGTTAGTTAGGTTTAAGTAGTTCTAAGTTCTAGGGGACTGATGACCGTAGATGTTAAGTCCCATAGTGCTCAGAGCCATTTGAACCTCGATGTACAGATTGAAGAGTAGGGGCGAAAGGCTACAGCCTTGTCTTACACCCTTCTTAATACGAGCACTTCGTTCTTGATCGTCCACTCTTATTATTCCCTCTTGGTTGTTGTACATATTGTATATGACCCGTCTCTCCCTATAGCTTACCCCTACTTTTTTCAGAATCTCGAACAGCTTGCACCATTTTATATTGTCGAACGCTTTTTCCAGGTCGACAAATCCTATGAAAGTGTCTTGATTTTTCTTTAGTCTTGCTTCCATTATTAGCCGTAACATCAGAATTACCTCTCTCGCCCCTTTACTTTTCCTAAAGCCAAACTGATCGTCACCTAGCGCATTCTCATTTTTCTTTTCCATTCTTCTGTATATTATTCTTGTAAGCAGCTTCGATGCATGAGCTGTTAAGCTGATTGTGCGATAATTCTCGCACTTGTCAGCTCTTGCCGTCTTCGGAATTGTGTGGATGATGCTTTTCCGAAAGTCAGATGGTATATCGCCAGACTCATATATTCTACACACCAATGTGAATAGTCGTTTTGTTGCCACTTCCCCCAATGATTTTAGAAATTCTGATGGAATGTTATCTATCCCTTCTGCCTTATTTGACCGTAAGTCCTTCAAAGTTCTTTTAAATTCCGATTCTAATACTGGATCCCCTATCTCTTCTAAATTGACTCCTGTTTCTTCTTCTTCTTCTTCTATCATATCAGACAAATCTTCCCCCTCATAGAGGCTTTCAATGTATTCTTTCCACCTATCAGCTCTCTCCTCTGCATTTAACAGTGGAATTCCCGTTGCACTCTTAATGTTACCACCGTTGCTTTTAATGTCACCAAAGGCTGTTTCGACTTTCCTGTATGCGGAGTCTGTCCTTCCGACAATCATATCTTTCTTTGATGTCTTCACATTTTTCCTGCAGCCATTTCGTCTTAGCTTCCCTGCACTTCCTATTTATTTCATTCCTCAGCCACTTGTATTTCTGTATTCCTGATTTTCCCGGAACATGTTTGTACTTCCTCCTTTCATCAATCAACTGAAGTATTTCTTCTGTTACCCATGGTTTCTTCGCAGCTACCTTCTTTGTACCTATGTTTTCCTTCCCAACTTCTCTGATGGCCCTTTTTAGAGATGTCCGTTCCTATTCAATTGTACTGCCTACTGCGCTATTCCTTATTGCTGTATCTATAGCGTTAGAGAACTTCAAACGTATCTCGTCATTCCTTAGTACCTCCGTATCCCACTTCTTTGCGTATTGATTCTTCCTGACTAATGTCTTGAACTTCAGCCTAGTCTTCATCACTACTATATTGTGATCTGAGTCTATATCTGCTCCTGGGTACGCCTTACAATCCAGTATCTGATTTCGGAATCTCTGTCTGACCATGATGTAATCTAATTGAAATCTTCCCGTATCTCCCGGCCTTTTCCAAGTATACCTCCTCCTCTTGTGATTCTTGAACAGGGTATTCGCTGTTACTAGCTGAAACTTGTTACAGAACTCAATTAGTCTTTCTCCTCTTTCATTCCTTGTCCCAAGCCCATATTCTCCTGTAACCTTTTCTTCTACTCCTTCCCCTACAACTGCATTGCTGTCGCCCATGACTATTAGATTTTCGTTCCCCTTTACATACTCCATTACCCTTTCAGTACCCTCATACACTTTCTCTATTTGTTCATCTTCAGCTTACGACGTCGGCATGTATACCTGAACTATCGTTGTCGGTGTTGGTCTGCTGTCGATTCTGATTAGAACAACCCGGTCACTGAACTGTTCACAGTAACACACCCTCTGCCCTACCTTCCTATTCATAACGAATCCTACACCTGTTATACCATTTTCTGCTGCTGTTGATATTACCCGATACTCATCTGACCAGAAATCTTTGTCTTCCTTCCAATTCACTTCACTGACCCTACTATTTTTAGATTGAGTCTTTGCATTTCCCTTTTCAGATTTTCTAGTTTCCCTACCACGTTCATGCTTCTGACATTCCACGCCCCGACTCGTAGAACGTTATCCTTTCGTAGATTATTGAATCTTTTTCTCATGGTAACCTCCCCCTTGGCAGTCCCCTCCCGGAGATCCGAATGGGGGACTATTCCGGAATCTTTTGCCAATGGAGAGATCATCATGACACTTCTTCGATTACAGGCCACATGTCCTGTGGATTCACGTAACGTGTCTTTAATGCAGTGGTATCCATTGCCTTCTGCATCCTCATGTCGTTGATCATTGCTGATTCTTCCGTCTTTACGGGCAATTTCCCACCCCTAGGACAAGAGAGTGCCCTGAACCTCTATCCGCTCCTCCGCCCTCTATGACACGGCCGTTGGCAGAATGAGGCTGACTTCTTATGCCGGAAGTCTTCGGCCGCCAATGCTGATTATTTATCAATAATTTAGGCGGTGGCGGGGGTCGAACCCGGGACCGAAGACGTTTTGATTATGAATCAAAGACGCTACCCCTAGACCACGGGTACAACTACACTATGTGATCAAAAGTATCCGGACACCTGGATGAAAATGACTTACAAGTTCATGGCGCTGTCCATCGGTAATGTTGCATTTCAGTAGGGTGTTGGCCCACCCTTAGACATGATGACAGCTTCCACTCTCGCAGGCTTACGTTCAGACAGGTGCTGGACGGTTTATTGTGGAACGGCAGCCCGTTCTTCACGGAGTGCTGCACTGAGGAAATGTATCGCCCTCGGTTGTTCATGCCTGGCACGCAATCGGCGTTCCAAAATATCCCAAAGGTGTTCTGTAGGATTCCGGTCAGGACTCGGGACAGGCCAGTCCATTACAGAATTGTTATTGTTGTCCAATCTCTCCGCCACAGGCCGTATATTAGGAACAGGTGCTCGATAGTGTTGAAAGCTGCAGTCGCCATCCCCAAATTGCTCTTCAACAGTGGGAAGCAATAAGGTGCTTAAAAAATCAATGCAGGCCTGTGCTGTGATAGTGCCAAGAAAGCCCCCTCCATGACCACACATAACACCACCGTTTCCGAATTGTAGTGTTGGGACTACATATGCTGCAGGTGACGTTCACCGGGCATTCGCCATACCGGAAGCCTGCCATCTGATCGCCACCTTGTGTATCGTATTCGTCACTCCACCCAATGTTTTTTCACTGTTCAATAGTCCAACTGTTATGCTTCTTACACCAAGCGAGTCGTCGTTTGGCATTTACTGGCGTGATGTGTGGCTTATGAGCAGCCGCTCGACCATGAAATCCAAGTTTTCTCACCTCCCACCTTTAACTGTCATAGTACTTGCAGTGGATCCTGATGCATTTTGGTATTCCTGTGTGATGGTCTGGATAAATATCGGTCTATTACACATTCAATTGTCAGTCAACAGACGAGGTCGGCCTTTACGCTTTCGTGCTGTACGTGTCCCTTCACATTTCCACTTCACTATCACATCGGAAACAATGGACCTAGGGATGTTTAAGAGTGTGGAAATCTCGGGTACAGACGTACGACACAAGTGACATCTAGTCACCTGACCATGTTTGAAATCCGTGAGTTCCGCGGCTCGGCCTATTCTTCTCTCTCACGATATCTAATGACTGCTGACGTCACTGATATGGAGTACCTGGCAGTACGTGGCAGTACAATGCATCTTATATGTAAAACTTATATTTTTGGAGGTAACCGAATACCTTTGATCACATAGTGTACGTCCCAGTGCCAGTGTCCGGGACATTAAGACCGATTTACAACAGTTCTTTATCAGATTATCCCACGAGAGGTACAACGGCCTCTTGACGCCCTTCCAAACCTAATCAGTCAGCGCAGGCGTCCAGGCCACAGAGGTTGCGACGCCATACTGCTAAGTGGACTCGTACTGCCAAGTCCCTTGTAGATGTGAGTCGATTTTGTAATCACTAAAATAAGTGACTCAATTGGAACTAGAGCAGGTTGTAAGTTTCTTCGGGCAAGTCTCAGTATCAAAGGTAGTCGTAAAATGATAATAGGCTGTCTCTGTTTCCTTCTACATATGTTCTCTCATCATACTCTAGTCACAGGAGGAGACTTTGATCATCCAACAGCCAACTGGGATAATATTATAGTTTTCTTTGTGGTGGGCGTGACAAGACATCTTGCGATACATTAATGAATGTGTTCTCTGAAAACTGCTTAGAACAGATTGTTTAGAACCTCACTCACAGTTAAAATATGTTAAATCTAATAGGAACTAACAGTTCTGACCTATCTGAGGATGTCCACATCGAAACTGGATTCAGTAACCATGAGACATCTTTAGCGACAGTGAATACCGAAGTGCAAAGGGCAACTAAAACAAGTTGGAAGAGTGATATGTTAAGCAAACTACTCCCATTAAACCGTAGTGTCATATCTCAACGAGCAAGTTGGAACTTGTAGCTCAGGATACGAGCACGTGGACAAAAATATGGTTCAAGTTTAAATTGATAGTTGTCTACCCATTACATCACATCGTGATGAGAGAGTCTCTTCATTGTATACAGTAGCTATAAAGAAGCTTCTAAACAAACGGAGACTACTGCATAATAGGTGTACAACAAAGGATAGTGCTATGAAGTAGCAGAATACTGCCGAAAAACCTTTCGTAAGACCCACAGAAATTCTGGTAGTATGTAAAGGCCGTTACTGCCATCAGGGTTACAGGAACTAATACTGAATGTAGCAAAGCCAAAGCAGAATTGCTTATCGCTGTTTTCAAACGTTCCTTTAAAAGGGGAAACCCAGGAGTGTCACCCTAATTTAATCCTCGTACCACTGAAAAGACCAATGAAATAGTCATTACTACCACAGGCGTTGAGCAACACTGAATTCGTTAAAACGGAAGGTAGTCTCAGGTTCCGATGGAATTAGTATCAGATTCTATACAGTCCATGATGCTACTCCAGGCGGGTGTAAAAATGAATGGGCGCAACGGAAAATAATAAACGCTAAAATTATAATATTGCCTTTTCTGATTACTCCCTGACGCAGAGCTTAGGATCTCTTAATGCTCATTTTTACATGTAAATTACAATCTAAACATAAATGAATGATGACGGCAACTAACGCTACTAAATGATAAACGTTGTTTTTCAATATATTTATTATGGGCCTAGATTAAAATCACTCTTTAGGTACAATTGTCTATACTTCCGAACTAAAATTATTAATCAATTTCCCAACTTTCCCCCTTATTATAACTGTGCGGTCTAATGTCACTAACGGGAAATGACTGGCATCATCTACATACCAAACACTAGATGACACTACTTTCAAAGATGGTGTGGAACCTCAGTGGGAATAAAATAACGTGAGCCCTAAGAAGATGAAGAAATTGGCGATATCACCGCATGTACTGCTTCCGGTGCGTCAGAGTGATGGTTCTCGTACTCATCTGCAACTATCTACATCTACAATTATACTCCGCAAGCCACCCAACGGTGTGTGGCGGAGGGCACCTTACGTGCCACTGCCATTACTGCCCTTTTCTGTTCCAGTCGCGTATGGTTCGCGGGAAGAACGACTGTCTGAAAGCCTCCGTGCGCATTCGTGATCTCCTCGGGAGGTATAAACTATGGGAGAACTCCACCCACAAATAAACTCATTCGAACACTAGGACTGTCTTCTCCTCTCTGTGTTCTACAGACGAGAAACGCGAGCTCCCAGCCACAAGGACGGAGTTCAGATGTCTCGACGTAAGTATAGGCAGAAGAAGTGCTCTCAATTACTGAACGCTGCGTAAACGACGACTTCCTACCCAGAGGTGAAGTCCAGAATCTTATAGGTTCGCAAGAGCACAGTGCCTCGCTGCTCTGCCGGCCGGATGCAGCATGTTATCGTGAATGTAGATTCATCGACAGATGTAAAAATAACTTTTGGCGTACCCCAGGGAAGTGTGGTCGGTCCTTGATGTTGATGTTGCCCATTAATAATCTTGCGGACAGTAACAGGCGCTTCAGTCTGGATCCGCGCGACCGCTACGGCCGCAGGTTCCAATCCTGCCTCGGGCATGGATGTGTGTGATGTCCTTAGGTTAGTTAGGTTTAAGTAGTTTTAAGTTCTAGGGAACTGATGACCTCAGAAGTAAAGTACCATATTACTCAGTGCCATTTGAACCATTTGAACCTAACTGTACTAACTATAAACTCTCCTGAGAGCAAAGACAGCAAGTTTGTCTGTACTAACAAAGCTGATACCGAGAGACCGTCACACACGAGGGCTCACAACGGAAGGACTCATCTCTCCACTGCTGGATCCACAGCACGACTCGGCTCCTAACCCTCGAGTTCCGAAAACGAATCATCGGATATTCTCACTCTCTACAGATTTTTCCAAACGGCGACCAACGATATTCTAGTATTTTGTCGTCCAGCGCGGAAATTTTGCGAGGACAAACCTATATTCGTATAATGGTACGCTTCTGTGTAAAAATCCTTGGAAATAACCCAGATTGTTTGGTTTCCGAGGAGCCGCTTCTTCGTTCCTCTCACCTACGTCCAATATTTGCAGAGTTCCCGGTTATCCCTCTGGTCCTGCTACAACAGCGGTCGGCCGACACCCTGCTACAGAGCTCAGGTGCCATGACGTTCATCTAGATACTTGCTGTTTTTTAGTAGAAGCGACAACTATGTGAGCCTTCCACCCAGAGCTCGAGTTCTGCCCGCCGTTTCATCTCCACTGGCGTTCCAACCTCTACTAGTATAGGCAATCATTCATTATGCCGTTCTGGTAATAAACACACCCAATCACCTTTCATTAAATAAGCCTTAACAATTATTTACAAGGCATGCGTTACAGTGTCAGTATATATTCATGTATACGATGTACAACCTATCACATGATACCTAATTGTGGTTGTAGATAACGGCAAAGTATGTGGATGAGAGCTTGTAAGGTGCGCAGTTATAGCCACCTTATAACAGAATCTGCTGGTCTGTTGTCCTCTCTGTTAACTATTCGTATAATGCAACAGTCGAACAAAAAAGCCGTGCCCATCAGTTGTAAGAAAGGGCAGATCACACCTGTCTACGATAAGGGTAGCATAAGTGATGCACGAAGCTACCGTGCAGTATCTTTGGCATCATTTTGTAACAGAATTTCAGAGCACATTTCGATTTCAAACATAACGAGGTATATCGAATAGAACGATCTCCTCCATGCCATGCACCACGGATTTCGAAAACATATGATTTTAAACCTAGCTCGCATTCTTCTCAAATGATACCCTGAAGTCATGGGACAAGGCGGTCACGTAGTTGCAGTATTGCTCGATTTCCGAAAACCATTACACTCACTACTACACTTAACGTTATTATAAAATGTTCGATCGTATGGGGTATCTGGGGAAATTTGTGACTATATCAAGGAAATTTTGGTAGAGAGGATACAGCATGTTATCGTGAATGGAGATTCATCGACAGATGTAAAAATAACTTTTGGTCTACCCCAGGGAAGTGTGGTCGGTTCTTGATGTTGATGTTTCCCATTAATAATCTTGCAACAGTAATAGCAACATCAGGCGTTTCGCAGATGATGCAGTTATCTACATTGAAGTACAGTCACAAGAAGCTACACAGATATTCAGCCACACCTTGATAAGATTACCAACTTGTTTTAAATCAGAAATGTAAAACTATGCACTCCACGAAACGATGAAACATTGTATCTTATGAATATAATATTTGTTATTCACTACTTGAATTGGTAAACTGATACAAATACCCACATGTGACACTTTGTAGGAGCGTGAAATGGAACGATGACATAGGCTCATTTTTGGGTAAAATAGGTAGCAGACTTCCGTTAATTAGTAGAGCACTAGGGATCTATCATCACTCTACAATGGATATTGCTTACAAATCACTCATACGACACATCGTAGAGTGTTACTTGTGTGTATGGGAGACATATTGAGTGTATACAGAGAAGGGCAGCACGAACGGTCACAGGACTGAATTGAATTGAATGAAATTTTATTGTCGTTTAGCTATTACAGCAATTGACAAAGTCAAGTTACATGAATACAAGTTATACAGCATATATACAAGGGTTGAAGATCAGTATGTCAGTATTGGTTTTCATATAATACAATATTTAAAATCAAACAATTTGAAAAGCATTGCATCATAAATTACTCAGTTAAAGAAATTATGCTGAGCTCTCCAAACCGGTACCACTATGATATTTTACAGTCCTAAAATTCCCGAAGTGAGTAGCTAGGATTTGCAGCTAACCAACTGAATAATTTCTCTTTAAATAAATCAAATGGAGCATTTACCCATTCTAGTGGCAGTTTGTTAAACATCTTCATACCCACCACTTCGTAGCTGTTCAGTAACTTGGATAATCTGAAGTAAGGTATGTCAAGATGGCTACTATTTCTGGTTCCATGAGAGCGTACATCTCTTCTACGCTGGTATTCTGATCAGTTTCCCTCTATATGCAGTAGGGCAGTGTAAATATACATGTTTATAACAGTTAATATTTTTAAGTTGATAAACAATGGTTTGCAGTGGGCCAGTTTATCACTCTTTGTTATAATTTGAATTACTTTTTTCTGAACTACCAAAATGTCCTGAATGTGTGAGCTATTGCGCCATATTAAAAGCCCATAAGATATAATGCTTTGAAAAGAAGTAAAGTAGGCCGATCTTACATAGGTCGCACGTACATGGTTTTTTAAATTCCTCAACAAATACACCTCTCTAGACAGCCTTGCACTAATGTACTTAATATGTTGCTCCCAAGTCAATTTACTATCTATAACAATACCTAAGAACTTAACACTATCCATGAAGTCTGCTACTGGCAGATGTCTTAAACTAAATATAATCTTTTGAGTTTTACTCTCATTAAGCAGGATCCCATTAGCTCGAAACCAGACTGTTGCTTGTGATATTGTGTCATTTGCCACAGTTTGGAGCATATCCATGTCTGAGTGGACATTGGAAAAAGTGGTATCATCTGCATAGAGAATGGAGTGAGTATTTATGTAAGATGGTAGATCGTTTGTTATTAGGATACATAGCAGAGGTGCTAATACTGCGCCTTGTGGCACACTGCACTTAACTTCAGCTAGCTGTGATCTCTGATTACCAATACAAACAATTTGTTTACGGTTGCTGCGGAAAGATTCGCAAATGTTGTCAACTTCACTGTTTGTGATTCTGTAATCAACTAGTTTGTCAGATAATCACACAATTGGGGGTTCATGATGGATTCCAAAACTTAAGATAAAATAGGTGTCAGAGATATTGGCAGTTTTTGTCTCCTTTCTTGTAAATGGGCACTGCCCTGGATAATTTTAATACATCTGGAAATACTCCTTCAATTAGACATCTGTTTGTACATTTAGTAAGAGGATATACCATAAGCCTAATTACCTTTTTTAACATATTGCAAGAAATACCATATATATCTTCATTATCAGAGGGCCTAAAATTATTTACAATAGTTAAAACAACATCTGGTGTGACCTCTGTTAAAAGGAATTTATCTTTCAGGGTGTAGTCTACATTATGATATTTCATGAGATCAGCTACAGTTTCTTGCGGCCTCCCAATTCTTTCCCTAATTTGGTTAACAGATTTTGTACAGTAGTTATTAAATTCATCTTCTGAAATTTCAAGCTCAACTTTCTGCTTGCTTTTGACCACTGAATTTACTATAGTCCATGCTTTTATGCATTTATTTTTTGATGACTCAATGCTGACTAGGTTATGTTGTTGTTTTTTTGGCCTCATTTAAAGCATACTTATATTCCTTTTGTGCTCTTGAGTACCTTTGTTTAGCTATATCAGTTTTCTGAAGTCTGTAAGATTCCCTATACAACAACCACCTCGTTTTCATATTGGCTAGTTGAGCGGTATACCATAGATTCTTATCCCTACTTGTATTACTGTTACTTTTAAGGTTAACTTTACATTTGTATTGAGGGCAGTTGGTCTCCAATATATTTAAGAAAGATTGGAAAAATCTATCGATCAATGTATTGGTAGAGCCCTGGGCATTATTGTTAGACACATGTGATCAGTCATAATTACTGAGTCAGACCATGAAATTAGACAATTTTTCTTACGTAATTGGTCTTGTGATGGCTGTTTTAGGCTCTTTAAACTCCTTATAGTCCATATTAGTCCTATCTGTATCTATTTTTACCCAAAATGAGTCATAGAGAAATCGATGGCAGCTACATCAGAAGACTAACACTCTCTATTGATATTTGTAAGTATGTTGTCGTGACAAGCGGACCGCCTTGTGAGTTTGCAGTTCATAAAAATGAAGATGAATTTGTCGTAACAGGTTTTTAAATTCATTTACGGTGTGCATGTTTTGTTTACATCAAATCACTCGACTATATTTCTTCCAGGGGGAGTGTCACAGCAGTCGTGAAGAATTGAACTGGCAGAATCTTGAAGACAGGCGTAAACTATCGGGAGAAAGCCTACTAACGAAGTTTCAAGTATCCACTTAAAAGGTGGCACTGTCATTATATTTGAACCCCCAACACATCGCTCCCATATCGGTCGTGAGTCAAAACTGGACTAATTCTGTCACGCACACACGCATTCAAACAGTAGTTCTTACCGCGCTCCATACGCGAATGGAATGGGAAAAGGCCCTAATAACTCGTACAGCGAGACGTACCCTCTGCTACGCACTTCACAGTGATTCGCAGCGTATAGATGTAGACGTGACTGCAGAGCTGCAGCCTTTTGTGTCGCAGCTGGACCTTTCCGCTTGCACGTCGCGTGCCAGAGTGTCACGTGGTGACGGTACAGCAGATGCTCGCCGTGGGAGCGCACACTGCGGCAGCGCAGCACACGTGGCCAGCTCCCACGTGTGGCCAGCGGCGGCGCCCTTTCAGAGTTAACGCCCCTCCCCCGCCCTAACTCCCCTCCCACGCACCAGCCCACTGCCGCTAATGTCGGTTCCTTCCTTTTCACGGACCCCCTCTGCTGCGGCCTAGAATGGCGCTGTGGCCAAAGTGAATATTCGGCCTCTAGAATCTTCTACCATTCATGTCGGCCACTCCACAGCCTGCCGGGAGAAAAGACTTTTCCCCCGCCATTGGATAAGAGGTGTTGGCTCATAACTCAGACGTAGGAACTATGTATAAAATAAAAAAAGAATCTTTTTAACATAAGATCTCTACGGTTTTAAAATACACTGACGGAAAAAAGTCGCAACACAATAAAAAATTACACTAATGAGATTTCTGGAATTCGTTTATTTACGTAATGTATTTAAGGGGAGATGGAAGGCAAGTGGGCTTCAAAAATTTGATGTTTCGACTTCAGCATATTTGAAATTCCTGGTCTTTCCTGCGTGAAACACTTTTTGTTTTACACAAATACGACAACTTTTTCGTGAGATATGGTGGTTTTCCTGACGCACAGTCTTTGCCCGAATGATCCTGACACTTTCTGCAAGCACAGGAGACGTGCCAGATACGACCACAAACATTCCTTATCTGCATCAGTAATGAATGAAATTAAACCCTTATTTAGAGAGCTTTCGAAAGATACCTTGTTGAAGAAATGTCTTCATGGGAAAACGCAAAATTTAAGTGAATGTGAATTCTGTCATTTGGAAATGGTAACCGAAAACTGTATTTGTTCAGCTTACAACCCTCAAACTTGGTGTTTATGGCGCTATTTTATGCTTCAGCGATGGTGTAATTAGAAAACTGGATGTTTTGGAAATGTTGGGCTTGAAATCTAGTAGAAATACTGCAAAATACTTGGTGTCAATAGATAAAGAACCCTCACTCCAGATATTCCTAATTTAAAATGCACAAAAGAAGCCAGACGGAAAAGAAGAAGGACCAATAGAAGAAAAGGAGAGTAGTATGATTCAGATGATGCGCAGTATGGTGCAGGAAAATATTAGTGGTAAGTAATTCTCATCAATAACTATACTAGGATTGAAATATTAAACTTTAAATGGATTTTTCTGAAAACTACATTTTTTTACTTTCAGGTACCATTATTTGGTAAACTAATGGGGTTAGAAAGATGAAATTTAGTCAATTTGTACTGCACATGGTAATAAGTTATTACAAGTAAATTGAGAACCACCAAACAACCTGAAACTGTTTTATATTAATTAATGTACAAATGAAGTTAAATGTTACTAGTGAAAGAGTGTAAAAAAAATTTTCATCAAAACCATAAGAAGTATTATGTTTATTTTACTTGTTAATTGAGGCATATATGTTATATGTATGCAGTAAAAGATTCATTGTTTTATCACTTGTAGTTGTTTTGAAAAGTGTACCTATTCAAAGGGTAAAAAAGCATTGGCAGAATAGGGATAAAAATTGCTTTCCGTCTCCCCTTAAGAGACTGTGTTGGCGGTTTGTGGTATCGAGTTCCATGCCTGTAGCACTTGTCGGGCAATACAGAGACGGTTAATGATGGTTGTGGACGACACTGGATTTGTCGTCTGATGCTGTCCCATATGTCTCGAATGGAGACAGATGAGTTGATCGAGCAGGCCAAGGTATGTAGAGCGCGTTGGATTACAACAGCGGTATGTGTATGAGAGTTTTCTTCTGTTTCTTTTTTTTTTTTTTTTTTTCAGTCACCAGTCTCCTGACTGGTCTGATGTGGCCCTTCACGAATCTTTCTCCTGCGACAGCCTCTTTATCTCAGAGTAGCACTTGCAACCTACGCCCTCAATTATTTCCTGGATATATTCCAATCTCTGCCTTTCTCTACAGTTTTTGCCCTCTGCAGCTCCCTCTAGTATCATGGAAGTCATTCCTCGATGTTACAACAGATGTGCTATCATACTGCCCTTCTCCCTGTCAGTGTTTTCCTGTTCGAATACACTCCTCGGACTATTGTTCATGAATGACAACACAACCGGTCAGATCACCATTTTCACGTACAAATTTGCTGTTAAGGTGCGTGGGAAACCACGAGAGTCATCCTGCAGTCGTAAGATACCGCACCCCAGACCCTGACCCCAGGTGTAGGTCGAGTGTGTGTAGCACGCAGACAGGTTGGGTGGAGGCCCTCAACTGTCCTCTTTCTAACCGGTACACACCCATCACCGGTACGGCGGCAGAACTAGCTTTCTTCAGAAAACAGGAGTCCATCCTGTGTCCAGTGAACTCTCACTTGTCACCACTGAAGTCGCAAATAACGGCTGTTTGTGGTCACTGGAATGTACTCTGCAGAGCGTCTGACTCGGAGCTGTCCTTCAAGTAACCGATTTGCAACGGTCCGTTGTGTCACTGTGGTGCCAACTGTCAGCCATATTACTTCTGCAGAGGCGGTACGATGCGCCAGAGCCATACTCCGAACACCATGTTCTTTCCTCTCTATAGTGCCGCGTGGCCGTCCGCAGCCTGGTCTGCTTGCGAAATACATTCTCGTGTCCGCCACTGCCAGTAATCATGTACGTTGGCCAAGTCTTTCTGCGGTATCGCAGTAGGCACGTCCAGTATCGCAGTTTCTTGTACCATTATTACACAACCTTTTTCAAAGTCAGTGAAGCGCTGATAATGGTGCGTTCGTCGCCTTAAGGGAAGCCGGAGGTGGCCAAATCCAAAAAAATTACGATTTTTTTTTTTTTGCTACCGAAAATTAATTGGAACATTCCTCTTAAAGGGGCTCCGGAACCCCCTATACTTGCAATGTTAAAATAACGCTTATAAATTACATCTTTCCTCACAAAGTATTTGAGGTAGGAAGTTGAACTTTTTACAGATTTTTTATTGGAATATGGGCTACAACTTAACACAGAGATTTTACAGAATTTTAGTTCAGTTATTAAAGATGATTTTTTTTCAATTGTAATGAAAATTCACAACATTTTTTTTGCAATTTTTTATTTATATATTGAAAAATATACAGTTTTTTGGAAAAAGGCTGTGTTAAATTATGCAGAAGGTACTGTGTAACATTTACTGAAAGTTTGAAACAAATTATTTAGTACGAGAAAATAAAAGTATTGGGAATCGAGCGACAAAGATTGGATTAACTTTTTAGTGAAACTTCCTGGCAGATTAAAACTGTGTGCCCGACCGAGATTCGAACTCGGGACCTTTGCCTTTCGCGGGCAATTGCTCTACCAACTGAGCTACCGAAGCACGACTCACGCCCGGTACTCACAGCTTTACTTCTGCCAGTACCTCGTCTCCTACCTTCCAAACTTTAGAGAAGCTCTCCTGCGAACTTTTTAGTGCATTCCAGGTCCATAGGATGGATTATCTTCATCCTCTGCAAACTCCTCCTCCAGCTTCCTCTTGTTCCTCCTCCTGTTTACTCTTGCTTGTATTTCTAGACTCTTTACAGCCCTGTCTGCAGCCCGAAGGCGTTCCTTGTCTAAAGCACGCATCGCTCGTTGTTGTGTTCGTAGATTTTGCTACCATTTTCTTCAGTTGCAGTTACTGCAACACTGTTCCAAAAGGTGGTCATGTATGAACACTTACCACATTTCAGTTGTGTTTCACTAGCAAGTCCTACGTGCTTTATTATGGAGAGTTCCAGACCAACTTCACTACAATGAATACATCTTACGCAGTTTGAAAAAATTCCTTTGAGAACCGACATATCAAATAATTCATTCACATCCGATTCGCCCATAAAACATTCATAGTTTTCACTCATTGAACCAAGCTTCTTCTGTGAAGTATTTTCTTTCCCACTTTGACTGCTATGGGCAGGTGTACTTGAGAGGTTAGGTTCACTCACTTGGTTATCGTCTTTATTGTTCACAGTAATAACACATACCTTTGGCTTTCCAACATTTCTCCTTTTCTTAAAAGCCTTCAGAGGATTTCTAATAACTTTACTCATTATTATACTTCAGCAAAACAGAGACTCAAGAAACAGAATTAATTACGAATATTTTCGAGATAACGACAGAGTAAATAAACATGAAACAATCGACAATCACACCAGCGATACATATTGAACCATCACAGGTTAGCCACAACACATACTTTATCTCACATCACTAAAATGTACCTGATGAACACGGACGTTAATAATAACACCATTTGACAGCAGTTTAACAGCACCACAGTGGGTCACGCCCATGCAGAACACATTTCAAAAAAAATTAAAAATAGTTGTATTCGAAATTGAATAAATTATATATCTATTAAAAGGTAATAGTCTGCAGATTCAGAAAACGCGAAATAGTAAAAATTGAACTTTTCATGAATTTGAGCCTTTCCGGAGCCCCTTAATGTAAACTTTGAATTATTGTTCTACTCGCCCTAGAAGTAGAGTTATTACCATTTTCCCCCACGCCTGCAGAGGAAATTGGCGGCCGCTGAATGCATCTAACACCCTTTCGTGACTTCCTGGCGAACTGCTTGGGATTTTCTCGGCCTGTTACGCATACAGCGCCTTATGTTACGCATACAGCAAGAGTGCATGGGTTGGCTACTTTTTTTTCTGTGACAAATATTATCCGTATTTCCTTACAGCTTACTCCTATTTTCCTCAGAATTTCGAACATCTTGCTCCAGTTAATATTGTCGTACACTTTTGTTCTGGTTACGATGCCACGTTTTAGTAACCGTTTATATAAGAAGAGGAAGAACGTAGGGAAAAGAAAATTAACACTAATACCAAGTTGCGATACTACAATGAATAAGAGCGCGGAACATCGTCTCTTTGCTGTTTACCGTTTCGAATTAGTTCAGTGTTGCGCATGTTGTTGGTAGTATTATACTTCTTGTGTAAAGCGGGTAATACGCAGTATGTACAAGAATCAGGAGGGAACAATAAAACCAATTTTTCATGGCTTAGCACAGCCAGAATTGTTACACAAATGTCTACACGTAAAGACGCAGAATCCTAATGAGAGCGTAAACAATTTGATTTGAAAAGTGATTCCTAAAAGGGTGTTTGTAAGCATAAAAACACTGCACTTTGGCATTTATGATGCAATAGCAACCTACAACCAAGGGAACAGTGTGAAGTGTGAAGTTCTGAAGGCATTAGGATTTACAGCTGGGTTCAACACTGTACGAGCACTAAGAAATATTGACAGAGAAAGGATAAGAGGAGCAGAAACTAGAGAAAGGCATATGTAGTATGATGGAACAACAGGCTAGAAAAGAAGACAGAAGAGAAAGCTTTTGGAGGATGAAGAAGAACACCCTGATAATCCATCCTGTAGTGCAGGAATGTATTGAGGAACTTTGATAGCCATTTCCAGTAAATTAAAATTTTTCGAATACAAGGAACATTATCTCAAAATCCACTCAAGCTAGAGAGATGAAATTTTTATACAGCACTCCTAGTGGTCAAACTTACATTGTAACACAGCCATTAGGCAATATGTTCGGTTTAATTCATTTCAGTTTAATTATAAAGCAATTACTTGTAAAAAAATTTGGGTCATTAATAAACAAAATAATAGGAAGGAAACTAGAAAAGATACTCCAATATCCCTCTGTCATAACTGCAATACTAAACCACTCTATATGTAAAAAAAATTCAAATTTTTCTTTTTGGTAGTTTATTCATAAATGTTCCGCAAACTTAGTGATGTTAACATGGGCAGCATAGGCACCTCCGGCTACCCCTAAGGCATTCTTGACTGGTATCTACTCTCCACGTCCAATCTCGGCGGTAAGTGACGCTCAGGACCGTTATAGCGTGTATCTGCATTCTCATAGTGGCGGCTGCTAGTGCCACTCTTATGCGACTAACGCGAAATTTGAATAGCCTTCATCATTCAGACATGGAAAAAGGCCTATGAGCTTTCATTTACGTCGCACAGCTCCCTATGGTGTCACGACTACTTCTCCGTCAGTGTGTTATCTTTTCGAGGAAGAAAGGTAGTTTCAAGATAATTGAATTTAAAGTGGTAATGGGAAAATAATTCCATTCGTTGTTTTTGTTGTTGTCATTGTTGTCGTTGTCTTCGGTCGAAAAATTGCTTTGATGCAGTTCTCCGTGCAACTCTAACTTACGCAAGGCTCTGCAACCAATTTCCTTCTGAGATATATTAATTTCATGGTCTCCCTCTACCGTTTTTACCCTACACACTTCCCTATAACTGGCGATCCCTTGATGTCTCAAAATGTGTCCTAATCACCTATCCCTTCGGTTTTTCAAGATGTACCACATATTTTTTGTCTCGCCAATTCCATCCAATACCTCCGCATTAGTTACGCGATCTACTCACCTAGTCTTTGGCATTGTTCTACATTTCAAAAGCAGCTGTTCTCTTCTGGTCTAAACTCTTTACTCTACGAAACTTAATTAAAATATATTGGGGAAATATGGGCACTGTGATCTGTTTTTTTACTATAAAGTTAGGCCCTTATCCCAAATTTGGGAGTTTTTTGTTCTTAAACGGGCTGTTTTCCAGGTGAAAATCATTGCTTAGACATAGTTTCTCCAGAAGAAAACAGTGCCCCACATTGATCTTTCTGAAGAAGTTTCAACCACACTTTTCTTTTCTTGCATTCTAAAGCCTAAAAGACGGATTAAAAATCTATATAGCGTAGTGGTTGCCGACTTCACACCTCGCAGAAACTTATATGCACCATAGAGAACATAACTGTATTAAAACATGATAAGACTCCTGCATAAAGAATACACCGCATCTGGGATTGAAAACTTAACTAATTTGATCACGTAACAAAATCGACCTGACGGCAGTAGACTAATTTTCAGTTAAAAGTTAATTTTTTATTACTATGAGAGGATAAGGTTTTTCAATTTTTCTTTTCATAAGGCTATGAGAGATTTTCAATCGGATCTGCTTGTTTCCACACGTTTACTTCACATTTAAACGCTTACGGTGACTTAAGAGCTTTTGGTTGACACAGAGTCTCTTTCTTCAGCCGACGTACAGCAAATTCTGATGTATCAGAACCTATTACTCTTATTACATTCGCCATTATGGATCGTCCATAGCGCGCTAATGACACATAAAGTGATAATCTAGGAAACGGCGTACTTCAACGCGCATATCGCGATATCTGTCGGTGACTTTGGTGCTTTGACAGTACCAAGTATGGGCGCTAGAGAATCTATTTGTGAGTTTACCGAATAACGAAAAATTTCTTCCATTTCTTCAATTTCTTCAGCAGTATGTCAGCTGCTGTGTTCTTTCCACCTCAAAGTTAGCCTTCTGTGGTTACCCAAAGGTAAATAAAACGTTACGAAGGTGCTGTAGCTTATTTGTAGTGACTGCATCTCATGTTGCAGTAATTATGTACTGCGCTCGAGTCTCGCGAGACCAAAACTTCTTTTCTCTTTCCAAAATGGTAACATCTTTCTCAAACAGTGGTAAAAATGTAGGTAACGCTGAAAGTGTCCCAATTAACCCTCATATTGAAAGCAACACGGTTTGTCACCTTGACAGGTTGTGCTTCTCCCTGCAGCGTATCCACGACTATTTTACTTCAGTTTTGCTAACAAGAAGCGCCTCTCTGGTGTAGGCACTAACGTTCACCTAGTAAGTTAGTATTTGTGATTATTGTATGTCGTTCACTCTATTGTTGTAGACGTAAGACGTTCGTTTTCGTTTTGGTTCTTGTGTCCCGTAAATTATCAATGCTACATGTAACTGAAATGAATCTCGCTTTGCGTTCGTTGTATGTGAAGTGAGATTATTAAGAAGTGGCATAATACTGATTCTCTTATTCCAGTGTTGGCTGCTTTTAATGGCATCATCTACCTTCAATCAAAAATCGTTATTGGTCAAATACAGGAACGAATGTTATCAATAAAACTGAAAAATTATATGAATAGGGAATTCTACCACAAACCGATAGCAGTTGCCGACGCTCGCGTTAAGGACTTGTTTCGTTTCCTTTCTACGTTCGCGTGACAATCAGAAAATAGTTGCAGCAACGTAACAGACATGTAAGTTCCAATTTTAGTGCATGCGGGCTACAACGTATAACAATACATATATTTGACTGAGGGAAATGTAAGAATAGTGGTCAGTTTTCACATGCACGTTATTAATATGCTTATGGCCGTATTTTCACAGATGCTTTATTCCATTTTCGAGATCAGCAACTGCGGAAAAAAGCAAAGTGTTGTCATCAGATAATACCATATTTCAGGCTAATGCAAACTGACGGAGCACGGCGTGCAAGACACACACACACACACACACACACACACACACACACACACAAAGGAAGTTGACAAATTGAGCCGTGAAATAAAGACTACAGTAACAGCAAAAACTTTGGTATAATTTTCAATTTATATATGTTGTGAGCATAAAAAAATGTAGGCAGGAGTGTTAGAATGTGAAAATGCTTCCAGAATGAGATTTTCACTCTGCAGCGGAGTGTGCGCTGATATGAAACTTCCTGGCAGATTAAAACTGTGTGCCCGACCGAGACTCGAACTCGGGACCTTTGCCTTTCGCGGGCAAGTGCTCTGTTTTAATCTGCCAGGAAGTTTCATATCAGCGCACACTCCGCTGCAGAGTGAAAATCTCATTCTGGAAACATCCCCCAGGCTGTGGCTAAGCCATGTCTCCGCAGTATCCTTTCTTTCAGGAGTGCTAGTTCTGCATGTTTCGCAGGAGAACTTCTGTAAAGTTTGGAAGGTAGGAGACGAGGTACTGGCAGAAGTAAAGCTGTGAGTACCGGGCGTTAGTCGTGCTTCGGTAGCTCAGTTGGAGAGCACTTGCCCGCGAAAGGCAAAGGTCCCGAGTTCGAGTCTCGGTCGGGCACACAGTTTTAATCTGCCAGGAAGTTTCAATGTGAAAATGGTTTCATATTCGAATAGTTACCAAGCTTTGTGGAAGATCACAAGAACATCGAAGTAAATAATTCTGAGAGGAAGCCAGGATCTGCGTTAGAGCTGTAACTTGAACAATGGTAGCTATGGGGCAGCCAGTGTAAGCAAAGAAGTAACCCCATCGAGAATGTACGTTTACAGCCAGCCTTGTAAGCTGTGTACCAAGTATTACTGGCATGAAGCAAGACTCATAAGAATATCCTTGTACTATGAACCAAATATTTACAGATCTGGACTAAAGGTTTTCATGTGTGATACAGAAGCTTTAAGTATGGCCAAAACCTTACAAATATGAACAAGAAGATTACAGATCATGCAAGGCACATTGATAAAAAACGTTTTCTGTAACAGACAAACTTAATAAAACCGTTAATTCTTGATGTGATAAGTATGGCCAAAACCTTACAAATATGAACAAGAAGATTACAGATCATGCCAGGCACATTGATAAAAAACATTTTCAGTAACAGACAAACTTAATAAAACCGTTAATTCTTGATGTGATAAGCTAACGCCTGATATAGACGAGACGGAAAAATATTGTAACAAGAGGAATCAGTTAACGGCCCACAGTGGCACAATTCTGGCGGGGGATATATAGCGCTCTCCACTTTTAAACGATCACTTATTCGAAGTTAGAGGGATTTAAAGGAACAGATAACGTGATTTAAAGGGATACACTTCCAGGGCTAGGTAATAGATATCTAATGTCAGTTCTGAACAAGATAACTGTCTTATCCAAAGATCACAGGTAAATACTTCTGGTGTCGGTTGCACAATGGCATTTTTAATAAAAGATCAATCCCTCATTCCCCTCCTTCTTCCCGCCCCTCCCCCCAGGGACTCATGGGCAGTTGTACTAGGTCACCCAGAGGAACCTCAGTCCCATCCATGTACATTAGTTAATTGGATTAGTGACATTCAACGTCATGACATATTGTAGCTCGATTGGTCAGAAATCTTTTCCAGCCCTCAACCAAAGAGGGAACATTGAAACGGCGCGGAACCCCAACCCCCGTCGCTTATCGACAAATAAGATTCAAGCACACAATCGCCTCTTCATCCTTTATAACTAGTTGAATTGCACAGGCCTCTTCATTCAAGTACAACTCAATGAGAGGTTGTTGTTGTTGTTGTGGTCGTCAGTCCTGAGACTAGTTTGATGCAGCTCTCCATGCTACTCTATCCTGTGCAAGCTTCTTCACCTCTCAGTACCTATTGCAACCTACATACTTCTGAATCTGCTTGATGTATTCACCTCTTGGTCTCCCTCTACGATTTTACCATCCACCCTGCCCTCCAATACTAAATTGGTGATCCCTTGATGCCTCAGAACATGTCCTACCAACCGATCCCTTCTTCTAGTCAAGTTTTGCCACAAACTTCTCTTCTCCCCAATCCTGTTCAACACCTCCTCGTTAGTTATGTGATCTACCCATGTAATCTTCAGCATTCTTCTGTAGCACCATGTTACGAAAGCTTCTATTCTCTTCTTGTCTAAACTATTTATCGTCCATGTTTCACTTCCATACATTGCTACACTCCATACAAATACTTCCAGAAACGACTTCCTGACACTTAAATCTATACTCCATGTTAACAAATTTCTCTTCTTCAGAAACGCTTTCCTTCCCATTGCCAGTCTACATTTTATATCCTGTCTACTTCGACCATCATCAGTTATTTTGCTCCCCAAATATCAAAACTCCTTGACTACTTGAAGTGTCTCATTTCCTAATCTAGTACCCTCAGCATCACCCGACTTAATTCGACTTCATTCCATTATCCTCGTTTTGCTTTTGTTGATGTTCATCTTATATCCTCCTTTCAAGACACTATCCATCCGCTCAACTGCTCTTCCAAGTCCTTTGCAGTCTCTGACAGAATTACAATGTCGTCGGCGAAACTCAATGTTTTTATTTCTTCTCCATGGATCATGGAGAAGAAACAGAAGGATCATGGACAAGGATCCACGCAGCGTGCGCACACGACTCGACTGCCAAGAGAAAACCGTACAGCCGAAATACAGGACGAAGGGTGGTCTCGGCTATCAGCCGACAACAAACGTATTTGACAAATGGCAAACACACATAAGCAACAGCGGCTTGACCGTGGTACTGACTGGTACAGCAAACCATACATTCATTTGAGCAGAGTAGTATGAGACAATTAAACAGTATTTCAAACTCGGTCAATACACTGCCAAGGTCATAATTATTAATGACAAGTAAGGTGAGCCAGATGCAGTAGAAAATTACGCTCAGGTACAACAAAATGAAAGTGATATAAGATAAGGATCTGACAAGGACAGGGACGCAGATCACCTCTGTTTTTAGTCGCTACCTACAATTAGCCATGTGTAACTAGACCGCTACTCACAAATGGCCTGTATCACAGCCTCTATACAAGTCTACTATAACCCGCATATGAAGTCACAATATACCTTTGTGCGGCCAAGGAATAACACTAGGGAAATCAGTTCCATTGAATGCATTACACAGGTTACAACATGACACCTCCGAAATTATTCTTAGTTAATTTCAAGATGATTAAAAGTAAACACGGGGTTTAAAATCTCATTTTCCAATCCAAGAATTACAATGTCTCGCCCACACTTGTATGAACACACCACACGGCAACTCTATAATAGTTCTGTTATCTTTTATGGCTACAGCCTGTTCAGAAGAAGATCACACAACTTTGCAGACAGCATACTCTCGGGGCCATGAAAGGGTACGAAACGAATCCTCCACCTTTAAACCTCATCCGCATCGCAAAGGCAACGAGAGGATGAATTTTCTCCCATCAGGGAGGCACCGCACCACAACCGTGGCTTTGTTCCAGAACACAGCAACGTTGGAGGCTACCAAACCTCTCAAGCGACGAATCACTAGCCGAGAAACTCCACATACAATACCTCGCCGTTGACTTAACCCAATGCCATTCTGCACACACCACAGCAGGACTCTCTCGCTGAAGGTGCCACCTGTTCATCGGTCACGGAAAACAGCAAAGATCAAGACATGCGGTCGAAGATCGACCGGATCTAGCCGCGACGGCTCATTCTCATTTTAATCATTTTCTTTCAGATTGCATTGATCGTTATTTACACTTCAGTAGTTTATTTCTGATCACTTTTCTATTTACAGTAGTGGTAATCGGGAACTAGCAGCAATAGGTGATGAAAAGCCTCACATACACACATGTATACTAGCAGAAAAACATTGTAGCACCAAACAAGAATTAATGTAGAGTAATTAAATTTCGGAAATAGATCTGTGTAGGTAACATATTTAACATTGCAAGATAACAGGCTAATGTAAGTACAAGATAAGCCATTTGCAAATGTGAAAGGCTGATACATTAATAGCAGATGTAACCGCCAGTGTTGAATGCAAGCATGCAAATATGCGTGCATTGCTTTCTACATCTACATCTACATCCATACTTCGCAAGCCACCTGACGGTGTGTGGCGGAGGGTAACTTGACTACCATTATCTGTTCCCCCTTCTATTCCAGTCTCATATTGCAAGTGGAAAGAAATATTGTCGTTATGCTTCTGCGTGTGCTCAAAGCTATCTGATTTTATCCTCACGGTCTCTTCGCGAGATGTACCTCGGAGGGAGCAATATACTGCTTGAATCCTCGGTGAAGGTATGTTCTCCAAACATCAACAAAAGCCCGTACCGAGCTACTGAGCGTCTCTCTTGCAGAGTCTTCCACTGGAGTGTATCTATCATCTCCGTAACACTTTCGCGATTACTAAATGATCCTGCAACGAAGCGCGCTGCTCTCCGTTGGATCTTCTCTACCTCTTCTATCAACCCTATCTGGTACGGATCCCACAACGGTGACCAGTATTCAAGCAGTGGACGAACAAGTGTACTGCAACCTACTAGTTTTTGGACTGCATTTCCTTAGGATTCTTCCAATGAATCTCAGTCTGGCATTTGCGTTACCGACGATTAATTTTATATGGCCATTCCATTTTAAATCACTCCTAATGCCTACTCCCAGATAATTTATGGAATTAACTGCTTCCATTTGCTGACCAGCTGCACTGTAGCTAAATGATAAAGGATCTTTCTTTCTATGTACTCGCAGCTCATTACACTTTTCTACATTGAGATTGAATTGCCATTCCCTGCACCATGCGTCAGTTCGTTGCAGATCCTCCTGCATTTCAGTACAATTTTCCATTGTTACAACAACTCGATATACTACAGCATCATCCGCAAGGTTGTCCACAAGGTCATTTATATATATTGTGAATTGCAACGGTCCTACGACACTCCCCTGCGGCACACCTGAAATCACTCTTACTTCGGAAGACTTCTCTCCATTGAGAATGACACGTTGCATTCTATTTTCTAGGAACTCTTCAATCCAATCACACAATTGCTCTCATTGTCTATATGCTTCATTAAACGACTGTGGGGATCAGTATCAAACGCTTTGCGGAAGTCAAGAAACACGGAATCTGCCTGGGAAGCCGTGTCTATGGCCCTATGAGTCTCGTGGACGAAAAGCGCGAGCTGAGTTTCACACGATCGTCTTTATCGAAACCCATGCTGATTCCTACAAAGTAGATTTCTAGTCTCTATAAAAGTCATTTCCAAAATTCTACAAGTGATCGATATTAGAGATATGGGTGTACAGTTCTGCACATCTGTTCCACGTCCATTCTTAAAAACGGAGATGTCCTGTGCACTTTTCCAATCTCTTGGAATGCTTCGCTCTTCTAGAGACCTACGGTACACCGCTGCAAAAAGGGGGGCACGTTCGTTAGCGTACTCTGTGTAAAATCGAACAGGTATCCCATCAGGTCCAGCGGCCTTACCTCTTTTGAGCGATTTTAACTGTTTTTCTATCGCTCCGTCATCTATTTCGATATCTACCATTTTATCATCTGTGAGACAATCTAGAGAAGGATCTACAGTACAGTCTTCCTCTGTGAAACAGCTTTTGAGAAAGACATTCAATATTTCGGCCTTTGGTCTGTCATCCTCTGTTTCAGTACCATTTTGGTCACAGAGTGTCTGATCATTTTGTTCTGATCCATGTACCGCTTTGACATAAGACCAAAATTTCTTAGGATTTTCTGCCAAGTCAGTACATAAAACTTTACTTTCGAATTCGTTAAACGCCTCTCGCATAGACCTCCTCACATTAGTGTTTGATGCCCCGTCGACGATTAGGTTATTGGAGCACAAGCTCGGATTATGGGAGTGTGGGGAAAGAAATCGGCCCCGCCCTTTCAAAGGTGTCATCCTGACATTTTCCCTAAGCGATTTGCAGAAATCGTGGGAAACCTAAATGAGGATGGCCCGATGCGGCTCTGAACCGTCACCCTCCCGAATGCTGGTCCAGTGTGCTTACCACTGCGTCACCTAGCTCGCTGTATTATGTTGATGGGTGCCGGATGTCAGTTCGTGAGTTGGAATTCCACGCCTGTTGCACTTGATCGGTCAATACAGGGCCGGTTAATGCTGTTTGCGGCTGACACTGCAGTAGTCCTGCGATAGTGTCTCACGTGTACACGACTGGAGACGGATCTAGTGAGCGAACACGCCAAGGCAACATGTTGGCAATCTGCAGAGCGCATAGGTTACAACAATAGTATTTCGACGAGCGTTATTCTGTGGAAAACACCCCCTGGAATGCTGTTCGTGAAAGGCCGCACAACAAGTCAGAGCACCAGACTGACGGACAAATCTGCAGTCAGTGAGCGTGGGATAACCATGAGAGCGCTCCTGTTGCCATACAAAACCGATCCCAGACCTTAACTCCAGGTGTAGGTTCTGTGAGTCTAGCATGCGCATAGGTTGGGTGCAGGCCCGCAACTGGCCTCTCGTCACTGGTAACGAGGCAGAACCAGCTTACATCAGAAAACGCAACAGACCTCCACCTTCCCCTCCAATGACCTTCCAGTTGACACCATAAAAGTCGGAAATGGTGGAGGTTTTGGGTCTATAACACTACAACAGCAGCATATATACGTAGCTAATACTATGAAATACCAAGTTTGGTTTATTACGTAGTATCCCCCAACAGAACAAATAGTCCTGTCACGTAAAAGCCACGTATAACACTCCTAACTGCTACTGCTATACCTTAACCTCAAAACTGGAGGCAGTTTGCAAAACATAATTATTTTGTTATAGCGATTATGGTATACAGCAACAGAGCAGTGTTACCCTCTGAGAGGAATTTTGTTAAGTTGACCGTGTTGTTCCTAACGGAGGTGGCTTATCGGAAATGAAAGTCAAAATTACGTAAATATTGGAATAGTAACAAACAAAATTTTGCCTAGCTATACTGTTTCTACAATAAGGGAAACGGTCGCCAGCCTAATTAGGCAAGAGAAAGATTAACGTTCTTGTTTATGAAAGTAGGTATAAGTAACTATAATGGACAAACACAACGTAGACTTAGCCACACGCGAGTGCAATGAACTCTGACACACATATGTTTTTAAGATAGAAGCTAACAACTGGAGCAGCACGAACTATTTGCAAAAATTATAAGAGATAGCGAAACACCCTATTACTTTCAGGCTTACATAAAGTGAATGGTCTTTATAACATTACTAATAACATGCACTTCTAATACACAAGATACACAAACACTTAGCAAACTTGAATATATAATGTTCCACAACTGCAGCTTTCTCACTTTTACTACAGCGAAACACAATACTGACCAAATTGCAAGAACTGACTCACCTTTAAGAATTTACTACAGACAATAATGTGATCGTTTGCCTTATAAGCCTCCGTCTTAAGAACTTTTAATATTGAAGTTAGCAGCAGCACTTTAAATAGCAGTTTTAATAGGAAAATTATTTTGAGCAAATAACATTTACTTTAACTCACTCTATTGCCACATTAACTTTAACTTTCTTTTTACTAAGTTTAAGAGGCATTAATTAGCAAAACTCTAGGCTTTAATTTCTTTTAGTAAGGACACTCGGATATCACTTTAGCTCAAACGGAGAGGAACCTGGGAGGTGTTATGATGAGGAGAAAAATCAAGGTAGGTACATAAATTCAGTTACAAATTACCTTATATTTCAGCACATTAGCACGTCCATTAAGCTGATCCTTCACTATACATCATAATAATATTACGTAGCAATGATTGCGCAATGTGGTGGCAACTGCATGTTGGTAGGTGGAATTGTAGGTAGAATTGCTGGACTCTGTCATTTCTTGGTGGCGATGATAGATACAAACTCCAGAATAGTTCCAGCTATTTCTCCATCCATCCGAGGCATTTGAAATCGGCAGGAAAAGCCTCTCTCGGAATCAGCACAATATGCATCTGTTACGTGGCAGTGCACGGACTCGTAGCTCGTCTCCAACCGGTGGCTCGTCCCCGACTGACTGTCAGTTCCACCTTTTCCACCTAGGCCAACCACAATTTGCGCGCGCTACACAGTTCCGTTCCCGAGGGGAAACACTACACCTTTTACATACAAACTAACTAGGAACTCTAAGTGAGGAGCAGCAATTTACATAACAGCAACCAAATACATTAAATAAAACAATACATTTACACGTATTGACATCTCTACAAAAAATTATTCACACAAAATTACAATCATATACAGTAAGTTTTGTTCCCTCCAAATGGGACAAAGAATATAAACTGCAGATACACTACTTTGCATAGAATCAAATCACGACATCAAAGGTTTGACAAAGAAAAGAGTATACAATTTTGTGTTATCTGTTCAATCAAACACATTTACAGATACTCAATGTTATAACACTAAATAAAACAAAAGCAAAATAAATCTGTACAGCAGAAGAGGTATGGTGTTACAAGTGGAATAATCACTACAGGGCATCTACCTCTGAGCTGCCCTCGAAGTAACCCATTATTTACAGTTCATTGTGTCACTGGGATGCCAGCTGCTGCTCAAATTGTTGCTGGAGATGCACTACGATGCGCCAGAGCCATACGCCGAACACGTTATTCCGTGCCCTTCCCAAGCCTAGTCTTCTTGCAACCGCACATTCTTGTTGCCAGCAATCATGTACTGCAGCTACAATCATGCCATCTTTCTGCAGTATCGCAGAAGGAACATCCAACTTTTCGCAACTGTATTACACGACATCATTGAAACCGAGGTGTCGATGATGGTGTCCTTGTTGCCTTAAAAGTATTCTTGACTATGTCCAAGCACAAAGGCAACTAATGCTCACGATCACTACATTTAAACCAAATCTGAGTTGCATCTTCATAGCCACGTTATTCTTGCGTGACTGGTGCGAAAGATGTACAGGTATCATCTTTCAGATGTAGAAACGTGCCTACGAACTTGCGTTTATGTCGCATAACTTATTCTTGTTGTTCCGATATTATTTCTGTCAGTACATATACTAGGTGCATTCAAGTTCTAAGGCCTCCGATTTTTTTTCTCCAGACTCGAAAGAGATAGAAACATGCGCATTGTTTTAAAATGAGGCAGCATTCATTGTCAATACGTCCTAGAGATGGCAGCACCGTACGGCAGATGGAATTTTACCGCCAGCGGCGAGAATGAGAACTGTTTTAAATACTTAAAATGGCGACGTTTTCCTTACTTGAACAGCGTGCAATCATTCGTTTTCTGAATTTGCGTGGTGTGAAACCAATTGAAATTCATCGACAGTTGAAGGAGACATGTGGCGATGGAGTTATGGATGTGTCGAAAGTGCGTTCGTGGTTGCGACAGTTTAATGAAGGCAGAACATCGTGTGACAACAAACCGAAACAACCGCGAGATCGCACAAGCCGGTCTGACGACATGATCCAGAAAGTGGAGAGAATTGTTTTGGGGGATCGCCGAATAACTGTTGAACAGATCGCCTCCAGAGTTGGCATTTCTGTGGGTTCTGTGCACACAATCCTGCATGACGACCTGAAATTGCGAAAAGTGTCATCCAGGTGGGTGCCACGAATGCTGACGGACGACCACATGGCTGCCCGTGTGGCATGTTGCCAAACAATGTTGACGCGCAACGTTGACGCACAATGACAGCATGAATGGGACTTTCTTTTCTTCGGTTGTGACAATGGATGAGACGTGGATGCCATTTTTCAATCCAGAAACAAAGCGCCAGTCAGCTCAATGGAAGCACACAGATTCACCGCCACCAAAAAAATTTCGGGTAACCGCCAGTACTGAAAAAATGATGGTGTCCATGTTCTGGGACAGCGAGAGCGTAATCCTTACCCATTGCGTTCCAAAAGGTACTACGGTAACAGGTGCATCCCACAAAAATGTTTTGAAGAACAAATTCCTTCCTGCACTTCAACAAAAACGTCCGGGAAGGGCTGCGCGTGTGCTGTTTCACCAAGACAACGCACTCGCACATCGAGCTAACGTTACGCAACAGTTTCTTCGTGATAACAACTTTGAAGTGATTCCTCATGCTCCCTACTCACCTGACCTGGCTCCTAGTGACTTTTGGCTTTTTCCAACAATGAAAGACACTCTCCGTGGCCGCACATTCACCAGCCGTGCTGCTATGGCCTCAGCGATTTTCCAGTGGTCAAAACAGACTCCTAAGGAAGCCGTCGCCGCTGCCATAGAATAATGGCGTCAGCGTTGTGAAAAAATGTGTGCATCTGCAGGGCGATTACGTCGAGAAGTAACGCCACTTTCATCGATTTCGGGTGAGTAGTTAATCAGAAAAAAAATCGGATGCCTTAGAATTTGAATGCACCTCGTACAGTCTTTACAAGCAAACATAGTGGGTGCGTCTTCCCATATTCGCATCCTCATACACACAACTATTGCAAGCAGTTATATCCACAATTTACAAATAATCAAGCAACCACACAACCAGTCACACAGAAAGTAGTGTGATTACGGGGGAACCACAGATGAACCATTTGCTGTCACGAAGCGACAACCCTATTTTCAGCTGCAGCGCAGTATGTACCTCATTAACTCATGACAGAAAGACTACTTGGCTCGGTATAAGGGAACAAGTGCCAACACCCTCAATCTAGTATCTCTTGTTTCCCTCTATATAGACAGCCTTTGAAGTAGGATGATACACACCCTTAGCCCACCCCTTGTAGCCACACAAACGCCTCAATAAGTGAACCGTTCACATCGTCTTTCATCAAGCCGATGACTTTCTTGTGTTGTGGTGTTAGGGTTATTGATCGCAAATCCATATCTGTTATTTGCTTCAGAAGTGTGTCTGATTATTTCATATCTGTCGCAGGCTGTCACCCAGTAGATGAAACGGTCTGTATTTATATAAAGTAATTAGAGATCAGCGATGTTCACTCATAGTGAAAGCGGTATATGTGGAGATTCGAGATATCCAAACTAAACATACCGAGAGCTTTCGCGAACTGCAGAGAAACCTTAGCCATCTACGCAGCGATTAGCCTTGAATGAAGATGGTGGGCCATTTGAAATTCAGCCTGACGATGTGATCTGTTGTGCCATAACGCACAACCAGAACATAGACTAGATGAATTTCGCGGTATTCCCTATTGCTTCCGGAAAACAGAGCTTTTTCTTAATTTATATATGTATTTTTCGAAAATCACAGGCTGCAGAAGCTCTCATTTCTGTGTTTAAATCAGTGTACGCCCTCAACCTAGCACCACAGTAGCTTGGAGGTATTGAGTCTGCGTCTGCGACATTGCTCCTGGCGGGTGGCGTTCTTAAGATTTTAGAACTTTTTATCCTCAGTGAGCATTTTTGCACGTGCAGGTCAATGGATGGAACGGTCAGTCAGTTGCCTTTCTATATACTATTTGTTAATGAAAGATATAAGACACCTGTTGCAAAAGTGCTTTGCCCATTTTTTATACGCAGTTGCTTGTAATGTAATGTTGCTTCTCGCTCTTGGACAATAACAACAAATCTACGGGTTTGGAGCGCTGACCGCCTAATTATGAAGAATAGAGGTGTCCAAGTGGTTTATGCTTGACTTCGTTTTGAAACGTGTGCTCACAGTCATCTTCTTCTTCTGGCTTACAATCATCATCAACATCGAGGCCATAAAGTGAATGTAATAAACGGAGTTCTGCGGGTCGAATTTTTGTAGTTCATGAAGATTTACAGGGAACGAGACGCATTTGAAACTATAATGCCTCAGCGAACTTCAAGCATACCTCTTCATTGTTTAGTATTTGCGTATCCCACATCTCTGCACATTGTTTCTTCCTGATTAGTCTTTTAAACTTCTGTCTAATCTTCATCAGTACTAAATAATGATCTGAGTCTAAATGGCTCTGAGCACTATGGGACCTAACTTCTAAGGTCATTAGTCCCCTAGAACTTAGAACTACTTAAACCTAACTAACCTAAGGACAGCACACACATCCATGCCCGAGGCAGGATTCGAACCTGCGACCGTAGGGGTCGCGTGGTGTCAGACTGTAGCGCCTTTAACCGCTTGGCCACCCCGGCCGGCGATCTGAGTCTATATCTATTAGTGTTAGGCTTTGCAGTATCTGCTTTCGGAGTGTCTCTAAGTACTTGGAGTGCTGCATTTTTAGAGTAAATTCTACCCATAAACCAGAAGCGAACATGGGAAGCAATATTCATCCCCATCCTCTAGATTGTGAAAATTAATGCATCCTTTTTACCGGCTATATCTTTCAGAATATGCATTAAACTAGACTCCGCCCCCCCTTTAAGTGGATCAAAAACATGTATAGTATATTAGCGTGTATGCATGGTTTTTCATCACTTGCTGCTGCTAGTCTTCGTCTCCCATACACTATATTTAGAAAAGTGATGAGAAGCAAATTATTAAAATATAAATAATGATGAAGCCTACCACAAAGAAACTGATGAAAATGTAAATATTGTAAAAAAAAACCTAACAAATGTATATAGAATCTGACACAAATAAAATAGAAACATGTTTAACTACTTCTGGTTTTTGTGTATGCTCGCGTATTAGTAGCGTTCATAAGTCATCAGGAAAAACTATGAAGATAACTTTGTAAATAAAGCAATGCATATAATGTATCCAAAAAGTAGGTTTGAAAATAATTTCTCATCAAGAAAGAATAACTTTTTAGTAAACAAATGTATATAAGACATCAGAAAAAATGACTTTGCAAATTATTGTCCATAAGGGACAAATATCTTTGTAAATGAACAGACGAAATCATTTAAAAGAATAGCTATCCAAACTATTGTTCATGGGAAATAAATTGCCTTGTAAATAACCCTACAAAAATTGTAAATAAATATCAAACAGTACTGTTGACTAATTGTACAGCAAGAAATTGATATTAATAAACAGTTGGTTAATTTGTTACGTCAGTATTACCATTTACAAACCCCTCCTCAACGGAATCAGTTTTGATAGTAATTTCTCTACACCGTAGCTGTACCTCTCCTCATGATGCACAGACCTTGAATGAAGAGGGCTCTGAAATCAGACTATGAAAGATGAGCAGCGACAGGGAGAGTTTCAATCTTATTTGCCCAAGTAGGAGTGGAGGGGTTTCCAGCCATTTTAACATGCTCCCATAGCCGAGTGGTTGGAGTGAGGTATTCTCACCAGTTTCATATTAGACAATGTGACTGGTATAGTGCCACTTCTTGACCTTTTGAATCTTAGTAGTCCAATTGCCTACTGTCTGTGGGCATGACAGAGTTTCCGCAGGGTGACCCTGCAAAATTACTGTGATTCCCTGGGCGGGGGTGGGAGCAGGAGGGAGAGTGGGGGGTGACCTTGAATACAACTAGCACAAGTGTAGAACCTGACACCAGAACTCCTTGTCAGTGACCGTAAGATAAAATGAATGCTTCTTTTAGAATTGGCAGTAGATAACTACTGCTTACCACCAGAAGTGTGTGCCTTTATATTACGTTATCTGTACACTTAAATCTCGTTATAATGAGATAAGTCTTCTTTCACCTAGAACCCATGGGATATATCTACCGCTGACCGTTAAAGTTACCGTAGTCAGACAGCCATTAGCTGTGCCTTGACGGTACTTCTCGCTCCAGAATAGCGCTGCACTATGCGAGCAACATTCATGAGCCCTGTGTGGCGTTGCTGGGCTTGGTGGGAATCAAAATGTGTTGAGAACCTGCTAGTCCACCACAGAGACTGAACTTCGTGCTTTCGTTACTCTACGTTAGCCAACCACCTGGTACCTGCTCACGACACCGCTGCAGGCAATACTCGACGAACAGCTGAAGCCTCTCCAGACCACTAGCAGCGCAGCTCTACCAAGCAGTGTATGTGTCGTTCACTGTCGGCGTTTAACATATACAGGGTGGTCCATTCATAGTGACCGGGCCAAATATCTCACGAAATAAGTATCAAACGAGAAAACTACAAAGTATGAAACTAGTCTAGCTTGAAGGGGGAAACCAGATGGCGCTATGGTTGGCCCGCTAGAAGGCGCTGCCATAGTTCAGCTATCAAATGCGTTTTTTTAAAACAGGAACCCTCATTTTTTATTACATATTCATGTAGTATGTAAAGAAATATGAATGTTTTAGTTGGACCACTTTTCTCGCTTTGTGATGTGACAGATGACGCTGCAACAGTCACAAACGTATAAGTACGTGGTGTCAGGTAACATTCCGCCAGTGCCGACGGTATTTACTTCTTAATACATTATCTGTGTTAAAATAGACCGTTTACCAATTGTGGAAAAGGTCGATATCGTTTTGGTGTATGGTTATTGTGATCAAAATGCCCAACGGGCGTGTACTATGTATGCTGCTCGGTATCCTGGACGACATCATCCAAGTGTCCGGACCGTTCGCCGGATAGTTACGTTAATTAAGGAAACAGGAAGTGTTCATCCACATGTGAAACGTCAACCACGACCTGAAACAAATGATGATGCCCAAGTAGGTGTTTTAGCTGCTGTCGCGGCTAATCGGCACATTAGTAGCAGACAAATTACGCGAGAATCGGGAATCTCAAAAACGTCGGTGTTGGGAATGCTACATCTTCATCGATTGCACCCGTACCATATTTCCATGCACCAGGAATTGCAGGGCGATGACTTTGAACGTCGTGTACAGTTCTTCCACTGGGCACAAGAGAAATTACGTGATGATGATAGATTTTTTTTGCACGCGTTCTATTTAGCGACGAAGCGTCATTCACAAACAGCGGGACGTTAACCGGCGTAATACGCACTATTGGACAATAGAAAATCCACGATGGCTGCGACAAGTGGAACATCAGCGACCTTGGCGGGTTAATGTATGGTGTGGCATAATGGGAGGAAGGATAATTGTTCCCCATGTTTTTGATGGCAATGTAAAAGGTGCAATGTATGCTGATTTCGTACGTAATGTTCTACCGGTGTTACTACAAGATGTTTCACTGCATAAGAGAATTGCGATGTACTTTCAACATGATGGATGTCCGGCACATAGCTCGCGTCCGGTTGAAGTGGTATTGAATAGCAATTTCATGACAGGTGGATTGTACGTCGAATTACCATACCATAGCCCTCACATTCACCGGATCTGACGTCCCTGATTTTTTTCTGTGGGGAAAGTTGAAAGATATTTGGTATAGTGATCCACCGACAACGCCTGATAACATGCGTCAGCGCATTGTTAATGCATGTGTGAACATCACCGAAGGCGAACTACTCGCTGTTGAGGGGAAAGTCATTACACGTATTGCGAAATGCATTAAAGTTGACGGATATCATTTTGAGCATTTATAGCATTAATGTGGTATTTACAGGTAATCACGCTGTAAGAGCATTCGTTCTCAGAAATGATACGTTCACAAAGGTATATGTATCGCATTGGAACAACCGAAATAAAATGTTCAAACGTACCTACGTTCTGTATTTTAATCTAAAAAACCTACCTATTACCAACTGTTCTAAAATTGTGAGCCATATGTTTGTGACTATTACAGCGCCATCTATCACAAAGCGAAAAAAGTGGTCCAACTAAAACATTCATATTTTTTTACGTACTACAAGAATATGTAATAAAAATGGGTGTTCCTATTTTAGAAAACGCAGTTGATATCCGTTTGACCTATGGCGGCGCCATCTAGCGGGCCAACCATAGCGCCATCTGGTTTCGCCCTTCAAGCTAGACAAGTTTTGTTCTTTGTTGTTTTTCGTTTGACGCTTATTTCGGAGATATTTGGCCCGGTCAATGGACCGCCCTGTGTACTCTTTCTTAATGAAAGATATAAGACACCTGTTGCAAAAGTGCTTTGCACAATTTTTTTTATTCGCAGTTGATTGAAATGTAGTGTTGCTTCTCGCCCTTGGACGATAACAACAGATCTACTGTTTTGGATCGCTGACCACCTAATTATGAAGAGCAGAGATGTCCAACTGGTTTATGCTTGACTTCGTTCTGAAACGTGTGCTCATGGTCATCTTTTTCTTCTGGCTTACAATCATCACCAACATCCAGGCCAGGCGCTAATCAGAGTTCTGCCGGTCGTGTTTTTGTAGTTCCCGAAGACTTACAGGGAACTAGACGCATTTGAAACTATATTGTCCGCAGACTTAGATGTACATGGAAGCACTGCATTTTTAGAGTAACTTCAACTGATAAACCAGAAGCGAACATGCGATGCATAGTTCATCCCCATCTTCTACATTGTGAAAGTAATACATCCTTTTCACCGGTAATATATTTCAGAAGATGGCTTAAACTAGACTTCCTCCCCCCCCCCCCCTCCTTTAAGTGGAACAAAGACTACGCACACTGATCTGTATTTGCACGCAGACAGCTGCCACCACCATTCACAGAGGAATGGGGTACTTAAAACTCTAGTACATAGGGCGCGCACTATCTCTGACGCAGAGAGTCTACCCCAGGAATTGGAACATCTGAGAACCGTATTTCGAAAAAATGGGTACTCAGAGTGGCAGATTCAACGTGCTCTCCGCCCAACCACTGCAGCACAACCTGTTGAGATGGATGAAGTCACGAGGGAGGAGGTAGGCACTGCATTTATTCCATACACAGGCGCACTCTCGGGGAAAATCTCCCGCATTCTGAAGAAACACCGGGTCGGAACTGTGTTTTGTCCTCCAAATAAAACCCATGCACTGGTGGGGAGCGCAAAAAATGACCTCGGTTTGAGGAAGGCCGGCGTGTACCAGATTCCGTGTCAATGTGGCAAGTCGTATATTGGTCAGGCGATGCGTACCGTCGAGGATCGATGCCGTGAACACCAGAGGCACACTCGACTGATGTATCCGAGCAAGTCGGCAGTCGCTGAACATTGTTTGTCGGAAAATCACGCCATGGAGTATGACCGCACGAGGATTCTGGTACAGACGTCGAGATACTGGGACAGCGTTGTTATAGAGGCCATCGAAATTAGCACCAATGACGACCTCATAAACCGTGACTGTGGCTATAATCTTAGCAAGGCTTGGGAACCAGCGATCGGGTTAATCAAGAGTAAATCGAGCAAACGTATAGTTGTGACGACCACGGCGGACAGAGCCATCACACCGACGTCATCTCAGACGCCGTCGCAATCTGTTCCACCGCGCGACCTCGGGGCGGGGCGCGGACGGCGGAGGGAGCGCGCCGCGGGCGGAGGGTATTTAAATAGGCCGCCGCCGCGACCGAATCCAGTTCCCTCTGAGCAGCCATAGCGTACGGATCTCCGTGCCGGCACGTTCACAGGAGGTCAGTCCGTCAGTTCACCTGATAATGGCGACATGTATGATCGAGGAAATTTTGTGCCCGTTGGACACTATAGACCGGCAGCACACCCGTGGATATTTTGATTATGAAAAACATGTATAGTATATTTGTGTGTATGTATGGTTTTCCATCACTTGCTGCTGCTAGTCTTCATCTCCCATACATTATATACGGAAAAGTGATGAGAAAGAAATTAATAAAATATGAATAATGATGAAGGCTACCACAAAGAAATTGATGAAAATGTAACTATTGCATGAAAGACTAACAAATGTATGTAGAATCTGACACATATAAATGTAAACGTGTTGAACTTCTTCTGGTTTTATTGTTTGCTCTCGTATTAGTAGTGTGCATAATTCATCAGGAAAAGCTGTAAAGAAAATTTTGTAAGTAAAGTAATGCATATAACGAATCCAAAAATCAAATTTGCAAATAATTGTTCACCAAAAAAGAATAACTTTGTTAGTAAACTAATGTATATAAGACATCAGAAAAAATGCCTTTGCAAATTATTGTTCATAAAAGGCAAATATTTTTCTAAATAAACAGACGAAAGAATTTAAAAGAATAGCTTTCCAAATTATTGTTCATAAGAAATAAATTGCTTTGTAAATAACCCTAAAAATTGTAAATAAAAATCGAACAGTACTGTTGACTAATTGTACTGCAATAAATTGTCATTAGTAAACAGTTGGTTAATTTGTTACATCAGTATCATCATTTACAAACCCCTTCACAACAGAATTCTTGTTGATAGTAATTTGTTTACACCTCTCCTCATGATGCACAGACCTCGAAAGAAGAGGGCTGTGAGATCAAACTAACTATAATAGATGGGGAGCGACAGTGAGAGTTTGAATATTTGCCCAGGCAGGAGTGGAGGGGTTTGCCGCCATTTTAACATGCTCCCATCGCTGAGTGATTGAGGAGAGGGAGTCTCAGCAGTGACTGGTATCGTGCTACGTCTTGACCATTTGAGTCTTAACAGTCCAATTGCCTACTGTCTGTGGGCATGACAGGGTTTACCTATGGTGACCTTGCACCATTACTGTGATTCCCTTGGCGGGAGGAGGGGAGGGGCGGGGGGGGTTGGCAGAGGGACAGTGGGGGGGGGGGGGCTGACCTTGAACACAATTAGCACAAGTGTAGAACCTGACACTAGAACTCCTTATCAGCGACCATAAGATAAGATGATTGCCTTTTTCAGAACTGGCAATAGATAACTAGTGCTGAGGACCAGAAGTGTGTGCCTTTAAATTACATCTGTACACTTAAATCTCGTTATAAAGAAACAAGAATTCTTTCATCTGGAACCCATGCTACATATCTATCGCTGGCCCGTGCTGTTGACGGTGCCGTTAAAGTTACCGTCGTCAGACAGCCATAAGCTCTGCCTTGACGCTACTTCTCGCTCCCGAGTGGCGCTGCACTATGCGACCAACAGTCATGAGCCCCGCTGGCGTTACTGGGCTGGATGGGAATCCCAATGTATTGAGAACCAGCCATTTCACTGCATAGATTGAACTTGGTGCTTTTGTAGCTGTACGTTGGCCAACCACATGGTACCTACTCATCAAACTGCCGCAGCTAATACTCGAAGAAGAGCTGAAGCCTCTCCAGACCACTAGCAGCCCAGCTCTACCAAGTAGCGTAGGTGTCGTTCACAGTCGACCTTTAACATATATAGGGTGATTCGGCTGCCCCCCTCCCCCCACCGCTGTCGTTTTATGCATCACGCAACGTTATATCTGTCCTTCAAAACCAATGCGCGAGATTTTCATATTCTCTCGCCTGTTACGAGCAATGTATTAGACCTACAGAAACAATAGACAGGATCATTTTTGTTGAAAATGTAAGAGAGTTACATTCTATGCTGGGAAGAGAAACGTACGAAACTGACCGTCAAACGTACCTCCACCCCCAACACTCATTCCTCACCAGTCAGCAGTGTATTCTTCACGGCATTCGACCCTTCCACTGTAAAAGTCCCCGACTCCATTAACTGTTCCCAACATTCAACCTCTCTTTGTCTCTAGTGATTGGGCAATTACGCAACCAGCACAGACTACTATTTCGTTAACATCACTAATTTAAACTTACATCTGCATCTACATTTATACTCCGCAACCCACCCAACGGTGTGTGGCGGAGGGCACTTTACCTGCCACTGTCATTACCTCCCTTTCCTGTTCCAGTCGCGTATGGTTCGCGGGAAGAACGACTGTCTGAAAGCCTCCGTGCGCGCTCTAATCTCTATAATTTTACATTCGCGATGTCCTCGGGAGGTATAAGTAGGGGGAAGCAATATATTCGATACCTCATCCAGAAACGCACCCTCTCGAAACCTGGCGAGCAATCTACACCGCGATGCAGAGCGCCTCTCTTGCAGAGTCTGCCACTTGAGTTTATTAAACATCTCCGTAACGCTATCACGGTTACCAAATAACCCTGTGACGAAACGCGCCGCTCTTCTTTGGATCTTCTCTATCTCCTCCGTCAAACCGATCTGGTACGGATCCCACACTGATGAGCAATACTCAAGTATAGGTCGAACGAGTGTTTTGTAAGCCACCTCCTTTGTTGATGGACTACATTTTCTAAGCACTCTCCCAATGAATCTCAACCTGGTACCCGCCTTACCAACAATTAATTTTATATGATCATTCCACTTCAAATCTTTCCTCACGCATACTCCCAGATATTTTACAGAAGTAACTGCTACTAGTGTTTGTTCCGCTATCATATAATCATACAATAAAGGATCCTTCTTTCTATGTATTCGCAATACGTTACATTTGTCTATGTTAAGGGACAGTTGCCACTCCCAGCACCGTGCCTATCCGCTGCAGATCTTCCTGCATTTCGCTACAATTTTCTGATGCTGCAACTTCTCTGTATACTACAGCATCATCCGCGAAAAGCCGCATGGAACTTCCGACACTATCTACTAGGTCATTTATATATATTGCGAAAAGCAATGGTCCCATAACACTCCCCTGTGGCACGCCAGAGGCTACTTTAACGTCTGTAGACGTCTCTCCATTGATAACAACATTCTGTGTTCTGTTTGCTAAAAACTCTTCAATCCAGCCACACAGCTGGTCTGATATTCCGTAGGCTCTTACTTTGTTTATCAGGCGACAGTCCGGAACTGTATCGAAGGCCTTCCGGAAGTCAAGAAAAATAGCATCTACCTGGGAGCCTGTATCTAATATTTTCTGGGTCTCATGAACAAATAAAGCGAGTTGGGTCTCACACGATCACTGTTTCCGGAATCCATGTTGATTCCTACATAGTAGATTCTGGGTTTCCAAAAACGACATGATACTCGAGCAAAAAACATGTTCTAAAATTCTACAACAGATCGACGTCAGAGATATAGGTCTATAGTTTTGCGCATCTGCTCGAGGACCCTTCTTGAAGACTGGGACTACCTGTGCTCTTTTCCAATCATTTGGAACCCTCCGTTCCTCTAGAGACTTGCGGTACACGGCTGTTAGAAGGGGGGCAAGTTCTTTCGCGTACTCTTTGTAGAATCGAATTGGTATCCCGTCAGGTCCAGTGGACTTGTCCCTGAGAGTAATGAAAGGAAAACGCCTTTTGTAATGAAGGAAAGACGACTTTCGTAAACGCTACACTAAAACTAATCGCGTTGACAGGTTCACACTTAACCGTTACAAGCACAGTATTTCTTAGTCAGAAGTTCCGACGAATACATCGACGTAAATTTTTATTTTATATTGTTAACATTCACATAACTTATAGGTAAAATTTACACAAGCACCTATTTTACAATCTGTAACTGCGCGAGTAACCCAGTGGCGTAATAAAACCAGTCAATAAAGAGCAAAAGATCAAATTTAGGGAATAGTTCATGCAGTCGTAAATTTTGTCAATGGTAGGAGGGAGTGCTACGAATTTCCAGTTGTCGTTGTGTGACTAGGGCCTCCCGTCGGGTAAACCGTTCGCCGCGTGCAAGTCTTTCGATTTGACGCCACTTCGGCGACTTGCGTGTCGATGGGGATGAAATGATGATGATTAAGACAACACAACACCCAGTCCCTGAGCGTAGAAAATCTCGGACCCAGCCGCGAATCGAACCTGGGACTTTAGGATTGACGTTCTGTTGCGCTAATCGCTGAGCTATCGGGGGCAGACCGAACTTCCAGTATGAAGTCCTCAGTGGTGAGGGATGGAGGTGCACTTGAAGGTCAATTTTGTAAGTGTTTCTTGAATAACCTGAAAGGCGTGGTTTATAGCGGAAACGCATCCCAGTACAAAATTTAATTATATTACATTTCATTATGAAAAGCTCCCCTAGCTCTTCTTTTTTTGCAGGATTAATAGTGAGAGAGCGATAGAATACGAAAATATAGCGCTTGATTTTTGAAGACCGGATACAACCTTGCTGGTTGCATGAAATGTCAACGGTAGGGGCAGATGAATGTCGCTGGATGTAAATAAGGTTCAGGTTTCCATCTAAATACCTGTATACGATCTAATGTAATGCTTTCCAAATATTGTAGGTTAATAATTGGATAGTTACTTAAGGGCCATTTCCTTCCGCACTTACAATGACCTGCGCTAGTACTCTTCGAACTCCTTAAACGTCTGCCGGCAGGAGTGGCCGAGGGGTTCTACGCGCTTCAGTCTGGAACCGAGCGACCACTAAGGTCGCAGGTTCGAATCCTGCCTCGGGCATGGATGTGTGAGATGTCCTTAGGTCAGTTAGGTTTAAGTAGTTAGAAGTTCTAGGGGACTGATGACCTCAGGAGTTAAGTCCCATAGTGCTCAGAGCCATTTGTAGCCCTAAATGTCTATGGTGTGTGTAACTCAAATCTTACTCGCTTTTCTAGAAAAAAGTACTTTTGCGAATACTGTCTCCCAATGGAAATCACAGAAGATGGTTTATATACAAACATCACAATACAGAGAAATTCGCAATTTTTTGCGCTACCCTAGGAATGCGTCGTGACGTTTTACACTGCGTTAACGTGCTGCCAACAAGAGTCCCGCCTTTGTGTTAATCAAGCGTGAAAGCCCTAACGAGAGTTGAACAGAGGTGAAACCGTCACACAACCTGTCGCGGAGATTGAAGCACTTAATATGAGAACAGGTAATACGAGCCCGGGCCGAATTAGCGTCTCAGGTGGCAATTTCCTGTGCCGACAGAAACAATTATCTCCGCTCGCACTGCGCTGGCGTTAATCAGGCGCCGGGTCTGGTGCCACGTCTAAGGTAGATTGTCGCATGCGGACACACACACACGAGAACATCATTACCTCGGTCGCCCTCAGAACTGTCTCCTGATAGCTAAGTTACATAGTCATACAGTATACACAGATCGTGCTGCTGTATCATTACAGAGCATGGCTATAAAAATGCCACTTTTCATGTAGCTTACCGTTACCAGTGGCACTCAATAAATCATTAATACTCCTGGGGGTCAACACGCATTAATCCCATGTGATTAGCCACTGGAGTTATGCAGTTACACGTAGGAAAAAGCCTTCGTTCTTTGAGATATATAGGAGAAATGTACACTCCTGGAAATTGAAATAAGAACACCGTGAATTCATTGTCCCAGGAAGGGGAAACTTTATTGACACATTCCTGGGGTCAGATACATCACATGATCACACTGACAGAACCACAGGCACATAGACACAGGCAACAGAGCATGCACAATGTCGGCACTAGTACAGTGTATATCCACCTTTCGCAGCAATGCAGGCTGCTATTCTCCCATGGAGACGATCGTAGAGATGCTGGATGTAGTCCTGTGGAACGGCTTGCCATGCCATTTCCACCTGGCGCCTCAGTTGGACCAGCGTTCGTGCTGGACGTGCAGACCGCGTGAGACGACGCTTCATCCAGTCCCAATCACGCTCAATGGGGGACAGGTCCGGAGATCTTGCTGGCCAGGGTAGTTGACTTACACCTTCTGGAGCACGTTGGGTGGCACGGGATACATGCGGACGTGCATTGTCCTGTTGGAACAGCAAGTTCCCTTGCCGGTCTAGGAATGGTAGAACGATGGGTTCGATGACGGTTTGGATGTACCGTGCACTATTCAGTGTCCCCTCGACGATCACCAGTGGTGTACGGCCAGTATAGGAGATCGCTCCCCACACCATGATGCCGGGTGTTGGCCCTGTGTGCCTCGGTCGTATGCAGTCCTGATTGTGGCGCTCACCTGCACGGCGCCAAACACGCATACGACCATCATTGGCACCAAGGCAGAAGCGACTCTCATCGCTGAAGACGACACGTCTCCATTCGTCCCTCCATTCACGCCTGTCGCGACACCACTGGAGGCGGGCTGCACGATGTTGGGGCGTGAGCGGAAGACGGCCTAACGGTGTGCGGGACCGTAGCCCAGCTTCATGGAGACGGTTGCGAATGGTCCTCGCCGATACCCCAGGAGCAACAGTGTCCCTAATTTGCTGGGAAGTGGCGGTGTGGTCCCCTACGGCACTGCGTAGGATCCTACGGTCTTGGCGTGCATCCGTGCGTCGCTGCGGTCCGGTCTCAGGTCGACGGGCACGTGCACCTTCCGCCGACCACTGGCGACAACATCGATGTACTGTGGAGACCTCACACCCCACGTGTTGAGCAATTCGGCGGTACGTCCACCCGGCCTCCCGCATGCCCATTATACGCCCTCGCTCAAAGTCCGTCAACTGCACATACGGATCACGTCCACGCTGTCGCGGCATGCTACCAGTGTTAAAGACTGCGATGGAGCTTCGTATGCCACGGCAAACTGGCTGACACTGACGGCGGCGGTGCACAAATGCTGCGCAGCTAGCGCCATTCGACGGCCAACACCGCGGTTCCTGGTGTGTCCGCTGTGCCGTGCGTGTGATCATTCCTTGTACAGCCCTCTCGCAGTGTCCGGAGCAAGTATGGTGGGTCTGACACACCGGTGTCAATGTGTTCTTTTTTCCATTTCCAGGAGTGTATTATTTCATCCACACTAAATATCTTCGACATTTACAGCTGACGGCCTGAAATACACAATACTCTGACAGCCAAAATATCCACCCCATTTCACGAATGTGCTCTTTACCTGTAATTGATTGAGCTAAGAATGCCAATGAGGGAAACACTGGCTAATAGAAAACTAGCCACACTGAAATAGACAACTACATTCACAAATCGTATTTTTAATAGAGCAAGGATCTGATTTCAGTAATCTCAAAGTACTTCGACTGATCGGAAGATATTTGTATGTAACATCATGTGTGCCTCTGAATGAATGACTTTGGAATGAGGTCCCACGACATCAGATAATCGTAAATTTATCATACAAATATGTAGAGTGAGGCACAGTGTCAGGTCATATTGTAAAAATATATACAATTAGCCGTTATTTTTGGAAACTATGATTAGGCCACTAGATTCAACGATTCAGTTGCTGTTACATTCGCGAAGAGTACACACTGAAAGACTTTTCGGAATCCAGTTACTACAATGGTTCCAGTACTATGAACACATACAAGCGGAATGTTCAGGACGTTAAATGGACCGAGGAGTGAAGGAGACGCTACCGAAGCGTGTAAACTAGTAGCCTAATTGAAGTTTCCAAAAATAACAGCTCATGGTACATATTTGTACAACACATCATGTCACCAGCTCTGCTGAAAACTTCTCTCTTGAGACGTAAACAGCTGGTAGTAAATTGCTCAACTGTCAGTCTATCGATACTGGCTCTGATCCTTGTTTTACGAAGTCTACTTAAGATCTAACGATAGTAGTAACAGAAATGACGTTATAAACAGCGACATGTGTTATGCCACATAAACGGTCTTACTCACAAATAGTTGACAATGATAGCGGACTCATTCAGGAAATTTATAACTCTTAGGCAATTGTGGGACGGAAGACTACACAGGCCAGAAAAGAGCAATAATAAACCCTTCCCCGCCTTTCCCTCTCTTCTGCACCTTCTGGGACATCAGTGGTTGTTCATTCTATGATACTGTTGGGAATTAACCCCATAGGTTTACCTCCTACTCTCTTAAGCCCCCAAAGTTTGTTAATTTTCAGCTAAAATCCACTGTAATTCATTTTCATCCTTTATGTCTAGCATCATATATATTCTCACATAGAAAATATTAACTGCGTCTAGTCGGGCAACGTAGGATTCATTGACTGTCAGCATCCCACTGCGTCTTGTATCCTCATATCACAAAAGGAGCTATTTCGGTTGTGAAGTTCAGGAATGCGAAGGTGTCGACTGAACATAAGTGTCGCTGGTGGGCGGTGAATTTCTGGGTGTCTTGTGGTGAAATGTATGGCTAACTTGCACAAATCCGGCGTCACAATCCTTACTTCGTTCCTCTTGTAATGAACCCGTCGTCGACCGGCCGTTAAACTCTCATCTTCATTCTTTTTTTCCTCCTGTACTTCGCAAGCCACTCTACAGAGTATGATGTGGTATAGGATACAAGACATAGAACAATTATTTACCATGTATTCAGCTCTGATCGATGATGATCCGCGGGAGGAGTGATCACCGATACGCATCCGTGGAGCCCGAATTTCTCTAACTACTCTTACTTGGTGTAACAGAGAGAGTAAAATGTTTCAGGACGTGAAATGGACTGTGGACTCTCAGAATTTGGAGAGCAGATCTCTACACGATCCACAGCACCTTTTTATTGCAGTTCCTGTTGAAGTTTTCACACGTTACTGTGACAATCCTCTTTCCCTCGACATACCCATGACGGAGTGCTAGTTCTTTAGATTTTTTCCATCTCTTCCTTTAAATAAATAGGGCGAGAGTTCCCCAGACAAGATCAATACCTGTAATTATTGTGTAGGCTATTTCTTTATTCTCTTTATTTTGAAACTACAGTAATTCCAAACTGCTGTATGTGATGATGTTCATTTATCACGACCGATTTCGGAGCTCTGATGGCTTCATCATCAGACACAAGGCGCGACAACCAGTTTGCTGCCCACTCGTAAATCGTATACCTGCACAATCATGGAACGATATCATGTTACCCGTTAAAATGAAACTATACGTGGTAGCGTTTCATGACTTTATAGATGTATACTTTGCTGGTGCTCAGTAGTTTGATTGCCACGCCATGTACCTGATGATGAAGCTATCAGAGCTCCGAAATCGACCGTATTAAACGGTCATCATCAAATGTAGCTGTTTGGAATTAATGTATATCTGAGGTGGTTATACTACGCAACAACAGCATGTAGTTGACATCCCCATCTCTTCAAAACAATGGAAGATGAAACACATTCAGCAACTGATCGAGCGATTGTTTCATTGGCAATCTTTTTCGTGGGGGAAGAATCCACAAGAAGCTTTAGATAAAACTTGTCTTGAGGCGAACTGCTCCACGAGTAGATTCGTGTAATCATTCAGATCTTAAAAGATCTGTTATGATATTTATCAGTTGTTACCATTTCCACCGACGCGTAGCCAATCTAGTAATGAAATGATACTGGGTCTTTCCATGCAACTACTGCAACTACACTGATTACAGTACAGTTATTTATGGCGAACGTCAACTACAAATGTTTACACGACAGAATGATGGTGTTCCAGAAGCCACGTATTTCACAACAGTTGCCTAACGACGATGTCTGTCTTTATTGTCTAGTTTGCGAAAAGCCTCAAAACTAATAACGTTGCCACGCAGATATTGGAAAAAATAATCTACAGTCCCTAAAAGAGAGTGGTACAACTCTTTTTTGTATGACGAAATGTTTCGGTGAAGGATGATGTGCTGGGATTTACATACCGAATAGTAGCGGATTTATATTGTAGGACTCAACACTAAATAGGAATGACAAAATATTCTCCTGCTTCCAGCAGCGTCCAGTGGTTTAAAATCCACGAGATTTCGGCCACGTTCACCTCGGCCTTTATCAAGTGGTGACTGTCAAGTGACATTCGACAGTCACCATTTGACAATGGCCGAAGAGAACTCGGCCAAAAGTTCGTGGATTTTAAAGCACTGGGCGCCGCGGGAAGCGCGAGAAAATTTTATCAGCATATATCGCCGCGAAACTATGCATTCGTTGATCTAAATAGGAAAACTGCCATCCAGTTGGATACATCAGTTCTTTTAGTTACTTATTGCAGGACTGTGTAATAGAAATTCTGAATATCAGGAGATGTGGAAAAGCTGTCTACAAACTTCTGTACAACGTAAACGAACGTGGCATCCAACATTGTACGACTCATCTTTATTCCGTAAGATGAATTTTTCTTCATCAAAAAAGTTTGATGAAGAAGTAGCTTACGGCAAATAATGGAGATGTGTTATGAGTGGAACAGGGAATTGTATGTATGCTTTATAGATCTAGAAAAGGCATATGACCGGGTTCCTAGGAGGAAGTTATTGTCTGTTCTACAAGATTATGGAATAGGAGGCAAACTTTTGCAAGCAATTAAAGGTCTTTACATGGATAGTCAGGCAGCAGTTAGAGTTGACGGTAAATTGAGTTCATGGTTCAGAGTAGTTTCAGGGGTAAGACAAGGCTGCAACCTGTCTCCACTGTTGTTCATATTATTTATGGATCATATGTTGAAAACAATAGACTGGCTGGGTGGTATTAAGAGATGTGAACACAAAATAAGCAGTCTTGCATATGCGGATGACTTAGTTGTGGTGGCAGATTCGATTGAAAGTTTGCAAAGTAATATTTCAGAGCTAGATCAGAAATGTAAGGACTGTGGTATGAAGATTAGCATCTCCAAAACGAAAGTAATGTCAGTGGGAAAGAAATATAAACGGATTGAGTGCCAAATAGGAGGAACAAAGTTAGAACAGGTGGACAGTTTCAAGTACTTAGGATGCATATTCTCACAGGATGGCAACATAGTGAAAGAACTGGAAGCGAGGTGTAGCAAAGCTAATGCAGTGAGCGCTCAGATACGATCTACTCTCTTCTGCAAGAAGGAAGTCAGTACCAAGACTAAGTTATCTGTGCACCGTTCAATCTTTCGACCAACTTTGTTGTACGGGAGCGAAAGCTGGGTGGATTCAGGTTACCTTATCAACAAGGTTGAGGTTACGGATATGAAAGTAGCTAGGATGATTGCAGGTACTAGTAGATGGGAACAATGGCAGGAGGGCGTCCACAATGAGGAAATCAAAGAAAAACTGGGAATGAACTCTATAGGTGTAGCAGTCAGGGCGAACAGGCTTAGATGGTGGGGTCATGTTACACGCATGGGAGAAGCAAGGTTACCCAAGAGCCTCATGGATACAGCAGTAGAGGGTAGGAGGAGTCGGGGCAGACCGAGGAGAAGGTACCTAGATTCGGTTAAGAATGATTTTGAAATAATGGGTTTAACACCAGAAGAGGCACCAATGTTAGCACTGAATAGGGGATCATGGAGGAACTGTATATGGGGGGCTATGCTCCAGACTGAACGCTGAAAGGCATAATAAGTCTTACATGATGATGATGATGATGATGAAAAGTTTGTGGAAAATAGACTTTGGGTAAAGGAGGTGGTTTTTCACGAAGGACATGCAGTGAAACAAACAGAGATACAATGTCACCGCATGCAACCATCTAACGTCTCTTTGACTGCGTAATTATACATTACTTCTGGATATTTACTACCGGAAAGTCGTTCAACAGGATTTAAATGTTGCAGGTAATGTTCTTCAGTTATTTTCAGTCCACCACTAACACCTAAACTGAGCTTTTTATCTCATGTCGGATGCGATGGGCTCTTACGTATCCTATAGTCATGCGCAGGCATCTCAGGTATGCTCCCTGGAGTCTAGGAGTTTATTTTTTTTTTCACTTTCCCACAAAAGAATGTAGCCACAACCCTATTTTTATTAAATTTTATCATTGTCTCAACACCGTCTTGGTTGTGCAAGTTTATTTTAATTCTGCCAAATAATCTAGAGAACGATTAACTTTTTGTTCCACTGTCATTGGCATTGTATAAACTCGACTCAAATAAATGGTATCTAAAACGTTCAGTTGTAGATTTACCGGCAGGTGCACCAGGCGCACTTCCGGGGCCCCAGGAGGAGGACATGTAGGAGGAAGAGGGTGATAACGCTGACTTTCAAGTCACAATCTTATACTTTTCTTACGGGTCAAGTTTGCTACTAGTACGTGATTGCGGTGAAGTAGTTAATATACTGCTGACCACAAAAATTGCGACACCACCAAAGAGTAAGGCAACAAACACCTAGTTGGCAGGGCAACCTTATAAAGTAGGTAGAAGTAACGTCATCTGTATTCTGTATAGAAGAAAGGATATCGCAGAGTGTTTCTCGTCCAGAGATAACATCTGAATGCTGCTTTTTACCGAGAAGATCGAGTTGCGGTTCTTGCAGGAAGGAAAATCTTCTACAGTCACGTGTAGGAAATCGACAGCGGCGGGATCGTAGCCTGTCGATATTGATGCTGTTCGATCTGCGATATATTGCTGGGCGTGTTAGTGGGGATCTCACATCTGTCACTCGAATATGAAATAGATGAGTCCTGGAGGGCTAGATTCGACGCGATTCAGGACGTCGACGGCCCACGCTCCTGGCACCTGACGTAACTCGCTCGGCCGTGCGGATCGTAGAGACTCATCAGATATCGTAAATCAGGAAACGGGCTTAATCGGAACTATGGATGAAAAGCAACAGGCAGATTCCTTATTTCTAGACTTCCGGAAAGCATTTGACACGGTACCCCACTGCAGACTGTTAACAAAGGTATGAACAAACGGAGTAGGCTCTCACATATGTGAGTAACAAGAAGACTTCTTACTTAATAGAACCCAGTATTTTGTCCTCGACGGCGTGTGATAATCAGAGACAAGTGTATCGTCAGGATGCTCCCAGAGAATTGCGACAGGACCGCTTTTACTTCCTGTTTACATAAGTGGAGAGGGTGAACAGCAATCTGCGGTTGTTTGCTGAAGGTACTCTGGTGTACGTAGAAGTGACGAAGATTAGCGACTGTAGGATCATAAAGATTACTTAGACAAAATTCGTGATTTGTGTGATGAATGCCAGCTGGTTATAAGTGCAGTAAGATATGGACGAGTACGGAAAACAATCACTAATGTTCGCATACAGCATTAGTAGTGACCTGTTAGACATTGCCACGTCGTTTAAATATCTTGGGGTAACGTTACATGGAAATATGAAATGGGACCAGCATTTGAGGACTGTGACAGGGAAGGCAAATGATACGCATCTGCTTATTGGGACAATGTTAGGAAAATGTGGTCCGTATAGGACGCTAGTGCGACCTACTCTTTAGTACTTCTCGAGCGTTTGGGACTCACACCAGGTCGGATTAAGGAAAGACATCGAAGCCGTTGAGAGACGGGCTGCTAGATTAGTTACCGGCAGGTTCGAGCAACACGCAGCTGTTACGGAGATAGTTCGGGGCTTCATATGGGAACTCCTGGAGGGAAGGCGACGTTCTTTTCGAGGAGCACTGCTGAGAAAATCTACAGAACCGCCACTTGAAGCTGACTGCACAACAGTACTACTTTCGCCAACACACATTTTGCTGAAGGACTATGAGGTAAGAAACGAGAAATGAGGGGTAATATGGAGGCATGTGTACAGTCGTTTTTCCCTCGTACTATCTGCGAGTGGAACAGGAAAGAAATGACTACTAGCTGTAAACGGTACCCTCCGCCACGCACCGTATGATGGCTTGCGTAGTATGAAGGTAGATGTGGATGGAACTGTATTAACGGCGGTGGCTGAACACTGTCTTTGAAGTCCACGTAACGTTATCTTACAGCATATTTCAAATTTAATACTGTATTATTCTGCCCATAGTGTATAACACAATAAGAAGAATAATTTCGTTATTTGCTAGTATACCTATTGTTGCAGTTTTAACGACCAGCAGTGAAAGTTTTCAAACATAAAAGGAAAGTGTATAATATTTAAAGATAATTTTGAGCCGGCCGAAGTGGCCGAGCGGTTCTCCGCGCTACAGTCTGGAACTGCGCGACCGCTACGCTCGCAGGTTCGAATTCTGCCTCGGGCATGGATGTGCGTGATGTCCTTAGGTTAGTTAGGTTTAAGTAGTTCTAAGGTCTAGAGGACTGATGACCTGAAAAGGTGGACACACTAGTGTGAAATGACGTTCCGATACACCCGACTTACAGTTCCTCTGTCAAAGACCTGCAGACGTGTACGTGCAACAGTCATAATCCCACCCCACACCATCAAACCACGACCTCCATAGAGGTCCCTTTCAACGACATTAACGAGTTGTTATCTGGTTCCTGGTTCACGCCAGATTAAAACCCTATGAGAGTCACTGTTCAGAGTATACCTGGACTCGTCCGCGAACATAACCTGGGACCACTATTCCCATTACCATGTACTGTGTTCTTGACACCAGGCTTTACGCGCTCTCTTGTGACCAGGAGTCAGTGGAATGCACCTTGCAGGTCTCCGGCTGAATATACCATGTCTGTTCAGTCGCCTGTAGACTGTGTGTCTGTAGACAACTGTTCCAGTGGCTGCGGTAAGGTCCCGAGCAAGGCTACCTGCAATACTCCGTGGCCGTCTGCGGGCACTGATGGTGAGCTATCGGTATTCTTGTGGTGTTGTACACTGTGAACGTTCCGTACTGTAGCGCTTGGACACGATTCCTGTCTGCTGGAATCGTTACCATAATCCTGAGATGACACTTTGTGGCACATGGAGGGCCTGTGCTACGGCCTTTTGTGCTTGCCTCCAGTCGCCATAGTATTCTAACCCTCAGAACGTCATCAATATGTGTTCTTTGAGCCATTTTCAAAACGCAGTCACCATTATCAAGTCTGAAAACGTCTGCACACTTACTCGCTGCACGGTACTGCGACATGCATCAACACCCCTCTGTGTATGTGGACTCCTGCCAGCGCCACCGTGCGACGACCGCAGGTCAAATGCACCGCATAGACATGCACCGAGGTGATTTAAACCCGCAAACCACCCACCAGAGCATCCGTGTAGTTACTCCCACATGCTGCTAGAAAATAACACAGTGGCGGTTTTATCCAATACATACTTTCGTTGGCCATTGCAAATTGCAATACCATGAAGGCGGCATGCAAAACAAACACACTATTTTCTTTGTTATGCAAATATTGGACAGTTCTGCACAACTGCACGAAGTACGTCAATAAAAGATTACGCAACGGGTTTCTTATTCAGAAATATAAGGGGTGATAAAAAAGTTTGTGTTCGAAGGCCGTACAGTCCAGATCTGGATTGAGAATCAGGCAAAACAGCCGTGAGCATTGATGCCCTCATCCAAGCGACGCATCCGGGTGAAGATATCATCTTGTTAAAACAACGCGTCCTGATGCTTGAGGAAGTCTGTAACTGTCTGCCACACGTCCTCGTCCCAATGGATTCCTCGACCTTTCAAGGCACTTTTTTGTTTGGCTAAAGGCGTGATAATCGACTGGGGAGTGGTGAGGACTATAGGGCGGTTTCTCAAGTGTCTCTCACTTGTCCGTAGTGGTCCCCAGATCGATCTGCGCCTTCTATCGAACTGCAACCAGCACAGAACTTGGCTCACCATTCTACAAGGGTTGTTATCTATACACATGCTGCCCCACACACGTTCTGCATTCTCCGATAGCTGTCTACCGGTGTTAGTCCTTCGGCAGCCAAGAAGACGATAATGGCACGTTGGTCCTGTTTGGATGCATTTGACAATAACGTCGCGATAGTTCGCTTTTCCACATTTACCATATGCACGTCGTAAACACACGAGTGCCACATTTATCTCATGCCAAAATGGCGGTGCTTACACATTCGCATTGCAGTCGCACTACGTTGCATATATGCTGCAGCAAACCCTCAAATGGAATGGGTTTGATTCTCCCTTATAACATTTGAATGTTGTTTGTTTATGGGAAGATCATACGATGCCTCCTATAAGGAAACACATCTTGCAATACGTGTTGGAATTCGGCAACGGAAGAATCGTACCCTAGGATGGTGGGGAATCTTCGTTTCAGGATATTGCTGACACTTTGTTCTGGATCCCTCGATCGATATATAGGATCTTAATGGTCCCACGCGACCAGCGCTCGAAAGTGCAGACATATAGTTAGTTTGCTCGTCCAGGATAGTGCAGTCATGTCATGTGCCTCGAATTAGAAGACTCTTTTTGCAGCAAGACAAGTGTCGATACGGACAGTGCAACGAAGTCTCGTGCACCATCTACGGTCAGTACAGCGATCCTTTTTGTGACAAACTGCCTGTTGGCACCGGCCGAAGTGGCCGAGCGGTTCTAGGCGCTACAGTCTGGACCCACGCGACCGCTACGGTCGAATCCAGCCTCGGGCATGGATGTGTCTGATGTCCTTAGGTTACTTAGGTTTGAGTAGTTCTAAGTTCTATGGGACTGATGACCTCAGAAGTTAAGTCCCGTAGTGCTCAGAGCCATATTTTTGCCTGTTGGCTTATGTCTTGGGTTCTTCGGCCGGTGTTCGTCTGACGATTTTTCTGACGTTTCACCAGAACAAGTGGCTAGCACTGTCAAAGTTTCATCCTCTGTTGCTGGTGGTGGAATGGAGTCGAGCTCGCGGCCGTAGGCTATAGATACCCGGCGCGCAAACGTCGGAAGGCTTCTCCGCGGTCATTTCCGGTGCTGCTATCTTGCTACCTGCGACGGACGTTCGTTGCGGCGTAGGAAGCCAGGATCCATTTACCCTGAGGCTTTCCTCTTTCTTGTTGAAGCTGGTCTCGTGTTTGTGTATTTCTACAGCTTCTCTGAACAAGTTCTTCTCCACACGCAGAACTTTCGTGTCGGTGAATTTTACTACGTGGTTGGCCTCACACAGTGAGTGCTCTGCCACAGTCTATTTCTCCACCTGCTCCAAGTTGCGATGTCGGTTATGTTCTGTAATCCTGGGCGAAGCAAATGGCATGATGGAAGGGCTGCCACTGGGTACACAATACGATTACTTCTGGTTTTCGTAGCTGGTGATTTGGAGAGAAGCATTACCGTTCTGGTGTGTTAAGGCGCGTGACCTAACCTTTCTTCGAAGTCTCCGAGATACTAACTTTTTACTTGGTAAAGCAATGCCACGTGTTTTCATGCAGCATCGACATAGACCCAGAAAGTCTTCGACTGTCTCCACCAACGTACACTTTGTTGAGCTGTTCCGGCATCATGATCGACCGCACCTTGATGGAGCTGTGAGGCGAATCAATGTGGGGTTTTGGATGGCCCTGAGGACAGCGAACTTTTCTTTTGTTTCTCTGGTGCCCGTGGGGACTATCAACAGATGGGGTTTCACTAAGCATGGCCGACACCTAAACAGGACTGGGAAGAGGTGATTGGTACAGCTGATTTATGAAAGTATAGGGGGTGGATCTCGGGCCACACATGGTCAAATACCTATTGTCATAAGTAGGAATAGTAGGTCTTTTTTGGGATAAATCAGACAACACGTTCCCATGCCTAAAACGCATCTCCAGCACTTTCAAAAATACCGAAACAATCACTCACAAGACAGTTTTTAACACCACAAATATCACATATACCAGATGTCACAAAGAAAAACAAACCATTGGAAAGAGTACCATGGGGCATTCCACATACCTAACAATCCTCCATCAAAACATACAATCAATAAAAAATAAAATACAACTATTAGAAGTTGAGCTACAATCATTGAACTACACAGTAGTGTGTACTACTGAGCACTGGTGCAGAGAAACAGAAATCCAACATGTAGTATTATCATTGTATGAAAAGGCAAATTCTTACTGCAGAACTACTTCAAGGGGTGGAGGATCATGCATTTATATCAGAAAAGGAACGCAACTGAAATCAAGACATGACCTCAGTTCCGTAAGTGAATACAAACACTTTGAAATATCAGCTATTGAATTAACAGGGACTGATATCAACAAGAAATTGATCATTTTGTGTGTGTATAGTTCTCCAAGTGGTATTTGGACACTTTTTTCAATAAGTTGACATAAGTTCTGGATAAAGTATTAAGTACAAAGGTCAATAATTCTGTGTGGGGACATTAACATCAACACTAATATTGTGGTGTCACCGCCAGACACCACACTTGCTAGGTGGTAGTTTAAATCGGCCGCGGTCCATGTAGTACATGTCGGACCCGCGTGTCGCCACTGTGATCGCAGACCTAGCGCCACCACCAAGGCAGGTCTCGTGATACGAGAGTGGACTCGACCCCAGTTGTACGAGAACCAAGCTACCGCCCAGTTGTACGAGAACCTAGCTACCGCCCAGTTGTACGAGAACCTAGCTACCGACCAGATGTACGAAGCCTTTCTCTCTCATTAGCCGAGAGACAGAATAGCCATCAGCTAAGTTAATGGCTACGAACTAGCAAGGCGCCATTAGCCATACAGTGATTGTACTTAAAGTCTCCTGTGTATCGTCAAGATCGATGTACCACAAGGATTAATTAAAGTTAAGTATTAAACCTGCTCCGTACTTTTCTTCCTAACATTAATTACGTATCCTGTTCCAGTACTTCACGCCCGTCTGCATTAGTCTAGCGTGCCTTTTCAGCCATCTCCACTTCACGGTGTCGGCCCATATACCGACACAACATTGGCGACGAGCAAAAGAGTTTGTATTACTTCGTTTGTAATATTGGCGACGATTTAAAGTGTTCTTTCTGATTGCTTACATTTAATTGTGTCATGGCTTCGCCACATTCCCCAGATGTACTGTCCGAATTTTATCGCTTGCAGAATCAGCAGACGCAGGCGTTACTGGATGCCCTTGGACAGCTCGTCCAGGGTCAACGTGCGCTGCACACCGATGCGGCCGCCGCCGCTTCTTCGCTACCGCTGCCACTGAACGCTGTTGCACCTCCCTTTCGACCATACGTGGCAGCCGATGAGACCTGGCACGAGTGGTCTCGCCAGTTCAACTTTCATCTAGCAGCCTACAGAATTCAAGGTAAAGAGCGGCAGCCGTTTTTGCTTTCTTGTGTCGGTGTGTCCACATACCGTGTGATAGTGAAATTGTTTCCCCGACGCGACGTAGCAACTCTGTCCTACGAGGAAATTTTGTCTGCATTAGATGCCTATTTCAAAGAAACAGTTAATGTGGTTGCAAAACGGTATACGTTCTTTCGTACAAAACGTACGGCCGGTCAAACTAATAGGGAGTGGGTAGCAACATTGCAAGGACTTACTAGGGACTGTGCCTTTGAATGTGACTGTGGTCTTTCTTATTCAGATACAATGGTGCGTGATGCAATTGCACAGAACGTTTCTGATGTTCGCATACGGGAGCAAATTTTGAAACTAGTTAATCCCTCCCTTCAACAAGTGATAGACATATTGGATAGACAGGACACACTTGACTGTGCTCAGGAATCTTTTGAAACTTCGCCAGCCGTGTGTAACATTAACCGGCCCGCTGGACGCGCTGCGCGACCCGATACCCGGGCCTTGCGCACGTCGACACAGCGACCGCCGCGTGCTAAGCCAGGTGTGCCGCGCCAGCACACAAATGCAGTGAAATCATGCCCGCGGTGTGCTACTAGACATTCGCGTGAACATTGCCCCTCACGCCACGCTATTTGCTTTTTCTGCAATAAGAAAGGACATGTTCAAAGTGTTTGCCAGAAAAAGCTCAGATCTGACAATCACAATCATTCCAGGCCCTTTGCTTCGCGCCGGAATCGAACCAAGGACACTCAGGCTCGTGGACCTTCGCCTATGGACATTCATGTCGTTAATTCCACTTCGTCCAGTGACACTTTCTCTAACAGTAACTGTGTTCGTCCCACAAAAACTGTGCGTCGACGTCGCCGGAAATCACGTCAATTAGCAAGTGATTCTGTACCAGTGTCTGTTCCAATTGCACAAAACAGTCGCTCTTGTCGTCAGCAGAACAATAAACTTTTTGTGGACTTAGAATTTGAAGGCAAAGTGATACCATTCCAGCTCGATACCGGAGCTGCAGTTTCATTGCTCAATCACGACACGTACAAACAACTGGGCAAACCTCCGTTGCGTTCCGCAAATGTTAAGCTAACTACATATTCCGGACGGAAAATTCCTGTGTTAGGACAGTGCAGCCTTCTTGCGACATACAAGGGACAAACAAAACTTGTGTCATTTTACGTTCTTCGTTCTTCTTCTGCAGTGAACTTGTTTGGTCTAGATTTATTTCAGTTGTTTAACATGTCTATTGTAAATCAGGTCCTATCAGTGAATCAGACTGTGCCTGCAGACAGTGTTTCTCGGCTGTGTGACGAATTTGCAGACAATTTTGCGCCGGGATTAGGTTGCGCTAAAAACTATGAAGCACATTTGGAACTGAAGGTAAACGCGCAACCGAAATTTTTCAGGGCGCGCAATGTTCCCCACGCATTGCGTCAGGAGGTCGCAAGAACATTGAACAATGTAGAATCACAAGGTGTGAGTATATGTGCGCAATGCCTCTTCCATTTCAGCTCCGCTTCATCGCTTACGCCGTAAAGGTGTTCCGTTCGTCTGGACGACGGAATGTGAACGCGCCTTTCGCCAGTTGAAATCGGCGTTGCTTTCTAATACTTGCCTTACGCCATTCGATCCCCAGAAACCCCTTTTGTTGATGGTAGATGCATCGGATTTCGGGATCGGTGCTGTGCTTGCGCACAAAGTTGGCTCCCATGATCGCCCTATTGCCTTTGCGTCCAAATTGCTCTCGTCTGCGCAAAGAAATTATTCACAGATAGAGAAAGAAGCTTTGGCTCTCGTGTTTGGTGTTACTAAGTTCCATGATTTCTTGTATGGTCGTCACTTTACCATCATCACAGACCACAAACCTTTGACATCGCTTTTTCATCCGACCAAGCCTGTACCTCCACGTACAGCGCAGAAATTCATTCGCTGGTCTATTTTCCTCTCGCAGTACTGCTACGATATCTTGTATCGGTCCACTGCTAAGCACGGAAACGCCGATGCGTTGTCCCGTTTGCCTGTTGCTGAGGATAAAGCATTCGATTCTTCCGAACTTGCTTGCATGTTCATTGATTCGGAAACCGATGAAGTGGTCGAATCGTTTCCGATCGATTTTCGTCGTGTAGCTACAGCCACAGCTGCTGACCCTGTCCTTGCTACTGTTTTACGTTTTGTTGCTACGAAATGGCCTTTGTCAAAGTCTCGGATCGAGGATCCGTTGGTTCGCCGATTTTTTGCTCACAAGGAGAGACTTTTTGTTCGACGTGGTGTTTTGTTGTTGCGTTCTGATAATGATCAGTCCAGAGTCGTGGTCCCACGTTCGTTACAGTCCTCTGTTTTACGGCTTCTTCACCAAGGACATTGGGGTATAGTGCGAACGAAACAACTTGCTCGTCAGCACTGTACTTGGTTCGGAATCGATGCTGCGATTACGATTATGTGTTCTTCGTGCCCGGCGTGTGCCGAACAACAGTCCGCACCGCCGCGGAAAGTCTTTGCATGGCCAAAAGCCACTTCCCCTTGGCAACGCTTGCACATTGATTTTGCTGGTCCATTCTGGAATGCTCGATGGTTGGTTCTGGTCGACGCCTTCAGTAATTTTCCTTTTGTTGTCCGGATGTCTTCCACGACGTCCTCCGCCGCCATCCAAGCGTTGTCTGCTATCTTTTGCATTGAAGGTCTTCCGCAGACTATTGTTTCCGATAATGGCCCACAATTCATGTCCGCAGAATTTCAGTCATTCTGCCAGGCCAATGGTATTCAACATCTGACATCCGCGCCGTTTTCGCCTCAGTCCAACGGTGCCGCTGCACGATTGGTCCGGACTTTCAAGTCACAGATGTTGAAATTGAAAGAGTCGCATTCTCGGGAGGACGCATTGTTGCTCTTTTTGTCTTCGTATCGCTCTCAGCCCCGAGATGGTCGCTCGCCGGCTGAGTTGCTCCACGGTCGTCCTCATCGCACCTTGATGTCTTTGCTGCATCCGCCGCATCAGGTTCCTGTGCAGCGGCAGCCTCCTGCTTTTGCTCCAGGCGACGTTGTATTTTATCGCAACTATCGCGGTTCACGGCGTTGGCTCGCAGGGCGCATTCTTCGCTGCCTCGGCCGCGCGATGTATTTGGTTTTGGGGGCCTCTGGTGAGGTGCGTCGGCATCTCAATCAGCTGCGCCTCTGTCGTCGCTCGGGTTCTGCCGCTCCCCGTCTGCTTTCAGCGACGGTGCCGTCCGGTCAGCGCCCTGGGGACCCATCTACTGGCTCGCCTCATCCCCAGGTGTTACCGACGATGCCTTCCATTTTGCCCCATGGCGACGCGCCGCCGCCGCAGCAGCAGCAGCAGCCGCCGCCGCCGCCGCCGCCGCTTGTTCTCCCGCCGGCGCCGCCCGCGTTCGACGCTTCGTTGCAGCCGCCAGGCGCCTTCCAGGGTCACGCGCCGCCGGTCGCTTCCCGTGACCAGCTGTCCTCCGCCATGGAACTCCCGCCCGCTCCGGACCACATGACGTCATCGCGCGTCGGCTACCCCGACGCCATGGAAATCGACCCTTCGGTCCCTCCTGTCTTATTACGGGCGCATACACCGCATGTTGACGTGCACCCTGGACTAGTTTTGCAGGCGTTTCCTAGCTCCCCTCGGACCGGATGGCCGGGTGCGGGTGGCACAGCCTCGCCTGTTGTTAGGCTCCCCACCTCATCGCATACGTCAACATGTGGTCCTCCCCACGGCGGGCGGAAGCCTTATCTCACGACCGTTCGCCGATTTGCGGGGGAGGAATGTGGTGTCACCGCCAGACACCACACTTGCTAGGTGGTAGTTTAAATCGGCCGCGGTCCATGTAGTACATGTCGGACCCGCGTGTCGCCACTGTGATCGCAGACCTAGCGCCACCACCAAGGCAGGTCTCGTGATACGAGAGTGGACTCGCCCCAGTTGTACGAGACCCAAGCTACCGCCCAGTTGTACGAGAACCTAGCTACCGCCCAGTTGTACGAGAACCTAGCTACCGACCAGATGTACGAAGCCTTTCTCTCTCATTAGCCGAGAGACAGAATAGCCATCAGCTAAGTTAATGGCTACGAACTAGCAAGGCGCCATTAGCCATACGGTGATTGTACTTAAAGTCTCCTGTGTATCGTCAAGATCGATGTACCACAAGGATTAATTAAAGTTAAGTATTAAACCTGCTCCGTACTTTTCTTCCTAACATTAATTACGTATCCTGTTCCAGTACTTCACGCCCGTCTGCATTAGTCTAGCGTGCCTTTTCAGCCATCTCCACTTCACGGTGTCGGCCCATATACCGACACAACAAATATCATAAACAAATCCAGCAGCACCTTCACAAACATCCTTCAAAATTTTGGCATGTCCCTATTGGTCAACAGTGCAACAAGGGTTACCACAACGACTTCATTAGTAATTGACCATGTGGCCACAAATATGGACAGGGAAATGTGATGTAGCTGTAAAAGATCTCGGATTATCAGACCATCTCTGTCAGGCATCGAATCATTCCCTAAACAACAAGCCTACAAACGACATCTATCAGAAATCAAAATAAAAGATTTTTAAAAAGAACTAGAGAAACAAAGCTGGGATGAAGTGTATCAGGAAACCAATGTGAATATGAAATTCTCTAAATTCTCGACATTGTTTAAACTGAACTTTGAAGAGGCATTTCCAAACGTATGTGTGTCTGTATGTCACAAAATCAGATGGATAACAGCAGTTATTAAGATGTCCTCCCAAATACTTAAACAGCTCAGTTCCATGAAAAAGATTCTCAATGATCCAGAATTCTTGAATTTCTATCATAGATACTAAAAGATCTACAGGATAGTGCTGATTGCTGCAAAAAGTCATTTAATGACAAAATAATATATAATGCAGGGAATAAAAGCAAAGCAGTCTGGGATGTTATCAAAAAGGAAATGGGGAGAGGCAAACAAACACAGAATAACATACTGCTAAGCTAGGGGATAAAGTAATTAATGATCCACAGCACTTGGCAAATTATGTAAATGAGCATTTTTCAAGTATTGCAGAGAAGTTACAGCAAAAATTCCCCCAAACAAATATAACTCCTGTACATAATGTTGCACTAAATACAATGATGTTACTTCCAACCAAAGAGAATGAAGTCAGTAAAACAATTCAAAAACTAAAAAGTAAAAAGTGAGTAGGCTTAGCTCTAGTACCAATGTGTGTACTGAAACAATGCATAGGGATTATATGAGGCCCCTTAACAATTATAATAAATGAATCCTTCACATCAGAAACATTTCCAGAGCAGTTAAAACAGGTAAGAGTCGTACCTTTGCTTAGGAAAGGTAATGCAGAAGACATAGAAAATCACCAGCTCATTGCTCTGCGGCCGGCCGTGGTGGCCGAGTGGTTCTAGGAGCTACAGTCTGGAGCCGCGCGACCGCTACGGTCGCAGGTTCCAATCTTGCCTTGGGCATGGATGTTTGTGACGTTCTTCGGTTAGTTACATTTAAGTAGTTCTAAGTTCTAGGGGACCGATTACCTCAGACGTTAAGTCCCATAGTGCTCAGAGCCATTTGAACCTGCCATTGCTCTGCTGTCGCCATTCTCAAAAATATTACAAGCAATTGTGATAGACAGATTAATGAATTACCTGAATAAATGCAATCTTTTAAGCGAATCGCAGTATGGTTTCCGAAGTGGCAAAAATACAGAGTCAGCCACAATAGAATTCACAAAATTTCTACTTGATGCTCTTGATAAAAATGAGTGTGTCACAGTCATATTTTTAGAGCTTTCTAAGGCCTTTGATACAGTCGACCACAGGATTCTATTAAATAAATTAGAAACATTAGGAATAAGAGGGGTAGCTAATTACTGGTTTCGATCATACCTAACAGACAAAGCAGAATGAGTAGAGTATCACATACTTCAAATAGGTCTAAACACTAAGTAAAACCCTTACCAGAACCAAAATACATTAATATAGTGGTTGTGCAAGTTACATATTAGGACCAATACTGTTCCTGATATACATCAATGACTTTCCCAGTAGTGTTACTCGTGATGAAAAAAATCCTCTTCGCTGATGACAGCAATATTATAGTCACTGAGAAAACGAGAAATTTTTTGGAAGAAAACAAATGAAACTCTCAAGGAAGTTTATGATTGGTCAATAAATAATAAAGTGACATTGAACATAAAAAAAAACTAATGCCATGCATTTAAGTTAGGAGAGGAAAAATCACAATGTGAAATTAAATGTAGATAGCACCTCTATAGACTGTGTAACAAATTCAAAACTTCTATGAATATTGATTCTGAGTTGAAGTGGTGTGAACACACAAAGGTACTTGCAAACAGAATGTTATCAGCATGTTAGGCCCTTAGATTCCTATCATCAATGTGTAACATGCAGTAACTTTTAGTTACATATTATTCATCTGTACACTCAATTCTTAGCTATGGCATTCTTTTTTGGGGAACAAATGCACAAAATATGAACTTAATTTTCAAACTCCAGAAAAGAGCCATAAAAATAATAGCCAAACATACTAGTTGAGCTCATTGTAGAGATCTTTTCAGAACACTGGGGATCTTAGCTGCTCCATATGAATACATTTACCAGTCAGTTGTACACACCAAAAATAACATTGGTAATTGGTGCACAAGCAGCTCTGTCCATGACCATGCAACAAGAGATACACTCATCTTACATTTACCAAGAAAAAATAAACATAAAACTCAAATCAGCATTTTCTACCAAGGAATAAAACTGTACAATAAATTACCAAAAGATATTAAGGAAATGGCAAAAATACACTTATTTAAAAAGGCAGCTAAAAATACATTTTATACATTGAAGGATTGCTTAGCTAAAACAGAGTTGGAGTTTGATAAAAAATTGTTATACAAATAATAATAATAATGATTACAAAATATCCAACATTCCACACAACACCTTCACTTTGTTTTTTTCATTCTTCTCTTCCTTTGTAGAAATACTTACCCCCAAGCTATGCATGGCTAATTGGCTCAATACTAACACCTCTTCCTCTTTCTGAGCTCAACATTGCACTCATTATGGATAAATTCTGACTCAGTTTTTCAGGATAGCAAATGGGAAGTTGCAGTTCAGAAAATGGCCCAGAGATCGCCAGTGTGTGTGTGTGTGTGTGTGTGTGTGTGTGTGTGTGTGTGTGTGTGTGTGTGTGGTGAGTGAAGTGTTATGAAACAATGTGTGTATAGTGTGTGCAGTGACTGATAGTGAGATATGAGTGAACAATGTGGCATTACATTATTTAGTAAGTTATTTGTAAAAAATGTATTGCACACCAGGAGTAACTGTAATGCTTGTCTCTAACTAGAAGTCTGTAAATATATGTGTATACGAATTAGCTTACTTTGAATTGATCTAAATTTGTAAATACTTTGACATGTCCTATATCCTTGTAAAAAGAGATCTACAGATGGATAAAGCTACTACTACTACAGATATATCACCCATTCACTATGTGTGGTCATTAGAAACCACCTCTGCGTTTGACAGGCACAGACACAGAGAACAGAGTACAGAATGACATATCTCTAATTGTCGCGAACAACAGTTTGACTTTGTGGCCAGACAAGATAAAGAAAAACCGGTACGTTTTGCAGGACGATACTAGTGTTGCAATAAATGCCATTAGGGAGAAAGCAATAGGAGAGTTGGTAAATGATATTTTCCAAATAATTATTAAGTATTTCTCTGAAAAGGGCTTCTCCTAAAAAAAACAAGAAAAAAAGAAAACTACAGTCCGTTCTGTACAACAAATAGAGTCATCACGACAACAGATGTGGCATAGGAGCAGGAGTCAGTAAATGGAGTATATTGCTTTATATTTTTGAGTCTACTGACTGATAAAAATTTAACTGGGAGAAGCATATTACTGAGGTACACAAGTAATTCTGTTCACTTTCTTTTGGTCTTCGTATAATTGCTTATCTCGGAAACAAACGTACCTGTCTCCTGAATTGTTTTCCATATTTCCATTCAATAATGTCTGACAGAATAATGTTCTGATTGCACAAAAGAGACCAGTAAGAATCATACGTGGTGTTCACACAGACGTCATGTAGTCACCTCTTCAAGGAGCTAGGTGTTTTACTTGAGTCTTCACAATCCGCGTATTCGCTAATGAAATTCGTCATAAATAATCCATCACAATTTGAGAAGAATAGTGAGGTCCATACCTGCAACACCAGATATGGAAGACTTTCTTTAACTATTGTCAGAGCAGTTGGTAACAAAGAAAGAAGCTCAGAATGCAGCAAAAAATTTTTGATCATCTGAGCTGTAACATAAAATGTCCGACATATAGCGAAGCAAATTTTAAATCTGCTTTAATATAATTTCCCCTGAACAGCTCCTACTCCATTGACGAGTTTCTGCTTAATATCTGGTAGCCAGTAAAAAAAGAATATAATTTAGTTGCATAAGACTAAAAATAATAATGTGTTCAATAATTTTAACACCAATCATGTAAAACTATCTTGTAAATTGACTGGTTCCACATGATTCAGGTAAAAGAATCGTTCAAATGATTTATGGAAAATGTAATTAACTAAATAACTAGCCAAGTGTGAATCAGTTTTCCAGCTCTATTTTCAAAATATCGCACCCTGTATGTCCCAAAACTAACTAAAAATATAAATGAGTATTACATGTTTTCTGCTAAACTCGAATGCTGGCTGCTATGCCTCCAATAAGAATATCCCAGCGCTGCACGACAAACTGACTGACAAGTCATCCACAGATAAAACGAAACACTGAGTCAAGGATCCCATTCATTACTAATACACTGCGCTTATCCATTACCATCTGTGTCTCAGTACAGTGATCCCATTACAGTGACCCAGCTCGAGGCTATTGAAAATTATCACCATTTGGGTGGGGGGGGGGGCATATGTGGGTATCCAGTGGACGCCCAGTACACCCGCAGATCTCTTGATCGATCTACTACTGTGGCTATCCTGGGCACTGCTCGCACTGAGGTTCTCTCCCGTTGTCGAGTGGCAGGTCGCTCCAAGGCGTGACAGACAGTGAAAGACTTTCCAAGGGCCGATGAAAGAGCGTCCAAAGATCGTCTGACAGGTTTCACTGTAGTGGGACAAAGATGAATATGCACATCGTGTGAGTAAGAATGGGATACTGGACTGAGGTTTTCGTTTAATCTGTGGTTGACTTGCTTGTCAATTTGTCATGCAGCAATGGGCTATCCTTACTGGAGACATAGCAGCGTGCAGTTGAGTTCTTCAAAGAGTAGGATCTGTTATCTATTTTTGAAATCAACGTATTCAGTTCTCCCACATATAGACAATAGTTTATAGAAAGCTTATTGATATAATGTTGACTTCTTCGTATAGTACTTCAAAAGGGTAACACGTAAAATTTCTTTCTGTACTGAAGGGGGTTAAGGCTCTACTCGGGGATAACACAGAAAAACTGCTATGCGCCTGAAAACCAATCTTCATAGATCCCGGCTTCTTATTATCCTAGGTAAATCAACCCCACAGGTTAAACAGAAAGTTATTCAATTCCCTGTGCGAAGACATAGTCAATCGCATTTTGAGATGAATCACCTTAACCATTTCTTAGGCCCCAGAGCTTAAGTTTTTAAATTATAGGTCTCCCTGGAAATTGTACATACGATACAGTATTTTTACAATTGAATTCTTCCGTAAGATACTTGCTTTCTCTGGGACTGGGTTAGTACAATGTAGCTCAGGAAAGTAGTTTTTAACTTGTCGTTTGCACGTAGGTCTTAATCTTCGCAAAACTTTGAAAGGTAATATCAAAACAAGCAGAGAATTTTACAGCACTTACATACGAATACAAAATTACTTCATTGCAATTTACTGCTCTAATTACAACAAGTGTTCACAGTCGATTAAAATTCTAGGGTCAGCACTCTTCATCCACTTTCTCATTTCATCTGCAATACGTTTTCAAAAATTACAACGCTACTTAGCTCGTAATAATACTTAAATTTCATTGCTTACACTAGAATAACTTTGTCGGGAGCGTTACTACCCAATACGAAGAGGGGGAAGGTGTAGGGAGAAGGCGGTGGGCTGATTCCCTTACGTGATGAGATATTGCAGGTTAAGCTGTGGCCGTGATTGGATCACGCGGAGATGACGGCGTAATCCGCAGCGCGGTCGAACGTAATTGTGCGATGAGCGACTCTTGCGGTAGGCAGCCCGCCGAGCAAGAATGGTTCCTAGGATCCAGAAGAGCCCGAGACGGCAATGTGTACTGGCAGATCTCTGCACTTCCGTCATTCATCTTCATCTGCTAAAATAAATGTTCGGAACTCCCAGATGTAGCCTTTGTCTACGACGAGAGATAAAAGAAGAAAGAGATATACCTACCCGTGTTGGTTGTTCTTTTCCCTCCTGAGACCTTGGATGGCCTTATGCGAACCTGGGCACTCACATAATTTCATCTTTGTGCTTTCAAAAGCAAAGGTGTAAAGAAAAATGGTTCAAATGGCTCTAAGCACTATGGGAGTATGTTAACAACCGGTATAGATATATAATCTTGCACCACTGCCTTATACAACGACAGTATGAGCGAATGGGTTTCAAATGTGGTTGACAGTTACTGTGATGGTATTATTGCTGCCATCCCGAGTATCATGGAGATTGGTACGTCTTGTACATGCGTCAATCAGTTACCTTTTTCCTCAATTTTCAGTCTATATGTTTGTTTCCCACTAGAGAGTATAATACATATCATCGAATGAATATCTACGCCTAAGTCTAGATATTTATCGAATTGTACTCCATGTGAAGAGCTTGACAGAGAGCATTTACCACGTAATAGGATTAATCTGTCTATGAGGTATGTTTCGGACGATTGTATAAGGGTTCTGTTGACGCAGTAATTAGTCTAGTTTTGTTTACGCGGTCTCTGCGGGAGATCACATTCGGAGTCGTACCACGTTCCGAGGTTGCTTACTTTCCACTGGTTCTCGAAACTTTGTAAGTATATTTTCGTGCTATGGTTGACGACTATTTTCCACTGTTGGCGAAATTAGCTTTTTCAGCAAACAAACCTATGAGCATTCGTGCTGGCCCTTATCCTGCACATCCAAAATCTATTGTTAGTCTTACCTGCTGTGGTTATTACATACTTGCAAAATATTCTAGCTTCGTTAGCACGAGCAGTTTTATCAACTGACTGTATTTTCCAAGTATTTTTATATATGGTCACCTTTTAGATTCCTTCACTTCTTGCGTGGTCATAGAACCCATTCAAAACAACTATATTATGTGGAAACCATAACAGAATATTCCCCATATTTCACCTTTTGGAGTATTGGAGTATGGACGCGTGTTCTGGCGTAATTAATTCATGGTTATGATTGTTTCATATCACGTGTCGTCAAGCATAGACGCTTCTGACACCATTTTCTGTCACATCATGCAGCTGCGTTTCAGAGTAGCAATTACGTTGTATTTAACTATGTCTCTCCACTAACTAGTTGCATTCTTTTCGTAAGTAATGGATGATGTCAGTTCGTTTACTAGACTGTCGACTTTGAGTGCCATGGCATTTTAGTTACTAATGTATGGGTCGCCAAGACGTGGTTGTAGCCCTAATGCTGCGCAGATCTGTGAGGAAAAACAAGGGCATGGATAATTCCGTTTTCAAACGTCCTATGCTAGTTCTATCGTGTGGTCTATAATTGTTAACTATCTTTGCTAGTTATTCTTCATCTTGACTATTTTTTCTTTCTAATGAAAGGTAACACAGGCTATACTTTTTGCGTTTGTCGTGAACAACCTCACTTCTACACTTCCTTCGTATATTGACATTTGCATTCTGCTTTTTACGTGCTTGACACGTTTCATTGCTGCCCAAAACAGCTGGAATGACATGATTTTATAAATTACAGGATGTTTGTATAGCCACCTCCGTTGCACAAAATTATAGTCAAAATTGACCGTGGTTTCGACAGCAATATGGGGGCCTTCATCAGAAGAAAAATTACATAGGATTACCTAGAAAATATAATAACATGGCTTGAAATACAAAATACTAAATAGGATTACTTCCATAAAAAGTACAAACAGTGTACTTACATGTAATCACACCATGGGTGAAAAACATCTGAGCAACAGTGCGCTTGCCAAATAGAAAATTGTGACAAGAATAAAAATTAAAATCTAAAAATGTAACATATATGTCAACTGGATAAAATATTCCATGGAAATAGAATGGCCACCACAAGGTTGCATAGGGCCAAGAACTGCATCAACACAGCCGCTACCGTCCCACTAAACCGATAACAGGCCAAGGCAGTTAAGAGTTGGACACGAAAAGAGATTCAGGCCATCAAGCAAGAAGTAATCGAGTTACAGACAAGAGTAAGCGAGGTATTGCAAAGACAATTTTAAACATTACAGGTAAGAAACAGGAACCAGTGCCTGAAAGTTACAATACTGCATCAGCCTTATTTTACAAAAGAAAATACAGCTCAAATAATGTACAGAGAAAGCACTGATGATAGTATCGCCAATCAGAGCATGTTTAATTGGCACCTCTATACATTGAAAAAAGTTATTGTTGTTAATTGCAGCTGTTCGTTAAGAAAGAGACCGTTCTTCACCGATAGGTGTTTAAAAAATCTCAAGCTCTACTAAAATGTTACGCCTAAAGCCTTTTTTTCTCCGACTACAAGAACTGGACGTCTTTTACATCTTTAGGATTATGTCCTGTGATTAAAAAATGGTTAGCGAAAGTTGAATTGTGAACATAGGTGCCTCTTTCGCCTAGAAGGTGTTCCTTGAATCTTATCGAAATAGCACGGCCTGTTTGGCCTGTGCGGGACAATTGCCGCAAATAATTTTATAAAGACCAGAATTCTGATACGGGGAAAGCACAGGTTTCAAGTTATGTATGATGTTACTTGCTAAAGAATTATTAGTGGAGAAGGCTACTCTACAGTTATATTTATTTTCAAGTAGACGTTGTATCCTATAATTAAATTTACCATCGGTTGCTTGACCTCAAGCAATAAAAATGTTTCAATTTTTGTTTTATAAAATTCCCTCTTTATATTTACAGGTTGATTCCGCTGAACATTTAAATTTCACGTTGTACGTCTATCACATTAGTGTAAGACATTTTACATGTCTAATAACTGGAACTATTTTATTTTGTAGTTTACTTTTTCAATAGCATTTAGTTCAAGTAGAGACCATTCTTCCGAAAGCTTTGTAACTCATCCAAATATGTTAAACGCTGCATCATACCAAATCATCATTATTCAATCATCATCGTCATTATCACACCAGCCGGCTGGAGTGGCTGAGCGGTTCTAGGCGCTACAGTCTGGAAGCGCGCGATCGCTACGGTCGCAGGTTCGAATCCTGCCTCGGGTATGGATGTGTCTGATGTCCTTAGGTTAGTTAGGTTTAAAGAGTTTAAGTTCTAGGGGACTGATTATCTCAGAAGTTAAGTCCCATAGTGCTCAGAGCTATTTGAACCATTATCACATCACGTCCTTCTTCGGATTTAGCCCTCCTTTCGACTAAATCATTAAATCATTACAGTCAAAACGATATGCATCAGCACTGCTCTTATCGTCCATCCACAAAGCATCAGATGGCCGCTATAGCTTTTCACATACCTTTGCACCAATGAACTCTCTTCGTTCATGTACAGTCAATCTGCCGGTCTACGTTTCTAGCACACGAAAATTAATATTTCCGTTAAAGTTGTAATTACATCTTTAACTGCAGTAGAGATTTTTCTGTGACTCGTAACTATTGTTCTGTGTCTGTGGGTTAATCCCAGTATGAAGGATAATATTGCGCATTCAAAGACCATCTACATGTACAGTCGTGCTCAAAAGTATCAGAACGACCCGAATTGCATTTCGCCTGATTCGCATGCAATTCACATAACGCAGCTGTCTACCACGTCCTCTAATCGATCCTTGGTACAGTCGTTTGACTATTGAAAATGGTTCCAACAAGTCACCACTAGAAAACACTAATCTGTTTCGCAATAACTCTAGATGTAAAGTAATACTTTATACTACAAATATCAGGGAACACCTTATCACAGGTAAGAGTGTCCTTAAGGCTTGTAAGCTCACATTTATTACAATAAACGACATACCTGAAATGTTACCACTCTCATTATTACGTCAGATAGGTAATGCACGTAGTAAGTTCGTCGTATTCATGATTTCCTCTCCAAATTAACATACCGTACCTATTATTTAACACAAAATGACATTAAAAATTTAAGTTATTCACTAGCAGCTAGATGAGAATATGTATGAACTTCAAATGGCACGACGAACCGTCTCGTTGTGCATATGGATTCAAACCCAGGGCATGCAGACTAAGCAAAGATTTCGTGACTGACGGAAACTAGCAGTCATTCCTGATTAGGCATGTAGAGAGTGATATACATCTATTTTAGTCAGTATCAATTAGCAAATACCAACTTTAAATTAGATAACGCAAACATTATTAACGGACTCGAATTCCTATCCAGCTCCTATTGTCCCCGTTAACGAACTACGAGAGATGTTAAATATTGCTTATTAACTAGTAACTTATGTGAAATACCGTGAGGTAAAGCTTTGTGTGGGACAGGGATTCGAACTCAGAACCAAATCGGATAGATATCGAAGCACAATCAACTGTGACATATCGCATTTTCTCGGCAGTAGCTAGATGTTTTAACTGAAATGACGAGACGAAACATTAATTTTTTCCTTCCCTGGACTCCAACCCGGCACCTATCGCTGTTATATTCTAGAGAAAACGAACGTTGAATACGGGTTTCTTACACCAGCAGCGACATGTGAGCATGTTTGAACTAGAAATAATATGACTAAGAGTTCAGTGCTGACTGGGAATACATATCGTTGTTGACTACACGCAAAGAGACGTCAGCTACCAAATTTTTCTCAACCAGCAGCTCGGAATAACATCTTGTTGAACTTACAGTGATCTCGCAAATAGTTCTGTGTCTCACTGGGAGTCAAAAATGTCAAATACCGTTACTGTTGACAACGAATGAAAATACATTAAAAATAGAAATTATTATCCAGCAGCAGATAGGTGTTCTCATGCTAAATCTTGATAACACATAATGAAATCTTTAGTGCCGGGCCAGGATTCAAACCCATTCACGGGCAGTATGTGGAGATGTTGAGGAATCTGCAGTTTTGAGCAAACAACAAATTGTAACCGAGCTGTATTGACACGAAGGGAACTAATTCCGCGTTAATGGCGGTGTGAGTTGCATTCCCAGTTCAGAACTAATTTTATCGACATACAGAAGCTCAGATAAAAGATGGAATAAGTGTCCTGTGAGCCTACAAAGGTTTTCGGAATGAGATTTTCACTCTGCAGCGGAGTGTGCGCTGATATGAAACTTCCTGGCAGATTAAAACTGTGTGCCCGACCGAGACTCGAACTCGGGAACTTTGCCTTTCGCGGGCAAGTGCTCTACCAACTGAGCTACCGAAGCACGACTCACGCTCGGTACTCACAGCTTTACTTCTGCCAGTACCTCGTCTCCTACCTTCCAAACTTTACAGAAGCTCTCCTGCGAACCTTGCAGATCTAGCACTCCCGAAAGTAAGGATATTGCGGAGACATGGCTTAGCCACAGCCCGGGGGATGTTTCCAGAATGAGATTTTAACTCTGCAGCGGAGTGTGCGCTGATATGAAACTTCCTGGCAGATTAAAACTGTGTGCCCGACCGAGACTCGAACTCGGGAACTTTGCCTTTTTTAAAAAAGCTTTTGTTTCGTCACTAGAAATAAATAACTAGTATGAGAAAGGTTACTGGTGATAGAGTTTCTACATGTCGCCACTCCAGACATTATTGTGGCTCAACCTAACGTCTACTTGGTAGAGAAGGAATATCATTTTTAATGTGAATTTCAGATCACAATGCCATTATATCTTCTTCACTTGGTGTAGCCAGAAGAGAATGGAATCTGTCTCTCCCTATCTAAAATCACTGCCCGAAGTTGGAATCGAACCCAGACCATAGATACATGAACCACTCATCAGCTCAACAGACCACCAAACGCACTTGTGAGTCGCTCATTTTTCTATCATAACGCCGTTGTGTCACACTGGCTGAGAATTCTGACACACAGGCTCCCTGTATCAATTTGCAGCATGTTCAGTAAATTCATTTTCTTGGTTGACCGAATCACCATGAACTAGCTGCCTCGGCTACCCAGTGCATGCATTCAACTTTATTTTGTAATCACCAAAATAAAATCACGTAACTGCCACTAACACAGACTTGCCAACAGTATAGGATGCAGAAATTTAAGTAGGAAGTGTTGCTTTCCACTTGAGCTACTCTATTGCGCTATCTGTTTGTTGGAAACGTCGTGCAGCGCAAAAGAAAAGGTATAACTGTTTTTCTCTCAAAAGTATTGACCTGGCCATATGCATTAACCCACAGCGCTGTGGAATGCAGAAGTTCTGGAGGAATTATTTTTGACTTCTGGAGCTGTTACAGCAATGTGTCGGCTAGTAGCGTAATGGTAAGTATCGCGCACGGTAGGTCAGATGTCGCGAGTTCGAGTACACTCACTGTTACATTTTTTTAGATACGCAATTCTGCTGTCTGCTTAAGTTATCAATCTAATGGAACTTGTAACATAATTCTCTTCACTTCTCAACCCAAAATAGTCGTATGTGGAAAAAGGGCTAACTTCTGCCACAGTTCGTTCATTTCAGGTTTAACAGACAGCCAGACGGTAGATGCATGTTGAAACTTTTGTGTTATTTATGGGTAGAGCGCATCGTGCCAAAATAAGTCGGAAAAGGATTTTCTATATTATCTGTCGTCTGGTAGTGGCATTTTATTCTTCTTCAAACCTTGTTTGAGAGCTTTAACTCAGAAAAAGTTATCTACATGCTCGTAATCAAGAAACTGCCTGTGCATTTTCAGACTGTTACAGATAACATCAGAGAATTCGCATATATCGTTGATGATTAATTTCTCTCTTATGTTTACTATTGGTTTAACAACATTAAAGGAAATTTTACGAAAATTGTGAACTGTATTATAAAAAATAGTCAAAACTACCCACGATAACCTAACGACGACAGGCTGAGAACCTGTATACAAGCGTGCCTCTATCGACACGATTTGGTAAATAACTACTCACTTAGATTTTGATTTAGTTTGTGTTTAATTGGTATTCTGTGTGATACTCAAGATGTATGCAAATGTGGCATTTCATAAATAAAGTTATGTGCTGTAATAGATGATTTGCTTAGCTTACGAAATTAGTCACGGTGGAGAAAACGCGTGTCTATTTAATGGTTAAGTAGAAGCAAGCTTCTGAAGCGGAGATTATGCTATTCTCATGTCAGCAGGATGTAAAGACTCTTCTAGGCATTTTGAAATTTTCACAAATTTCTTAGTTCGAGAAAATCCACTGGGAAGTGTGAAGTTACCGGATAATTCGATTATTACCGTCATTATTACTATCATTTTCTTCATACCGCTGCTGGAACACTGTACTTGAAGATCATGTGATGCCTTTTGGTCACTATAGAAGTAGTTTCCCAAGAACAGGTTCTTTCCCAGTCTACGGAATCCTTTTCATGTTAATATCAAACATCAGTAATTACTCGTAGATTACATTAAAACTAAAGTAATTGATGTAGACGTTACTTGATAACAAAAACGCGCTACCCATCTTCATTGACTTGCGTCTAGAAATGGCTATGGAGTACTGCCAAACCCAAAGGCAAGAGATTTTACTGCCTTCCGGTATACGTCGCTGTCAGTTCTTCCATATGATTTGGTCTACGTGACCTGTTTCAAGTTGTGTATGACAGGCAATGTTTTTGAAAATCAATTGTTTTCCTTTGCAATAAACAAAAAGATTTTCATTCTAAGTATCGAAGTACAAAATTTTCGCAATATTAGTTCAAATTCAATATTCGCTTCAATAATGTAGGAGAGTATTTCACAGTTGCAAAACTCGCATTCGACTCATTGACCTTACACTTAGTCGCTGACCATAAATTCTAGCTCAGAGTGACAGCAGATTAAGTAACCTAATGTAGCGAAGACTGTTTGCCAGTGCTCTTTCTCACTGGAAAATACGCAATTCACTCATTCCTGTAGCTGTGGGATTCATTTGTTAAAAACGAGTTTAACACCAATGGGTACAGCACTGCTAAATATTCTGTATGATTATCAACGTAAGTCTGAGTTCATCCACAAACTGAGGCGAATTTATAATATCGAAGCTAGACTGTGTATCCTTGTCTTCTTTGAGTGGGCATTGGAAGGCGTTTACGCACACGTATACAATACTATGAATACTTCGAACGCTATAGTTAACGTTGGTCTCATAAACTACTTTTGTTTTTTTAGTTCTTCTGGGTCTCCAGCGTGCAATATGTGTTGTGGATACAGTCTTAGAGCAAAACATTGACCGCCGAATAGTTCATGTAAGGTGGGCAATATGGTCGTGCTCCTCTCAGAATCCTTTGTCCGGCAATATGCTCGATCTGACAGCATTGTAGACTGCGGCACTTCCCAGAGGAAGTCTTGACTTCCGTTCAAAAAATGGTTCAAATGGCTCTGAGCTCAATGGGACCTAACATCTGAGGTCATCAGTCCCCTAGAACTTAGAACTACTTAAACCTAACTAACCTAAGGACATCACACACATCCATGACCGAGGCAGGATTCGAACCTGCGACCGTAGCAGTCGCACGGTTCTGGACTGAAGCGCCTAGAACCGCTCGGCCACCGCGACCGGCTCTCGACTTCCGTCTTAGTAATTTATTCTTGACTACGACCGTACTCTTGAGGTAAAACGCGACACTAGCTAATACGACGGCTGGTAACTAAAAGCACATGTCGACAAATTTTTATCGCGACTTTCCTCTCGTTGCTGAAACTATGAGTCTAATTCAAGCGAATCCGCAATAGATTTCTCTTTCTGTCACACTGGTAATAAAAGTTTGTTCCAACAATGTTTTAGAGAAAGATTTCTTGGCCGACCATCTGCCTCTGAACACCGCATGCGTCTGCGTTCTCTGTGACCCGTTTGCTGCCTACCGGCGCGGGCTGAGACACTGCATTGTCTCGCCTTCTGCCGGCAACGTCTGCTCCACTCCACACTCTCGACCATGTAAAATGCTTTAATGCTGTTAAGTGGTGACCCATAAAATCTGTCTACGATTTGTTGAAATGGCTCAGAGCACTATGGGACTTAACATCTGTGGTCATCAGTCCCCTAGAACTTAGAACTACTTAAACCTAACTAACCAAAGGACATCACACACATCCATGCCCAAGGCAGGATTCGAACCTGTGACCGTAGCGGTCACGCGGTTCTAGACTGAAGCGGCTACGATTTGTGTTTCGCTCTTGATAGCAAAGGAGGCACAAAACCGTTTTTATTTGAAGATTATTTTATTACACTACAATGCAATACATCAATGTGGCACAGAATTAATTTCGTTGTTTCTGATCCAGTGCACTACAATTAAAGCGTCACATTCGGTTCTTTTTCCTTTCAAGGGAGGTTCCTCAAATAATTTATTATTGTCATGGATTCATATGTGTTAGTCAAGGCACAGAGAGTAAATGCAACGTAATATGTTTGATTTCTTTCTTTGATTCTCTATGGTAAAAGGATGCAAAAGATTGTGTCAATACCTATCAGAATCTGCTCTATAGCTACTCAGACAAATTGCTTGTTTTGCGGTCTATACCTTAATTAATGGAGAAGTGAACGCTGTTCACAAGTGATATTTAAAATATTCATTTGGATTTAAGGCGACAAAATTGCCCATATTTGAAGCTACCCAGAGAAAAAGTAGGTTGCTAGAGTCGTTGTTAGCAAATGTCTGCAAGGAGTTCCTAATTGCTTCTGTGGAAATTTAGCATAGAGGCCCTATAGAAATCAAGAGGTTCATTTCCTTCATCCTTATCACCATATCATGCGAGTCTTAAGTGAGGAACAATATTGAAATTCGTATCGCTGATGGTCGATTCGAATTTCTTCAGAGACGCTGGTATTGCGAAGCAGCTTGGCAGTCAGAAAGCCAAGATCTATGACCATTAACACAACTTACTGAGTCGAGCTACCAAGAGGATTTGCTGTCTAAAGGTTTTCTTCCAATTTCGATACAGAATTTTTTTCTGGAAATTCGCAGCTCCATAAAATATATCAGAAAAAAAAGTTCGCATACGCTGGCCCCTACCACGGTTACAACTGACGACTGATTGAGCCGTTCTGACCCAAGACACGGGAGGTACCACCTGGCTAAGGACACACTGCTGCCTGTACGCCACTCTCATCATGGTATTTGTCGCTCAGCCTCATAACGCATCGTGAAAGATAATAAAAGTTGTCACTTATGTGAAGAATAGTATTTCTTTAGGCAAAAAATTGAATTTTCTGTCTCAGTGTCTTTGTTTACATGAGGATTATATAGCACGAGTCATTCAAATGGAAAGGGAATATCATGTGAATTTAGTGAGTCAATTCAGTATCATACGGGGAAGTGATTGCACTGTCACAGTGTTGCCTAATGTTTGTGACGATGTTGCCAATTCTCAGCTGTGCTAGGAACAGCTCTGTAGCGGAATGCGAGGAGAATCCCGTGCTCGTGTCATAGGAGGATACGGAGAGGAGGCGCGGGGTTTGGTTAACATGCAGAGTTTTCTCCTACCAGTTATGTCAAACATTCAGGTGTATAATATTGCATCACGATTACAGTTTCCTACAAAATATATACGGATAAAACACTTAACTTGTTACTCTGTGACAAAATATTATTTCAGCAAAATAAAAAGTCTTTGGAAATCACTTATGCCCACCTGTCACAAAAGCAAGATAACAAACACTTTGTTCCTCAAAACCGATTGCACCTACGTGCAATCTTGTGATGTTTAAATAAATCGTCTTAACGGCACAAAATCGTGGTTTGTGAATCATTTACCGGCCGAACTCTGCCGCATTTCACTGGTTGGAAGGCAGAAAGCTTACTGACAAATTTCACAGAAGGAAAAGGGGGACGAAATGTCTCCCACTGGAAGGTCATGTTGTTTTATTTAAATGATTACAAAATCAGATAAAACGAACAGTCAGGTTGTCAGTACAAGCACATTACTGTTGTCAGTATGATGTTGCACTGCCCAGGGCCAGTTATGACAAAGGGCCCGTTTAGGTCAGGCATATTGTATACAGCAGTGGAAGAGAGAGCACAACTAATTTCTAATCCGTATGCATTGCATACACACAGAAATTACTGTAACAGTGTACTTGTGGAGCCCAGTGAGTGAATTGCGTATTTTCCGGTGAGAAAGAGCACTGCAAACAGTCTTCGCTACATTAGGTTACTTAATCTGGTGTCACTCTGAGCTAGAATTTATGGTCAGCGACTAAGTGTAAGGTCAATGAGTCGTATGCGAGGTTTGCAACTGTGAAATACTTTCCTACATTATAGAAGCGAATATTAAATTAGAACTAATATTGCGAAAATTTTGTACTTGGATACTTAGAATGAAAATCTTTCTTTTTATTGCAAAGGAAAACAATTGATTTTCAAAAACATTGTCTGTCATACACAACTTGAATCGGGTCATGTAGACCAAATTATATGGAAGAACTGACAGCGACGTATATCGGAAGGCAGTAAAATCTCTTGCCTTTGGGTTTGGCAGTACTCCATAGCCATTTCTAGGCGCAAGTCAATGAAGAAAGGTAGCGCGTTTTTGTTATCAAGTAACGTCTACATCAATTACTTTAGTTTTAATGTAATCTACGAGTAATTACTGATGTTTGATATTAACATGAAAAGGATTCCGTAGACAGGGAAAGAACCTGTTCTTGGGAAACTACTTCTATAGTGACCAAAAGGCATCACATGATCTTCAAGTACAGTGTTCCAGCAGCGGTATGAAGAAAATGATAGTAATAATGACGGTAATAATCGAATTATCCGGTAACTTCACACTTCCCAGTGGTTTTTCTCGAACAAAGAAATTTGTGAAAATTTCAAAATGCGTGGAAGAGTCTTCACATCCTGCTGACGTGAGAATAGCATAATTTCCGCTTCAGAAGCTTGCTTCTACTTAACCATTTAATACACTCGCGTTTTCTCCACCGTGACTAATTTCGTAAGCTAAGCACATCATCCATTACAGCACACTACTGGGGCTGGGAAATGTGGCCACAATGGTCTGGCGGAACGAACTGTCACATGTGTCATGCGTGGGTTCAGGCATTTACTTTTAAGAGGCACAAACAGATTTACTTTACCCCTGGTAACATCACGAGAAACACGTTATAATCTAGAATCCGCATTAAACATCACTTTCCTTCATTACCAACTGGGCAGAGCCGGTTTACGTTGGGATATGACATAGCAGAAGTCATGGTAAACAGAAATATAGTCGCCAGTAAACTTAATTACATTAGAAAATTTTATTTTATTTGCTGAACCGATAGCCATTTAAAGGAACAGGTCTCTTACTTTACTTGTACTTGATTCAACTAGAGACGTTGAAAAATATGGCGCTGGACTGTGATTCGAATTCGTATCTCCTCTTTCGAGGATCTGAATCTCTCGGAACGGTATAGTTCAATCATTTCGTTCCTTTTGTCAAGACTGCAATCTTCTCTAGGTCTCCTCCAAAGGTAAGTATGTGGGTCCGAATCACGATCCAGTACAAAACTATTCGTAATTTCATTTCAATCCCTATCACGTGCACACCGGCCTGTTGGTGAAAATTAACGTACATTTTTAATGTCTGTTGATGTGTCGCCAACAATCGCAATAGGTGTCGTTATTTCTGGTCAAACACGCACACATCTTACTATTGGTGAGTAAGCAACTGATACTTAAGCTATATTCGTGGATGCACGGTAGGTGTGCAGTTCGATTGTCGCTTAGGCACAAAAGTTTGTATCCTTATTTTAGATTCAAACACCTAGCAGCTGATAAGAAAAGCCGATACGAAACATTTGATTTTACTTAGTTAACAATCCGATTACGTGTTAGGTTCATATCTCCGTCACAGAACTTCACATCATGCACTTCATCTTTAAATGCATGCACACTTTGTTACTTCAGAACAGAGGTATATCAGACATCTTTCTTGGTTAGTTAACAGGGACGAAAGGGTTTTGATAAAAGTCCCGGTTTATTACAAAAACTGTCGTCTTTTATTTTCAAGTTTAGATTTGGTTACTGGTATTAGCAAAAATTTCGCTAATTCATTACTCTTCATGGCTAGTCATCAATATGATATAATTAGATTAGATTACATTAGATTAATTCTTGTTACATAGATCATCAATACGATATTTCATAATGATGTGGAACGTGTCATTTTAATGAAAGAGTTCTTCACATTCTATGATTCGATTTCTTTACAATTTTTACTCTCTCTCTATCACTCTCTCTCTCATTCTTTTTGATTTTTATCTCTCTCTGTCACACACACACACACACACACACACACACACACACACACACACACACACATATACATTCTTTTCTTTTTTTTGTTTGTTGTGCTCGACTACTGGCGAGGCACGAAAACGTCTGTGAATGAGTTTCTTGGTTTTGAGTACACTTACGAAAGTAATATAAAAACAGATATGAGAGTTACTGATTTATGATACTTAGTTTGCAGTCAGTTCTGAGTATTATTAGTGACTACGCTCCAGTCCCTAAACCTAGTTACAGAAATGCGAATCAGACGCATTACGTATTCCAGGCCATAGCAGCCGCGACTTGGAGACACCAGCTATGGTCACATCCCAGCACGCTGTAAGATCACATCGGTTGGCAACAAGGCAATGTATGTTTGGCAACTCAGTGATCGACGAGTTACTTCCTGGTGTGCACGGAATTAAGCCTCAAAGTTCACTTGATTTTTCTTGTTATTTCCACTGAATAATATGAGTTGTTATCGCTTGAGGTGTAACAAATGATTGTAAATTTACTGTTTTCAGCCCAGGAAAGTCGTTGCACGTGGAAATCGCAACTAATCTCGTCCTTCTAATAGCGGTTTACGAGTTCTAGCCGCTATTGGTCTCGTAAGAGGAAACTAAGACACACACTTCTCCGCCAGCTCTGTGGTAACGTGCTGCCCTGTGAAACAGCGTCTGTTATGGTTTACACTTCCAGTCTCCCTGAGTGTAGCGTTTTTGTCCCTTCTCTGAAAGAGCTACAAACAGTCACATCAAACGTCGATAAGGAAATCACAAGAAAATACCTTCGGCTCATAATGCAATGGTGAAAAACTTACAATGCTGCACAACAGGTAACGCCTCTTTCCGTTGCTGACAAGCAAATTTTGGGTTTCTAGGAATACATAACTTTATTTATGAAATGCCACATTTGCATACATCTTGAGTATCACACAGCATATAAATTAAACACAAACACAATCAAAATCTAAGTGAGTAGTTATTTACCAATTCGAGTCGATAGAGGCACGCTTGTGTACAGATTCTCAATTTTATTAAAACTGACTTTCGTCGTAAGGTTATTGTGGGTAGTTTTGTTTCATTTTTTATAATACAGTTCACAATTTTCGTAAAATTTCCTTTAATGCTGTTAAAACAACAGTAAACATAAGAGAGAAATTAATCATCAACGATATATGCGAATTCTCTGATGTTGGCCCTGACTAACATTAACCTATACCTTTCACAAATCACTTATCACACCAAAAATCTTCGTTACTCGAACAACTGCAATACAGCGAGCGCCACTACTACCAGCTAAACAAAAGATTCAAACAACTGAAGGCACTAACTACTAATAGGCATAGTTAGCAAATGAAAGATTTTGATAGAGAACAAACAATGTATTTACCTCAATAGTGTTCAAAAGTCATAATGTATATAGCAGTTCATGACATCCAGTCTTACAAATTTCAAAACTCCGCCTTCTCTCTCCCCACATCCACCACTGCTGGCGGCTCACCTCCAACTGCGCAACACTACGCGCTGTTAACATCCAGCTGCCCAACGCTACAATGACGAGTATTACAACAATGCAAAGCAGCCACAGACTGCACACAGCACAGCCAGTGATTTTCATACAGAGCGCTACGTGGCGTTACCAATAAGAAAACCTAAACAGCCTACTTACATATCCCCCATGCTCCCAACAAAAAATTTTGCAAATTGTTTTGGGCAGTGCATTTTCACCGGCAACATTCACGTTTTGACAAACAGAAAATGTGTCTTGACTCATTTGTGAAAACGGTGAGGACCCAAAACCTGAGTCTGCAGTATTTGCAATATTGTGTTCTGTCATTTCGGATTCCTGAGGCGAGCTGTTGCAGACCGATTGATCGATAATGCTTCCCTGTTCACTAACTGTTTCACTGCTTACACCATTATTTGCAGCCCGCTCCATTTCCCTATGCACAATTACCAAGTTACTACTTTGAACATTAGTTAATTCATTACTCTGCGGCGCTAACACACTGCTTTCGTCTTCACTGTCATTTCTCAGTTTACTTTGAAGCCTAGTATTGCGTTTTTCACACGCCATTAATGTCACAATATTTCACACGTCAACACAGAAAAGCACAATTTGGAGAGCAAAATAACAAAACACATTAACATAGCATTGAAAATAATATCTGGTTAATTGCAAGCGCAGCTGGGAAATACTTGGTGTAAATCTACATGGATGCCACAACTGTGTACCAATGAAAAACTACAACTACAAAGGAAATTCTCTCTATAATTACGCGCTAGCAATAAACAAAAGCTACACTAATTACACAAACTACAAGAAAAATCAGAAGATTCCAGTGAGGTTTCCTCAGCTAAGGGTCGACATTTGAAACGTCCCCTTAGAAAAATTATACATGACTGTGCTTAAACTGACACACAATATTTTTAGCGCAACGCAATCTGACTTTCAAAAATCCCTACAAAAGAATGGCCCTGACTAACATTAACCTATAACTTTCACAAATAACATACCTAACCAAAAATCTTCGTTACTCGAACCACTGAAATACAGCGAGCGCCACGACTGCCAGCTAAATAAGATTCAAACTACTGATGGCACTAACTACTAATAGGCATAGTTAGCAAAGAAAGATTTTGATAGAGAACAAATAATGTATTTACCTCAATATTGTTCAAAAGTCATAATGTATATAGCAGTTCATGACATCGAGTCTTACAAATTTCAAAACTCCGCCATCTCTCTCCCCACATCCACCACTGCTGGCGGCTCATCTCCAACTGCGCAACGCTACGCGCTGTTAACATCCAGCTGCCCAACGCTACAATGGCGAGTATTAAAACAATGCAAAACAGCCACAGACTGCACACAGCACAGCCAGTGATTTTCATACAGAGCGCTACGTGGCGTTACCAATAAGAAAACCTAAACAGCCTACTTACACATGCATGTAGAAAACTTGTTCTGAGTTAAAGCTCTCAAACAAGGTTTGATGAAGAATAAAATGCCACTACCAGACGACAGATAATATAGAAAATACTTTTCGACTTATTTTGCCACGATGCGCTCTACCCATACATAATACAAAAGTTTCGAGATGCATCTACTGTCTGGCTATCTGTTAAAACTGAAATGAACAAACTGTCGCAGAAGTTAGCCCTTCTTCCACATACGACTACTTTGGGTTGGGAAGTGAAGAGAATTATGTTACAAGTTCCATTAGATTGATAACTTTAGCAGACAGCAGAATTGCGTTTTAAAACAAATGTAACAGTGAGTGTACTCGAACTCGCGACATCTTACCTACCGTGCGCGATACTTACCATTACGCTACTAGCCGACACATAGCTGTAACAGCTCCAGAAGTAAAAAATAAATCCTCCAGCACTTCTGCATTCCACAGCGCTGTGGGATAATGCGTATGGCCAGGTCAATACTTATGAGAGACAAACAGTTATACCTTTTCTTTTACACTGCACGACGTTTCCAACAAACAGATAGCGCAATAGAGTAGTTCAAGTGGAAAGGGACACTTCCTATTTAAATTTCTGCATCCTATACTGGTGCCAGTTCTGTGTTGGTGGCAGTTACGTGATTTTATTTTGGTGATTAAAAAATAAAGTTGAATGCATTCACTGGGTAGCCGAGGCAGCTAGTTCATGGTGATTCGGTCAACCAAGTAAATGAATTTACTGAACATGCTGCAAATTGATACAGAGACGCAGTGTGTCAGAATTCTCAGCCAGTGTGGCGTAACGGCGTTATGATACAGTCGTGTTTCGGCGGGCGAGCTGTGCAGACGGGCCTTATTTACGTGCTCGCTGCGGCCGGCCGCGTGCTGACAAGTGAGTGGGCGCTCTTGCGGCTTACACGTCAATTGTATAATTGAAAATGAATCGAACATGAATATGACGCAACCGCTTCGCAAAGATACCGTGAAGTTCACGTTCGATGAACGCTTTGCACGACCTAAAGCATTCGAAGTAGAACAGTTCTTGCGCGATGCAGTAAAGCTCAGTTCCACTGATATAATTGGGATCCACTTATCGATTGTGAGTAGCACAGTTTATGTAAAGATGGTGAATGCTAAATGCTGTGATAGGATTATTGACGGATGTGGAGAATCTTTTAAATTTAATCACTGTGATGGAAACGTCGGTGATGTCAAAGTAGATCATGCAGGTTTCGGGATAAGAACAGTCCGTATTTTTGAACTTCCCTTTGAAATAACTACGGAATAAATTAATTGCGTCCTCAAAGCATACGGGAAGGTCATTAGTAATGTTGCGGAAAAGTGGACCGCCTTCAAAACGTTTCCAGTTTTAAATGATGTCGGGTAATTAAAAATAGATCTTCAGCAGCAATTTCCCTCGTATGTTTACGTATGCGGTTATAGGGCTATTGTGATGTATGATGGACAGCCGCGTACTTGCTCTGGCTGTGGAAACACTGGAAATGTACGTTCCGAATGTATTCAGAGGAGAGTGACGCAGTTACCGGCGGGGGAAGCAGTCCCACCCATGACGATGACGACCTTACCAGTGACATATGCTACGGCCACCCGTGGCCACTCTGCTACGACACCGAGTTTCGCTTTGGAGAGCAGTGGCGACAGAAAAGACGACGACCAAAGCTTGTCAGTTACCACTAGCTCTACTGAAGTAACGACCGTCGTTCCGTCGCCTGAAGCGGCGCCCATCACAGAAGCAGGTTGTCTTTCCAAAAATTACGGAACTATTGAGCAAGATGTACAGAGAGACGAGAACGAGGATGCTGCACAAGATCCCAGCACGCCTTCCGAGACTGAAGAGTGACAGAAATTCGGATCTCTTCCCAAAAAGCATAAAAAACGGAGGATAGCTCCACCTGACGCTCCTCAAAAGGTACAATCAGTGCGTGCAAAGGCACAACAAATCGGTCGCCAAATCAGTGGTATGACATCCTTCAATTTTGACGTAGACCCACAGACCCCGCATACAGGGGGAAAAGACGCAGGCGCAACAGGATGGCGGAACGAAACGGTCCACAAGTAAAGAAACAAAGAACAAGACTCCATCTCAACGTGGGCCAGAGATAGAGATGTCTCAACGCAGTGATACGAGAAACTGGGCACATGACATTGAAGAATTTCCCGCAGATGAGGAAATGAAGGAAGTGGCACATCTACCAGGAGGAAAGATTCCAGTGCAGAAAGACAAGCAAATGAGGGATGAGACATCGTCTCGGCCAATACATGGAAAACCTTAGGCTTCGGCGACAGTGGACCATAACGACTTGTATACTTACTTAATTAATCATGAATTCATTACAAGCTTATAGAATCGGGACTTTGAATCCAAACAAAATCCGTAGCGAATTCAACCTTAAGAACTTGCAAGACATGCTCTATGCCGCTGATATTGATGTTATTATGTTACAAGAAGTAACAGATATTAGACTGGATGTCATCACAGGTTACAACGCAGTCGTAAATCCAGGGAGCGACCGTGACCTCGGAACAGCGATACTCGCCAAAGAAGGAATTATCATCAAAGACGTCGAGAAACTGGTAAACGCCAGAGGTCTGGCTGTCACCATTCACAATACGCGTTTTATAAATATCTATGCACCATCTGGCACCGGGAACAGGAGGCGAAGAGCTGAATTTTATAAAGATGATATAGTTCCCCTTTTCGGTGGCCGCTACGAGCATATCATTTTTGGAGGTGACTATAATTGTGTGGTGTCTCCAAAAGACCAGACGCCACACTTTAATAACTCTGCAGAACTCGGAGCCGTAATTACAGAACTCCGCATAATTGACACCTGGGAGCTCAAGAACGGTGCATTGCCGGGTTTCACTCATATTACGAATCATTCCGCTAGTCGCATCGACAGGATCCATATAACAGTCGACCTGGAAACGCACGTCCTCCAGACAGAGTTATGGCCCACTATCTTTTCGGATCACGCTGAATACATATGTACCATGAACCTAAAACGGCAAGAAACGTATAGGGGACGAGACTTGTGAAAGTTTAACGTAGAAAACCTAAAAGGCCCTGAATACCATGAAATATTCAATAACGTATGGAACGCGTGCGAGAACAAATTCACTTCATATACCTCGCCACTGGCATGGTGGATGAAGTGTGTGAAACCCGCGATAATAAAATCGCTGATGAATTACTCCCGCGAAAAAAGTGTTTGGCAAAAACGGACGATAGAATATTACTTCCAAGTCCTTCGTGACCTATACCAATCTGATGTGTCCGTAATCGCCAACTACGTGGAAATAAAACGGATTCAGGCTAAACTTCTCGGACTGAAGCGGAAACAGCTGGAAGGTCATCAAGTAAGAGCAAGACTTCACGATGCTGTAAAAGGAGCAGAAACATCTATATATCATGTGATTAATGAGAGGAAGGGGCAACGCAGGAAAATAATAATCGAACTAAGATCTTCTGACGGCAGGTTACTGACGCAGCAAAGTGACATCAAGAACAAAATTCACATGTACTTCAAAGAGTTATTAGGGAAAACGACAATGGATATCCCGGTGGACAATGACTTCATGACGGGATTCACACGCAGGCTCGACCCGGTAGAAGCAAACAACTTCTTACTGAAATTACGGAAGAAGAAGTCGCAGACGCTATAACACGAAGCCCGAAAAATAAGTCTCCTGGGGCTGACGGAATCCCGGCGGAGTTTTATCAAATGTTGTGAAGGCAGTTGATTCCCAAATTCGCGTGTATCTGTAACGAATTAATGAATCCCGCCAATGGCGCCCCACACGACTTTCTAGAAGGAACTATTGTTCTAATCCCGAAACATCCTACACGAAACTCTGTAATAAATTTTAGGGCTATCACTCTCCTAAATTCTGACTATAAAATATTTGCCCGCATCATAAACGAAAGATTAAAATCAGTATTGAACGCAGTCACTGGATCATATCAATCGAGCGTAGGAAAAGACAGATCAATTACCAAACACTGTGCGACTACAGAGATATTATTTCCATTGCCGCAGCCTGTAAAATAAAATGCGCCATCGTATCATTGGATTTTGAGAAAGCGTTCGATAGAGTCGATCATGCTTACCTTTTTCACACCATGCGTGCCATGAACTTTCCGCAAGGTTTTATCAACATTATTACAAATCTTCTGCAGAAGTCAACACCGACAGTTATGGTAAACGGTCAGTCCAGTAGGCCCATTGTAATGAAAAGTTCGGTGCGACAAGGGTGCCCGATGTCTATGTCACTCTTCGCAGTAGCAACCGAGCCATTATTTTTTAGCCTGAGCCACAACTTACAAGGATTCTCTACACGCGGCCGTAGGATTGTCTGCAGAGCATATGCCGATGACGTTGCATTTATTGTCAGAGACAATAATAAACAAATATGACCAAGTATCTGGTGCGAAACTGAATAGAAATAAGTCTGGCATTATGAATATTGGAAGCGGATTAGGAGTTCCCATTCATGGGCCAATAAAGGAAATTGTCACCATGACATGTCTTGGGGTGGAGTATACAAGGAATATTCGGCAGACCATCGCAGTTAATTACAGAAGAATCTTCAACACTATCCGTGCCTGTATACGCCATCACAATGTCCGTACTCTTGATGAGATACAAAGAGTGGCTCTCGTCAACATTTATTTGTCCTCTAAATTAAATTACGCGGCGCAAGCCTTGCCAATGCCGAGGGAAGTGGCGAACAGGATTTTGGCTGCTTTTGGCCACTTCGTCAGCCGCGGCCACATCTTCAAAGTCAAGTACCAAACGTTGACTCTACCGACTGGGAACGGTGGATTGAATCTCACAGACGTGTACAATAAAGCACAAGCATTGTACGTCTGTAAAACATACAAACTGTGGAAGCGGTCAGTCAACAGTGTCGCCGCATTCTTGTTAAATGAAATAGCGCCGGCCAGCCAGGACGCCCCAATAGACGTTCACCACATCCCAAATGAACTCTACCACCTAAAACATTTCTTCGTAGAATATAGCTATATTAGACTGGGAACACCCGAGAAAGATGTCATCAAAGTCAAGAAAATATACCAAAACTTAATGAACTTTCAGACCACGAACATCATAGAACAAAAATACGTCGGTCACTCTTGGCATGATATCTGGAGGAACATACACCACCCGTATTTACCAACAAAAGTGCGGTCATTGTGGTACTATTTCGTGAATAGGAAATTTCCCACGAACTCCAGACTACATTCCATTCACCTGGCAGATTCTCCTTTGTGTACCACTTGCAACCTGATTGATACAGATGAACATCAATTTGTCTGTGGAAATGCGAATAATATATGGTTGTCAATCAGAAAAAAATTAGCAACTATGCAGAGAAAACCGCCGTATTTGATAACGCCAGCGTGCCTTTTATACCCGGAAGAAGAGCTATACCCCACCTGGAAGAAAAATGCCGTCAACTGCTTCAAGGGACACGTGGTATTTTACCTGCTTTCCAGTAAAGAAAGGAGCGAAGGAGATTTTTGGACGTACATTTCCGACCAGCATCACAAGCTACTACGCATGAATAATTATTATGATACATATGCCAACTTCCTCAGAAGAACTGTCATGTGAACTCCATTTTCGATGATGCGATTCAGAACATGAAGAAACGAGAAACATTTTGATCTTTGAAAAACAAATACGATGAAGTGACGAACATCACTATCTGGGTTAGACTTGGAATATTTTTTTCTATAATTCCAAGGAACCTGTAATTAATTTAAGTTTGTTTTACTACCTTTAAATCTTAGTTGAAAATTATGTACTACTGTGGAACGTTATGACTATTAAAAAAAAAAAGTGGTCTGTTGGGCTGATGAGAGGTTCATGTATCTATGGTCTGGGTTCGATTCCAACTTCGGGCAGTGATTTTAGACAGGGAGAGACAGATACCATTCTCTTCTGGCTACACCAAGTGAAGAAGATATAATGGCATTGTGGTCTGAAATTCACATTAAAAATGATATTCCTTCTCAACCAAGTAGACGTTGGGTTGAGGCACAATAAAGTGTGGAGTGGCGACATGTAGAAACTCTATGACAAGTAACCTTTCTCATACTAGTTATTTATTTCTAGTGACGAAACAAAAGCTTTGTAGGTTCACAGGACACTTATTCCATCTTTTATCTGAGCTTCTGTATGTCGATAAAATTAGTTCTGAACTGGGAATGCAACTCACACCGCCCTTAACGCGGAATTGGTTACCTTCGTGACAAAACAGCTCGGCTACAATTTGTTGTTTGTTGAAAACTGCAGATTCCTCAACATCTCCACAAACTGCGCGTGAATGGTTTCGAATCCTGGCCCGGCACTAAAGATTCCATTATGTATTATCAAGATTTAGCATGAGAACACCTATCTGCTGGTGGATAATTATTTCGATTTTTAATGTATTTTCATTCGTTGTCAACACTAACGATATTTGACATTTTTGACTCCCAGTGAGACACAGAACTATTTGTGAGATCACTGTAAGTTCAACAAGATGTTATTCCGAGCTGCTGGTTGACAAAAATTCGGTGGCTGACGTCTCTTTGCGTGTACTCAACAACGATATGTATTCCCAGTCAGCACTGAACTCTTCGTCATATTATTTCTAGTTAAAACATGCTCACATGTCGCTGCTGGTGCAACAAACCCATATTTAACGTTAGTTTTCTCTAGAATAAAACAGCAGTAGGTGACGGGTTGGAGTCCAGGGAAGGAAAAAACTAATGTTTCGTCTCGTCATTTCAGTTAAAACATCTAGCTACTGCCGAGAAAATGAGATATGTCACAGTTGATTGTGCTTCGATATCTATCCGATTAGGTTCTGGGTTCGAATCCCTGTCCAACACAAAGCTTTACCTCACGGGATTTCAAATATGTTACTTGTTAACAAGCAATATTTAACATCTCTCGTAGTTCGTTAACAGGGACAATTGGAGCTGGATAGGAATTCGAGTCCGTTAAAAATGTTTGCGTTATGTAATTTAAAGTTGATATTTGATAATTGATACTGACTAAAATAGATGTATATCACTCTCTATATGCCTAATCAGTAATGACTGCTGGTTTCCGTCAGTCACGAAATCTTTGCTTAGTCTGCATGACCTGGGTTTGAATCCATATGCACAACGAGACGGTTCGTCCTGTCATTTGAAGTTCATACATATTCTCAACTAGCTGCTAGTGAATAACTTAAATTTTTAATGTCATTTTGTGTTAAATAATAGGTACGGTATGTTACTTTGAAGAGGAAATCATGAATACGGTGAACTTACTACGTGCATTACCTATCTGACGTAGTAATGAGAGTGGTAACATTTCAGGTACGTCATTTATTGTAATAAATGTGAGCTTACAAGCCTTAAGGACAGTGTTACCTGTGATAAGGTGTTCCCTGATATTTGTAGTATAGTATTATTACTTTACATTTTGAGTTATTGCGATACAGATTAGTGTTTTCTAGTGGTGACTTGTTGGAACCATTTTCAATAGTCAAACGACTGTACCAAGGAGCGATTAGAGGACCTGCTAGACAGCTGCGTTATGTGAGTTGTATGCGAATCAGGCGAAATGCAATTCAGGTCGTTCGGATACTTTTGAGCATCACTGTACACCTCCTTCTCTTCGTATACTCCACAATACTCCGTACAGTATGTGGTGGAATTAACTTCATGTCAATATTCACGCCCCCCCTGTCTCATTCCACTCGTATGTACGCATATATAGGTACCCTAATCTCTATTATCGTATATTCATGATATGTAGGAGGGACGAAAACGGTGGCCTAAGAACTGTCACGCTTACACTGAGGTGACGAATGTCATGGGATAGTGATATGCACGTATGCATATAGCTGTAGTATCGCGTACACAAAGTGTAAAAGGCAGTGCATTCGCGGAGCTGTGACTTGTATGAAGGTGATTCACGTGAAAAGATGTCCGACGTGATTACGGCCACACTATAGGAATTAACAGACTTTGAAAACCGAATGATAGCTGGAGATAGAAGCAAAGAACATTCTGGTTCGGAAAACATTTGGAAATACCATCTTCCGAGATCCACAGGGTCAAGAGTGTCTCGAGAGTACCAAATACAGGGCATTACTTCTCACCACGGGCAACACAGTGAAGTTCTTCACTTAACGACCGAGAGCAGCGGCATTTGCGTAGACGTAGCCATAGAAATCAGTGTGATACGTACGACAAACGTATCCCTTTCGATGAAATTTGGCGCTCATCGGCCATGGAAGCAGACAGCCAACGCGATTGCCTTCACTTACAGCACGACATTGACTGCAGCCTCTCTCTGGGACTCGATACCATATCGGTTGGACCACAGACGACTACGAAACCGCGGCCTGTTCAGCTGTGTCTCACTTTACAGTTGCTGGGGGCCGAGGTCTAGCGCTAGCGTCTTTAATTACTGGGCAAACCGTTTTCGATAGAGTTTCTGAAACCCGTCACTGCTCAAATTTTGATTAATGATCAACGTTGGTGGCCTAAGACTTCCGGGCCATTATTATACCAACGGCATTGTCGAAGAGGGCGGAGGAGCGGACGGAGGTTCCGGGCACTCCCTCGTCGTTGGGGTGGGAAACTGCCTCTAAATGCGGAAGAATCTACATTATTCAACGGCTTGAGGATGCAGAACGCAGTGGAAACCACTGAATTAAGGACACACAACGTGTATCAACAGGAAATGTGGCCTGTAATTGAAAAGGTTTCGTGATGATCTCTCCATTGGCAAATCATTCCGGAATAGCCACCCATTCGGATCTGTGGGAGGGGAATGCTAAACGGGAGGTAGCCATGAGAAAAAGATTGAATAACCAACGAAAGGATAACATTTTACCAGTGGGGGCTTGGAATTGGGGAAGCTTTAACGTGTTAGGGAAGCTAGAAAATCTGAGACGGACATTATGGCTCAGTCTAATTATAGTGGGGATTAATGAGGTGAAACGGAAATAAGACAAGGATTTCTGGTCATATGAATATAGGGCAATATCAACAGCAGCAGGAAATCTTACAACGGAAGTAGGAATCGTTATGAACAGATAGGTTAGACAGAGAGTGTGATACTGTGCTCAGTTGAGTGATAGGGTTCTTCCTATCTGAATCGACAGAAACCAACACCGACAACGATAGATCAGCTATACTTGTCGACATTGCAGGCTGAAGTTGAAGAAATAGAGAAAGTATATGAGGATATTTAAGGGTAATACATTACGTAAGGGAGATGAAAATCTTATATTTATGGGGGAGTGCAATGCAGTTGTAGGGGATGGAGTAGAAGTGAAAGTTACAGGAGAATATGGGCTTGAGACAAGGAATGAGAAAGACTAATTGAGTTCTATGATAAACTCTACTAGTAGTAGCGAATACTCTGTTCGTGAAAAAAAAAAAAGAGGAGGAGGTATAGTTGAAAAAGGCTGGGTGATACAGAAAGATTTCAGATGTATTACACCATGGTGAGACAGAAATTCCAAAATCAGATACTGGGTTGTAAGGCTACCCTGGAACAGCTATAGACTCAGATCACAATGCAGTAGTGGTGAAGAGTAGGCTAAAATTTACGAGATACACTTGCATTCTCTAATAAGTGCCGTCACTAAAGTTGCAAAGAAAAACATTGATACAAAAAAGGTAACTGCGAGGAAACCATAGGTAGCAGAAGAAATACTTCAGTTGATCGATGAATGAAGGAGGTACAAAAATGTTCACGGAAATTCAGGAATACAGAAATACAGGCCGCTGAGGAATGAAATAAATAGGAAGTGCAGGCAAGATAAAATGAAATAGCTGCATGTAAAATGTGAAGAAATCGAGAAAGAAATGATTGTCGCAAGGACTAACTCACCATATAGGAAAGTCAAAATAACGTTCTAGAAATTAAACAGAAGCAGATAAGAGTGCAATGGGAATTCCATTGGTAAATGCAGAGGAGAGAACAGATAGGTGTAAACAGTACACTGAAGGTCTCTATGAGGGGGCAGATTTAATTAATATGATAAAAGAAGAAAGAGAAGTCGTTTTGGAACAGTTAGTGATCCAGTATTGGGATCAGAATTTAAGAGATTTTCGGGGGGACTTCAGGTAAAATGAGGCAGAAGGGATAGAAAACATTCCATCAGAATTTCTAAAATCATTAGAGGACGGCTATTCACATTGGTCTGGAGACTGTATGAGTCTGGCGACATACCACTGACTTTCGGAAAAATATTAGCCACACAATAACGAAGACCGCAAGAGTTGACAAGTGCGATACTTATCACATAATCTTAACAGCTCGTGCATCAAAGTTTCAGACGAGCGTAAGGTACAGAAGAATGGGAAAGAAAATTAAGGATATGTTAAGGTGACGATTAGTTTTGCTTCAGGAGAGGTAAAGGCGAGATGCGATTCTGATGTTGGGGTTGATAATGGAAGCAAGACTAAAGAAAAACCGAGACAAGTCTATAGGATTAGTCGACCTAGAAAAAGCCTTCGAAAATATAACACGGTGCAAGTTCTTCTAAATTCTGAGAAAAATAGGGGTAAGCTATAGGAAGAGACGGGTAATATTTACAAGAACCAAGACGGAATAGTAAGAGTGGACGACCAAGAACGAAATGCTCAGATTAAAAAGGGTGTAAGACAGGGATGTAGTCTTCCGCCCCGACTGTTGAATCTGAACACCAAAGATGCAATGATGGAAATATCAGAAAGGTACAGAGGTGGAATTACAATTCATGGTGAAAGGATACCAGCGATTTGCTGATTACATTGCTATCTTGAGTGAAAGTGAAGAAGAATTACATTATCTGCTGTATGGAATGAACAGTGTAATGAGTATAGAATATGGATTGAGAGTAAATCTAAGAAAGACGAAAGTAAGTAGAAGAAGCAGAAATGAGAACACCGAGAATTAAGGGTCAAAAATAGATGAAGTTATGGACTTCTGTTACGTAAGCACCAACACAATCAATGGCGGATGGAGCAAGGAGGACATCAAAAGTAGACCAGTACTGGCAAAATGGACATTTGTGGCCAAGAGAAGTCTACTACTATCAAATTTAGGCCTTTACTTGTGGAATAAATTTCTGCAAATGTACATTTGGAGCACAGCATTATATGGTTGTGAGAAAGGGAATTTGGGAAAATCGGATCAGGAGAAAATCGACAAATGTGCTACAGACGAATGTTGAAAACTAGGGTGACTGATTGTTGTGCACATAGTTCCGCGTAGTCAGTGCGTACACAACTTTCCCACTAGAGCGCACCCCGTAAGCACAACAGCGCAGGCGCAGCGCTCGTCCGTCTCCGCACTACAAGATGGCGCTGCCATACAGACGGACCAAATTCTGCTTCCGCTGATCCGAGTATTAATATGTAACGCAGCCAATGAGATTGCTGCTAATGTAGAACCTTTTCTCCTCGCGGATCACACTCATTCAGTGATACATGAACGCGCGAGGTATTATAACGAGTGTACAGACCTCCGATTAATCAGTCTGCATTTGTCTGCATCAATCTGTACCAGTCTGCATTTGTCTGCACCAGTCTGTACGAGTTCTACATTTGTCTGTATCAGTCTATAGTCAAGTTTCAGTCTGCGACTAATAAGATAACCACATTCCTGTACATAGCCATGAAGATAAACGTATAGACACTTTTGTCAAGTATCAGAGATATATATGACAATAACATTAACGTACCAATACCAAGGAACTTCAGATTTTCAATTGTAAGTACCATCCAGAACCAAGTTATGTAATTTTTATGCTTGTTATTATTTTAATAAATATGTGTGTAAATTAATCAAGTTCTGTTTAAAGCTGGTCACCGTCAAACGCTACTCTGAGTGTCCAAGTGGCATTTCTATCGTCTGACCTAACGGCAGAAGATAAACACGCCGCGATAAAACCACGAGACATATTGCTGACACTCGCCCACTTCGTTAGAACGACAAGTCAAAGAATCTGATGGTGTGTGTACGGAAGGTCTTACAGTACGCACACCTCACTGATAAGGCAAGGAATGAGGAGGTTCTGCGCAGACTCGGGAGGGGAGAGAAATATATGGAAAAGACTGACGAGGACAAGGGACACGATGATAGAACATCTGTTAAGACATGTGGCAATGTCTTACATGGTACTAGGGAGTGCTGTACAGGGAAAAAACTGTAGAGAAAGACAGAGGTTAGAATATATCCAGCAAGTAACCGAGGACGTAGGTTGTAAGGGATACTCTGAGATGAAGCTGTTGGTACCAGAGAGAAATGCGTGGCAGACCGCATCAAACCAACCAGTAGACTGATGACTCAAAAATAACAAAAGGATGACAGTAGGGTTCGAGTGTGGTGCAGACTCCACGAACTCATGGACCGAATTTGTCAACAATGCACTGGGCAAGCTGGTGGTGGCTCTATAATTGTGTGGGCTGTGTCAACACGGAATGAACTCGGCCTTCTGGTTATGCTCGGCTACATGGACCGTTCATGGAGTCCATGTTCCCAAACAAAGATGGAACTTTTAGGTGAAAATGCGTCATGTCAACGGATTACAACTGTTCGGGATTGGTTTCAAAATAATTCTGAACGGTTCCAGCGAATGATTCGGCCGCCCAGATCACCCGACAAGAATCCCGTTGAACATTAATGTGGACATAATTGAGAGGTCTGTTCGTGCACAAAATCCTGCATCCGCAACAGTTTCGCAATTATGGACTTTTGTAGAGACATCATTGGTTAATATTTCTATTTGGGATTTACGACGATTTGTTGAGTGCGTTCCACGTCGAATTTCTGCGCAACGTTGGACAAAAAGGAGGTCCGACACGATATTAGAGGTTATCCCATGATTTTTGTCAGTTCACTCTCTCTTTTAGAGCATGTTTTTTTGTTAATTAACCTAACAGGATTTCTCAAGAGCTACGTCGCATTTCTTCCAAATTTTCCCACTGAAATGCTCCAAGAATCACTTGTTACACACTCGTATGCCATATGTCAAGGGCGCCAGATGTCAAACACCTCACATTACAACTTTACACCATACAACATTCTTTTAAAAGGTATTTTGTAGTTCGGAGTTCATAGGTTCAAAACCTTAACTGTCGTGAGACATTTTCTTATGTTATTCCATGACGATCAGGAAGGTAGAAATATCAATTACACATTATTGGAAACCTTTATGAGAGTCTAAAATCTTCCCAATCAATCTCAAATTATAGTAATATATTTGAGTTTTATAGGATCCTAAAGGGTTTTTTGGCGGTCAACTCCTTAAGCTCGACGGAAGAACACATTAGAATGGACGGATCTGTATTTTTTAATAACAGTAGGAAGTACTGTGAGTATAACGTAAAATCTGACATCTGTATGCCTTCAGTGCATTAATATGATCAGAACTGATTTGTTTCGATGATGATGCATGGCTACAGCAGGCCAAGAATTATCATACTACACGTTTACGTGTTTTGTAACAAGTTTATAATAAACTTTTGCATGAAAACGTTTTTAAGGTTTTTGGTATGTTATACGTTCATAGGAACCTTTCAGTTGGGTTCCATGTAAGGTACATAAAGACATCGGATTTTCCTTTGTAAATATGTGCACTGTATTCACGTTTTCCTGCACGCTCTACATCCTCAAACATCATACTATGGATCTGTGGGACGAACGATCCATCTAATCTCATTCAAACTGGCAGTCTGTGATGTTTCCTCTGTCTATCCACTTAGTTTCTGTTCATAATTGAGACCCTTGATGGCATCGATCACTGTTCTTTACTCGGTTTGAGATGTCTTCTCGATTTACTCCAACGTGCTCAAAACTATTTCTCATATCTCTGAACCATTTGTTGGAAGCCTAATATTGCTGTGAAGTACTTGCATCTTAAAATCTGTTTCATCGGCCTCTTCTCATCCATCCTAAAATTGTAGCCTTCTTTCTCTCAATGACTTTACAAATTTTTTGTTATTCTGATACAGTCCTTCCTCGTAATCTATATTATCCATAAATGATCTTTGGATGTGTTATCTTACATCTAGAGCATTTCAGTTTCTCTTACTCCCAACACTCTTGTTATTCGGAGGCAGTCAACAACATACAGATACTCTGTTTCAATCACTGTGTCGTGGTTTCTTAGTTTAGCTCTCTTTGAGGTGGCTTTTCTCCCTTTTAAGCAGTGTGCCCTCCAAAAAACATTAGCCATCTGTTTTAGTATGGCGTTGTTGGCGTCCTTTACGCTGGTTGTGAGTTGTACGATTTCCCCAAGATATCACACACAATTCTTTCTCATGATGAGTGTCTGCTTTGACATTTGTCATATATTTTGATTTTTCGAAGACAATTTTGAATCCAGCTTATTCTTCTCGTAATTTAGTGCATATATCTGCTCCTTAGCTGTGTATTGCTCCTTGACAGTACCATGAAATCATCGGTGAATGCAATCTCGATAAAGATATTTGGTCTTTCCCTGTCCATTTTTTTCTCCGTGACCAGTTTTCCTCCTCATTCTTGAAGCCCGTTACCCTGTCTGACCCTGTTTAAATATCAAATTAGTTGCAAAAATCCTCCATAAATATTACCTTCTACCTGGTTCCCGTTCAGTTTGACATTTTTCACTGGTGTTGGTGCGCTCTATCTGCACTTCTCTGTTAACCAAATCATACTTCTTTTTGTTTTCAAAAACTTATCTTAGATTTTTGCTGAGGAAGTCTTTCAGAACTCTTTTCATGGTCCTAATATGCTCCACGTATCATTTTCTCTTCCTGAAGCCCGATTTACATACACCAAAATGCTGATTTGTTTTGTCCTCCAGCCTCGTCTGCTGGCCGTGGTGGTCGAGCGGTTCTAGGGGCTACAGTCTGGAACCACGCGACCGCAACGGTCACGGGTTCGAATCCTGCCTTGGGCATAGATGTCTGTGATGTCCTTAGGTTAGTTAGGTGTAAGTAGTTCTAAGTTCTAGGGGACTGATGGCCGCAGAAGTTAAGTCCCATAGTCTTCAGAGCCATTTGAACCACTTGAACCATCGCATCCTCGTCTGCGATGGTTTGTGTAACATAACTTACGAGGACGATCGAAATGCCACTTTGTTATTGCGATCCGTTCTATTATGTTCTTTGGCAATGTTTGAAACACAGAACTTTTCCAGTTATCATGGACTACTTCATACTCCCAGATCTTCTACCTTTCTTCTTTTAAAGCTTTAGTTTTTGATTTATCTCACCTTTCATCATCTCTGGTGGTGCTGATGCTTTCACGTGTAAGATCAGCCCCTGCCATAAATGTTATGGAAAAAGATTCGCAAACCCCCCCAAAAATATTGGGTCAGAAGTTTTAAAACTTATTTTCGCCACAAAGTAGCGACAGGATTTGGGGACACAACTTGAAACTGGATTAGTACCATTTGTGAAATAATAACAGCAATGTTTTATATACCTTTAGCTTTTAATTCTTCTCCAAGACCCGCACAACAATGATTGAGTGTGTGATGTCAGATGCTGTACAACTCGTCTCGTAATTAATTAAATCGGTCTTAAGAAAATTCAACTAGGATAGCTTAATGGAGCATTTCGATACAGTGGCGACTCTAAACTATTTGCTTCTCATTTCAATGGTGGAATCGACATGGATACACATCGTCTCTCTCTACAGTGGGGAAAACATTGCAAGCAAGGAAACGACGTGTATTTCATTATGACTTCACGAAGCCTCATATCGAGGCTATACTACTACCTCATATTTTATCAAAAACTTATGATGACAGATGGGAAACATACGAGACGTTACATTCTGTCTCCTTCTTGTTCTGCAGTTCTGCAAATATTTTCGAAGTTATCTTCCGTTCGATGGGAGTAAATTTGTGTTCCTTTGTTCTGGAGTTATTCTCAGTCATTTATCTTCAGATTCTATGCAGTTTAACAAATTCTTGATATATCTCCCCAGGATATCACACTTTACATTCTTGTTCCCTGTTAGAGTCCCACCTACCCTTAGAAAACAGAGGCCCTATGAATAGTATTGCAGAACTCTCTGCTATTGTTACACTTGGTTATGTCTGAGTGCTTCGAATGTCTCAAGGATTTGAGTTTTTGGTATCCTTCGGGTTTGTTATATTCTGTTAGCGCACTTGTTTGTATGTCTTAAAATTGTGTTCTATTCTGAAACCATACGATACTGTATGTGCACCTGCTTTCCTGTCAGGAACTTCACCCCTATTTTATGTAATCTCTAGTGTCTGTGTGATCGTTGTAATGGTGCAGTTTCTTTGGTTTCAGTTGCCAGATACGCCGGGTTATCCTTTCGGCTTCCATTTCCATTTCTCGTAGCAGTCGCTGAATCTTCTGTTTTCCTCCAGCTTCTCGTGATATACCTACCCGGTCCCATCATACGCCACGTTATCTTATTTATTGAAATATGGATGGATTTCATGCACGTCAAGACGGCCTACACTACTACCCTTTTCTTCGTTGCATTCAGGAGGAGCGACTTGCAGAATAAAGGCCACAGCTCAGAAGTTCATAAAATGTTTAAGATAGGTTAATGATGTCACATTGGCGCCCAATTTTGCCAAGATTCTGCCCAACACCACCGTGGATGTGTCAGATGTCGTCATACACCCTCTCACTACATTTGACCCCACCTATTGGCGCCTCTGCCGGGTAAGTCAGGACTGGGACGCCCAGGGTTGAAATCATACGGTTTTCTCGGCAGTGGCCGAGGAAAACATTCCGGACACACTGCCGTGAACGGAACAACATCTTTCACGGTAGAAGATGACAGCAGTGGCGGCGCTGAGAAACAGGGCCACGTTCTCGACACTGTTGACAACCTCGGACGTTTCAACCCTTCTCTAAGAACTTTGTGGAGTTGCATCCCCATTGAAAGTGTTCGCACCGAGCGCAGCGCGACCGCAATTTTGGCCATGGTGTACAGGGCGGAACCACTAGAAACCGCTGAAAACCATTCTACGAAATTTGATAGTTATTCGAAACAGCAAAGAGTACTGTGCCCTACTGTACCCTACTGAAGAGTGATCAAGGAATGATACAGTGACCCATACGTTCATAAAACGGCAAAGGGTCCCTTTAAAATCCCAAAATTCGGGAAAACGCGCGGTGACATCCATCCAACTTTATCGAGGATGTTGAAAGTGTGCAGAGACAATCTGTAAGTCACGATGTTGCATCGTAATTCGTAATAACAGGGGCACCACAATATCGTATTGGTTCACCGATACCGTGAAGGCGACTTTCAAGTAAAATGTCTCCCCTTTACGGAAATATCCATTATGGATGTAGAGTACAGATTGTAGAATCATGGCTGCCATATGGTAGCCTGCGTCTGATTTTGGGTCGTGCACGGAAGTCTAAATGGTAAGTGACTGCACGCTATAATTGGGAAATTCGAGTTCGAGTCCCTGTCTGGCACAAATTTGCATTGTCGTCATTTCATTATACAGCTCATGGTAATCCATATTCTCAGCTACGAACATGTTTCATGAAACCAGTACAGTAGCCAAAGGCGCTTGCATGCAATCATCTGGAACCGCAGGGGTGCCAAGTTGTTGACTACATTATATAAGAAAATAGAGCCTACAGTTGCAGGTTAACTTTATCGTTCACCTAGGTTTCAACGTTATTAATAACGTCTTCTTCAGAACCTCCAACAAGTTAATATTATAATGCGCTAGTAAATTATATTAGATATGGTCATCCTACAGGATGCAACGTGTAGTACTTACATAAAATATTATTTAAATGTTTGCCTAGATCAGGCCATGTTCTAAGTCAACTTTATAAAACTTGATGCATAACCATAAGGTTTTGTCACTTCTACTAAACAAGCTGTAGCAAATTCACTTTAAGCCCGTTGTATGTGCCTCGTCGTGTGACCAGAGACTGCGGACCGCGAGGGCTTCGCGGTCTGCCTCAGAAAGGGCGGCGCGCATGCGCGTGACGTATAGAATCATACTCTTATTACGCACGAGTCAGATAACCTTTTTGCTATGAATTAGGTCTATATTTTACTATTGTAAGTAAATAACAGTATCCAGCATGGCTACGCTTTGCATTCTACTACAGAGCCTTATAAACTGACCAACAAATCTAGTATGAAACTGTAGGAAAGGATCCATTATTATAGAAACATTGAGGTCACATGCAAACTCGTCCAAGTTCTGGTCAGCCTTCCGTCGCCTTACCAGAACTAAACCCTCCCCCAACTATCCTCTTCTCCATGATGATCTCCCCATCCCTGACACCCTTAGTAAGGCCAATCACTTTGCCTCCTACCTCTCCGATGTATTTTCCATCTCCGACGATCCCCAGTTAGATTACTCCCTCTTCCCGGATGTCCGTGATCGAAGTGACACGTCTGTCCCTCCCCACGCACCTGGTTTCCAGTACTTGGACAACATTGCACGCACAGAACTCAATGCCCCAATCACTACACAGGATCTCATTGCTACACTCCGTACCAAACGCAACACCACTCCTGGTCACGATCGTGTCACCTACTGCCACCTTCGTGAAGCTCCTGTCTCTTTCCTCTCCACCCTGGTTGGCTCTACAATGTAGTCCTGTCCACTGGCTACTACCCCGACCTGTGGAAAACCTCCCGTATCCTGATGTTCCTTAAACCCGGTAAACCGCCGTCCGCCGTCTGCTCCTACCGTCCCATCAGCCTTACCTCGGTCTTCAGCAAGGTCCTGGAATCTATCCACACCCACTGCATCCACCAGCATCTCCGCCAGCACCGCCTCCTTCTCGTTACACAGTGTGGCTTTCGGCCGTCCTTCTCTTCCGACGACCTTCTCCTTCACCTCACTCATCTCCTTTCCGAACACCTTACTTCCTGTCGGTCCGCAATCTTCCTCTCCCTGGACCTCGAACGTGCCTATAACCGCGTTTGGCATTCCAGTCTCCTCTTCAAGCTCCAACCTTCGCCCTTCCCATTAAGTACGTCCGTCTGATCGGCTCATTTCTCTCCCACCGTCCTTCCTACGTCACCATCCATAACACGGATTCCTACACCTTTCTTCCCTCTGCCGGTGTGCCCCAAGGCTCCGTCCTCTCTCCCCTTCTGTACCTTTTGTATACGGTGGACATGCCGCCGCCGTCACCCCTTCCCCCCCCGTCCACCTTCTCCAGTTTGCCGATGACACCGCCTTCCTTGCCGTTGCCCCCACCCTGCAGTGTTCCCAACACCTTCTCCAATCCGATCTTGACCGGTTCACCACTTGGTGCAACCAGTGGTTGCTCAAGGTCAATCCCTCCAAAACCCAGGGGATCATTGTAGGCAAAACCACCCCTTCCTTCCGCCTCCTCGATATTTGTCTAACCATCTATGGCCGTCCTATCGCCCTCACCCCCACCCTTAAGTACCTTGGCGTCACCCTCGACCGTCGCCTCTCCTGGACCTCCCATCGCCGGACAATCATAGCCAAGGTACGCTCCCGACTCCATCTCCTCAAGCTCCTTTCCGGCTGTACGTGGGGTCTGGACCCCTCCACCATACTCCACACCTATAAATCTTTCATCCGCCCTATCCTCTGTTACGCCGATCCGGCCTGGATCTCCGCCCCCCCTACCTTTTATAAATCCCTTCAGATCCTTGAACACCATGCTCTCCGCTTTGCATATCGCATCCGTCCCCCCTCCCCCATGCAGATCCTGTACGACCTAATTCCATTCCCCCTCCTCCTCCTTTTCCTCGAACGGATGTGGATGCTCTACACCTCCCATAAACTCGATCCTCCTCACCCACTTGTCTCACCCATCCTCTCCCACCCCTGTCCGTTGCCGAGCCTGTATTCCCATGTCCCACCCGGTCTCCATCTCTCCACCCTCCTTACACTCTCCCAAGGTGGCTTCCGCCAGCTCCCCCTCCCTGATGATGCCCTCTTCCCCTCCATCTACCCCTCCTACCAACTTTGAGCCTCCCTCCCTCTTCCTGTGTTTGTTCCTTTGGGCACCCTCCCTCTCTCCTCCATTTCTCCCCACTCCTCCCCCGGGATTCCCATCCCCAGTCCCTCTACTCCTCCTCCCATCTCCTCAGCCTTTGGCATCTCAGTTCTCCCCTCTCCCCCCCTCACCCTTCATCCCCTCTTGGCAGGTCCCCGGACTCGCACACGCTATGTGGACATTCGCGTGCCGGAGATCATCGCCATCAGTGTCTCGTGTGAGCCGTCGTGTTTAGTGTTCAGTGTTCACCGTCGCACTCCATCGTTCACCTGTGCCATCGACGTCTTCCGTGTTTGTGCGTCGTGTCAACAGTTTGTAGTGTGGATTATCGTCGAGTGTGAACGGCTCCGTGTTTGTCTTTATGTGTCTCCTGTTTTATTACCCACCGTTCCGTATTCTTTCTGTTTTTTCTCAGTGTGTATTCTATGGCTGAAGAGCAGCGTAGAATGCTGCTGACAGCCTGCCTGTTGTACAGGATTTAAAATAACAATAAAGAAAAAAATGTCACATGCATTATGAATTATTGTAAACCTAGTATAGGCTGGAAGCCTTCGAAGTATGCCCTATTTTTTAGATACAGTTGATCGTTCAGTAAATTGCCTCTATCTGTAATTAGGAGTGCATAAATTTGTAGTTCCTCAAGAGTGTCTTGTCTATACCCCTTAACTTAACGATGTAGTAGCTCTATGTCACGTAAAGGTTTAGGTGTATGAGCCATTTGCACCAGATGTTCCGCAAAGGCTGACCCCCGTGTTCGAACGCCCTTTATTGGAAGATGTTCTTTAAACCGTACTGCTATAGCTCTGCCTGTTTGACCTATGTAATAACATGGGCAATCATCACACATAATCTTATATACGCCTAATTTCGCTGACTTGTCACCGTCTTTCTCAAGGGAATGAAACGAATTTTGGTTTAAGCTATTACTCGTCGAGTAGGAAATTTGAAAACCTCAATTTTTCAACAGGCGCCCTATCTTGTAGGAGACATTACCTATATAAAGAACCGACAACCATTTATTGTTCTGAACTTGGGTTTGAGTATTTGTGTTTCCTAAGGTCGTTGTCCTTTTTCGCGTTTTCTTATGATATAACTGCATCACTATCTTTTGATCATAGCCATTATTCTGTGCAATACTCTCGAGAATTTGTAATTCTTTTTCGAAGTTGACATCTGACAACGGAATAGAAATCGCCCGATGGATACTAGAATAGAAAAACGCCATTTTATGCGCTTGGGAGTGAGTTGAATCGGCCGGGATGATGTTGTCTGAATAAGTTGCCTTCCGGAATATGTTGAACTCTATTTTAGCATCTTTAATAGTCAACGTTAAATCAAGATAATTTAGTGATCTATCAGCTGATTCCAATTCTTGTGTGAATTTTATTTTTTCATGTACACTGTTAAACGTTGCGAAAATTTGCTCTATTCCTTCTGGAGAATTATTAACCAGTAGTAGAATGTCATCCACGTATCTCGCATAAAAGATGATGTTGTTCACTGATTCCGGGTAATTTAAAAAAAAATCCATTCCAGAGAATTTATAAAAATTTCTGACATGATACATGCAAGTGGGCTCCCCATAGCTAGGCCACATGGCTGTGAATATAATTTTTTATTGAATGAAAAATATTTGTATTTAAGAGTCGTTCTAAGAAGTAACATTAGCTCATCAATTTCTATGGTGGATAATTTTTTGAGGTACCTTAAGTTTTGTTCTATAATGTTCAAGGTTTGATCCACTGGTACGTTTGTGTGCAAGATAATGATGTCAAATGATACCAATTTGGTGTTTTTGGAACATGTTACGGTTTTAAGTCTGTTGGCTAGGTCCACTGAATTTTTAATCGAAAAATAATTTTGAAACACGAAATATTCTTTAATTTTATAATGTAAATGTCTCGCTAATTTATGATAAGCACTATTGGTGCTATTCACAATAGGGCGGATCGGATGGGAAATTTTGTGGAGCTTAAATTGACTCCTTAGTGTCGGGGGCTTTTGGTTCATATTTATCAATGCCTTTTTTCTAAATTCTCCGATCAACTTCTTAGTATTACTAAGACTCGCTCTAGTATCCCTCTGTATGGGGGGGGGGGGGGGCGTTGGGTCTACCTCTAGTGGTACGATGCCATTCTCTCCAAAGAACGTTTCCGTTTTACGCATACTTTTTTTTGTTTTTTTTATTTTTTAGAAACAATAATCTTGTTCCCGAAGCCCTCGCGGTCCGCAGTCTCTAGTCACACGACGAGTCCCATACAACGGGCTTAATGAATCTGCTGCAGCTGGTTTAATGAAGTGACAAAACCTTACGGTTATGAATCAAGTTTTATAAAGTTGACTTAGGACATGGCCTGTTTTAGGCAAACATTTAAATAATATTTTATGTAAGTACTACACGTTGCATCCTGAAGGATGACCATATCTAATATAATTTACTAGCGCATTATAATATTAACTTGTTGTAGGTTCTGAAGAAGACGTTATTACTAACGTTGAAACCTAGGTAAACGATAAAGTTAACCTGTAACTATAGGATGTATATTCTTATATAAACAATATCAGTTGCTGTCGCTGCATAAAAATGTTAAAAATGTTGACTACATGTAGGCACGTATGGCTGCTTCATAGGTTTGCACTGCAGAGGCACACTTTCACAATTCTCAATAGATGTGGGCGGTTCCCACAAGGATTTTGCCGAACTAAGGATTCTTAGGACTCTTTGACATTCTGTTACCCATTCGTACCGCGTACACATGTTACACCGCTCCATGATCACACTAGACGATGGTCCAAAGCAGGAGATCTGAAAAGCGTAAGGACTCTTTGATGCTTCGAAATACATTCTGATTTTGTAGAAAAACATTGAATTATCTGTTGTGGTCGTAATCTGTATCCTAGAGCAGATATTTCGGTCGCACTGCTTTACAAAGTGGTGAGTTCTTATTCAATGGCGTTACGGACCAACGATCGCCTTTGAGAATGGATGAAACGACCGAGGTTATCAGCAGTGCCACAGCTTCGCAAAGCGTGCTTATGGCTGTCATTGCTGTTGTTTACGACCGCACAATTTATGTGAATCAATGTTTTCGCGAAAGGCGTAGTTTCATATACGCCCTTGTGCATCTCCCCGAGGTATTTTGACTGGTGGTGTGTCACGAAAAGCGCGTCGTTTAAACGCTGGGCCTCGCAGTTCTGACTTCCGTAGCAGAGGAAACAAAAGACGGGCTGAAAGAATGGTAAGAGGGCCTCTGATGACCTTACGTGAGTCGTCCACGATGAAGTTGCGCAGAATTATGATGAAAATTAGTGCCAAAGTGCCAGCCGTGGTGGCCGAGCGTTTCTAGGCGCTTCAGTCCGGAGCCGCGCGACTGCTACGGTCGCAGGTTCGAATCCTGCCTTGGGCATTGATACGTGTGATGTCCTTAGGTTCACTAGGTTTTAGTAGTTCTAAGTTCTAGGGGACTGACGACCTCCGATGTTAAGTCCCATAGTGCTCAGAGCCATTTGAGCTATTTGGATTGCCAAAGTGACGTCAATGACATACCTTAAATCTCATATGAACGTCCAAGAAGTGGCCTTTATTTCGAATGCTGTTCCAAGCATCATCGAGCCGAGGGTAATGTCGCAGGACGCCATGTTTTTTGCACTATTACAGAGGAAGGTTATAGACACGTCAAAAAAGATTTTGCATCACCCCAGTTCGGTGAACTCCTGAAGATAGACGTTGACTGTGCGTATTGTATCACAGATTGTTCAGAGATGTCCCTAAACCATCCCAAACATGTAAACAACCATGCATGAGCAGGGCCTATTAGACGGAGGGGGTCCGACAGCCGATTAGTTCCAGACATTCCACCAGGAAGGTGGTACACGGCTCGTTGTCTGTAGTTCAACTATGCCTAGACGGTTAATACCGCAGTTCGATCACGTCCGCATTGCTACTTTGTGTTCTCAGCAAGGGAAGTGTCCATGAGTCTCGGAGTGAACCAAAGTGATGTTGTTCGGACATGGAGGAGATACAGAGAGACGGGAACTGTCGATGACATGCCTCGCTCAGGCAGTCCAAGGGCTACTGCTGCAATGAATGACCGCAGCTTAAGGATTATGGCTCAGAGGAAGCCTGACAGCAACGTCATCATTTTGAATAATGCATTTCGTGGAGCCACTGGGCATCGTGTTATGACTAAAACTGTGCGCAATAGGCTGCATGATGCGCAACTTCACTCCCGTCGTCCATGGCTAGGCCCATCTTTGCAACCACGACACCATGCCGAATGGACCGCTTAGGATTGGCAACACGTCCTCCTCACGGACGAGTGTCGCATATGTATTCAACCAGACAATCGCCGGAGACGAGTTTGGAAGCAACCCGGTCAGGCTGAACGCTTTAGACGCACTGTCCAGCGATTGCAAAACTATGCAGGTTCTCTGCTGTTTTGGGGTGGCATTATGTGGGGCCAACGTAAGCCATTGGTCGTCATGGAAGGCGCCGTAACGGCTGTACGATACGTGAATGCCACTCTCCGACCAATAGTGCAACCATATCGGCAGCATATTGGCAAGGCATTCGTCTTCATGGAAGACAAGTCGCGCCCCCATCGTGCACATCTCGTGAATTGCTTACTTCTGGGTAACGACACTACTCGATAGAGTGGCCAGCATGTTCTCCAGACATTAAGCCTATCGAACACGCCTGGGATAGATTGAAAAGGGTTGTCTATGGATGGTGTGACCCACCAACCGCTCTGAGGGATCTACGCCGAATGGCCGTTGAGGAGTGGGACAATCTGGACCTACAGTGCCTTGATCAACTGATCAACGTGTGGCTAGTATGCCACAACGAATACAAGCATGCATCAATGCAAGAGGACGTGCTAGTTGGAATTAGAGTTACTGGTGTGTACAGCATCTATGAAGGTCTCGCTGTCTGGTGGTACAACAGGCAATGTGTGGTGTTCATGGGCAGTGAAGAAGGCGGAAATGGTGTTTATGTTGATCTCTATTTCAATTTTCTGTACAGATTCCGGAACTCTCGGAACCGAGGTAACGCAAAACTTTCATTCATATGTGCATATACCTTAAACCCCCATTTCAAAATTATGTGTCGCAATGGGAGGCAATTACGGAGTTTCGAAAAAGTGCTCCTCTAATTTTGTTGTGCAGTGCGTGATAAAAAGAGCAAATAAAATCGGCGAAACTGTAGACGAAGCTAGAGACACGTTCACTGACTTTTTTCCTCCTCACCATTTACTTAAATCGTTTAGCACTGTCAGACTACATTGCAGTCAGCCTATGCGGATACGTAGTCCTAGAAAGAAGAATGCTGCTCACAGTAATTGTTAATATCCTAAATCGGTCTCTCATGTAGAATTTGTTCTACGTGCTTCTCATACCCACAACAGTTTTCAAAGTTCTACTGTGTGTTCCCTTTTAGCTCTTGGTTCAAACGATAATTTGTGCTTTCAGAGCATTATATGAATTTTACTGTGTCGTCTTACCTTCTCTATTAATAGTAAGAGTCGTGAATATTTGTGACCTTTATAAGAAATATTTCACTTCACAAGAAATTAAAATTAATTCACTTAAAATGACATTGTACTCGCCGTATAGATGAGGTTGGAGATCGTATCAATGTGTTACCACAAATACATACTGAACTTTAATCTTGTTTGAGAACATGTGTGAAAGAAATGATTACAGCCAGTGCCCATCAGATGTATGTAGGGAAGAAAGTTATGAAAGTTCAATACACCGGTAAAATGCATCAATATATCGTCCTTATAATACGAATGTACGAATACCGGTATTATTTCTATGTAATGACATTTCGGATGGATCGACATACCGTTGGTATCTTAGTGTCTACGTTTCTACAGCACATTGGTGAGCTGCAGACAGTATATGGCGTAGTGCCGGTAAGTTGTCTTCCATTACAGGATGAGCGTCCGATAAATTAGAGGCTGCGCACAACTCAGAGAGAAATGGTGGGGGTGCTAGTTCCATACACCGCTTAAGAGGCCATTAATCTCAACGAGACTGCAAAGCAAAACAGGCCTGTGCTCGGAAAGTTTCATGCTTAACCCTGTGTAAACCACTTGAGCTACTCTTGTATATGCTTAATTTCCTGCTACAAGAAAGTAGAGCTATACACGGCCAAGAAAGACTATTATGACAACCTGCCTATTAGCCGATATGTCTACCTTTGGCACGGATAAGAGCGGCGACATCTCTGGAGAGAGTGGGCACGAAATCAGCAGACACAATTCGCCTAATTCCCTTTAGCTCTAGGCAGGGGGTGATGAGTTCTGACGCATCCGAGTTGTGTTCGATCTGGTTCAGATCTGTTGAGTAGGGGGGGGGGGGGGAGCTCGTCAAAAAACTCTCCACTGTGATCCTCGAAACCACTCTATCACACTTCTGGCCTTGTGACATTCCGCGTTATCTTGTTCATCAATGTTAGTGCCGTCGGGAAACTTGCTCGTCATGATGAGATGTTCGTTGTCTGTAACTGGCGTACCATGCTCCTTGGGCATTATGGTGCCTTGCACTAGTTCCACTGGACCCGTGAATGCCATGGTTATTGTTCCTCAGAGCTTAATAGAGCCGCCACCGGCTTGTCTTCATCACGAAGTACAGGTGTCAGTAAGCTACTCCCTGAAACACAGCAGGGGCCCTATTCTCTATCGTTCATACCGATCGGTATAGTAGGTTAGTCTCGGTAGTGACGTCATTTTCGGTTCTTTATCGAAATATCCTATTCACTGAGCTTCTGAGACCCGTTACCGAACGGTCCTCCCACCGATTTTACGACAATTGTACCGAGAGGTTTTCGATTTCGATGTAGCCCTGTCAATCGGTGAGCTGTAGTTTATGTACACGTATAATTTGTTATTTTAAACATATTTAGCGATATTGTCTTTGGATTTAGTGATTGTGTTACTAAAGAATCACCAGATGACGCATGCTGTAGGAAAGTGAGCTCATAATAGACTATTTTCCTTTGTGAGAAATATGGTTATGTTAGGTTGTTACTGTGAATGAATATATGCAAAAAAAGAACGTTTTAGGTCAATATTCTCTCAAAATACGTGTTACATTTATGCAAATAAGAGTTTAAAGATCATTAAATAGCAAGACATGTGCTCTGCTTACGTATATTAAATGAGTGTGAACTGGCATTACTAGTGACTTTGTGTACTTTTCCCACAAATGGTTTAATTAGTAATTATCGAAATTTGTTAAACAGCTTTCAACTAACAATGGAAAGCAATTATGTGAAGCCTGATACTGGAAACGTTCCAAACTATCACACATTTATGACACGCAGAACCGTTTGGCAACGAAGTCAGCCTACGTTCCTGTACGCAATAGTACAAGAATTAACGACTGTGTCGTTATTGTTTGGCTTGGCCAAATGGTTAGCACGTGGGAATGCAAAACGAAAGTGCTCGAGTTCGCGCACAGATGGGTGCAAAAAACTTTTTTTTTTCCTCTTCATATGTGCAACACGTTCTGAGACATTGATATTGGTGGAAGTTAAGATTTTTCTGCAATATTCGTTATTATTTACATGTAAGAGCGCATTTCCTCAGTAATAATTTCGTGATTTCTGTGTGTTTAAAAAACGAAATATGAAATTGCTACGGATGAAATTGCTGTGAGTAAAACAATCGGCAGTGTCTTTTATATTTTTTCTTGTCAGAAATAATTCATTATTTTTTCCGAATATGTAGCGATTTCCGAGTAGACGGTTAGACAGCAATCTAAGAACACAACTTAAATTACTGGGAATGTAACAAGCAGCAATCACCTTAATAATCTTGCTTATCATAAGTATTTATCTGCGATAGAATCCCCGACAACAGAGAGAGATGAAAGATCTCTGCCGTAATATTTTTAGACTGTAGTGCCATGTACGAAACATTTTCATTCATTAGGTGCATGTTATAAACTTCGATGAACTGCAGGAGCTCTCGAAAATGCGGTTTTTCAATTTTGTTTTTAAGACCGAAGTCGTTGACGTGTCATATAGGAAAGTGGGCTACTTAATCATTTCGATATCTAGGAGCGAGTTATAACCAAATTCTGCTTATCTTCTTATTCTTTGAAACTCTCAGAATCAATTTTTCTGGTGTTTTATAGATGGATTAGTACAATGTGGTACTAAACACTGCTCCTAACTCATTTTCCGAAACGTAAAATCCAATACACGATGTCAGTGTGAATGAGAATAAAATGACATAATGCGGCGTTTACGAGAATCTGCAGAATACAGTCAAATACGCTATCGTTATTATGCATGCATGGCTATCGTTATTATGCATGCATGGAAACACGCGGTCAGGGAAACTGTAAAAATTTCTAGGCATTTCAGCTGAGAATCATGGAAATGAATATGTTGCACCTGATACTGTTAAGGAGGAGGCAAGAGCGATAAAGGCGGACACGTCAGCCCGATGGAATGGGGCATCATGCGTTATGGTAACGTAAACGCAATTTTCGGTACTTCGAAGAATAGCGCGCCTCTGTCGTCTGCTAGCCACTTTGTATTAGTGGCGCTGTGCGCGCTGCAGTGCGCATGCGCGGATCGGCGGCCCCTTGCTTTTGATTGGCTTGCGCGATGCGAACGGATAACAGCGCTTCGGTTCTCTGGACCCGAAGGGTATCGCTACCAAAATGCATACTGAATAATGCAGGGGCTCTAATTCGAGTACTAGATCGTTCGGTGCTCTGGAGAACCGAAATGATCGGCACAATGGCGGAAAGATACAGAATAAACACCCAGATTTGCGCCCTTCCGTCGACATATTGAGGAGGGTATCGGATTTCGTCAGACTACACAACGCTCTGCCACTGCGACAACGACTGCCCTGTGCCGATGGTCACGTCCCCATTCAAATCGTGGTTGCCGATGTCGTCGTGTTAACATCGGCACATGCATGGGTCATCCGCTGCCGAGACCTATCGTTAGGAGTGCCCAGTGTACTGTGCGTTCAGACATTGCCGGCCAGTGTGGCCGAGCGGTTCTAGGCGCTACAGTCTGGAACCGCGCGACCGCTACGGTCGCAGGTTCGAATCCTGCCTCGGGCATGGATGTGTGTCATGTCCTTAGGTTAGTTAGGTTTAAGTAGTTCTAAGTTATAGGGGACTGATGACCTCAGATGTTAAGTCCCATAGTGCTCAGAGCCATTTCAACCATTTCAATCGTTCAGACATTCTTGTACTCCACCCAGCATTAATGTCCGATGCTCGCTCCGCCACAGTTCGCCGTTTGTCCTGTTTCATGTATGCCCATCATTCGACATCCGACCCCACGATGTCTGTATGTGGTTTCATCTTGGTGTCAACACGTGTTGAAGACACTCGCCACAGTATTCCTCGAACACCCGTCAAGTCGTGCAGTTTGCGAAACGCTTGTGATGAGCCTCCAGACTATCACAGTCTGCCCTCGGTCAAACTCAGATAGCTCGATCGCCTGCCCCATTCTACACACGGACAGCAAGCTCACGTATACAACATGCACCGTGCATTTGTCTGTCAAAAAGTTATTGTTTGCTAGGTGACGCTACTATCTCCTGGACGTATTTATATCGGTAGTTATTTCTGGCTTACCAATATAGGTCTTGCACTGTTTACGACTGTGGAGTCTACGTACGTCATTGTAATCGCTTATCTTGCTTATCTTGTGCATATGAATAAATACTAATCTTTTGCGTATAAAGTTTATTTTATTTTTACTAAACGTGTTTTACTTCGGCGCATTCAGCGGTCTACAAACGAAATCATCCTACCAGGCGCGTTTACTAAATGACGCAACACATTTCTCTCAGCCAGTTTCGGTTAAAAAAATGCGGAATTTGTTGTGAAACACGACGGAATATTCCTGCTTCAGCACCTGTAGTTTCATCAAGCTCCGATACGTGGCGGCGCTACACACAGGCTTCAAAATGGCGTCTGTAACGGAAGCAGAGAGGTTTCTTTTGGCGAAAGACCAGAGCGTTGCAGATATTCATAGGCGCTTGCAGAATGTCTACGGAGACCAAGCAGTGAACAAAAGCACAGTGAGTCGTTAGGCAATGCGTCAGTCCTCTTCGCAAGAAGGTTTCGCAGACGTGTCCGGTCTCTCGCTTTCCGCCCCACTGTTGTGACTCCTGCAATGTTGGAACGTGAGGACACTCTTATTCGAGGTGCTTCGACGGATCACACCTCACTGTACAACAGGGTGTCTCTGTTGGTAGTACTAACTCACTCGTCCACCAGTTGCGGTACTCAAATGTGGTGGTGCTGGGTTCCTCGCCGCCCATCAGAAGACCATAAAGAGCAACGAAGGACCATCTGTCTCTGGAGACTTTGGAATGTTTCAGATACATAATATATAGGTATTACAGAGGTTCAGGAACCAGGTTTTAAATTGTAAGACATTTCCAGGGGCAGATGTGGACTCTGACCCCTATCTATTGGCTATGAACTGCAGACTAAAACTGAAGAGACTGCAAAAATGTGCGTGTAAGGAGAAGAGACCTGGATAAACTGAAAGAACCAGAGGTTGTAGAGAATTTCGGAGAGAACATTATGGAACGACTGACAAAACGGGGGAAAGAAATACGGTATAAAAAGAATGGGTAGCTTTGAGAGATGAAATAGTGGAGGCAGCAGAGGATTAAGTAGGTAAAAAGAAGAGGTGTAGTAGATATCCTTGGGTAACAGAAGTGATATTGAATTTAATTGATGAAAGGAGAAAACATAAAAATGCAGTAAATGAAGCGGGTAAAAAGGATTACAAACCTCTCAAAAATGAGATTGACAGGAGGTGCCAAATGGCTAAGCAGGGATGGCCAGACGACAAATGTAAGGATGTAGAGGCTTATATCACTAGGGGTAAGATAGATACTGCTTACAGGAAAATTAAAGGCACCTATGGAGAAAAGAAAACCACCTTAATAGATCTCAAGAGCTCAGATGGTGAACCAGTTCTAAGCAAAGAAGGGAGAGCAGAAAGGTTGGGGGAGTATACAGAGCAGCCTTTCCAGTAGTAGTAGAAGTAACAGTCTGGATGATCCACTGATCTATTCTTCTGACAGGCAATATAGTCCAGCTATGTTGCTACTGTGAGGGGACATTACAGCGTTCATTTTTCCCAAGGGCGTATGGCTGTGCATGGTGATAGCATCCTCTTGGGTACAATTTTCGGGAGATAGAGTGGTCCCCCATTCGAATCTACCAGCGGGGGTTACTTAGGAGGATGCTGTCATTAGGATAATAAACGTGGTTTTGTAAGAGTTTGTGTGTGAAATGTTAGATTCATTAATCGCATAGGTTGGTTACAGAATAGAAAAAAGGAAGCGTGCTGTCTGACGTGACATATAGTGGCGATTAATAAAGCGTGTTTGTAGGTAGAAGAGGACTTCTGGTAGCTGATTACAGGCTTAGCAACACAAACTAAAGCAGGGGTAAAGCAGCAGTACGCCAAATAATAAATAATAAATAGAAACCCGGCTAAGGTTCTATCAACATCTTTATGAGTCTATTGTAGCAGCCATGAGAGACACCAAGTACCTGCCAAAATAATACAAGTTTACATGCGTGCAGGCTCCACAGGTGATGATGAGACTGAAAAAATTCATGAGGAGATAAGAGAAATTATTCAAGTAGTAAACGGAGACCAAAATTTAATTTTCGTTGGGGACTGGAATTTGACAGTGGGATAAGGTCGAGAAGGAGAAACAGCAGGACCACATGGACTAATGTCAGGTAGAATATTGCACTGAGCACAATTTAATCATCCCTAATGCTTAGTTCAAAAGTCACTAATGGAAGCTGTATAAAGAGACCTGCAGACGCTGGGAGGTTTCAAATAAATTACATTCTGGTGAGGTAAATATTATTAAACCATATTTTGAACTTTAAAAATGTCGACTGGGACCATAACATATTGGCTGTGAGTTACAGATAAAAAATGATGGAACTAGAGAAAAGTAGGAAGTTAAAGAGACAGAGCTTGCAAAAAATGAAAGAACCAAGGGTTTTGAGAGTTTCAAAAGGATCACTACGTGAATAGTGACTGATACAAGTGTAAGGAACCAAATACAAGACTAATAGGTAGTATGGAAGATGCAGTAGTGAAGACAGCACACGATCAAACTGGCAATGAAGGCCAAGCCTTGTATAATGTAGGAGATGTTGACTCTTCTGCATTAATGGAGAAAACATAAAAATTAAGAAAATGAAACAGAAACATAGGAGTTAAAATGTCTCAGAAGACATTAACAAACTGGAAAAGCAGAAATGTCCTAGAAAATAAACACAAGGCTGAGAAGAATACATGACTATGGGAAAGATGAATGCATCATATAGGAATATGCTTCGAGTTCTAAGCGTTGAGTTCCACTGACTACTAGATACTGGTTACGACATAACGTTATTTTGTTTTTAGTCTTTTGGTATTATGTATGATTTCTCTCGTAGCAGCATATTTATAGTCTGCGTACTTTAAGTATAACAAATGTAAATATTTAGTTAACCCAATATGACGCTTCACATCTGAATTCTATTGAGTGAAAACAAAAAATACAGACGAATATATAGCGTGTTAAGAGGGGCGTTAAATAAGTAATGCAACACATATTTTTTCTGGAAGAAGGTTTACTATATACAGGATTTCAGTACACCATATTATTCCTCACTCTTTTGGCTACAAAATCTTTTTTGTCAATATAATCTCCGTTCATTGCGAAGGCATTTCGCCATCTTACTGGGAGGGTCTGTGTGCCAACATGGTACCACTGTACCGGTCGAGGTCGAAGCCAACGTTTTTCACCTTCAATAAAATTACTGTCAACCACGTACTGTTCCCGCGAAGTGCATCCTTCATTGGACCAGAGAGATGGAAGTCGGAAGGTGCGAGATCTGTGTTGCAGGGTGGATGAGCAAGAACAGCCCAATGAAGTTTTGTGAGGTCGTCATCCATGTGCAAACTTGTGTGAGCCCCTGCGTTGCCATGGAGATGGCGAAAGTCGTTTGCAATTTTGTGGCGACAAACACGCTGATGTTTCTTCAGTTTTCTGAGTGTAGCACAGTACACTCCAGAGTTTATCGTTGTACCATGATGGAGGATGTCAACGGAATAATCGCTTCTGATTCCCAGAAGACCGTCGCCATGTCAGACTGGGCTTGCGGTTTTGAATTTTTTCTTCGGAAGAGAGTTGGTGTGGCGCCGCTCAATGGATTGTCGGTCTGTTTCCAATACGAAGTGATGAACCAATGCTTCGCCGCCTATGAGGATGTTAGACAACATATTGTCACGATGTGCCTCGCAACGAGAAAGACCTCTTCCACGTATACAACCTCCTTTCATAATTCTTAAACCAAACGTTAGCTATGATTAAATTATGCTCCGTGCAAAATTTTGCCAGGCGGCTTCTTCTTTCATTCCCTACCCATATCCTATATTCACATACCGGGTGATTAAGAAGTCAGTAAAAATTTGAAAACTTAATAAACCACGGAATAATGTAGATAGAGAGGTAAAAATTGACACACATGCTTGGAATGACATTGGGTTTTTTTAGAACCGAAAAAAACAAAGTTCACAAAATGTCCGAAAGATGGCGCTAGACAGCAAAACGTCAGTGACGGATGAGAGGTAACCCGATATGTTACAGAACCGCATCATCCCCAGCCTGGCTGATAAACACCTGCTGGAACGTACGATGTTTATGCAGGACGGCGCTCCACCCCATATTGCTAGATTCTTGAAAGATCTCTTGCGTGCGTCGTTTGGTGATGATCGTGTGCTCAGCCGCCACTTTCGTCATGCTTGGCCTCCCAGGTCCCCAGACCTCAGTCCGTGAGATTATTGGCTTTGGGGTTACCTGAAGTCGCAAGTGTATCGTGATCGACCGACATGCCTAGGGATGTTGAAAGGCAACATCCGACGCCAATGCCTCACCATAACTCCGGACATGCTTTACAGTGCTGTTCACAACATTATTCCTCGACTACAGCTATTGTTGAGGAATGATGGTGAACATATTGAGCATTTCCTGTAAAGAACATCATCTTTGCTTTGACTTACTTTGTTATGCTAATTATTGCTATTCTGATCAGATGAACCGACATCTGTCAGACATTTTTTGAACTTTTTTATTATTATTATTTTTTTTTTGGTTCTAACAAAACTTCATATCATTCAAAGCATGTGTGTCAATTTGTACCTCTCTATCTACATTATTCCGTGATTTATTCAGTTTTCCAATTTATACTGACTTTTTGATCACCCAGTACTACTTTCCCTTCTCGTCCGGTTCCTACTATCGAATTCCAGTCCCCCATGACTATTAAATTTACGTCTCCCTTTAATTTCTTTTATCTCATCGTACATTCCTTCAGTCTCTTCGTCATCTTCGGAGCTAGTTGGCATATAAACTTGTACTACGACCAGAAGTCTGGTTGTCCTGTCACCGCACTTCACTAATTAACACTATATCTAACTTTAACCTATACATTTCACTTTTTAAATTTTGTTACCTAACTATCCGATTAAGGGATTTGACATCACACACTCCGATCCGTAGAACGCCAGTTTTCTGTCTCCCGATAACGACGTCCTCCGGAGATCCGTATCGGGGACTATTTTACCTCCAGAATATTTTACTCAAGACAACTCCATGATCATTTAACTATACAGTAAAACTGCATGCCCTCGGAAAAAATGACGGCTTTAGTTTCCCCTTCCTTTCAGCTGTTCGCAGTACCAGCACAGTAAGGCCATTTTGGTTAATGGTACAAGGTCAGATGTGTCAATCATTAAGACTGTTGCCCCTGCAATACCTGGAAGGCTGCTGGCCCTCTTCAGGAACCACACGTTTGTCTGGCCTCTCAACAGACATCCCTCCGTTGTGTTTGCACCTACGGTACGGCTATCTGTATCGCTGAGGCAGGCAAGACTCCCCACCAAAGGCAAGAACAGTGGTTCATGAGGAGCGGTACGGGAAGTTAAACTCAATGTTTCTCCCTTCCTTCCACGCAATCTAGAATTCCAATGCAATAATAAAGTCTGATGGCGTAGAGACCAATGCTGAACTCCTTTCTGTCCTCCGTCATTCCAGTGGGATCGGATATGACAAATAGTGTCTGTTTTTCAAGACATGGTGGACAGCACTTGGGATTTGAGTCACATGTAAACCGTGTTGTGGTAACCGAGGGGATTAAAACAACCATTCTAGAGACAGGGATCATCACGGTCCCGGTTAGGAGAAAAATTTTCAAGTGTAGATGCTGAATTATTGCAAGGCCCAAAGCACCTACATCATAAATATTTCCCTCAGTTATGACTGTAAGCCTCCATATCTCGATCGCTGGTGTCTGTTATTCTGACATATCCCAAAGAACAGACACTGCACATTTAATTCTGTGAATGGGTAACTAATTTTCGGCATGAAGAGGCAAGCGTTGCAGAGCTGGAAGCAAGATAAACATTGTGCAAAATGTCAGGGTATAAAGCAATCAGTGAATTACTTTTTTGTTTCAGTTCGAGCTAATGCGGGTGTCACTTGCAGTCATGATAACGTGCTTATGTTAACGGATGACCTGTCTTAAAATAGTGGATTTTTTTGGAAACATTATTTAATTTAGTGGCACGCATCACAAGCAGATCTTCAGTTAATATCCTCGAATGCAATAGCAAACAGATTTCATTTGACGATGAGTATCAGAATCTAGTGCTAAACAAAAATAAGCAAGCAGGGTAGCTTTCAAAAGGAACAGATGGATCGGCAAAAAGACTAGAGTGGATGTTCTTTGTCAGGTGCCAAGGGGCCACAAAGCACAAGGTCCAATACCTCACAGAAAGTTATATTATAAAACGTGGGAGCTAACAGGAACATGATGCATGCAAAAAACTCAGAGGAGACCTGCTGCTGGTGATCCTGCTCACAATAGGTAACAAACGGGTATTGCCAAACATTCAGGAAACATTTGTCTCACACAGTGGATGACTGTACCTCGTGAAGGCCACTTGTCAGGGGAGTGGCGAGGACCTCAAAGACAGTGAAGACGGAGATGAAGATCGTCGGTACGGCGAAAGTGGTGGAAGAGGCAACCCTGTACTTGAAATGAAATGAAATGAAGTCCCATGCTTCTTTACAGAGCGTAGGGGAACGATGCGGGAGACCCGCACCGCCTTACTAGGCAAGGTCCTAATGGAGGTGGTTTGCCGTTTCCTTCCTCCGACCGTAATGGGGATGAATGATGATGATGAAGACGACACAACAACACCCAGTCATCTCGAGGCAGGAAAAATCCCTGACCCCGCTGGAAATCGAACCCGGGACCCCGCGCTCGGGAGGGTAGAACGCTACCGCGAGACCACGAGGGCGGACTAACCCTGTACTTAGGGAAATGTAAAAGCTACAGACTAAAATGCAAATGTGTCTGTTACCGTATTCGGCAGCGTTTGGGCAGCGCCTGTACCCCATGTGAAGGGCGGCTGAAATGAACAACAAAAGAGTGGCTCTGAGCACTATGGGACTTAACTTCTGAGGTCATCAGTCCCCTAGAACTTAGAACTACTTAAACCTAACTAACCTAAGGACATCACACACATCTACGCCCGAGGCAGGATTCGAACCTGCGACCGTAGCAGTTGCGCAGTTCCAGCCTAGAACCGCTCGGCCACCCCGGCCGGCGAAATGAACAACACTGCGACTTATAATATCAGTTTTAAATGTGAACTGGCACCCACCAATTCCCCAACAGTAGTATCAAGTAGCTCATGCGTAATGGAAATTTCTCTAAATCGACCTACACTAGGAAGTAGCCTTAACAAGAGATCCTCCATCGACGAAATCGGACAACCGGGCAGCATGTAAACTGAAGGACTCACAATGCCCTGGAAGGTCTACATGTAAATAAAGAACCAAAAGGAAGTAAATCCGTCTCCCCTAACATAATTTCACTTTGGAAATAGGGAAACCAAAAGAACTCATTAAAGTGTTAGCCGAATATCAAATACAGCTGTTGGCTCTTCAGGAAACTATATTCACAGAAGAAGACATCATAGAATTAGAGGGTTGTAGGATTCTCAAAGGCTGAAATCCGAGGGAGAAAACATTCCATATCTAGGAACAGATTTCATTGTAAACATAAAAATATTAAGACAGGGACAAAGGATTCATAAAATAGGTACAGAAATTTTGAACGTGAAGAGACAAGAATTTCGGGAACGGCTAAATATAGACTCAGAAGACTTAGAGGACATTAACACGACATTAGTCAAGACGGCCCTTCAAATAGCACCACTTAAAAGACACAAAAAACACAGATGGTGGTTTGAACAGTGTGAAAAAGCGTTACTACTTAGAAAACAATCCTGGCAGAAATTGTACTCCACAAAAAGAAGTGAAGACTTTATTGGCTTGATAAAGCTGTCAAACATAAAAAACAATAAAGGCAATCAGAAGGAAGTTTGATAGAAACCAGCTATCACTAGTTGAAGAAGACTTCCAAAAGAACTTTTAAAGGATGCCTACAAACATACCAACCACTTACCTTGTCCTTCAAGAATGAAGACTGAAAATTAGCCCTAAATAGCAAATATTAGCAAGCTATTTCAATAATTCGTTAAATTGTGATGAACTGAGACTAAACTTTCCAGAACGAAATCCAGGTTAACCACATGCAGACCACCCAGCATGGATGAAATCCAAAATGCCATTAAAAATCTGAAGAATTACAAGCTCCCAGGGAAGATTTAGTAACTGCTGAAATGTAGAAAATTGCAGGTGTGGGAACATTCACGAAGTTACATGGAGTCTTTCAAAAAATCTGGGAAACGGACACTAGACCAGAAGGATTGGAAAACAGCTTAATTCACCCATGCCACAAAAAAGAAAATAAAACTGATTCCAGAAACTATAGAGGAACATCCCTACTTACACTGACCTACAAAACTTTTTCGACAGCCCTACAAAACACGCTGGAAATCCAACCGGAATCCTGCGTGGAACAAATTTTAAATCTGAAATTCATAATCAGGTACAGAAGAATAAGATCTAAAACCATTTAAAGGAATTTTTAGACTTCAGAAAATCTTAGGATTCAGTTAACAGGGAAACATTCTTCAATGCCTTAAAAAAGTTTGGAGCTGACAACAAATTAGGGGGGCACAAAAGGCATGCTAGCAGATACAATATGAAAAATTAAATTTTTATGGAAAGCCTCCAAGACTTTTGAGATCAAAACTGGCGCACTGCAGGGAGATGGACTCTCCCCACTGCTGCTCAATTGTGTGCTGGAAAAGGTAATCAGAGAATGGAGGAAACGAACAGAAGAAGTAGGAATTAGAAGAATTACAATTAGGGGAAAAGGAGGTAATATGAGTTTTGATTGTGTGGCTTTTGCAGATGATCTTGACGTCTTTGCTGAATCTGCAGAAGATGCAAAAATGTAGAAAAAAACCCTACAAGAAATACCTTCAAAAGAAGGCCAGCATATATCCTTTAAAAAAACAGAGTGCATGACAAATGTGAAGGTGTGATTACAGTAGAATAGAAAAGGCTACAAAATTTTAATATCTAATTGAAATAATACAACGAAATGCTTTAGACAAAGAAGGCAACGTAGCAAGAGCAAGGAAAATGGAGGTGACAACTTAACTAACGAAAACCTGTGTAACAAAACACCTAGTTTTGTAAATGCAGAACTTCGGCACTACAATACTGTATTAAACCAAAACGCCTTCATTAATCAGAATGTATTTCGTTAAATACAACAAAACAATCATGTGAAACAGAACATAGGGAAAGGAAAATAGTCAGGAAAATCTTGGGGTTAAAATAAGAGAATGGAAAATATAATTAAGAAGTAATAAAGAAGTTAATGAAAATTAATAAGAAAGAGAAGAGTTTCATTCTATGGACACCTAAAAATGCTAGATGAAATCGGGCTCACAAGAAGAATTTTTAACTTCTTTGACAGAAACCCGAAGACATCAATAAAAGTAGCTAAGGCAGACCTGAGGAAAATGGAAATAATGGAGGAAGAAATAGGAGAAAGAGGAATATTCAAAACGAAAGTAAAAGGTTTACAGGGCTTTCAGGAGAAAACAAAGAAGCAGGCAGGTGCAGTATGGATAAAAGAAAGAACAGAAAACCACACTGAACGAATGAAAAAATTACTGGAAAAAAAGAAATGAGAAAAGAAGAAATGCATAAACTATTTCATGTGGTCCCTAGAAGGCCAAATCAATTTGAAAAAAATGTCTAATATGGACTTGACTCTGGAAACGCTGTAACTCCAAGTCAGATCTCAGTTTCTACTCTTAGTAATCACATTAGTCGTGGTAAACACACAGAACCATAAATTACCAACGTTACATAAATTCTTAATATCAAGAAATTTTCAAACTGTCGTCTTAGTTAAGTTTGGTTGGTATGTACAGGTAATGTTGATATGTCACTCACATCAAAGCTTGTGTTGACATTCGCCTTAATTCGTTGCTTTATTAGCATCAAGTACGTAACATTAAGCAATCATCACGGTATTTGCTTCTGGTACAGTGCAGTGGAAGTTTACTCAGATGCCGAGGTGGCAGATGCCTAGTGGCTGTACGGATCAGCATTTAATAACGGCTGTGGTGCTCAACGTTTGTGTCGGGGAGATTTAAAAAAAGACAATGCCCCCACAGAAAGAAGTTTGTTGCGATTAGTCGTAGTGTTAGAGATTATGGACCGTTTAAGCCCACTAATCACTGCTGCGGAAAGGCTAAAAGGACGAGTACAACTCAACTACAAAAAGAACTTCCTCATGTACTTGAAGACAACCTTAGTGTCAGCGTAAGGCAATTAGCTGCAACAAATAAAGTTGACCCTATGACTGATTGGTTAGTGCTACATGACAACATACTGTATCCATACCAAGTTCAGCGCATGTAGCCACTATCAGCAGTTAATGTTGCTGTACGCGTACACTTCTCCAAATGGTTTGTTTAACAATGTGTCAATCCTCACTTTCTGGATCTACATCTGCATGACTACTCTGCAATTCGCCATTACGTATGTGGCAGACGGTTCATCGAACCACCTTCAAGCACCTACAAGCATGTTGATCGCGAAAGGCAAAGGTCCCGAGTTCATGTCTCGGTCTCGAGTTCAAGTCTCGGTCCGGCACACAGATTTAATCTGGCAGGAAGTTTCATATTCTGAAAACACCTTCACGCTCTTTCTCTACTGTTCCACTCTCGAACGGCAAGCAGGAAAAACTAGCTCTTAAATCTCTCTGTGCATGCTCTGATAACTCTTGTTTTACGATGATCATTCCTTACCATGTAGGTAGGCGCCAAAAGAATATTTTCACAGTCAGTGGAGAAAGTTGGCGACTGAAATTTCACTAGAGTATCCTACCACAGTGAAAAACGCCTATGTTTTAATGTTTAGAACCCCGAGTCTGGTATCATGTCCGTTGCACTCTCTCCCGTATTTCGCGACAAAACAAAACAACTGGCTGTCATTCCTTGAAGTTTATCGGTATACACCGTCAGTTTCACCTGATGCGGATCCCATACCGCACAATAATACTGCAGAAGAGGGCGAACAAGCGTGGTGTGAGCTATCTCTTTAATAGACATTTGCACTCTCTAATTGTTCTGAAAATAAATCGCAGTATTTGCTTTACTTTCCCTACAACATTGTCTATGTGATCGTTCCAGTTTAAGTTATTCGTAACCGTAATCACAAAGCATCTAGTTGAATTTATATTCGTCCTATTTGTGTGATTTAGTGTGTAACCGAAATTTAACAGGTTTCTTTTAGGAAATTTGTGTTAAGTTCCTGTGGAACCAAACTGCTGAGGTCATCGGCTCTGAGCACTATGGGACTTAACAGCTATGGTCATCAGTCCACTAGAACTTAGAACTACTTAAACCTAACTAACCTATGGACGTCACACAACACCCAGTCACCACGAGGCAGAGAAAATCCCTGACCCCGCCGGGAATCGAACCCGGGAACCCGGGCGTGGGAAGCGAGAACGCTACCGCACGACCTCGAGCTGCGGACACTGAGATCATCGGTCTCTAGTCTTACACACTACTATATCTAACTTAAACTAACTTACGCTAAGGACAACACACACACCATGCCCGAGGGAAGACTCGAACTTCTGATGGGAGGAGCCGCGCGAACCGTGGCAAGACGCCGCAGACCGCGTGGCTGCCCGCGCGGCCAGGTTTCTTTTAGTATTCATGTGAGTGACTTCACACATTTCATTGTTTAGAATCAAATGACACTTTTTGCACTATTCAGGTATCTCGTATAAATCATTCTGCATTTTTTTGATCTTTTGACGACTTTACGAGACGTTAAATGACAGTATCATCTGTGAATATTCTAAGAGAGCTGCTTAGATTGCCTCCTATGTTGTTTATTTAGATCAGGAACAGCAGTGGACCTATAACACTTCCTCGCGGAACGCCAGGCATTATTTCTATTTTACTCGATGACTTTCCGTTGGTTGCTACTGACTGTGTCCTTTCTGCCAGGAACAGATCTAGTCCCACAACTGAGGCATACTCGAAAGGCATGCAATTTGAAAGAGGTCGCTTGTGAGGTATGCTGTCGAAAGGTTTCCGGGTATCTAAAACTGTAGAATCAATTTGAGGTACAATGTCGATTACACTCATTACTTGGTGAGACGACATTTTCTGAATCAGTGCTTACTGCTTGTCGATAAGTTGTTTTCCTCGAGGTAATTCATAATATTCGCACACAGTATATGTTCCAAAACCATACTGGAAATCGACGTCAGGGATATGGGTCTGCAATTCAGCAGATTAGTCCTATTTCCTTTCTTGGGAACTGATGCAATTTGTGTAACTTTGCAGCCTTTGTGCGGATCTTACGACGACCGAGTGGCTGTATTCTGGGTGAACATTAATAAAACCAACAAACTGCGGGTCGTCCTCTTACCATGTGCCATGTGTGCGTTGTATGTTGCAGGCTATGTGATTGACGCAGCGTATGGTAAGGAAGAAGAATGGCCAGGTAGTCAAGTCTAGAACAAGCCGAATTGGTGTTTGTGTACGAGCAATCAGATGGAAACGGTCGGGAGACAGCACGGATAATCCAACAAGTGCAATCGCAGGCACCAGCCACATCATACAACATTTCAAGCTCATTTTGAGCGTTTTGTGGTCATGGTGTAACCGATATGTGCATTCCCTTCACTTGTTTATGCTATCTATTACGCACATTTGTGCGATCGGGAATGCTCAGTAGTAGCCAGGCTACATGTACATCTAACAATTACACGGCAGCAAGGAGCATTAATGATAAAATCATAGGAGGCCATGTTGTACAACCTTAGTAGCGACAAGATCTGACTATTCGGTAGTACGATCTTACAATCGGAGACAGTGTTCTGAGACAAACTTCTGTCACAATGTCCGCAAACGTGACGTCAGATCCGCCTGGCAAAAGCGATCTAAACGCCCATTCGCTGGGAGTTTTAATATACAGGGTGTTACAAAAATGACCGGTATATTTGAAACGGCAATAAAAACTAAACGAGCAGCGATAGAAATACACCGTTTGTTTCAATATGCTTGGGACAGCACTACATTTTCAGGCAGACAAACTTTCGAAATTACAGTGGTTACAATTTTCAACAACAGATGGCGCTGCGGTCTGGGAAACTCTATAGTACGATATTTTCCACATATCCACCATGCGTAGCAATAATATGGCGTAGTCTCTGAATGAAATTACCCGAAACCTTTGACAGCGTGTCTGGCGGAATGGCTTCACATGCAGATGAGATGTACTGCTTCAGCTGTTCAATTGTTTCTGGATTCTGGCGGTACACCTGGTCTTTCAAGTGTCCCCACAGAAAGAAGTCACAGGGGTTCATGTCTGGCGAATAGGGAGGCCAATCCACGCCGCCTCCTGTATGTTTCGGATAGCCCAAAGCAATCACACGATCATCGAAATATTCATTCAGGAATTAAAGACATCGGCCGTGCGATGCGGCCGGGCACCATCTTGCATAAACCACGAGGTGTTCGCAGTGTCGTCTAAGGCAGTTTGTACCGCCACAAATTCACGAAGAATGTCCAGATAGCGTGATGCAGTAATCGTTTCGGATCTGAAAAATGGGCCAATGATTCCTTTGGAAGAAATGGCGGCCCAGACCAGTACTTTTTGAGGATGCAGGGACGATGGGACTGCAACATGGGGCTTTTAGGTTCCCCATATGCGCCAGTTCTGTTTATTGACGAAGCCGTCCAGGTAAAAATAAGCTTCGTCAGTAAATCAAATGCTGCCCACATGCATATCGCCGTCATCAATCCTGTGCACTATATCGTCAGCGAATGTCTCTCGTGCAGCAATGGTAGCGGCACTGAGGGGTTGCCGCGTTTGAATTTTGTATGGATAGAGGTGTAAACTCTGGCGCATGAGACGATACGTGGACGTTGACGTCATTTGGACCGCAGCTGCAACACGGCGAACGGAAACCCGAGGCCGCTGTTGGATCACCTGCTGCACTAGCTGCGCGTTGCCCTCTGTGGTTGCCGTCCGCAGTCGCCCTACCTTTCCAGCACGTTCATCCGTCACGTCCCCAGTCCGTTGAAATTTTTGAAACAGATCCTTTACTATATCGCTTTTCGGTCCTTTGGTTACATTAAACCTCCGTTGAAAACTTCGTCTTGTTGCAACAACACTGTTTTCTAGGCGGTGGAATTCCAACACCAGAAAGATCCTCTGTTCTAAGGAATAAACCATGTTGTCTACAGCACACTTGCACGACGTGAACAGCACACGCTTACAGCAGAAAGACGACGTACAGAATGGCGCACCCACAGGCTGCGTTGTCTTCTATATCTTTCACATCACTTGCAGCGCCATCTGTTGTTGAAAATTGTAACTACTGTAATTTCGAAAGTTTGTCCGCCTGGAAATGTACTGTTGCCCCAAGCATATTGCAACAAACAGTGTATTTCTATCGCTGCTCGTTTAGTTTTTATTGCCGTTTCAAATATACCGGTCATTTTTGAAACACCCTGTAGATATATATGCGTAGAAGACTAGTGGTGTGTCCCTATTGGCTGAGGGAGAAAGGTGGGGTCTATCCTGTGCGTCGGGTAGACACGACGCGTTTGCAGCGAGGCGCCCCTCAAAACCGCCGAGTAACCGGAGGCGGCTCCAAAAGAACGTTCGCGAGTAAATATAGCAGTGATAAACAAAATATAAAGTTAAAGTGAGGATATTAATTATCAGTGAAGTCCACGTGTCGTGGCCAGTATCTACAGCGGGTATTGAAAGTAATGAATGTCTTGCAAAGGGTTTAGTATAATGGGGAAGCCAAGAGCCGTCATACTGGAAAGTGTGTGATGCGTGTCTCAAAGGATTCTACATTTAAACGAGTATATTAAAAAAAACGTTAACATTTAACAACTGGCATCCCGACACAACCCACTTCAGCAGGATCACAAACCTACATTGAACCTGGCGCCTGAGCGCTACTACTGTGCGACGAAGGACAACCGAAGCAGCAAAACACCAGGTTAGTAATGCAGAAACCAGAGAAGCAAGGCAGAGTCGCTTCCTTCTCGCTACAAAGCCACTGAGAAGGGGCACTGTAATGGGTGGTTTCCGACGGACGAATGTGCAGGGAGGCTGCGGTCTGTGTGTACACAAGATTTGGAGGACTGTAGTTTGCCTCTCGATCGTTTCCACTTGCTTGGCCGTACACAATATCGGACTGATCCCTACATGAATACAGGACCTTTACAGTCCTTACGCTCCGCTGCGTCAATCACACAGCCAGTAACACAAAAGAAACACACGACACGTGGTCAGACGAACTTTCATTTCTCAGCGCAATCTACCGTGCCCAAGATGCATTTCTGGACACATGTTCATGCGACCTTTTTTCCTCCATATCTGTATAGCCTGCTGAGTATGGAGATGTTGTATGAGCATACCCTGAAAGAAGCTGACTAAACTATCTGGACCGATTGGCTTGCCTATACGTTTTAGTGTGCTGTTCACTGACGAGGCTTAGTTTCAAAGTAGATGACTGATGTCTTTAAGAGTTGTAGAAATTGAGCTCTAACATGGTAATAAAGCTTTCCCCATGTCCACGTAGTGTATTTTCCTGCCTATGTCTGAGGAATGTTTACAGGAATTTCGGCAATTAGTTTTTATTATACACTGTATGTAGATCGTACTGCAGGGTATACAGTCATGGGGGTCTGAGACGGGTAGAGGTCAAATAAAAGAATAAATAGTGGCAAAATAAGTAGCTCCTTCATATTACCTGAAGAAAACGGACTACGGGCTACTAGTGTAATAATCGTCGAACAGAAAGCATCAAAAATAGTCATACTTACTTATGGAACAGCAAACTTTCATTGGGCTTCATCGGATTGATGGCAGTGGCAGACGTTCCATCCCATTTACTCACTGTCACAGAGGACAGGCCTAAGCTATTGCTTACTGCACCATTGTGATAAGTTCTTGTCTCTACGCTGCTGCCCACGAGGGAAATCCTGTACTCTGATATGATTTCCCAATCGCGAGACACGGCTGCGTAAACAATGCCACTGGCGGCGTTCTTGCCTCCACCCACTTCCTCTCCTCCCCCGCCGAGCCCTCTCCACCATCCCCCTCCCCTCCATCACACCCACCTCTCTCCACCACACTTCGTGTCGTTGCCCTGCACGCTGAACACACCCGCTGCTAACGCAATTTCTGCGAAAAACCTATCGGCATTTGTGAATATCCACCCACTTGTCGAGAGCTTATCTGTATCACGATGAAGGGTGCCTTTGCTCCCCGCACGTAATATATTTTTCCGTTACAGAGCTAAGCCTTACGTTCGCTGTCTAGCGATCGGATACTTGAGCTCGAAGATATGGAATGGAGAGAGGATTTTTTTCTGCGTTTGGATCAAGTTCGCACGAATTTCACTGTGTGGCAGCGGTTTAAACTGGTCCGTTGCTTTAGGATGGGTACCCGTGCTACGTCGTTAGCTCATAAAATTCCGACGGGTCCTGCGACATTAACTACAGAATTCAAACCTAGGAGTCCATTATCCTCAGAACGAAAACAGATGAATCTCCATTCATCATTGTGTCTCAAGTCCTTCGGTAGTTTCTCTTCGGTGATATATCTAAGTTTTCTGGCTTCTTTCCAGCCTGTTACACACCAGCTCGATTACTGCCAATTCCTAACTCCATATTCTGCTTCTTTATAAATAATGTTTTTTTTGTTCCTTAACCTTGCATTTACTATCTAGAATTAACAATTATTTGGTTAAAAGAAAAGTATGGCTAGCTAACTTTGCTAATTGTTGTATTAGGCGAAGTTCTATGTTCCATACAGACATTACACTGCGGTTATTTCCACACATGTGATGGTTTTAATGTAGTTAGAACATAAGGAAGAATATAAGACTGGATTGCGGTGCTTTTAAACGCATGGAGCCATGCAGCCGTCGTTCTCCTCCTACCTCATCCTTTGTTTGTAGAATCTCAAGGCCACTGGAGGCAGAAGAACTTTTTTGTATGCTGTGTTTCTTGTTATGGTACTGTGATCTCTTAATTAGGTCTTCACTCTAGTGACCTCCTATTCGAGAAGATCTGTAGTCTTAAAAACGTCTGTTTTTTAAATCCTAGGCAGTGTCCTCGCTATCTCTGGATTAAGGCGAAAAGAGATATGTGTCACCAGCAAACTGACTCCACGTATTGCACATACAAGTTGTTCCACGACTTAAGAGTTCAAATTATTAAGATGGTACAGGATGGTAAACAGCGTACTTTGGGGTAAGGCATTAAATTCTTACCAAAGAAAATCTCCAAGCAGCTGTAAGTTTTGAGAAGTTACTCATTTCGGCATGCACTCCATATATGGACAGCCAGCGTATCGATACCTGCGTAACTGGAGCAATCAGTATCTCGATTTCGTGAATTCATTTTTGGAGTGTTTACTTTGAAGGCTTGTTCTCAGTAGTGTTTTATTAACATAAACAACATACCTCCAGTAGGATAGTAGGGCCAGTTCAAAAAATAGTGGGCGTTTCTGATAGTATATAGACATCTTATCTCTTGTTACACATCCAATGTTAGGTTAGACACTTGGGGTCTTTGGTGCATGCCTCCCTCTCATTAGGGAACCATCGGTAATTGAGCAAGGTGTCCCTAGGGAATCACCAGCTCTTTTATCCTCCCCCTCTGTCGCCTTCCCACCACTCTGGGCATATGGGACTCAAGCACCCTCGCCGCACTTTTATCATTTTTAACAGAGACGAATGGGAGGGTGAGCTCACTCTGCAACGGAATAGGATAGGTAGAGGGTCAGACTTTGTCTAATTGTCAATAACAAATTACGTTAAGTCACGCCACTTAAATTCTGTTTGTTAATGTCGGTTTAATATTATGTCATTCGAGGCACCAGCACAGACCACGCGCTGGTGAATAATTAAGTAAATACGCTCATTCTGCCCCATTTTTACAAAGTTTCCATATTTTCGCATTTTCCCTTATTTTACGTATTATTTACCATTTTCATGTTTTTACCAGGTTTTTCCACAATTTCATCTATTTTGTTCGATCACAGAAGATCCAACCCAATGTCCCCGACGTCGCATAGAAGTCATGATGCTATCAAGGAATCAGAATGCAGTATACGCTGAACTAGATGTCAATGCTACTGAAGCGCACATCCACAACTCCATCTTTTATAATTGGGACATCTGAGTGGGCACCACAGGGATAGGCTGTCGGATATTTCTATTTGTTTATAACAAAGTCCATCATTTGAGCCCGATTTGTTAGTAACAGATTAATATTTCGTCATTAGAGGCACCAACAGACACCACAACCAGACAGTTATGTAATTACACATATTTTTCCATATTTCACACAATTTTCTGTATTATACCCAATTACGTGAGATATGAGTCAACGTCCATATCATGACACTTACCGTCAACATCGCATCGCGTCGACATCACGACGCTCTCAGCCATCTACATCTGCATCTACATGGATACTCTGCAAATCACATTTACGTACCTGGCAGAGGGTTCATCAAACCACTTTCACAATTCTGTTATTCCAATCTCGTGTAGCGGACGGAAAGAACGAACATGTGTATCTTTCCGTACGACCTCTGATTTCCTTTATTTTATCGTGGTGATCGTTTCTTCCTACGTAGGTTCGTGTCAACAAAATATTTTCGCATTCGGAAGAGAAGGTTAGTGATTGGAATTTCGTGAGAAGATGCCGTCACAACGAAAAACGGTTTTGTTTTAATGATGTCCAGCCCAAATCCTGTATCATTTCAGTGTCACTATCTCACATATTTTGAGATAATACAAAACGTGCTGCCCTTCTTTGAACATTTTCGATGTCCGTCCTATCTGCTAAGGATCCCACCTTGCGCAGCAGTATTCTAAAAGAGGACGGACAAACGTAGTGTAGGCAGTCTCCTTAGCAGATCTGTTACATTTTCAAAGTGTCCTGCCAATAAAACGCAGCCTCTGGTAAACTTTCCCCACAATATTTTCTGTGTGTTCCTCCCAGTTTAAGTTGTTCGTAATTGTAATTCCTAGGTATTTAGTTAAATTTACGGCCTTTAGATTTGAATTATTTATCGTGTAACCGAAGTTTAACGAATTCCTTTTCGCTCTCATGTGGATTACCTCACACTTCTCGTCATTTAGGGTCAATTGCCAATTTTCCCACCATTCAGATATCTTTCCTACAACGTTTTGCAATTTGTTTTCATCTTCTGATTACTTTATTAGTTGATAAACGACAGCGTGATCCGCGAGCAACCTAAGACGGTTGCTCAGATTGTATCCCAAATCGTTTATATAGATAAGGAACAGCAAAGGTCCTATAACACTACCTTGGGGAACGCAAGAAATCACTTGTATTTTACTCGATGTCTTTCCGTCGCTTACTACGAACTCTGACCTCTCTGACAGGGAATCACAAATCCAATCACATAACTGAGACGATATTCCATAATCACGCAATTTCACATCAAGCCGCTAGTGTGATACAGTGTAAAAAGCCTTCTAGAAGCAGGCCGCTGTGGCCGAGCGGTTCTAGGAGCTTCAGCCCCTAACCGCGCTGCTCCTACGGTCGCAGGTTCGAATCCTGCCTCGGGCATGTATATGTGTGACGTCCTTGGTTAGCCTTAAGTAGTTCTAAGTCTAGGGGACTGATGACCTCAGATGTTAAGTTCCTATAGTGCTTAGAACCATTTGAGCCTTCCAGAAATCTAGAAATACGGAATCGATCTGAAGTTTCTTGTCAATAACACTCAACACTTCTTGCAAATAAAGAGCTAGTTGTGTTTCACAAGAACGTTATTTTCTAAACCCATATTGACTGTGTGTCGATAGACCGTTTTGTTCGAGGTGATTGATAATGCCCGAACACAATATGAGTTACAGAATCCTGCTGGATATCAACGTTAATGACATAGGTTTGCAATTTAGTGGATTACTCCTACTACCTTTCTTGATTATCGGTGTGACCTGTGCAACTTTTCAGTCTTTGGGTATGGATCTTTCGTCCAGCAAACGGTAGTATATGGTTGCTAAGTATGGATCTAATGAACCAGCATACCATGAAAGGAAACTAATTGGTATACAGTCGGGACCAGAAGACTTGCTTTTATTAAGTGATTTAAGTTGCTTCACTACTCAGAGAATATTAGTTCTATGTTACTCATGTTGGCAGCATTTCTAGATTTCACTTCGTTTTCTTTCGTGTAGGGATTTCGGAAGGCTATATTTAGTAACTCTGCTTTGGCAGCACTGTCTTCGATAGGATCTCCATTACTATCACACAGAGGACGCATTGATTGTTTCTTGCCGCTAACATACTTCACATACGACCAGAATCTCTTTGGATTTTCTGACAGGTTTCGAGACAAAGGTTCGTCGTGGAAACTGTTAAAAGGATCTCGCAATGAAGTCCGCGCTAAATTTCGAACTTCTGTAAAAAGTCACCAATCTTGGGGTTTTGCGTCTGTTTAAATTGGGCATGTTTGTTTCGTAGTTTCTGCAGCAGTATTCTGATCCGTTTTGTGTACCAAAACAAATTTATCTCAAAGCAAATAACGTAATGCTGTACTTGATATCAGTAGGATTGATCAAATCTGACAACACTCTTTTCGGAAAACACTAGGTACATTTCGCGTAAGATAAGAGAAATGAGGGGTTTTACAAAGGATATAGACACGTTTCCTTCCTCTTCTTCCACCGCTCTGTATGTGAGTGGTACAAGGTAACCTCCGCTGCTGACTTGCGGAATATAAGCACGAACCTAAACATCCAAAGGAGACAGTGCAATTGCCAGTCATCATACCAAAAATTCAAGCCACGGCTCCTCCATCGATGTAAGTAAGATAAATGTGGTGGTAGAGAGATACGTGTCTCGTAATTTACAGGGAAAGCAATGAGCGGCTAAATTAATGACGTGCCATTGCATATTACTCAAAATCGAACGAGCAAACATTAGAAGATTTATTCAAACGGAACAGGAGTGGTGCTGGGCGATATTAGACAGGGAGAAAGACATGAAAAATAAACGGCTTTGCAAGATTAAATAAAAAAGTACTTATACAGACTGACAGGAAGGGCAGAAGAGCAGAGAGATTATAAGCTGCCATCTTGCAGGTTCCGCCTGGAGCCTCAGCTCTGTGGAGCCCTATCGCGTCTACACAGTCAGGTGTTAAAAGATAATTATGCATGTGAGAGGAGCAGGGGTACCGTGGCAAGCCAGTTAGTCCTCGCCGCCAACGATGGCTCAGATGCACATTACCACCTTAGTCAGTATTCCTTGGACCGGACTGGCAGAGATGCCGGATGGGTTACAGCGAATGAATGGCACCTGCCCACACCGAGATGAAAGAAAAAAAAAGTGAGGTATCTTCCAATATAGTGGCGGGCATCCTTTTGCCCACCATAGCAGCTCGACGTGGAATGAACTCAGCAAGTCGTTGGAAGCCCCTGAAGGATAACTGAATCATGCTGCTCTTATAGCTGGACATACTTACGAAAGTGTTGCCAGTGCAGCATTTTCTGCATGCACTGAAATCTCGATTATGTCCCATAAATGTCGGGCGTTGTGTATGGCCAAATCATTGGAACTAACTTTCAGAATGATCTTCAAACCAATCGCAAAAAATTGGGGCCCTATAACATTATGCATTGTCATCCACACGAATTCAAAAATTTTCAAATGGCTCTGAGCACTATGCGACTTAACTTCTGAGGTCATCAGTCCTCTAGAACTTAGAACTAATTAAACCTAACTAACATAAGGACATCACACACATCCATGCCCGAGGCAGGATTCGAGCCTGCGATCGTAGCGGTCGCCCGGGTCCAGACTGTAGCGCCTAGAACCGCACGGCCACTCCGGCCGGCCGCAAGACTTCCATTGTTGTTGAGAACATGAAGTAAATTAACGGCTGCAAAAGGTCTCCAAATACCCGAACCTCGCCATATACGGTCAATTTTCATTTCGGCGAAAGGCCGTAATCCATTAAATGTAAACACAGGCCACACCACTATGGAGCCACAACCAAATGACGCAGTGCCTTGTTGCCAACTTGGGACCATGGTTTCGTATGGTCTGCGCCACTCTTGAACTGTACCATCAGCTCTTACCAACGTAAATCGGAGCTCATCTGACCAGGCAACGGTTTTACAGTCTCCTTGGTTACATCCTGGGTCACGCGCCCAGGAGAGGTGCTGCATGCGATGTCGTGCTGTTAACAAAGGCACTCGACTCGCTTGGGTCGTCTGTTGCTGCCAAAGCCCTTTAACACCAAATTTCACCACAACGGATACATTCGTCGTACGGCCCACATTGAATTCTATCTTTATTTTATGCAATGTTTGCCTATATGTTGACACTGACAACTTTAAGCAAAAGCCGTTGCTTTCGGCATGTGAAGGCTGTGGGGCACTGTTTTGTCTGTGGTGAGAGGTAAAGCCTGATATCTGGTATTCTCGGCACGCTCTTGGCACTTTGGATGTCGAAATGTTGAAGTCCCGAACGATTTCCGAGATGCCTACCTTGCTCTATCATTAAGCGTTCAAAGTCGGTTAATCTCCTTGGTACGGCCACAATCAAGTTGGAAGCCTTATCACATGAGTCAACTGATCACAAATGATAGCTCCACCTATGCACAGACGTTTTATACCTTGTGTACGCGATACTAACGCCATTAATATACATTATGTGATCAAAAGTATCCGGACACCCATAAGAACATATGTTTTCATATCAGGTGCACTGTGCTGCCACCTACTGCCAGGTACTCTATATCAGCGACCTCAGTAGTCATTAGACATCCTGCGACAGCGGAATGGGAGGATCCGCGGAACTCACGGTCTTCGAACGTGGTCAGGTGAATGGGTGTCACTTGTGTCTTACGTCTGTACTCGAGATTTCCATATTTCTAAACATTCCTAGGTCCACTGTTTTCGATGTGATAGTGAAGTGAAAACCTGAAAGGGCACGTACAGTACAAAAGCGTACAGACCGACCTCGTCTGTTGACCGACAGAGATCGTAGACAGTTGAACAAGGTCGTAATGTGTAATAGGCAGACATCTATCCAGACCATCACACAGCAATTCCAAACTCCATCACAGTCCACTGCAAGTACTATGACTGTTAGGCGGGAGGTGAGAAAACGTGGATTTCATAGTCGAGCGGCTGCTCACAAGCGACCCATCACGCAGGTAAATGGCTCTGACCACTATGGGACTTAACTTCTGAGGTCATCAGTCCCCTAGAACTTAGAACTACTTAAACCTAAGTAACCTAAGAACATCACACATATCCATGCCCGAGGCAGGATTCGAACCTGCGACCGTAGCGGTCGCGCGTTTCCAGTCTGTAGCGCCTAGAACCGCTCGGCCACTCAGGCCGGCTCAAGCCGGTAAGTATGAAACGTCCCCTCATTGGCGTCAGGAGAGTAAACATTGGTCGGCTGAGCAGTGGAAAAACGTTTTGGAGTGAGGAATCACGGTACACAATGTGGCGATCCGATGGCAGGGTGCGGGTACGGCGATAGCCCGGCGAACGTCATCTGCCAGCGTGCGTAATGATAACAGTGAAATTCCGAGGCGGTGGTGTTATGGTGTGGTCGTGTTTCCCATGGAGGGGACTTGTACCCCTTGTTGTATCACAACAAAGGCCTACATTTATATTTTAAGTAACTTCTAGCTTCAAACTGTTGAAGAGCGATTCGTGGATGGCGATTGCATCTTTCAACACGATTGAACACCGGTTCATAATGCACGGCCTATGGCGGAGTGGTTACACGACAATAACATCCCTGTAATGGACTGGCCTGCACAGAGTCCTGACCGGAATCCTACAGCACACCTTTGAGATGTTTTGGAACGCCGCCTTCTGGCCAGGCCTCACCGACCGACGTTGATACCATTCCTCAATGCAGCACTCCGTTAAGAATGGGCGCCATTTCCCAAGAAACCTTCCAGCACCTGACTGAACGTATGCCAAAGAGAGTGGAAGCTGTCATCAAGACTAAGGGTGGGCCAACACCATACTGAATTCCAACATTACCGATGGAACGAGCCACGAACTTTAAGTCATTTTCAACTAGGTGTCCGGATACTTTTGATCACATAGTGTATGTGCGTATCGCTATCCCGTAACTTATGTCGCCTCAGTGCATATTTTGCGAGCTAGTGTTCGCAATGTTGTGTGTAGAACCGTGAAAGTAAAATCATATAGTTGTAAATTGTAAAATAAATAATGCACTACCGAATTTATAACAGCTAATCTCAGAAATAAGTGCTTTTGGTAAATAAAATATCACGTCGTGCAACTTGTTGAAAGCAGAGGGGTATCAGCGTAATTTGTTTCAATACAATATTGATCAGTTTTTATGTGGATTACTACTATTACTTATCTACATGAAACTATAATTTTAGACATTTCGAGTAAGCTGCCATTCATCACGTTAAGACGAAATTTTATCTAAGGCAACCGGTAACCTCCTACAGTCACTCAAAGACGACATTTTCCCGTACACTGCATTGTCATCAATCAACAGACGCAGACTGCTGCTCACCTTATCCACCACACCGTGTATGTATATAGGGACCAAGAGCAGTCCCACCACACTCTGATGGGGCACAGCTGATGATGTCTTTGTCTGCGAGAACACTTACTGTTTATATAAAGTACTGGGTTCTACGATTGTGAAAAATTTGTGCCAGTCGCAGCTCTGTGAACCTATTAACACCACTCAGACCTTCTATAACAGTCTTTTGTGTAGCAGTGTGTCACTTCCCGATAATCTAGGAATATAGAATTTGCGTTTCGAGAGGTGAGTGAATCTGTAGCGTCAATACAATGCAGTAGTGTCAGATCTGCCATTGCTGTGGATGGTGGTGTGTTGATGGGGTGGGGGCAGGTTTTCACCACGATTTTGCTTCGAATGAGAGTATTGATCATACAATCTTTTAAATTTATGTATTAAATGAAATAATTTTTTATTGTTTAGTTAGGAAGTCAGCTTCTTTGTAACTCCCGACTTGTTGTCGCTAGGTGGGGCATTTTTTCTGTTGACTGTACAGACTGGTGAGAAGTTCATGGATATTTTACATATACTCGAGATGTACTTCTGAAATGTAATATATGTCTAAATCATCTGCTATGCTTATTTAACTAAAACTTTTGCCTATTCTAAAAGAATAATCAGACCACTAAATAAGATTAGAAATGGCTAGGTATTGCATCACTAAAAAGCTATAGAGACTATTAAAAACTGGGTATGTAATATAAAATTCATAATTATTTTTCTTACTACTAGCTATGAAACCATGTAGACAGTGAACTGTACCACGTCTGATGCCAATCTCAACAAATTACAATTTTTCTATGACTGCACTAAACTGTAATTTTACATCAACGCGTCTCATGCCAAATTTTAGCGTTATTAGTTTTCAGCAAAGCATTTCAAGCTTAACGGGGTGAAGTCAAATAATAAGATAATACCAGTTTCGCACATTGTGAAACAGAGTACACTAAAATATCCAGACATATTAGTCTATAGCAACATGTCACTTTTAAAAAATATCAGTCGGAATAATCCCTTGATGCGTTACATTTCAATAAACGCCACACCATACACGCTATATTGTATTCAAAATCTTTCATTTTTGTTTCACTGGTCAGAAAATTTTCAGTGATTCAACTGGCGGCCAATGTTCTTCGAACACAATGTATTGCTCTCTTACATACTCATATGGAAACACACCTTACTTTTTAAACAGACTATTCTGTCTCAGAGAAATACTTTTTTATTGTTTTCACCTCATAAGGTGTGAAATATGAGACCAATTTTTCTAGGGAACATGTCAAAAAGTTGAAGGAAGCTATAAACCAAAATTTTACATGGAAATTATGTCCCACAGTGATAGTTTAATAAATGTGTTACACTTTTCCACGTTTGCTACAATTAAAGAAATGCATCCTCCACTTGACCACATACATTAATAGTAACGAATTGAACAACGTAATTTATGAGACCATGAAACCCAAATAAATGTTGAATAAGGTCTATGCTTTAATCTACAGTCACAATGTATAGCTCCTCGAAAGCTAAAAATATTCCCTGTGCTTCACATCAGTTTGCCCCAATCTTCCCTTTGCGACAAGTAAAGTTTATGATGTTTGAAACGTCTCTTCCACACTAAGGCTAATATTCACCTGCTTTTTTGTGTAATTTTGTATAAAGTCAACAATCAGATACAACAGTCTGCTGAAACCATGTCTTCTAGTCACCGTCTCAGACGGATAAAACTGTGAATATTTGTCGCAGTGGGGACCACGTATGTAGCAAGCAAAACCTATTGATTTATGCAAACGCTTGTAACAAACATTCAGTATTTGCTTATGTGATATATGGTCGCTTTAACTCATTGCTACCCCTCTCGAATTTTATTTCTCGTTTTCCTGCATTGAGCATGACGTTGACTTATTTGAATTCTAAACCATCATCTAAATGATATTTTCAGATTTGAAGCTACTCTTCAATATTTTTCTGTGTTTCTGATTTTATGTTTTGTTGTGCTTTGAATCGGCCTTATACAAACACCGTAAATAGTGTTTGGGAAAGGCAGCTTTCTAAACAACTCAAGAATTAAATAATATGTGCAGCCAACTTACTTTACATTGAAATTAACACAAACAGCGTTTAAATACTGCAATACAATGCTGATGAAAATTTTAAATTTTCATGTATTCGTCTGTCAAAATTAAAGGTTCACATGTTCCTCACCTTTGTGATGGTTCAACACACAGAATGGAAGTACTTTTAAATGTTTGCCTTCGTGTTCTTTTCTTCTTTCTGTGACAAACCACTTGTGCTCAGAGTACTGAACAGCGTACAGTTTAACAGATACATTTAGGTTTTTTCTCAAATACCTTAATGTTATTCGGACAGCTGGGAAATGAAATGTTTGCGAATGTTAACTGAGCAGACTGATTAGAGATGTAGTTCACATTGTCATTTATCGATACAAACCTACTGTTCCTGACAATTTGGAGCAGTAATCATCATTGATCATGGCATATAAGTTGACGATCACTTTCGGTAATTTCCTGTGTGTCCCTCCATGAAAGCCCTTACTTACAATCACACAAAGCATGAAAGTTTCTTTTAATGAATAACTCCAATCATGAACACGGAGAGTTTCTTTTTTTATAAGATTAGTGTGTAATATTGGTAGATACTATTTACTGATATCGGCAGATAGTGACATAGATACATTCTTGTTGTACATGTACATTTCCCTGACGTCATCTAATTTAAGAACCAGGAATCTACATACAAGTAAGGCATGTATCTTTAGCGGCCGATTGAACTCATGTACTATTAAGTTTTTGTGATCTTTATGTCATGATGACTGGCTAGTATTCCAATGCGTATTAGACTTCTAAGAGCAGAATCCATCCAAATCCGTTCACAAGAATCATCATGAACTTCACACACGTTGGTGTTTAACACCAATATCAAAATCATTTATATGCATCTAACATAACAACTTGGTCCGCTTTTTCTTAACGTGAGATCTATATAATCATGCCCCCTGATTATGTAAATGTTTAATTAATTATCTATATCCATATTTGTTAACTAATGTATAGAAGTAATTTTAAAAGTAACATTCTGTAAGAGGCTGGAAATGGTAAAACTAGTAAAACAATTCATACATAGGGTACTTATGTTTGTTATCGTGTAAAATATGGGGTACTGCCTGGCGCGAATAGGAAAGATGGATTACGTGGTCGTACTGCAAGAGTCAGTGGGTAGCTAGCATGAGAAAATGTTGCATCTCGTGAACTGAAAGCGGCAAGAAGAGCAGCCTGACTACATTATATAGCCTTGCATGCGGAAGCAGTTAAGTTTATTATGCGTGACACACATTGGTTATCTCAGCGCTACCAAAATACTACGCTAAGAGGAAAATTTTCAGATCTTGTTACACAGCAAGAGCCACGATTTTTTTTGTTTTTTTCTTTTTTTTGCAACCGTTTTCAGAAGACAGCGTATTGTCACAGCCATCAGCTTCGTCTCAAATATTCAGGTGAATACAATACAATGGTATGCACCAGTTATTTGGATTCTTGTTCAACAATAATACCATTTTGTTTAAACTTTGTGTCGAAGAATCCTATTTCATCCCTAGTCACGTACCTAGACAGGTTTCTATTACAAGTCCTGCATTGTTCCTATTTCACCGAACTGAAAAGTAGTTGATTTCCTTAGATACATCCAAAAATGCTTTTTTGGAGTAGTAAATTTCACAGGTATTGAGTGAGTCTTGCTTCTGAGGTACTCCACGTTGAGGCGAAATAAGAGGTTTCATTGTACGATGCACAGAGACCAGCGAGTGTGCCGGGGCTACCCCAATGCAACTACTACCAGCGCCATGTCATCATAACACTTCTATAATATTTTAAGAGTGAAATTAAAAATTAAATATCTTTTCCAAACTTCGTCAGTATATGCTTAAGTATATTAATGTTAACATTGAAAAGTCTCAGATGATTGTGTTAGCAAAATAAACGATCTTAAGAAAGAAAGAAATGATAACAAACCATAAAACAAGGAAGCTCATAATTCATCAGAATATGCAAATGTATGTCACAATTAAAAGTTACAAGTCTCGGCGTGATGAGAGCCAAGTTTTGGCTAAAAAACCGTGTTTTTACGAAAAACTGATGCCGTTAAATACTGCACTCAGAAAGCTGAAAGTTCGTATGTAGCCGCAGTTTCGTTTAAAAACATTAGATACCAATAAGCTACCTTCATTATTATTTAATTTATTCACTAAAACCCAAATTTAGAACGAAAATATCCTTACTCATGGTAGATTAAGTATGATTTGTATTTTCAATAGAAAGTTCTAATTACAGCACTGGATTAAATTCATGATTTAATACAGCTGTACCAAATTTCAATACTGCGTTCTAAATAACAATGGTTACAAGAAATCTTAAAGAAGCAATTCAAAGGTCATGTTCAATGGTCAGCTCTGTTCTAAATATTGTAGGCAGCAAAGCTTAAATGCAGTCGAGCTAAAACTTTTTAGTAACTAAATCAAACTCAATATTATATATATAAAAATTAAGTGACCTGTAAATTACTAAACGACAGAGCTATTAATTTATATGGACCTGAGAAAGGGGCCATTTAATACTGCTACCTGTGGCTAGGGACATTGATAGCAGATATTCCGTTTGGCGGCCTGGTACGACCCTATATAAGTACAACCAAAGAGGCAGAGATATATCAAATTGTCAGTGTCATGCCGGCGCAGTTCTGAATGCGTAAAAGTAGGAAGCGAAGTCGTGAGGACTGCACGCCGTCCTGGATCGCTTAGATTTCGCGGAGGTAACTGTTTGTGTGACACCTGCAATTTTGACAAAACTGCGTGCCAAGTGGAGAGATTATTTTCCACTTTTAAGGCACGCAATTAACTTTTTGGCAATTAGAAGTCAGTACAATAGACCATTTTACTTGTAACGTCCCGTAGAGGTCGCCTCGGAACTGTTAATAGTGTTGTTTCCGTTAAGGACATTAGTTACAACAGTAAGACATTTTTTACTGCGTGGGAACTTCTACCGAGTGTATTAGTCAGTTAAAGCTTTTATGTACAGTCATAGTTCCTGTTCCCGCTAAGTAAATAGCAAGTAGGAACATTTTCTTTCAGTTAGTACAAAGAGTGATGTGGACTTTCAGACTGAAAATTGTGGTCAGTACATTCTCCATCGCTCTCTGGCAGACGGCAAAAATAGTTTTTAGGCTCTTGTAGGTAGGTGGAAAACACTCACAGGCAATTTAAGCCTCTTTTCATGATGACAGAACGAAGTAGCTATCAACTGATTATTATCCACCGCCCCACAACCTTTGCAAGCAAATCATCTAAAACGTTTGGCTTAATTAGCACTCTTATTGAAATTTCAGGGCAGAATTTAAATTTTAGCATAAAACTGCGTTTAATTAAATTATTATTGACAAGTAAACTTGAATGGCCAGCTCAAGGAACAATTATTGTATAGGTTTGTAAGTAATACTGTATCCATAGTTAAAAGTGTTTCTCATATTGTGTCCTAACTTAAATGTTCACTCACAATCTGAGTCAATTTATGGAATAGTTTCTGGGTCCCCATGGTAGTTGTTGAGCCAGTTTTGTAGTATACAGGGTGAGTCACTAACTGTTGCCACCAAGAATAGTTCCGAAAGTATGATAGGAGCTGAGAAGGTTGAGGACAAATGTTGCACGGGACAGCGGGGCCCATAATATGACGTTGGGTTTTGTTGCTAGATGGGGTCGCTTCAATGATATGAAGGTCAACTTTTTTAAAAATGAAATGCTACAATATTGTACCTATCTTCTGATAGCGGCTATCTAGACGAATCCAATGATGTGTAACAGTAAGGTCTTTTGAAGGTCAACGAAGGTCACAAAGGTGGCACGAACGTCCATTTACAGAAGGTGTTCGAAGTCATGACCATTGGTATCAATGCAGTGCTGCAATCTTCTTGTGATGGATTGAGTGGTATTCTTTATCACATCGGCACTTATCGAAGCACATGGTCTCACAATTGTCTCTCGCATACCTTCAGGTGTATTCGGAATGTCTTTATAAACAATGTCTTTTACGAATCCAGATGCGTCAAGCGTGGCGAACGAGCCGCCCACAACACATCTCCTCCCTGTCCAATCCAACGATTTGGGAATTGTCTCTGCAACTTATTTCTAGCCATCAGCGAATAATGTGTCCGACACCCATAGTGTTTATAATACAGTCTATTCCTTGTCCCCACTAACAGACTTAATGTTTCTTGAAGGAATGTGGTGTACTTTCTACCATTAATATTTCCTTCGATGAAATAGTGGGCTATAATGCTGTCCTCCAGAATCCCACACCATGCATTCACCGACCACGGTGCAACTTGCCGTAACCAACTTGGATTTTAAGTTGCGCTATAATGCACGTTATGCAAATTAACTTTTCTATGGTTTCTGAATGTAGCTTCGTCAGTAAATAAAATCAAATTAATGATTCGATTAGATCAGATTAGATTAATACTAGTTCCATGGATCATGAATACGATATTTCGTAATGATGTGGAACGAGTCAAATTTTCCAATACATGACATAATTAAGTTAATTTAACAACATACTTAAGTTAATATAACAACTTTTTATTTTTTTGTATTTTTCTTTTATTTTTTTATTTTTTATTTTTTTACATTTTTTTTGGTTAGCTTTCTTTTCTTTCTTAATTTATATCTAAAAATTCCTCTATGGAGTAGAAGGAGTTGTCATTCAGAAATTCTTTTAATTTCTTCTTAAATACTTGTTCGTTACCTGTCAGGCTTTTGATACTATTTGGTAAGTGACCAAAGACTTTAGTGCCAGTATAATTCACCCCATTCCGTGCCAAAGTTAGATTTAATCTTGAATAGTGAAGATCATCCTTTCTCCGAGTATTGTAGTTATGCACACTGCTATTACTTTTGAATTGGATTTGGTTGTTAATAACAAATTTCATAAGAGAGTATGTATACTGAGAAGCTACTGTGAGTATCCCTAGATCCTTAAATAAATGTCTGCAGGATGATCTTGGGTGGACTCCAGCTATTATTCTGATCACACGCTTTTGTGCAATAAATACTTTATTCCTCAGTGATGAATTACCCCAAAATATGATTCCATATGAAAGCAATGAGTGAAAATAGGCGTAGTAAGCTAATTTACTAAGATGTTTATCACCAAAATTTGCAATGACCCTTATTGCATAAGTAGCTGAACTCAAACGTTTCAGCAGATCATCAATGTGTTTCTTCCAATTTAATCTCTCATCAATGGACAAACCTAAAAATTAGGTATATTCTACCTTAGCTATATGCTTCTGATTAAGGTCTATATTTATTAATGGCGTCATACCATTCACTGTACGGAACTGTATGTACTGTGTCTTATCAAAATTCAGTGAGAGTCCGTTTACAAGGAACTACTTAGTAATTTTCTGAAATACAGTTTTGACAATTTCATCAATTAATTCTTGTTTGTCGGGTGTGATTACTATACTTGTATCATTAGCAAAGAGAACTAACTTTGCCTCTTCATGAATATAGAATGGCAAGTCATTAATACATATCAAGAACAACAAAGGACCCAAGACTGACCCTTGTGGAAACACATTCTTGATAGTTCCCCAGTTTGAGGAATGTGCTGATCTTTGCATGTTGTGACAACTACTTATTTCATCTTTCTGCACTCTTCCAATGTGTCATCCCTCTGAATGTAAAGTTGCAACCCTTGGCAGAATTCAATGCCACACATACAATCCGTAGTAGTTAATTCTTGGTGGAGACTGATATGGTAAGGATGATATTTATGGCAGTGCAGAACACGAACAACACTACACTGTCTCATACCTGATACCCTTGCGATTTGACGGGAGGTAACACAAGGATCTCGAACCACTGAGGTAAGAGTTTCAGTTTACGTTTCCTCGTTAGTAACTTTCCTTTGCCGTATATGCTCCGATGCGATAATGTTCCAGTTGTTCCCAATTTATCATACACATATTTAAATGCACAGCTTGCAGGGCGAATAAGTTGACGATATCTTTCACCGTATAAGTCTCTAGCTTTCACTGAATTTCTTTGGCATTCTCCATAAATGAGAAGCATATCGACTTGTTCTCCGAAGGAATGCATTCGCTTGACTCGACGATACTAGTCTTACCGTTCCTATTAGTGTTGTAGTGCGTTACCGTCGAATGGTGGTTACATGTCAATGGCACGTTAGATTTACACGCCGTATTCGGCGAATATTTACTCTTTGCACGATATACGAGAGAATTGTCAGAGCCTATGCTTCGATAAGTGCCGAAGTGATAAGGAATACTGTGGTGTCACCGCCAGACACCACATTTGCTAAGTGGTAGCCTTTAAATCGGCCGCGGTCCATTAGTATACGCCGGACCCGCGTGTCGCCACTGTCAGTGATTGCAGACCGAGAGCCACCACACGGCAGGTCTAGAGAGACTTACTAGCACTCGCCCCAGTTGTACAGCCGACTTTGCTAGGAAAGGTTCACTGACAATTACGCTCTCAGTTGCCGAGACGATAGTTAGCATAGCCTTCAGCTACGTCATTTGCTACGACCTAGTAAGGCGCCATAGCATTTGATATTGAGATTATAACAGGTACCGTCAAGAGCGATGTACACCAATTGTGGATTAAAGTTAAGTATTATATCAACTACGTACTTTATTTGCTACTATTAATTCCCTTAACTGTTCCATACCTCGCGCCAGTCAGCGTGTAATTAAACGCGTGCATTTCGGCCTCCTCTAGCAACACAGTGTTGGCTCTTCTGCCAACACTTCAAATACCACTCACGCTATGGTAAGAAGATTGCAGCACTGCATTGATACCAATGGTCATCACTTTGAACACCTTCAGCAAATGGACGTTCACGCCACCTTCTTGACCTTCGTTGACCTTCCAAGACCTTACTGTTGCACATCTTTGGATTCGTCTAAATAGTCGCCATCAGAAAATAAATATCAAACTACAGCATCCAATATAAAATTTACAAAGCTGACCTTCATATATCTGACGTGACTCCACCTAGCGCCGAAAAACCAGTGTCATAGTATGACCCCCATTGTCCCATGCTACTTTTGTCCCACAAACTTTCCAGGTACTCCCATAGTTTCGGAGTTATTCTAGGTAGAAGTAGTTAGTGACACGCCCTGTATATTACAATAAGGTAGTAAAGAAGTACAGATTTCCTCTTATAGCATGTGTGTGCTATAATGAGGAACTGGTTAACACTTTTCCGACTGTATAAGATCTAGGGACCATATGCTTCATTTTAGGTACATAGTATAAAGAAGTGAATGCTCCTTGAGAAAACGAATAATAATCAGATTAAAGAATCTTCAAACCATTTCAATGACAGTATATTTCAACAATTAAACAGATAAGAGAGCCTCTGGCCTCACGTAATAGTATTCCACTATTGGTAAACATTTACCTGTAATGATCATTTGCTTCCTATTTTCATATACAGGTAGTAAGTGATATTAAGAGCTACCTGTTGAGCAAAAGGTTAATATTCCTTCTGTGTTGTTCATGTCAAGCCATTGTTACATTGTTTGCTAAATGGCGCTACTGCCCTGTATCTTATTTGCAAACCATAATTTCAGTATGAAGTAATGTCAGTCCAACTTTCCTTGCGAACTATACTAATACTTGGTACAACTTTGCCTAATTAAGCTGGTGACCGTTTACGTTTACGTAATTGCGGTTTACTTAATTTCCCGTTCGTTATTCTGGTGCTTCCTTTCAGTAGGAATCTTTCGAGAGACCGAATTCGATCCAGTACCTTTCCACTACCCACAGTCATGGTCACAATTGAAATTCAATCACAGGCCTAACGTTATTGGTATACTACAAAATTTCCGGTGATGCTGTAGTTGTCGCCTGATAACAGGACGTCTTGTTAGTTGTTTCACACTACATGCGTATGTACTAAACATGAAACAAACCTATTACGAGCAACGAATGCGCAGCGACTTGAGCTTCCAGGAAGTTCAATAAAGTAAATAGTAGCAAATATTACAGTGTTTAGAAAGTAAACTGTAAACCATATTCAGTATCGAAATGATACAAAAACAGTAGTAGGACAGAGCGAGCAGAACATGAGAGCACAGGGCATAACTCAGACATCATGGAACGCGTTAGCAATTACCAAAACGAATACACAGGCAGCAAACAGTACGGCATTTGAGTTACGCGGAATGCCAAGAGTATGTAAACGATCAAATTCAGATTACGAGCCCGTCACAAGTCAAACAAGAACCAACGAACGGAACTTTCGAAGAAGCTTACGTGGAAGATAATGACTGCAAAAATAAATGGGTTGATCATTTTACCGGAAATTGAGGAAGTATCAGTAGAGACATAAGAATTAAATCAGAACACGGGGAGACGATAGAGAAGGATACTGAAAAAACGTTAAGCACGAGCGAACTATTCAAACTTTAGTCCACACAAGTTGAAGATCAGAAGAATGCATAGATAAATTGTGTAAATAACCATCTGGTTAACATTGCTAGTGGCATGAGTGGTTTCAATAATCAGCTCACGATACAAGGGAGTAGCAGAAATAGCCTAAAGAATCAAATGAAAACACAGGGTCTAAAAATTAGTAAACAGATTGAAAAAGTAGACGGAAAAGTAGACGTTTAGAGTGCTGCAGTCAAGAACATGAAACTTGATTCAAATACCATTAATATCAAAACGACCACTATGCAAGGCCAGATCAATTATCTTAAAGAATGTTTAATTCAGAAATCATAGACATCCAAGGAACTCTAGAACCTTTAGTACTAACGAAAGTGGACGAAAAAGTTTTCGGCCTGAAAACCGAAATAGTTGGCGAATGTACAAATTAAATCTCACATTTGAGAAAGACAGTATCAGATTCTGAAAAGGCACTGGCTAGACAAGTAAGAACAGAAGTGTGATCAAAACACTTCAAAAATTCAAGGCAAAATTTGTTACCATGAACAGAAAATTTGCTGTAAAATTAGTTGTGTATCTTACAGAATACCATGCAGTAAACTAGTAGATGGCGAAGAACGCTTTCATTGTGCCAAACGACTTACTGGTTGGCACCCGTTGGAGTTTTTGAAAAACTGCTAAATAATTTCTTTTGAATTTCTAATACATTAGCGAAACATTAACGTAGTTAGCGGTACAGTAGCAGGTGATGCCACACGGTGGGGACTTGATTTGATAACTTTCAACGAATTTAAGCAGAAATTTACTGAGGACTACTGGTCAGAGCAAAAACAAGACCGTTCAGGACGAGAATCTACAGTGAGAATACTGCATGACAATAGGGGCAGAATCTCCATAAAAAATTCATGCGAGTCCAAGTATCGAAAATAGACCATCCAAATCCGAAATAGTATGAGGGCTGTGGAAGAATGTGCCTGAGGATTCGAAGATATACTTTGGAAATAATAGTAAAAGCTCTTCTGCGTTCCTCGAAGATGAAGTTCACTGGCGAGGAAATCGTGACCATCATCCGAACCATAACAACAAGGGTTGTAATCACAATGGCGGTGAACAGAGTGACGGCGATAAGCACCGCGTTGATTTGGCTCAACGAGATGGGAGCGGATACTGAGTTACGTCAGATGCTCGCGGAAAAGGATTTGCACGGCAAAGTTATCATGACAGCAACAGTGTGAGAAACTGAATACCCCGTATGTTGCGGGCCGAACCAGCGCGGACTCGTTTTCACGTCCCAAACATAAAAAACAGTACTGACAAAGACGTACTGAATTAAGTACCGAGAGAACGTCTGCGAAGCATCTACGGCCAGTGCAGGTTAAGCTGCAGCTGTGCCCAAGAATGAGTCAAGGTAGGCGCAGTGTCCGTCAGCAACGAACACATCCGATAGGCCAACTGTCAGAATGAAGACGTCATAGTAGAACTAAATGAACCTGCATTTGTAGGTAACGACGTCGTAGATGAAGAAAGTGTGAACGTGTTCGTAGTTGAGGAAGAAAGCGCTCTTAACAGTTTAAGTAACTATAGAATTTGCGAAAACGAGTTTGTCAAGAATTTCAAATTGGTGCGAAAAAATCGAAGATCTTTACCAAGAGATAAAACCATGTGAGTAGGAGGACTGCAAAAGGACGTCAAGAATATAGCATCGTCTGATAGTAACGAGGAAATGGAAGCATTTAGCGCCGCACAAATTTCCGAGCAGCGTTTGTTAAAGAAGTGGCAAATAATAAGGGAAAAGGCACTGAGCAATGAACGTTAGTTGCCAGTAACATTGAGATTAACAATAGGGAAACAAATATGGTCGCAGTGAAGAGAAGTACGTAAGAAGATGAAATCTTTGGCCGAGCTGACAAAGTATTCCTCACAAACGAAACGCCAGTGGAACAAATTGATGTTGATAACCAAGGGAAGATAAATTCGAGCGAGTGTTTACGGGTTACTGATATTCATGTAGATTACACAAATCACGATGTAAGGATAGACGTCATTATAACCGATGATGATAAGATGGCAGCTCAGATGAGGAGCATGATGTAAATGAAAAAGAACTAATAATTGTAGGAGAAAGCCGTGACCCTTAGTATTTAAGATCTGGATAACGACGAGAAAATTAACTTCTGCGTAAGAAAAGACATTTGTCAGAACTGAACCGTGACCGTGAATTGTCGGATATAAGTGACAGCTTAGATGAAAATTGTGATGAAGTAACAAAAATCAAGGAAGGAGCGACGAAATATTGTTACGCAGCTCACAATGAAGCGTATAGTAAGCACAGCACCAAGAAACTTACAGCAGATCCACGTCATAAAAGACTTTGACCGGAGAAACCTTCAGATATTTGCCACCTGCATATGAGTAACATGGCTCGGAAATATCTTACGGTCGATCAAGATTTCTTACGGGAAGAACAAAATTATTTTTGAAGTAGAACATTCAAACAAACTATCATCCCAAACTATCATCCCTGTTTACATTTACTGTATTAGAATCTACATCTACATCTATACTCCGCGAGCCACCTAACGGTGTGTGGCGGAGGGTACTTATTGTACCACTATCTGATTCCCCCTTCCCTGTTCCATTCACGAATTGTGCGTGGGAAGAACGACTGCTTGTAAGTCTCCGTATTTGCTCTAATTTCTCGGATCTTTTCGTTGTGATCATTACGCGAGGTATATGTGGGCGGTAGTAATATGTTGCCCATCTCTTCCCGGAATGTGCTCTCTCGTAATTTCGGTAATAAACATCTCCGTATTGCGTAACGCCTTTCTTGAAGTGTCCGCCACTGGAGCTTGTTCAGCATCTCCGTAACGCTCTCGCGCTGACTAAATGTCCCCATGACGAATCGCGCTGCTTTTCGCTGGATCATGCCTATCTCTTCTATTAATCCAACCTGGTAAGGGTCCCATACTGATGAGCAATAATCAAGAATCGGACGAACAAGCGTTTTGTAAGCTACTTCTTTCGTCGATGAGTCACATTTTCTTAGAATTCTTCCTATGAATCTCAACCTGGCGCCTGCTTTTCCCACTATTTGTTTTATGTGATCATTCCACTTCAGATCGCTCCGGATAGTAACTCCTAAGTATTTTACGGTCGTTACCGCTTCCAATGATTTACCACTTATGGCATAATCGTACTGGAATGGATTTCTGCCCCTATGTATGCTCATTTATTACATTTATCTACGTTTAGGGAAAGCTGCCAGCTGTCGCACCATGCATTAATCCTCTGCAGGTCCTCCTGGAGTACGTACGAGTCTTCTGATGTTGCTACTTTCTTGTAGACAACCGTGTCATCTGCAAATAGCCTCACGGAGCTACCGATGTTGTCAACTAAGTCATTTATGTATATTGTAAACAATAAAGGTCCTATCACGCTTCCCTGCGGTACTCCCGAAATTACCTCTACATCTGCAGATTTTGAACCGTTAAGAATGACATGTTGTGTTCTTTCTTCTAGGAAATCCTGAATCCAATCACAAACCTGGTCCGATATTCCGTAAGCTCGTATTTTTTTCACTAAACGTAAGTGCGGAACCGTATCAAATGCCTTCCTGAAGTCCAGGAATACGGCATCAATCTGCTCGCCAGTGTCTACGGCACTGTGAATTTCTTGGGCAAATAGGGCGAGCTGAGTTTCACATGATCTCTGTTTGCGGAATCCATGTTGGTTATGATGAAGGAGATTTGTATTATCTAAGAACGTCATAATACGAGAACACAAAACATGTTCCACTATTCTACAACAGATTGACGTAAGCGAAATAGGCCTATAATTATTCGCATCTGATTTATGACCCTTCTTGAAAATGGGAACGACCTGCGCTTTCTTCCAGTCGCTAGGTACTTTACGTTCTTCCAGCGATCTACGATAAATTGCTGATAGAAAGGGGGCAAGTTCTTTAGCATAATCACTGTAGAATCTTAAGGGTATCTCGTCTGGTCCGGATGCTTTTCCGCTACTAAGTGATAGCAGTTGTTTTTCAATTCCGATATCGTTTATTTCAATATTTTCCATTTTGGCGTCCGTGCGACGGCTGAAGTCAGGGACCGTGTTACGATTTTCCGCAGTGAAACAGTTTCGGAACACTGAATTCAGTATTTCTGCCTTTCTTCGGTCGTCCTCTGTTTCGGTGCCATCGTGGTCAACGAGTGACTGAATAGGGGATTTAGATCCGCTTACCGATTTTACATATGACCAAAACTTTTTAGGGTTCTTGTTTAGATTGTTTGCCAATGTTTTATGTTCGAATTCGTTGAATGCTTCTCTCATTGCTCTCTTTACGCTCTTTTTCGCTTCGTTCAGCTTTTCCTTATCAGCTATGATTCGACTACTCTTAAACCTATGATGAAGCTTTCTTTGTTTCCGTAGTACCTTTCGTACATGATTGTTATACCACGGTGGATCTTTCCCCTCGCTTTGGACCTTAGTCGGTACGAACTTATCTAAGGCGTACTGGACGATGTTTCTGAATTTTTTCCATTTTTGTTCCACATCCTCCTCCTCAGAAATGAACGTTTGATGGTGGTCACTCAGATATTCTGCGATTTGTGCCCTATCACTCTTGTTAAGCAAATATATTTTCCTTCCTTTCTTGGCATTTCTTATTACACTTGTAGTCATTGATGCAACCACTGACTTATGATCACTGATACCCTCTTCTACATTCACGGAGTCGAAAAGTTCCGGTGTATTTGTTGCTATGAGGTCTAAAACGTTAGCTTCACGAGTTGGTTCTCTAACTATCTGCTCGAAGTAATTCTCGGACAAGGCAGTCAGGATAATGTCACAAGAGTCTCTGTCCCTGGCTCCAGTTCTGATTGTGTGACTATCCCATTCTATACCTGGTAGATTAAAGTCTCCCCCTATTACAATAGTATGATCACGAAACTTCTTCACGACGTTCTGCAGGTTCTCTCTGAGGCGCTCAACTACTACGGTTGCTGATGCAGGTGGTCTATAGAAGCATCCGACTATCATATCTGACCCACCTTTGATACTTAACTTAACCCAGATTATTTCACATTCGCATTCGCTAATAACTTCACTGGATATTATTGAATTCTTTAGTGCTATAAATACTCCTCCACCATTGGCGTTTATCCTATCCTTGCGGTATATATTCCATTCTGTGTCTAGGATTTCGTTACTGTTCACTTCCGGTTTTAACCAACTTTCCGTTCCTAATACTATATGCGCACTATTTCCTTCAATAAGAGATACTAATTCAGGAACCTTGCCCTGGATACTCCTGCAGTTTACCAATATTACGTTAACGTTTCCTGTTTTTGGTCTCTGAGGACGGACGTTCTTTATCAACGATGACAATGTCCTCTCTGGTAAGCCGTCAGGTATTTTATCGTTTCGCCCAAGGGGGGGTCCCTCTAACCTAAAAAACCCCCGTGTGCACGCCACACGTACTCTGCTACCCTAGTAGCTGCTTCCGGTGTGTAGTGCACGCCTGACCTGTCTAGGGGGGCCCTACAGTTCTCCACCCAGTAACGGAGGTCGATGAATTTGCAACCATTATAGTCGCAGAGTCGTCTGAGCCTCTGGTTTAGACCCTCCACACGGCTCCAAACCAGAGGACCGCGATCGACTCTGGGCACTATGCTGCAGATATTAAGCTCAGCTTGCACTCCGCGTGCGATGCTGGTTGTCTTCACCAAATCAGCCAGCCGCCGGAAGGAACCAAGGATGGCTTCAGAACCCAAGCGGCAGGCGTCATTCGTTCCGACATGTGCTACTATCTGCAGCCGGTCACACCCAGTGCGTTCAATAGCTGCCGGAAGGGCCTCCTCCACATTACGGACGAGACCCCCCGGCAAGCACACCGAGTGCACACTGGCATTCTTCCCCGACCTACCCGCTATTTTCCTGAGGGGCTCCATAACCCGCCTAACGTTGGAGCTCCCTATAACTAATAGGCCCGCCCTCTGTGACTGTCGGGACCTTGCCGGAGAATCGGCCACTGGCCCAACAGGCGAGGCATCTTGTGGTGGCTCGGAAACGATGTCATCACCAGTAGGAAACACCCCGTACCTGTTGGAAAGGGGTAAGGCAGCTGCCACGCGGCCAGATCCCACCTTCGCCTTTCGGCCATTTTTTTTGAGTATATTTCAGAAGAAACCGGGATTAGTAACGATGTCTGTAAATGGTGACAAAGTCGCAGGTGCTGCTGGCAAAACCAGTATGAGAATTAAAAGTCAAGTATTGGCTGAATTCAAACCTCAAGTAAGAGAATTCGATCATGATTTCCTGGACGTTCCAGATTTGAACGCTGAAATGGTTTTGGAGATCGATTGGTTGGATAAAGGAAAGGTAATTACTGACTGGAGTAATGAAGCTGTTAAAATTGACAGTAAATTCGATTATTCGGAAGTAAGATTTGAAGAAAGTGAAATCTCATAACACCCAAATTCTCAAATGTAATGAGGAACTGATTCTGAGGACGACAGTCTCTCTACAGTATATTTTTGAAATTCACCATGTTAAAAGTTTAAGTGATGATGATCATTTTCAATAAATCCCTGAGAGCTTAAGCGACCTACATCATAATAAAAATCTAATCTGTTGAAAATTTTAGAAAGAATCCAGGACGTGTTTCCATACAAATCTGGGCTAGTTGTTGTTGTTGTTGTTGTGGTCTTCAGTCCTGAGACTGGTTTGATGCAGCTCTCATGCTACTCTATCCTGCGCAAGTATCTTCATCTACCAGTACCTATTGCAGCCTACATCCTTCTGAATCTGCTTAGTGTATTCATCTCTTGGTCTCCCTCTACGATTTTTACTCTCCACGCTGCCCTCCAATACTAATTTGGTGATCCCTCGCTGTCTGAGGACATGTCCTACCAACCGATCCCTTCTTCTAGTCAAGTTGTGCCACAAACTTCTCTTCTCCCCAATCCTATTCAACACCTCCTCATTAGTTACGTGATCTATCCACCTTATCTTCAGTATTCTTCTGTAGCACCACATTTCGAAAGCTTCTATTCTCTTCTTGTCCAAATTGGTTATCGTCCATGTTTAACTTGCATAAATGGCTACGCTCCATACAAATACTTTCAGAAACAACTTCCTGACACTTAAATCTATACTAGATGTTAACAAAATTCTCTTCTTCAGAAACGATTTCCTTACCATTGCCAGTCTACATGTTATATCCTCTCTACTTCGACCATCATCAGTTAATTTACTCCCTAAATAGCAAAACTCCTTTACTACTTTAAGTGTCTCATTTCCTAATCTAATCCCCTCAGCATCACCCGATTTAATTTGACTACATTCCATTATCCTCGTTTTGCTTTTGCTGATGTTCATCTTATATCCTCCTTTCAAGACACCGTCCATTCCCTTCAACTGCTCTTCCAAGTCCTTTGCTGTCTCTGACAGAATGACAATGTCATCAGCGAACCTCAAAGTTTTTACTTCTTCTCCATGAATTTTAATACCTACTCCGATTTTTTTTTGTTTCCTTTACTGCTTGCTCAATATACAGATTGAATAACATCGGGGAGAGGCTACACCCTGTATCACTCCTTTCCCAACCACTGTTTCCCTTTCATGCCCCTCGACTCTTATAACAGCCATCTGGTTTCTGTACAAATTGTAAATAGCCTATCGCTCCCTGTATTTTACCCCTGCCACCTTCAGAATTTGAAAGAGAGTATTCCAGTTAACATTGTCAAAAGCTTTCTCTAAGTCTACAAATGCTAGAAACGTATGTTTGCCTTTTCTTAATTTTTCTTCTAAGGTAAGTCGTAAGGTTAGTATTGCCTCACGTGTTCCAACATTTCTACGGAATCCAAACTGATTTTCCCCGAGGTCCGCTTCTACCAGTTTTTCCATTCGTCTGTAAAGAATTCGCGTTAGTATTTTGCAGCTGTGACTTATTAAACTGATAGTTCGGTAATTTTCACATCCGTCAACACCTGCTTTCTTTGGGATTGGAATTATTATATTCTTCTTGAAGTCTGTGGGTATTTCGCCTGTCTCATACATCTTGCTCACCAGATGGTAGAGTTTTGTCATGACTGGCTCTCCCAAGGCCATCAGTAGTTCTAATGGAATGTTGTCTACTCCCACGGCCTTGTTTCGATTCAGGTCTTTCAGTGCTCTGTCAAACTCTTCACGCAGTATCTTATCTTCCATTTCATCTTCATCTACATCCTCTTCCATTTCCATAATATTGTCCTCAAGTACATCGCCCTTGTATAAACCATCTATATACTCCTTCCACCTTTCTGCCTTCCCTTCTTTGCTTAGAACTGGGTTGCCATCTGAGCTCTTGATATTCATACAAGTGGTTCTCTTCTCTCCAAAGGTCTCTTTAATTTTCCTGTAGGCAGTATCTATCTTACCCCTAGTGAGACAAGCCTCTACACCCTTACATTTGTCCTCTAGCATTCCCTGCTTAGCCATTTTGCACTTCCTGTCGATCTCATTTTTGAGACGTTTGTATTCCTTTTTGCCTGCTTCATTTACTGCATTTTTATATTTTCTCCTTTCATCAATTAAATTGAATATTTGTTCTGTTACCTAAGGATTTCTATTAGCCCTCGTCTTTTTACCTACTTGATCCTCTGCTGCCTTCACTACTTCATCCCTCAGAGCTACCCATTCTTCTTCTACTGTATTTCTTTCCCCCATTCCCGTCAATTGTTCCCTTATGCTCTCCCTGAAACTCTGTACAACCTCTGGTTCTTTCAGTTTATCCAGGTCCCATCTCCTTAAATTCTCACCTTTTTGCAGTTTCTTCAGTTTCAATCTGCAGTTCTGGGCTAGTTAAGAACTTCGAAAGAAATCGAAGTATTGCCACCTGAACAATATTTCGTGACACGCTAGTTGGTTCCCTTAAACTAGATGCACAGCCGAAATAGGTAAAACGATTGAAGGGGAGGTAACTGACCGGAGCAACAGTTAGTATTATAGGATTCTTACTTTTGTAAATAACAAAAAAGAGAAATGGTGATTGATGCATAAACTTTAAACAAGCTTGTAAAAAGAGAAGTAGACCGACCCAAAAATTTGCATGAAGTGTTGTAAGAATTTCATGTTGCGCGATACTTAACCAGCCTTTATTTGGTGGTTGGATACTGGCAGATTCAGTTGAATGTAGTATCTCACAAGTACACTGCATTCTTCTTTGGTCTTTGTACACCTGTTTCGGTTTTAAGCGGAGATTTAGATTTAGTAGCGGGGCAGGAACTAACTGCTAGATTGACAGTATAGGCAGACGACATATCACCACACAAGAATGGCAAGTGCATTGTCAGTTGTTAAAGTCTTCTCTGCTCTTCAAGTTGAAGAAATGACTTTAAAACTGGAGAAATTTGAATTTGTTAAAAGAGAGATAAGAATTGTGGGACATATCATCACCCTTCCTGCGACCAGAAAGGACCCACAAAAATTAAATGCTATTAAAAAATGCCGTCCACCCAAGAACAAAAAGCAACTTAAAGTTTTTCTTGAACTTTACGTGTTGTATCGCATATTTGCTGAAGGGCAAGCATTTAACAGCGCCAATTTAAACAACCTACACAGAAAAAGATGATGTTTTATTTGGGCTAAATAACATCAAGGCGATTTCGAAAATTTAAAAAATGAGCTAGTGACAAACAATGTCTTACACCATCCTGTGTTCAGGGAACCGTTTTAAATGAGTGTAGTTATCAGTGCACTGGGAATAGGTTTCAAAATTTAGCAAGACATTAGTACATAAGAATTAGACCACAAAACAATAGACTTCACAAGTAAGACTTTAAATAAATAGAAAAAGAGCTACTACAGATCGGAGAAAGAAGCCTTAGCTGTCACATGAGGTCTGCAAATATTATTCTGGGGAAATTAAATAGTCAACCACACAGACCATAAGGCATTTACATTTCTAAAAGTTTGCCACCTTTTAAGCGGCAGATTGTTCCGCTGGGCATTATACCTTCAATAGTTTGATTACGAGATCCATTACATGTAAGGCACTGACAGTTACGTAGCAGGTGCCGTATTTAGGTTACCAGAACGCCAAAGGAAGTAATGAATACAGTACTTTCCAGATAAGATTCATTATAGAAGTGACTGTGAAGAAGAAATAGAATAGTTTTGTAAAACCATGAGGCATTACCAAAAAAAGATAAAGTTCAGAAATTCATAATAGTAAATTTTGATAGCGTAAATTGCCCTCAAATATTAAGATCAGTAAGGGCGTTTTGTATAACATAAGGATACAGATAGGGAATATTGGAAACTATGTTTTCCCTCTCAGTTTGAGGCAATAGACTGCTTTCACCTTGCGTTAGTAAACTGTGGACCGACCAGGTATGTGGAATAGTTTTAGGTATAAAAGCAATGATCAGTGATGTGAGCAGGAACATAAGCGGTTGTAGCAAGTCGTATGTTATTTCCCAAACTAAGACGGCAGTAAATCGAACAAATCAACTTACACTTGGTATACTGTGGATTTGTATGCCGGCCCCATTTTGAATTCTGCAGGAAACTGTACAAATGTTTTAGTAGTATACATATGGTTTCAAGATTCGTAAAAAAGATTCTCTGCCAACAAAGCAACAGAAAAAGCAACATTTAATAGGGTGGTAATATACTTTAATGCGATAGGAAATCTAAATCAGTGCTATCAGATATTGTGTCCCAGTTTATTTCAAAGATCTGGAAAGATGAGATAGAGCTGTACAGTGTCTAAGTGAAATATGATTCAGCATACCACCCAACAAGTTGTTTGGTTGAACGCTGTATGTGTGAGCCAGGTAAACTATGCAGAACTCATTGCAACCACAACCATAATGTGTGAGGAGGATTGGTTTAAGAATTTGAGGTTGTCATTAATACCAGATGCCTCGAATCGAAGGGCTGTACACCAGAAGACAATTTGCTGATAGCAACAGGAAAAACATAATAGATGAGGCCTTAGAATTTACACTCTGTATAGACCTGGGACTGGACAGAAAAAAGGAATTAGGGACGGAAAGAATGAAGTGAAAAGCAGATGACAGATCTAAGGGACAGGATAACAAACTCAAATTTACCATGCTGAAAATCGGAAGTTTTGCTCTCATCAGCAGCCATAAGAAGCCCAGCGAATTAAATTATGAAATTTCCAGATTTAAATTTATTTGAGTTGCAAGAAACTTCTTATAGTAGTGCACACTATCTGGTGTACCCAAAATCTGTGAAGCCGTTAGATGTTCAGAAGACAGTAAACTTAAAACATTATGTAATCAGAACAGAATAAAAAACGTTTCACTTACAAAACAAGTCATGAATAATATGTATTCTCTTTTAAAATGTTTATTGTTAGGAAATGTGTTTCTAACAAATGATGTACTGTTTTGAGGACTTACTATTATAATTTTCCTAAACTGTGTCTGATGTTTTCAGATTGTCAACAATGTAACCTCTTATAGAATGAAATGGACATTCCAAAAAGCTGAAACGATATGATAGAAGTCTGCATTGCATGAAGAGTTGCAATTTAATAAAAGGCACTGTCAATATATGAAACGTGCAGCATAATTTCCTGTTAAGTGAGTAAGCAGGAAATGTGTTTCAAATGGAATGCTCAAAATATCTGTATACAGCCAATTGTTTCCTTGGTTAGATAAGATTTGTAAATAGTGTTAGTGTAGATTACGAGAAGTAATGAAATGGCAGTGAAAAAATCTATGCTTGTTGTAAGCAGTGCCGTGCTATTTTGTTGAACTGCATGAAAATTAACAAAGACGAGAGCATGTATCTGGTGAAAGTAATAATTTTTCCTCGTTGTTTTTCGTGTACACAAACTGAAATTTAAATCTTCAGTAATATTTTGAAAATTATAAAAAGTCAGACGTTAAAAAGTTCTCGTAGAGTAAAGTAAAAGAAACCAATTAAAGTTGGAGCAAAGTACACTGAACTAATTTTAAATAATGGTTAAGTAAAAATCTATGTTTTATTTCTTTCTTGTATTTAGGTTTTGCTTATTTTCTTACATATGTCACTTATATCTTTCATTAGGCCTTCTGCATGTGCCCTTCTCATGTAGGTTACCCTATGTAACAGAGGTAGTTTTCTACGATCATATATATTTTTTCAACATATAACTAAAAATATTTTTATTTAAATGTAATGACGTAATCTTTGAGGCACTGGTGTTTGTGTAAAATATATGCTGTTCTGAGGTATTTGCAATTTTTTTCTCACCCAACACTGATTGGGATGTAGTGGTGTTTTACTGATGTATCGCTAACAGGAAATATTACTGAATTATAGGGTATGTGTAACATCAATATCGATATTATCAATACTGATCTCAAACTTTCTATCTGCCTTCAGTTAATGTGACATCTGTTAACCATGCTCATTGATATATCAATTAAGTAAAAGTTTTATTTATTATTTTTGTCCAATCATATCAGTGTAATTTATTTATAGATGTACTTATAATAGTAATGTTCTGTAAAAGAATAGAAATGTTATAACTTGTAATACTGGTTCATGCACTTAGGTGTTTAATCCCATAAAAAGAAAGAAGAAAGTCTCTGTGCAACGAAACCCACGTGGCGAGAGTAGCAAACTTGGATTTGGTGGTGAAACTGCAAGATCCCTCTGTGGCAAGAGTCACTTGGTGGCTAGCATTAAAAGTATTCGCACCTTTTGTTCTGAACGAGGCAATAAAAGCAGCAAGATTATGTAATACAGCCTTGGAAATGGACGTTCTTCGGCTTGTGGTGTATGGAATGCATCGGTTAGCTCCACACTAAGAAAATCCAATGCTAAGGAGAGAATTTTCAGAGCGTGTTACACAACAGGAACCATCGGTATTTCTTCGTCCTTTTGAGTAGGCATAGAAAACTATCAGAGCCACCAGCTTCGTCAATAATATTCAGTTGAGTACTGTATAATTGCATAGAACAGTTATTTGATTTATCATCCAAATAATAACACTAATTCGTTTAAACTTGGTTTCGAAGACCCATATTTAGTCCATAGTCACCTACCTAGCAAGGGTCCCATTTCAAGCGCTGCAAAGTAACTATATTAAAAAAAGGAGTTAGCAAATTTCAGAATTGTTCAGTGAGCCTCGTTTCTATATTTAAAACACTATAAGTTTTTAATAAATTGCGGTAGTATATTTCATGATTGTTCAGTGACCCTCTTTTCTAAAATATACCACATGTTTTACATAGATGACTAGATAATGTTCCAACAGAGTACATTTGCAACGAAATGATGTAAAGTGCTTTACTTAAATGTCATTCCTATTGAAAAGTACAGCATTTAAACTTAACACTTTACTGTGTTTAGTTAAAATAATAAGTAAACTCGAAGGGTAAGCTTAAGGAATAGTTATTGCGCTGGTTTTTAAGAAACAATTTTTATAATTTTTGTGTATATAGTTGAAAGTGTTTTTCAGATTGTGCCGTAACTGAAATGTTCAGTCATGATCTGAGTCAAGTTATGGAATAATTTTTGGGTACCGAAGCTAGTTACTGAGCCGGTTTTGAACTATATGTGACAGCAACGGTACTAAACAAGTGCAACTTCCATTCTTAAGGCTAGTGTGTGCTACAACAAGCAACTGGCTGCCACTATTCAGATTTAACAGATTTAAGAACCATATGTTCACTGGAGCTATATAACAAAGCAAACAGTAAACAGAACAGCAAATATAATTACTATAATTATCTGCAAAACGTATCATCGCAGTGTACTTAAATAACTAAGCTAATAAAGGGTCTTCCTAGTAGTTATTAGTGAACTGCCATTAGTATTCGTTTACCTGTAATGGTCATTAGCTTTCTACTTTAATAAACGGGTAATAAGGGTTATTGAGAGTCACCTGTTGCAAAAACGGTTAATATCCCTTGTATGTAACATTGTTGCTAAATTGTGCTACTACCTTATATCTTATTTGAAAAACAGAATTTCAGTATCGAGTAAAGTCAGTCCATACAGTTGACTTTCTTAATGAACAGTGCTAGTACTTGGTACAACTTTGACTAATTAAGTCGGCGGCCGTTTGATTTTACGTAATTACAGTTCACAATATTACTAACAGAATTTGGTTCGATTCCAGTTTGTTTGGGTGGTGATTCCCTTCAACAGAAGTCTTTCGAGAGACGAAAAACAATCCTGTAGGTTACTGTTACACAGAGTCGTGGTCAAAATTAAAACACCGTTCACAGAAGAAACATCGTCGGTATTCTGCTCAGTTAGTAAGAGTCGGTAGTGTTATATGTCGTTCACCCATTATCTAAAATATTATATACTACTCAGCTATCTGTAGCTGCTCCTCTTCGCTTACGGCTTACAAATAGAGGTATCACAATTTTTTATTATGATGGTAATAAAAAATCTGTCTTTCGTAAGTAAATTTATTCCTGCGTATCACTGTACCAGACATGTTTCGCCTATTCATGATAGGATTCTTCATTCGTCAATAATACATGAAAAATTACATAATTGTATCTATATTTGTATGAGATTTCTACTGATTATTTGGTAATTCTGTTTGATTCTATCTCTGTTTATAATCATACAGTTGACTTTTTTTACTTACATTCATCTTTTGTCCTGTTTATGCAACAAGTTCTTGTTCCATATGTGCTAAAGTCACATAATACAGGTTCTTCCAGCAAAAAAGCCTTTGTGCATGAGTTATATTATAGTATAGGGCTACTGCACGTGCTTGCACTGCATGATTACATTCTTTACAGATGATTGAGGGATCATTGGAGGTGCAGGAGAGGAGAGTGGTGCAGGCTGTTGGTGTGGGAATGGAGCGAGTTGCGTGTCCGTGCGTGTGGGTATTATTATTTCTTTTTTAATTGCTTAATTTTACAGATTTTCAATGTTGGACTTCTGTATGAAATATATCTACTGTTGTAGAAGGCCGTGACTGTTTTTCACAGTGTAACGCTACTTTATTAGATGTTCTGCATATGTGGAATGGTCTTGTGTATGACATATTTCTGCGATTGTAGAAAGCCGTGACTGTTTTTCACATTGTAATGCTACTCTATTAGATGTTCTGCATATGTGGAATGGACACACTCACTCCTCAGTACCTGACCTTAAAAGTTTTTTGTAGTCATCCTAATATGTTTAGAATTGTAGCTGTTGCATGATATTCTTGTATTTCTGAACTGTTGCATATATCTTCCGCTAATATAAAAGTTTTTAGTTTATTTTCGCCTGAGCTGTTTGTCTTGAAGGCTATATTAATTTTATGTTCTCTGAAGGTATTACTATTTTGTGGGTGAGCTGATAATAGTATATAACGGTGTGCCATTTTATGTTGATGAGCGTCGGGTTTTTTGGTGTGTGTGTGTTTTTACCAGTATATCTGGATTGTTCTTATTTTGTTGTCTTCTGTCTGTATCCCAATTTTAATAATGACACAGGGAGACAGTATACTTTGATTCTGCCAGATTCATTTTTTGTGCTTCGTTAAGGATGATTTTTATCTTGGAAATTCGTATTGTTTAGAGGTGTTCTGCAGTCGTTATACCTAAAGTCTGGTGGATACTACTTTCTGAGGATTTGATTTCTTCTGAATTACCATGTCAGTTGCTGTCAAAGTAGTGTATTGCCTATTCTGTTTTCGTTTCCATAATGAACTGAGATATGGACTGTATGTTCTTTGTCTATCTGTGTAAACAATTCATATGTTCTTGTGGATCATCTATTAAGTATATTATATCATCTACACATCTGCACCACTAATTTACTTTAGATTCCTTTGTGTCTATTATATCTGCAAAAATTACATTTTGAATGTAACTCATTAGGATATTTGCTACTGCATATGAGACAGTGTTTCACACTAGCAAGACCTTCCTTGTAAACAGAATGTATTGTTAGACTCAAAGCAGTTTTTGTATGTTATCGCTTTTCATAATTTGTCTAAGTTCTTCTATAGTGACTTTGGTATTTGTTCGTTTCTAGTCACTTTTTATCATATGATATTTGTAGTGTCATCAAATGGGATTGAAGTTTACATATCTGACATAGCAATAGAGATCGGTTGTGCAGTTGAATGGGTGTTTGTTTCGTAATACTGTCAGTTACAGAGTGAATTGTAATGCTGGTACACACAATCACCATTCCCAACGTGATCCTTTACACACTAAGCAGTGTTGTAAATATGTTCATATCCTTCGTTATTTGGCGTTTTCTTAACCTCAAGGAACTACACCAAACAGTAACGCCATCTCATCCATACTTCACTGCTGGCACAACGTACAGGGGGCAGGTAAAATTCTCCAGCCATTCACCAAACGCAAATCCTTCCAGCAGATTACCTCAAGGTTCAAAAATGGTTCAAATGGCTCTGAGCACTATGGGACTTAACATCTGTGGTCATCAGTCCCCTAGAACTTAGAACTACTTAAACCTGACTAACCTAAGGACATCACACACATCCAAACCCGAGGCAGGATTCGAACCTGCGATCGTAGCGGTCACGCGGTCCCAGACTGAAGCGCCTAGAACCGCACGGCCACACCGGCCGGCTACCTCAAGGTATAGCGTGATTCATCGCTCAACGTCACTCATTTTTTGACGTACACTGTCCAGTGACTTGGTTCTTTATACCACCTCATGTGTCTCTCAGCAACAACTACAGAAATGTGTGGCTTGTGGCGAGCTGCTCGACCATCGTAGCCCGTTTTTTTTAACTCATTCTGCTAGCTGGACTACTTGTAACACTATGGAACTCACGAATGACACCTTTCGCTGATTTCATTCAATTTCTTACTAGCAACTTTTGCAGTGAGAGACAGTCCAGTTCAGTTCACGAGGCCTGTCTAGATATCGTCTATGTGTAGTTGTACCTTCACAACTACAAGACCAACAGTCGACCTGGGCTGCTTTAGAAAAGATGAAACGTCCCAGATGGACATTTTACTCTGTTGACATTCGGTGAATAGGGATGTCCGGATACTTTTGATGAGATCGTGTCGGGGCAAGATGCAGTAAGTGTAGTGCTAGTGGATTCTCGTTTCACTGCTTTCTTTCACTTCATTAAATTTATGTATATTAGTACGCCACACATTGTTCACACCCAATGGGGCAGAAGATAGAAAGAAGTGGAGGATATTTGAACACTTGAAATGGGTTTCTTCTCTCAGAACATCGTAGAACGTAGTTTGTTAACCATTTAAAATTGGATGATTTTTCGAACAACTGTTTCTTTGGATTTTGCCTTGTGGGGGAATCAACCCTGAAATTTTTAAATTTATTACTCTGACAGATTCTGTACATAATAATAATTTGCCATGAGAATTAATATCAACTTTTTACCTCTATTCTGACCTATTGAATATGGAATCTTAGAATTTGAGCACACCTTTCTGAACACTGGTAAAGCAAACTTTAAAAGAGAGAGGAGCTATTTTCATTCTCCAGTTAACTAAACTGTAGTTACTCTGAATGACTCCATACCTATGACCGGCAACGTCATCAGTTATTTTGCACTACTGCTGGATAAAGGCGTCCTCAAAACTCCTCATCTCACTACGGTGTTACGGCTAAGGAAGTTATCTGGACTGACTTGGCACCGCTGGAACATGTTTGCTTCTGCCGGAAACGAATTACCTCTGCTCATTTCATTGTATTAAAGGGCGGCGCCATTTTGTTTTGGCTTCGCTTGCTGCATTACAGTGGAGTGCAATGTGAGCAAGGTATGTACAAGTGCTGCAGACATGAAACTGCAAAGAAACTAACAAATAATCACGTAACTTGATTATTTCGAGACGATTATTGAAACTTCACCAAAGGTATGAACTAACAGAAATCAGAAGGACTGATTCGGCGCGATAATGTCGAAACGATGAAATTAAAGACAAGCGCTGGAACAATAGGAGTGTAATGAGGATTCCATTGTTAAAACAGAGGAGAGGGACCATAGGTGGAAGGAGTATGCTGAATACTTCTACAAGGGTTGTATGATAAGGCGATACAAGAAGAAATGGCTGTCGATGTAGATGAAATATGCATATAGGCTGAGCATACTAAAGCTTAGAAAGGCTTGAGATCAAATACGGTGCAAAGTGTAGATAAGAGGCCTTCGGATTTTCAAAGCTATTGTGTGTGTGTGGGGGGGGGGGGGGGGGGGCGGGGGGGGGGGGCAGTGGCAACCGAAGAAGTACTCAGTTTAGTGTGTTGAATCTATGCGTCTGGATACATACCGTCAGACGTTCAGGAAGATATCATCCACTTGATCCCCAAGATAGCAAGCAAGGGCACATAAGTAAAGGTGCCCATTCTCTAGTAGTTGGTGACGAGAAGTGAGGGGGGGGGGGGACTATATGTAGCGGTATAGAGAATTTTTAATATTTTGGGAGAAGAATGGGGACTTGCAAATAGCCACAAAAAAGTTTCAGTTCCGGTCCTGTTAAGAAAATTCGTAATACTGACTTTTAGATCATTTTCTTGAAAAAAAAGAACGTGATTAGTCTTTTTTTTCTTCTTTCTCTGAGAACTAGGAGGAAGGAGGGCGGGTTAGTAACTCCAACTTGCCCCCGAGAAAGCCGCCCTTACATATAAGTTAACGAGCTTTCCCATAGTCAGCTTAACCGCTCGTACATCCAGTCTTATAACGAGAGTAATGTACAGAACAACGGAAATGAAAATTGAAGATTTGTTAGACGACGATTAGTTTGCTTTCCGGAAAGATAAATGCACCAGAGAGGAAGCTGTGACATTGTGACTGATAATGGAAGCAAGTCTTAAGAAAAATATAGAGATGTTCGCAGCACCTGTCGACCTAAAAATCGAGTTCGGCAATGACAAACACGTAGTGCAAAATATACAGAGTTCTCAGAAAAGTTGGTGTGACGTATAGGAAGACGGGTGTAATACACAGTGTGTAGAAGAACCAAGAAAGAATTGTAAGAATGGAAGACCAGGAACAAAGTTTTCGTGTAAAGTAGGGTATAAGGCGCCGATACAGTCTTTCTAGCTTACCTTACAACGAAGAGGAATGACGGCCATAAAAGATAGGTTTGGCAGTGAAATTAAAATTCAAGATGAGTGAATGTCAGTGATAAGAATCTTTGGTGACACTGATATCCCAATGAGAGCAAGGAAGAATTACTGGACATACTTAATAGAATGAACAATCTACTGAGTGCAGGATATGGACTGACAAAAAACCGATGAAATATGAAAGTAATGAGGAGTAGCAGAAAAGAGTTTTATGATGAAAATGACAATACAGGCGACTTATATGCAGTGAAGTAATTCTGCTACCTTGGAAGCAAGACGGCAAACGAAGTAAGAACATAAAAATAGACTGGCATAGCCTAAGGGGACATTCCAGACCCAAAGAAAGTTTGCAGGATGGCACGCGTTGTTTTGGTATTAATCTTTGAGCTTATCAGTTGTTATTGTGTTATGTTGGAGGAAGTGAGAATAGCTCGAGGAGATTAGTTTTATTTATTTCGTAGACCACTATTTGTGTATCGTTACAAGATGGCTGACAAAGGAATACTGACTGTTGAACAGCGCGTTGACACTGTGTTATTTTTTCATGAAACGAAACGTTTGGTGCTTTCACAGAGACGGACGGTTTCGTTCACATTCTAAAACTCGATCATTTTACAAAACATTTGATAATGTTGGTTGAGTGCTCGAGAGGAAGCGTGAACGGCCTGCCAATTTTCCTTTTCCACAGAATGTCGAGGCTGTCAGAGCAGCGGTACTGAAGAGCCCAGGAAAAAAAAAAGGGAAACAGCACCACAGCTTGCCATTTTCTGACGATCTCTACAGTGAATTTTGAAAACTAATTTGCATTTGTGTCAATACAAAATAAATGAGGTGTCTAAATATTAACGACGGGTAACAAACATCGAAGAATGACGTTCGCTGAATGGGCTGTGAATTTAGGCGTGTTGTTGGAAGAGGCACATTTTCACTTTGACGGCGTTGTTAATATACAAATATGTGCTTTTGGGCCTTTTTGAATCCGAACATGCTTCATGAAAGGTGTACCAAGCTCCAAGAATTACTGTGTGGCCCGCTATCTCGAGTCAAGCGGCAATGGGGGCCATTCTTTTTTGAACATTTAGTTAAGAGTGAAAGTTCCCTAAGCACTCTCCATAATAATAGGTTGTCTGAGACATACTGCATGAAAATTTTAAGGCAGATGTCATTTCACATAGATTTCCTAATTGTTTCACATTTGGTCAATAGTGGCTAACAAAGAATATTGTTTAGAACCCGTGTGATTTTTTTCTTTGGGGATTCTGAGGGATAATATTTTTCCTAAAGATTCTCGTACGGTGATGGTACAACGACAGCTGATAATTGAGGCGTAGATATGTATCGTCGAGTAACCCAAAACATAGGAGTTCATGGTGAAGACGTTGGTAGACGTGGTAGTCGGCACATTGAACACGTATACTGTTGACATGTCGTATTTTATATTAAATTTCCTTTACTTTACGTCTATGGTCACAATTATTTTGTCAGCGGACTACGCGTTTCGGTCTGTAATGACTGTCTTCAGATCTGTTTTGAACACTAGTGCTGCTGACAAGATGACTCTTGCAAATACTGTTTTTTATATATATATATGATGATGATGGTGCTGATTTTGCATTTAACATTTGACAATGCTTCTATGGCTGCAGTACATTAGGACATGTTTTTTTTTTATAAAAGAGACCTGAAAATGGTCAATAGAGACCATAAAAAGGTTGACCATAGACGTAAAGTAACGGAAACTTATTATATATTCGGGTCACTGTTTTTATTCGCAACCATGTCGCAGCTTGTATTTCATATTGTTGTATTTTGACCCAAATATTTTTTTCAGAAACAAATGTTGAATCATCTTGTGCTATAAAAAATACTCCCTAAATCTGAGGAACAAATTTCAGAGCATGTACTTTTGAAGCACATTATTGTATGGCAGCGAACCGTGGGCTGCGGGAGAATCTGGAAAGAAGAGAAACGAAGCATTTGAGATGTGGAGTCATAGTAGAACACTGAAAATTTGGTGGACTGATATAGAAAAAGAACATATAGAAAACGCTGACAATTAAATGGACAGGATGGTAGGACACGAATTAACACATCATTGACTTCTATAGTAGTAGACTTAGCTGTAGAAGCTAAACATTTTAAGGGAGGGCAGATATTGGAATACGTGAATCAAATAATTGACGACATGGCGTGCAAGTGCTACTCTGAGATTAAGAGGTTGGCACAGGAGAGGAATTCATGGCCGGCTGCATCGAACCAGTTCGAAAAATAATGATGTTCAAATGTTCAAATATGTGAGAATTCCTAAGGGACCAAACTGCTGAGATCATCAGTCCCTAGCCGGCCGAAGTGGCCGAGCGGTTTTAAGCGCTACAGTCTGGAACCGCGCGACCACTACGGTGGCAGATTCGAATCCTGCCTCGGGAATAGATGTGTGTGATGTCCTTAGGTTGGTTAGGTTCAAGTAGTTCTAAGTTCTAGGTAGCAGAAGACCTCAGAAGTTAAGTCCCGTAGTGCTCAGAACCATTTGAACCATCATCTGTCCCTAGACTTACACACTACGCAAACTAACTTATACTAACAAGGGAACCTCCCCATCGCACCCCCCTCAGATTTAGTTATAAGTTGGCACAGTGGATAGGCCTTGAAAAACTGAACACAGATCAATCGAGAAAACAGGAAGAACTTGTGTGGAACTACGAAAGAAATAAACAAAATATACAAACTGAGTAGTACATGTGCAAGATAAGCAACATCAAGGAGGGCGACAGCTCAGCAGCGCCGTGGTCCCGTGGTCAGCGTGAGCAGCTGCGAAACGAGAGGTCTTTGGCTCAAGTCTACCTTCGACTGAAAATTTTAATTTTTTATTTTCAGACAATTATCAAAGTTCAGGCACACACACACAATCAACTTCGTTCTGCAAAATTTCAGGACATGTACAGATATGCTTAGACATATGCAGGATTTGACGGTCTACACACGAAAAAATTTAAAAGCGTTAAAAACATATGTTTTGACAGAGCACAGGGAAAACTGTGCGACTGTGAAACTGTTGCATTCATTTGTTGCAGTTTATGTGACACACTCTTACGTTTTCATCACTTTTTTGGGAGTGATTATCACATCCACAAGAAAACCTAAATCGGGCAAGGTAGAAGAATCTTTCTACGCATTCACCAAGTGCACAAGTTAGGTGGGTCGACAACATATTCCTGTCATGTGACACAAATGCAGTCGCCAGTGTCGTATAGAATATATCAGACGTGTTTTCCTGTGGAGGAATCGGTTGACCTATGACCTTGCGATCAAATGTTTTCGGTTCCCATTGGAGAGGTACGTCCTTTCGTCTACTAATCGCACGGTTTTGCGGTGCGGTCGCAAAACACAGACACTAAACTTATTACAGTGAACAGAGACGTCAGTGAACGAACGGACAGATAATAACTGCGAAAAATAAAGAAATTAAAATTTTCACTCGAAGTAGGACTTGAACCAAGGTCCTCTCTTTCCACAGCTACTCACGCTAACCACGGGACCACGGCGCTCGTGGTCTAATTTTGCATTTGATGTTACTTATGTTTCACATAGACTACACAGTTTGTATATTTTGCTTATTTTTTCATAGTTCCACACGACTTCTTCCTGTATCCTCGATTGATCTGTGTTCAGTTTTTCAAGGCCTATCCACTGTGCCAACTTATAACTAAATCTGAGGGGGGGGGGGGGGGGGGGTGCGATGGGGAGGTTCCCTTGTAAGAACAACACACTCAACCATGCCCGAGTGAGGAGTCGAACCTCCGGCGCGAGGGGCCGCGCAATCCGTGACATGGCACCTCTAATCAAGCGGCCGGCGCGGCGACTAATGATGAAAAATATTTAAACTTCAAGTTGTTTTATAATTTTTAACGTTTTTTTTGCAGCGACAGCAACTGAAATTGTTTATATAACAATATACAGCCTACATTTGCAGGTTAACTTTATCGTTTACCTAGGTTTCAACGTTATTAATAACGTCTTCTTCAGAACATAAATTATTACTTAAATGTTTGCCTAAAACAGGCCTTGTCCTAAGTCAACTTCATAAAACTTGATGCATAACCATAACGTTGAAACCTAGGTAAACGATAAAGTTAACCTGCAACTGTAGGCTGTATATTCTTATGTAACTTCAAGTTGCATTTCCTAGGCTATTAGGACGCGTAACATTTCTCTTCCGTTTCTTGTTACACAATCGACGTATCGACACCTCCGCTGGAATCAGCTGGACACTGAGCAGCGTTTCACTAGCAGGGAGCACCAGAAGGTCCGGAAAAAGTTTGCGGTCAAGGATTCTAAACGTGAACTGTGTAAGAAGATACTCAAGAGTAACATGACACTGCCTAACAACGTATAAGATTTTATCATCGTTATCCACATATATTCTACTTTGCTTTTGCAATGACTCCTGTACCTTCAGCAGCTATACTGCCGGAAAAAATTCAATACACCTAGAATCACGTTGTCGATGTTGATCAGATAACGGTATATGCCACATGGGTGATAGTAGATCAACTGATAATAGATTCAAAGTCGTCCGCGAACAAGTTAAGTAGTGTCGTAGCTACCAGACCGCCATCTGTATCTGCCCTTTAATAGGGAATGCTCACAACCAGAAGTTTCGGTGTGGTGAAAACATACGAAGCAAGGGGGCAACAGTGCCTTAGAGATGTACTCGGGATTCCTACTCCCAACTGAGCGAGTTTGAATAAATTAATATGTCAAAAATCCGCCTCAGTTGCGAAATGTTACTGGGCTTTACCCAGGTTCCAGCTAGAGTAATCTAGCCTTCTTCAGAAGCATAAAATAAACTAATACATAGAATAGGGCACTGTCAAATATACACTACTGGCCATAAAAATTGCTACACCACGAAGATGACGTGCTACAGACGCGAAATTTAACCGACAGGAAGAAGATGCTGTGATAAGCAAATGATTAGCTTTTCAGAACATTCACATAAGCTTGGCGCCGGAGGCGACACCTACAACGTGCTGACATGAGGAAAGTTTCCAATCGATTTCTCATACACAAACAGCAGTTGACCGGTGTTGCCTGGTGAAGCGTTGTTGGGATGCCTCGTGTAAGGAGGAGAAATGCGTACCATCACGTTTCCGACTTTGATAGAGGTCGGATTGTAGCCTATCGCGATTGCAGTGTATCACATTGCGACATTGCTGCTCGCGTTGGTCGAGATCCAATGCCTGTTAGCAGAATATGGAATCGGTGGGTTCAGGAGGGTAATACGGAACGCCGTCCTGGATCCCAACGGCCTCGTATCACTAGCAGTCGAGTTGACAGGCATCTCATCCGCATGGAAGCAACGGATCGTGCCGCCACGTCTCGATGCCTGAGTCAACAGATGGGGACGTTTGTATGGCACCAGCCATCTGCACGAACAGTTCGACGATGTTTGCAGCAGCATGGGCTATCAGCTGGAGACCATGCCTGCGGTTACACTTAACGCTGCATCACAGGCAGGAGCGCCTACGATGGTCTACTCAACGACGAACCTGGGTGCACGAATGGCAACACGTAATTTTTTCGGATGAATCCAGGTTCTATTTACAGAATCATGATGGTCGCATCCGTGTTTGGCGACATCGCGGTGAACCCACATTGGAGGCGTGTATTCGTCATCGCCATACTGGCGTATCACCCGGCTTGATGGTATGGGGTGCCATTGGTTACACGTCTCGGTCACCTCTTGTTCGCACTGACGGCACAATGAACAGTGGACGTTACATTTCAGATGTCTTACAACCCGTGGCTCTGCCCTTCATTCGATCCCTGCGAAACCCTACATTTCAACAGGATAATGCACGACCGCATGTTGTAGGTCCCGTACGGGCCTTTCTGGATACAGAAAATATTCGACTGCTGCCCTGGCGAGCACATTCTCCAGATCTCTCACCAACTGAAAACTTCTGATCAATGGTGGCCGAGCAACTGGCTCGTCACAATACGCCAATCACTACTCTTGATGAACTGTGGTATCGTATTGAAGCTGCATGGGCAGCTGTACCTCTACACGCCATCCAAGCGTCTCAATGCGCATGCGTATCAAGGCCGTTGTTATGGTCAGAGATGGTTGTTCTGGGTACTGATTTCTCAGAATCTATGCACCCAAATTGCATGAAAATATAATCATAATATATTTGTCCAATGAATACCCATTTATGATCTGCATTTCTTCTTGGTGTCCCAATTTTAATGGCCAGTAGTGTAAAAAGCTTAATTACTGTGGTACTATGTCAAGCTACGTTACTTAGCCGTGGATCAGGCCCGGACCCACTTCGTGGAAAGCGGTCGGTTAGCCGCGGACCTACGTTTGAGTTCCAACGTAGCGTCCGCGGCTAATCGACCGCTTTCCACGAAGTGGGGTCGGGGCTGTTCCTCGGCTAAGTAACGTAGCTTGACATGGTACCACGGTACTTAAGCTTTTTATTTTTGACTGTGCCCTATTCTGGTATGTATTAGTTTATTTTATGCCTCTGAAGATGGCTAAATTACTCTAGCTGAAACCTGGATTAAGACCAGTAATAATTCGCAACTGAGTCGGATTTTTGACATATTATCACAGTTCCTGACAGGGTTGCAACATGTTAAAAATTCTTCGAGTTTGAATACTGTCAAAACGCGGCCTTCTGAGTGACGGGATGGTCCTTTCGATGAATTGCTATACAAGTTATACGTACTGCGTTAGATGTGCAACAGTGCAGGTATCAGAAGAGACACGAACAGTCTCGCACACGTAGACGAGCGTCTACACGTCCACGCAAGAAAAACATCCACCAGTGTCATCGTATTGCACGGCAGCAGTGGCAGATCGTACAGCTACCACAGAACAGATGAGATGGCTTGTGAGTCCAGATGTGTTAATACGAACTGTTGTGAACCAGCTATTAGCAGTAAGAGAACGGGTACGCACACCTGTAGCCCGTCTTCCATTCACAGCATGAACGTTCACGTCTCGACTGGTGCCGTCAGATGGCGCGCCTTGGTTTTCAGCGGTGAAACCAGGTTCTGCCGGCATGTTTCTGATGGTCGTTAACATATACGACATAGACCTGGTGAGCAATGGGCCGCAGAGGGCACTCGTCCAAAACACACTGGCCCCATCCCATGCCTAATGGTGTGGGGTGCCACAAGATACAAATCTAGTTTATCTTTGGTGTTTCTGGGGTGGACCTTATCCAGCGGTCGGTATGTACAAACTATTCTTAGACCTCTTCTTTTGCTCGTCATGCTACAGGAATATGATGTGTTGTTCCAACAGGATAATGCTCGGCCACACGCTGCCGTGAAACTCAACGTGTTCTGCAGGACGTGCAGCAACTTCCCTGGCCACCATGGTCTCCTGGCTTGGCTACAATCGATTCCGTTTGGGGTGTGATAAAATGAGAAGTGACTCACGTGAATCCTCAACCAAAAGCTCAACACAAAACTGAAACATCATGGCCTGCCGGAGTGGTAGTGCGGTTCTAGGCGCTACAGTCTGGAGCCGAGCGACCGCTACGGTCGCAGGTTCGAATCCTACCTCGGGCATGGATGTGTGTGATGTCCTTAGGTTAGTTAGGTTTACTAAGTTCTAAGTTCTAGGCGACTGATGACCTCAGAAGTTAAGTCGCATAGTGCTCAGAGCCATTTGAACCATTTTGAAACATCATGTGAGTTGCGCCACGGCAACTTCTAGACAATACCGCCATCTAGTGGCTAATTGGCAAAACAAGCTATTTTGTAAACATCTCTCGTAACTGCAGAGAGGGAAATAAACCTGAACGGTGTACACGAAGTAAATACAATAGCGGGGTACTGGATGATATAAAATACAACAAATGAATCACTGGCTGTAGCACAAAAATTCTAGAATAAATGCATAAAGAAGACATATACGAAATAATCCATTAAATGACATTACTGCTTCCTATAATAGACACGTTATAAAACCAAAAAAGTTTTTCTAATTTACGTATATGAGCCGTAAAAAGTAGAAACAAAAGGTATCTTTGAATCCGCAACAAGTAGTTGGTACATCAAAGTGTTAGATCTCGCCAGGCAGCGGCTTTATACCACTGAAATAACTTCTTCCGCGCAACTACACCTGCTCGTTGAGAAAAAGACCGTAATTCGAAAGTAAATGCTTGGAAATTTCCAGATCCTCCAAAATATCAAGATTACGCCCATTTTTTTTTTTAAATATGCAAAATTTCCAACTTCTCGACCCCTTCAGGAGAGTGCCCTGTGATTAACAGGTGATCTGCAAAAGTAGAATTAGGGGCACACCAACAGTTTTCCCTCAGAAAATGTTCTTTACAGCGAATTGAAAAGGCACGTCCTGTTTGACCAATATAATAGGCACCGCAAGTGTCACATGAAATCTTGTACACACCAGAATTCTGCAGAGGGCTAATAGCTGACATTAAATTATGGATGACGTTTTTTCTCAAGTTGATATTTGTAGAAGAGGCAATATTACAACTGTATTAATCCGAAGAAACCTTAGAATCTGGTATGACACTGGACCTAAAAATGGAATTGAGAAGAATTTTTTCTCCGATTCTTTTGGGACGCTGAGAAAAGAACCAAGTGTAGTACCCCTCCCTCCAATCTCCTTTCTGAGGATATAATTTACCAACCGAGCTTCGTAACTATTATTCACCGCCACAATTTTAATAAGATTAATCTCCTAATTAAAGTTTTCTTTCGATAGGGAAATGGAAAGTGCTGTGTGAATAGCCGAGAAAAAGAAAGCATTTTTGTGAGACGCTGGATGCGTAGAAGAAGGTGGAACGATTTGATCAATTTGAGCCTCTTTACGGAAAATGTTTAAAAAAATATTATCATGAAGATCATTAAACAGATTGAAAATGATGTTGATCCCACCAGGAGGACATTTGTAGATTACTAATATGTCGTCAGTGTATCTACAGAAGGACGAAATGCCCAGACCTGTAGCTGAAAACGAATTGATAAAAATATCGGCGAGAATTCCGGCTAGCGGGTTCCCCATATCTAGGTTGTCATTTTGTTGGAACAGTTGGCCATTGAACTGAAAGTAATTGTACTTAAGTACAACGGTGATCAAATTCATGAAATCTGTAATTTCTTCATCACATGTATCTTTCTTAAACCTACGCAGATTTTCCTCCAGAATCTTAAGGTTTTCTTGCATTGGTGTGAAGGATTTTATGTGTAACGAAAACAATCTAGTAGCCTGGTCACAGTCTATATCCTCTACTTTGCGAACTACAGCAGCAGTGACGGAAACGCGGCGGGACCCGCGGAGCGGCCCGTGAACGACACAACGGGAGAGGACGGACACGACCAACGGAGGACTTTAAGACACAACAAGAACGGACAACAGAGTCGCGAACGAAACAAGACAACCACATCCACGCGGGTCCCGCCGCGTTTCCGTCACTGCAACCACGCGACCGTTCCGGACGCCGTTACAACACCTAACAAGCAGGTCGTGCAGAATGTCCTTGTAGACCTGAAAACTGGTTTAGATTGCATAAAATTGATAGTGAAATGCAAACTAGTATTGCTTATGATGTAACAAATATTTTTAGTAAATGTCAGGCTGCTTCCCCTAATGCCTCAAGTAATGACAAGGTCTTGATTAGAAATATTAATAAGAAACTAAAAGATAATGATGCTCTTATAACGAAAGCTGATAAGGGCTCTTCACTAGTGATTGCATATAATGAAGAATATATTACGAAAACCATGTCTTTTTTCGAAGGAAATGGTATTTCTGAACTGCAAGTCGTTCCTGCTCCCTCCCTCCAGAAAAAAATCAGATCAGCTGTGAACAACGCCAATTTCTTGCTTAAGCCATTTCACAAAAAGTCATTTATGAATATGAATCCACAACATCCCAAATTAAGAGCCCCATTTAAGATACAAAAGCTTGGCCATCCTACTCGTCCGATTTCGAACAGTCAGAACAGTGCTTATCATGAACTTGCTAGATTTTTACATGATTGGCTGAAAAAGTCTTTTGTCTTCACCCATTGCTATGCTGTCTTAAATAGTGCTGCTGTAGTTCGCAAAGTAGAGGATATAGACCGTGACCAGGCTTTAGATTGTTTTCGTTAGACATATAAAACCTTTACACCAATGTTACCGTGCAAGAAACCCTTAAGATTGTGGAGGAAAATCTACGTAGGTTTAAGAGAGGTATATGTGATGAAGGAATTACAGATTAAATGAATTTGATCACAGTTGTAGTTAAGTACAATTACTTTCAGTTCAATGGCCAACTTTTCCAACAAATTGACGGCCTAACTATGGGGAACCCGCTAGCCGGAAATCTTGCCGATATTTCTATCAATTCGTTAGAGGTGAAATTCTTTACGTTGTTTTCAGCTACAGATCAGGGCATTTTGTCCTACTGTAGATACGACGACGATATATTAGTAGCCTACAAAGGTGCTCCTGATGGGATCAACCACGTTTTCAATCTGTTTAATGATCTTCATGATAATGTTAAGTTCACTTGTGTACTAGAAAATGAAATTCGTCAATTAAAATTTCTCGATCTTACGTTGTCATTAATTAAAAACAGAATTTTCTTCAACATTTTCCGTAAAGAGACTCAAACTGATCAAATCGTTCCACCTTCTTCTACGCATCCAGCCTCTCACAAAAACGCTTTCTTTTTCTCGGCTATTCACAAAGCACTTTCCATTCGCCTCTCGAAAGAAAACTTTAATTAGGAGAAGAATCTTATTAAAACTGTGGCGGTCAATAATGGTTACGAAGCTCGCTTGGTAGATTACATCCTCAGAAAGAAGATTGGCAAGTCTTTCCTTGTAAGATCACCATCTGTTGCGTGGCACTAGAAGTCACGTCTTCAGGTAAACATATAACCAAAACACTAGAGCGGAAAAGCTAGTAACCTTTCCACCCAATATCAGTCGTCCGTCAGAACAAAACGCAGCTAAATGGCGGTATGACACTGAATAAAACAGCTGCATTCCAAAATAGTGGATGGCTCTGCTTCTCCGATCTATACGGAATTACGAATCTACTGTTTTAGCTATATATTCACCTGGTGATGTGACTTTTAGTGCCACGAAACCGGGGGTGATGCAATAGTAAAGGACTAAATACAGCTGAAGGGGTTTACTAATACCCGAGATGACGTATTTACGGATATCGATTTGTTATGACTGTTCCCAGCTTGTTGATGTAAGTATAGTTAAGCGGTGAGGCAAGAAGCAGCCATTTAAAAGCCTTCCAGACAGTTGAAATTATTTATTTTCTGTTTTGAAAGCGGTCGACAACAACATACGTGCTCTTTAATGAACTACGCATATAATATTGCAATTTACCTGCAGTGTGGTGTGATTCACACTAAAAAATACAGATGCTGACTTAGGGAACAAGTCCACTGCTCACAACTTGTCATTTAGTTCATCAAATGCGTCGATCGGGCTTTTATACATGGAGGAAAAGACTCTATCTAAGCCTAAACCCAGTGCCTTATCGGAGCTACGCCGACGTCTGCATATAATATTTTCTCTCCTTAGTTGGATACTGTCCGATGATCCACAGAACGCTGACCGCGTCGTCGTTAAGAGCGTCACCTGGTAAGACGCCACTGTCTGACGCGATCGTCACAGCCCGCAGGCGTAACGCAGTCATTTCAGGTGCGTAGTTCTCGCGCGCCCGCGAACGCTCTCGCTGGATCGATTCCGAAGCGCAGATTAATCACTAATAGCACCGCTAATACAGGCTAATGGTGCGCCACGGGCCCAACACAATTACTGCGTTACGATTGGTTTCGCTGGCTGATAAACACTGCCGACCGCACACAGCAATACGCGCCTCGCTCCACCGCAGTCCATCAACTGGTATGGCGGCCTTCAACTCTGGTCTCAATATTTCCGATGAACCACGGTGAAGTTCGATTAACTTCGAACCAGCGGGGGCTGCTCTAGGCCCAGTAGTGGGAGCGTACATGGTGGTGCCCAAGTGCGGTAGAACTGAATGCTACTTGATGCGAATAATCATCTGGGAAGAAGTACAGAATGGACAACATCAGTTCCCAATGTCTCAGATCATAGTCACCAGATGCATGGTGCACCCTGTTTCTGTAGTCATGATGGAGCCTGCATTTCTGAATTCAGTTTAAGTCCTCCAACGTTTACCTGAATAGTTGAGATATGATGGAGTTGAGCCTTTGTGTAAGAAAACAGGTAAGGAAATATCACTAAATTGCCTCCAATTTCAACTTCGCTAGCATGATCCCAGATGTCTGAAGAGTTATATACAACATTTGCCTTTCGCGAGCAAGTACTGTGACTGAGCTACCCAAGCACGATTCACGATCCGTCGTCTCAGATTTACTTCTGCTAATATCTCGTCGGTAGACCACTTGCCCGCGAAAGGCAAAGATCCCGAGTTCGAGTCTCGGACGAGCACATAGTTTCGTTCTGCCAGGCGGTTTCAAATCAGCACACACTCCGCTGCAGAGTGAAAATTTCATTCTGGAGGGCTGGTCTGCCTCTGTAGCTGAGTAATCAGCATAGATAGCTGCCACGCTGAAGACCCGGATTCGTTTTTTGGTAGTGGTAAGTAGCTTCCCTTGTTGAAAGGGCTGGAGTATGGCGCACTCAGCCTTATGATGACAGCTAAAGTACTTGACCGAGTAGCAGCGCCTGCAGGGTCTGAAAAGTCTGCGAAACGGCAGGGAGAGTGGTGTGCTCATCACATGCACATCCATACAGCATCCGCATAGTGCCGCAAGGCAGAGAGTGACACGATGATTAGTAGACATTCCTTGGGCTTTCGTGGACTGGATGAGGGGCTCATAAATATGCAGCGGCCTTCCTAACTCTATTGCGACGATCGTATCAAAAGTTCTGTGCAACCCGTTGCAATGAAGACGTAAGCAGGTTCATATGTACGGACTTTACACCACATTTTGTCATACTATGAGGTTAATGGCCTATGTCACCTCTATGACCTCAGCCAGTATTACCATTGCTGTAATCACTGGCCGTGCTGCGACTGAATTCCTTATTAAAAAGGGAAAATGGGCTTGGATGATTCACCTGAGACTTCAACGTGCCAGTAAAAATGTGTGAATAGGTGCCATCGGTGTTAGGATAAGGATGGAAACCTGAGTATCCAAATGAGCCTCCTAGAGATCGCCCTAGAACTGCCTCTATGCCATGCAACAAGGAAAATAATTGTCCTGAGCTTGGACAACCCATAAACGCTGCTATATCAAGACACTTTGGAAGATTCGTCATGAATTCCGCGATAAAAGCCCTGGGAAGAATATCATGCTGCAATAGGACAACGTGCGACCTCATACTGCTGCTGTCACTGTGGAGAAAATCAGAACAGTTAGATCGGAAACTCCTCCAGTCCTCCTTGCAGTTACAACGTGGCACCCTAGTTTATGCTAATAAACAGACGCGAGGCTGAGGCCTTCAGATGGTGGAGGATGTTCCCGCAAGCATTCGGAAAACTGGAAAAGAGTATTAAACTAAGGGTATTTTCAAACGTGCAGCACGAGCAAAAAAATGTGTACAACGAAATGGTGACTATGTAAAAAAATGACAGAAAATATGTAGATTGAGAAGATGTACTTGGTTTGTCTAATAAAATAAAGATTAGGGATTTTAGAAACAGTTACTCATTGCTTTCAGTACAGCTACAATATATTGTCAGAGTTATAGTTCAGAGTTCTAAAAGATAACGATATTGAGAAAGCTATTTACACGACCAGAGACACCGTTCGTATCTCATTATATGCCTAATTACGACCACTGGTATATTCTGCTAATTGTCAAAGGCGTTTGCTTGTGTGAATCACAACACCCATTTAACTGAATTATAATACTACTGAGGAAGTCGCAATGCTGCAAATTGGTTGAAATGTATTTCTCCGACAGGAGAAAAAGGATGTTAATAGGAAAGAGTCGTATTTTAAGGTGTCAGGCAACTGGGAACGAGTTAATGGGATGTCCCACAAGACTCCATCTTAGCACCCATACTTTTCTTGAGTATATCAGTGATCTTCCATCAGTATCATAACCAGATGCGAGATTTTTGTATGCAGGTGATGTACATTGCACCAAATAGCGGTCAGGTATAACTTTAGAAAGATCCTGAAAATGTACTGTTGTCCCAAGCATATTGCAACAAACGGTGAATTTCTATCGCTGCTCGTTTAGTTTTTATTGCCGTTTCAAATATACCGGTCATTTTTGAAACACCCTGTATGTGTTCGGTTGGAAGGAGATATGCTTATCTATCAGGCCAAGGCAACAGGTCGACACTCTGTAGAGCATGTTAGATTACAACGGTAAATGGGCACGCTTTATTCTGCTGGAGAACACTTGGTATGGTAGCAAAACTTGTCGAACAACCAAAATGATGTTCAGTTTTGCATGCAGGGTGTATGGGATAGCAACGAGAATGCTCTCATAGGAAATCGCTCCCCTGACCGTAACAACAGGTGTTGTCCCAAGTGTCAAGTACACAGACAGGTTGGTTGCAGACCCTAAACTGGAATCCTTCTAACGAACACTCGTTCATTGCTGGAACTGAGGCGGAACCAGCTTTCATCAGTAAACATAACAGTCCTCCACACGGCCTCCAAAGGGCTCTCGCTTGACACCTCTGTCGTCGGAAATAGCGCAGTCTGGCTGGAAGCTGCCTTTGAAATAACCGATTTGTAACAGTTCGTCGTGTCAGTGTAGTGCCAACTGCTGCTCAGATTGCTGCTGCAGATGCTGTACGATGCACTAACACCATACTCCGAACACGATGGTCATTGCTCCTCGTTGGCTGTGTGAAGCCTGGTTCTCTTGTTACCGCACAGTCCCGGGATCAGTGATGTCAGCAATCATGTACAGGTGATACATTCCTGAACAGTTTTTCTGTAGTGTCTACATCTACATCTACATTTATACTCCGCAAGCCACCGAACGGTGTGTGGCGGAGGCCACTTTACGTGCCACTGTCATTACCTCCCTTTTCTGTTCCAGTCGCGTATGGTTCGCGGGAAGAACGACTGTCTGAAGGCCTCCGTGCGCGCTCGAATCTCTCTAATTTTACACTCGTGATCTCCTCGGGAGGTATAAGTAGGGGGAAGCAATATGTTCGATACTTCATCCAGGAACGCACCCTCTCGAAACCTGGCGAGCAAGCTACACCGTGATGCAGAGCGCCTCTCTTGCAGAGTCTGCCACTTGAGTTTGTTAAACATCTCCGTAACGCTATCACGGTTACCAAATAACCCTGTGACGAAACGCGCCGTTCTTCTTTGGATCTTCTCTATCTCCTCCGTCAACCCGATCTGGTACGGATCCCACACTGATGAGCAATACTCAAGTATAGGTCGAACGAGTGTTTTGTAAGCCACATCCCTTGTTGATGGACTACATTTTCTAAGGACTCTCCCAATGAATCTCAACCTGGTACCCGCCTTACCAACAATTAATTTTATATGATCATTCCACTTCAAATCGTTCCGCACGCATACTCCCAGATATTTTACAGAAGTAACTGCTACCAGTGTTTGTTCCGCTATCATATAATCATACAATAAAGGATCCTTCTTTCTATGTATTCGCAATACATTACATTTGTCTATGTTAAGGGTCAGTTGCCACTCCCTGCACCAAGTGCCTATCCGCTGCAGATCTTCCTGCATTTCGCTACAATTTTCTAATGCTGCAACTTCTCTGTATACTACAGCATCATCCGCGAAGCCGCATGGAACTTCCGACAACAGAACGAACATCCAGTTTCGCCGGGCTCTATTACACGACCTCGTTCAATCTCAGTGGTGTGTCGGTATCGTCGTCTTAAAGACATTTTCCACCAACATCAGCTCACCACGTCCAATGTTAATGGCAACTAACGCTAACGACCGTTTCAGCGTGTATTTGAAGTAATATATTGCAATAGACGTCAACCTTCAGATGTAGACTTGCGCCTACCAGCTTTCGTTGTATCGAATATCTCATCCTTGGCGTTGCCACTTTTTTTCGTAGCTGTGTATATGCGGCATAATATTTTCGTTTCCTCAAACATAATCACTTAGTTGTGAAACTGTGCTGTGTTCGGCCGATGCCGAATTATTATTTTTAGATGTTTCAGTTTTTTCCATCAGTATAGCTACTAGTATTCTGTCACCAAACAGGACTTTGAAATGGGAAATTGTAGCAACGACTTCACCTTCCCGCTAAACTAATACTATTTTCTCTTGATCTGCAAGTGAGCAATCATTGGGGCTCTTCCGCTAACTTGTGTAGCACGCATAGAAAATAGTTAAACGAACTGAAAATATTGCCTACCCAGTTAAGTTAACTACGATGTGGTATTCGAAAGTTTAAATAAACTGATTCTGTGTCTTGGGCCGTGTCATTACGTAACAATAAAACAACTATTGCTCTTCAACGTAATTAAACTACTCACAAAATTGATCTGATGCACGAATCTTGTGCTTATACAGATCAATAAACAACCCACGGGAATGCAGTTATTTGATGTCCTCGACAACCGCCAGTATTTCTGTAGAAACACACTGCACATAGCCAGCCGCTGTGGCCGAGCGGTTCTAGGGGCGTCAGTCAAAAACCGCGCTGCTGCAACGGTCCCAGGTTCGAATCCTGCCTCGGGCATGGATGTGTGTGATGTTCTTAGGGTAGTAAGGTTTAAGTAGTTGTAAGTCTAGGGGACTGATGACCTCAGATGTTAAGTCCCATAGAGCGTAGAGCCATTCAATTATTTTAAACGGACAAATGCTTCGAGAGAGCGCTTTGACCGAGAACAATAATACGGCGTATCAGAAAAACAACATACAGACGAACCCCTTACAGAACCAGAGCCATCAGAAAGTCAACGTCAGAAATTCTCGATAGCTGAATATTGATTACCAACTTGTGAGCAAGTGGTGCCGGGGAATGAAACGAAAATTTTTTATTTCTATACTTATTTTTGTTTTTGAGGTCAGTATAAAAATGCTCATCGCATATAAGTAGGTGATTTTTTTCTCTTCACTTTTCACTTCATGTCAATGGATACAGAGTAGCCTGCTACTATTTTCTTTTCGCTTCAGCCACATCTCACCAACCGTTAACGGGCATAGGAGACGTGTGAGGAGATCCTCGTTTCCGAAATGTGCTGATAACTAAAGGAAAAACTGATGAAGCACCTGGTGTATCTACTATGTGAAGTTTTTGAAAGGTAAAGGGTCAATCATAATTAATTGCGAAGACTGGTATGGGTAAAAGATACGCTAATAGAAAGTTTGTAGTAAACACACATACGCAGACCAACCTTTGCAGAGACAGTTCATAATGCGTGGTTACGATCAGCTTCTGACTTCTGCATGAAGTATTGTTGTATTTTAATTGAAAATCTTTCAATTAAGTCTCAGTCTAATTGAACTCACATTTCACCCATGTCCAAACTTCGTACGAAATACAAATTCTGCACTTTACATGTTCAAGTTTACAGTACGTTCGTACCTGCTACATGATGTGTCCTACGGGAAATCACTGCATTTAGATGCAGTCCACCTCCGTCTCCGCAGTTAGTCACGAATCCTATCCAACACCGCAGCTCATCTCGTGAAGCTTGACAAGGCAGTATAATACAATGACATAGTGCGCATCGCTTCTGAATTGACCCTTGACAGATAACCTCGGATGACTGAAGTCGGGTGATTTTGGAGACAGAGTTGCAGGCCCTGCTCGACCTATAGATCTAAATACGTGTCAGATATCGTCTTACATCAACAGCAGAACGCGTCAGTACCCCATCCAGCAAGTACCATACTCCTCAGTGTCAAGCAATCTTGAATCCTACCTTAGCAGAAAGGGAAGATACCCTCAGGGTACCAAGTTTTCTTGGGAGATTGTGTGGCCCAGTGAATGGCCTAGTAGCCTTAACCACAGATAAAATGAGAAATGCTGCAGTTGTGGTAACTCACGAAAATTGTGGGCGTTTAAGCCACTATAGATTTGTGTATTAGAAAGTTAACAGCAACAACGTGTGTGAATCCCTCTCGGCCTGTAACTAAGGTTTCACTGGTAGTGTGACGTTTGACTGCAGCTTGTTCTTGCATTCACTGACGAAAAATCTCTCTAGGACCATACTCCTTTTCACTGAGGCAATGAAATCGTGAGATATGGTACGACTATAGTGACTGCGTGTGGCGATACAAGCGCTGTATCATTTAAGAGATACAGAGGCGAGCGAGTGTGCCGGGACTTTCCCAGTTCACTGCTAGCATCGCCACGTCACCTTAACGCGTCTGTGAGTAGCACACAAGTATTGCACCACAATTTAAGAATGAAATTAAAAGTTAATGTTTGGAACCGCGCGACCGCTACGGTCGCAGGTTGGAATCCTGCCTCGGGCATGGATGTGTGTGTGATGTCCTTAGGTTAGTTAGGTTTAATTAGTGCTAAGTTCTAGGGGACTGATGACCTCAGAAGTTAAGTCCCTTAGTGCTCAGAGCCATTTGAACCATTTTTAAAAGTTAAAGCTGCTTCTTCCCACTTTGCTTGCATGTGCTTTAGTATATTAATGTTTAAATTGTCAAATCTCAGATTTATCAGCTGAGTATCTTTCCCCAAATAAATGTTTTTACGAAAAACAAGTGGCGCTAAATAACAAAGCTATAAGGCCGAAAATCGTTCATAATGTGCAGATGTATTTTAAAATTAACTAGTAGAATTGTCAACGTGATTAGTCCTATATTTCGTCAGAATCCATGTTTTTAAGAAAAACTAAAGGCGCTAAATATTGGACTTAGAATTATGAAAATCTGTATGATTCTTCAGTTTAGTATTGAAACATTAACCATGTGACCCCATTAAGCTGCCTGCAGTAGCTTTCGAGTAATTTACTGAAAACCTAATTTTGGAACAAAAATGTCCTAATCTGTAGTAGATTAAGTATCCGTTACAGTGATGCTATGAAAGTTTGATTACAGAGTCCGCCCCGGTAACTGAGTGGTCATCGTGCCAGACTGTCAATCCTAAGGGCCCGGGTTCGCTTCCCGGCTGGGTCGGAGATTTTCTCCGCTCAGGGACTGGGTGTTGTGTTATCCTAATCATCATCATTTCATCCCCATCGGCCCGCCGGTCGCCGAAGTGGTTTCAAATCGAAAGACCTGCACCAGGCTAACGGTCTACCCGACGGAAGGCCCTAGCCACACGACATTTACATTTTTTTTATTACAGAGCGTGATGAAACCTATTAAATAATAGAGCTATAACAAGTTTCAAGGCCTCGACGTGAATAATAACAAATAAAAGGCCTCTTAAAATTTTAGTTCACAGGTCACGTTCTACTGTCAGTTCCGTCCTAAAAATTCTAGACGTCAAAGTTTAAATGCAGGCAAGCTGAAACTTTTTCTATGGTTTTAACAAACCAAACTAAATTCATACAAAAATTACGAAGATTCTGAATTGGTCATGTCATTGTATTAAAATATTGTTTCCGAGAAAGCATCCGCTTAGAGGCTACTACCGTGAGCATAGAGCGGATAACAGCAGATGTTCCGTTGGCCGTCCGCTGCGTCCGTGTATAAATACGGTCTAAGAGGCAACACTTCACTGCACTTCGCAACCAGCTACCTTACGGTCCGCTCCAGTTAAGCGCCAGATTACGCACTGCCTGGGATGAAGTTACTGCCAGACTGAAACTAAACTAATGTTTTTGGTACAAATAGGAAGTGAACTTGCGAGGACTGTACACCGTCCTGGATCGATTAGATTCGTGCAAGTAACTGTTATTATACTGCCCGTAATGTTAACAAACCAGCTTGGCAAGTGGTGATATTATTTTTCTAAGGCGAAAGAGCATTTAATGGAACTTACTGTAGAGGTCGCCTCCGAACGGGTCATAGTGCTGTTGAGGATAGAGAGATTTATTATTAGTATCAACATCATTTATATAACGATGCTATGCGTGTGCAAATTTATCAAATATATCTATCAATTCTAACCCAACATTTTTATTTATTCTAGTTCCTGATCCTGCTGAGCAAATATAGAATAGAAATATTTATTTCAAGGTGCTATACATGAATATGGACTTGCAGACTGGAAACTATGGTCAATATGATTTCCATCGCTTTCTAGCTGACCACAGATATAGTTTTCAGGCTCAAGTAATGAACGACGGACCACGATCCCACATTTGCTATAAAATTCTCCATACACCTGTTTGGCTTAGTACAGGCACCTGTAAATCCATTCATTCTCCTCGTCGAAATTCCTCGAAAGAGTAGTACATTTTTCAAGACAATATTCTGGACTTAGAGTGCGTTAGGGTTAATCCAGCATCATGATTTCAGCCATTAAGAGGCCCTAATATTAGAGGATGGTACAAAAACACAATTCCCGCCGTGTTTCTGCAGAATATGACCAATCCTGCAGGAAACGCTACGTGCTTAAGACAAAAGGGCCATAGACTTAGATGCTACCTCGTTGTTTTTATCAATCGTCTGATTCTAGGGTTTGTCTATAGCACAACCCGCCTCTGATCAGTACTATTATTCTAGCGAAAAGTGCCTTTGAGGTGAGATATGGTTCAAATGGCTCTGAGCACTATGGGACTTAACTTCTGAGGTCATCAGTCCCCTCGAACTTAGAACTTTTTAAACTTAACTAACCTAAGGACATTACACACATCCATGCCCGAGGCAGCATTCGAACCTGCGACCGTAGCGGTGGCGCGGTTCCAGACTGTAGTGCCGAGAAGCCCTCGGCCACTCCGGCCGGCGAGGTGAGTTATCTAAGCTGATAAAGCTTCTGGTAAAAGATGCTATGGGCCATATGAACCTTGTGCAAACCTGTCCTCCACTCTCAGCCGAATGACAACAACTGTCAACCTGAAGGTACAAATTCCAACGTACCGACAACATTCAATATGGCCAACACATCAAGGAAGGGAAAGCAACTATCCTTCTAACCTCCTCGGCAGTTTACAAATGTTTGACAGGACTTATAAAGTTAAAACTTCCGGGCTGAGAGGCCGTGGTCGATGTATAATATTTCCACCTGTTTCGTCTCCATCTTAAAGCAGTTGATGATTTTTGCTTCTTGGTGAGCAAATAGGGGATGATGTTCGAAGTAGATAGGATATAAAATGTAGACTGCCAATGGCAAGGAAAGTGTTTCTGAAGAAGAGAAATTTGTTAACACCAAGTGTAGATTTAAGTGTCAGGAAGTATTTTCTGAAAGTATTTGTATGGAATGTAGCCTTGAATGGAAGTGAAATATGGGCGATAATTTGTTTAGACAAGAAGAGAATAGAGGCTTTCGAAATGCAGTGCTACAGAAGAATGATGAAGATTAAATGGATAGATGACGTAACTAATGAGGAGCTACTGAACAGGAATGGGGAAAAGAGGAATTTGTGGCACAACTTGTCTAGAAGAAGGGATCGGTTGGTAAGACACATTCTGAGTCATAACGAGATCACAAATTTAGTATTGGAGGGCAGCGTGGAGTGTAAATATGTTAAAGGGGGACCAAGAGATGAATACACTAAGCAGGTTCAGAAGGACATAGGTTGCATTAGGTACTTCGAGATGAAGAAGCCCGCACAGGATAGGGTAGCATGGAGAACTGCATCAAACCAGTCTCTGGACTGAAGACCACAACGACAACAGTACCTTACAGCAGTTGCTGCCTCTCTCTTCTGTGTTGTTTGGTGATATAACCTTTTTGTTTTCGGTGTCACTTGCACGCACCAGAAGACATCTAAAAATATATCACCGCATTTAAGAAATTATGTTACAGACGAATGTACACAAAAAGGAGCCAAACTGCTTTGTATCTCGATGCAGTCGATTAGCACGGGGTACAGTTCTTAAGAAGTTGACAGATTTAATTCTGTTTATTTGCAACTGCTGCTGGGTGCGTTTCCTGCCGCCACGTTCGTCAAGGTAAACTAAAAACGGAGGGAAATCGTTTGTGCTATGTATCTTTGAACAGTTTAAACGTTTTCCGGTGTCTTATCGTATCTTAGCTATATCTGGGGGCAGTTTGGAGACCAGTCCACCATTTGCCTAAATAAGCGTGGAAAACTGCCTAAAACCATGCTTAGAGCGGCCTGCGTACTATCACCGGAGCCCCAATCCGCTGGATGTATTTGACCCGGCTCTGGTCCCCTTCCCAGCCTCGCAAGTTAGTACGCTGCGCGTTATGCTAAACGAAAGGGTCGTTATCTAGTGACAGCATCTTTCATTAATTGATATCCTAGTTTTCAGTAATCAGTCTTCCAACTCATTTCTTGTTTCCTCGATCTCCTTTATCTTATGCAAAACATGTCATCGCAACATACCTAGCGGTCTGTTTTACATATTACAATCCTTATCCGAAGGATCATAACCCCACCCCATCCACCACACTCCCCACTCCTCAAAGCTTTTTACAGTGCGATTTCATTTATTCCTAGTGCCTCGGTCAGTGTGCCATTTATTTGGATTTCCTTTCATGGAAGCAGCATACATTTGGACAAACATGCAGTTATTACAATAGACTTACGCGTCCGTGGACATATTATTTCCTTATTAATATTCGTTCAACTTTATACAGTTACTACCCATTAAATGAGTTATTTTGGGCCATGTTGTGCTATTTAGCCTCTTACACCAAATTTTTTCTATGAAGTCACAGCACCAAATACGGTTTAATGCTGTGTGGTATACAAACCACACAGCCGTGTATAATTATATGTTTGGTTCATGTGGTAATCAATTTTTAAGGACAACGAAGCTCCAGTAGCTTACAACAGTCTGCTAACGTACCTGCGTGGTCAGTGTAGGTGGCTGCCAAATGAAGAATGTATGTTCCACGCCTGCTGCTTTCCATGATTTTTCGATGCTGAGTGGAGTGGTACGCTCATGATATCAACAGATGAGCAATTTAGTGGGGAGTAGCGGCTCCAAGGTGTGGAAAGTCGACAAGACGGACGGGAGAGTGGTATGCCAACCACATGCCCCTGCGTATCACATATGCATAACCCCACAAGGCACAGGATGACACGGCGACAGGTCGACATCCCTCGGGCCCTCACGACTAGGATGAGGAACTCGTTGAAAGTAGCTGAAAAGACAGGGTATTCACTGACACAAATCACCGTTACACTGCTGGGAAAAATGAATAAATAATTGTTCAGATAAACTGATTTACTCTACACTGTCATTACTACGTAATTCTCAAATTCTACGACGACTTTACTGACGTATATATTAGCGAAACGTTGATACAGTAGCGACGTCTGATAGTACGTGGGACGGTATAAATGCTGTCAGGGGAAATACACAATTATGTTTATGTTTCAAGGTCTAAATAAGTGCTTAATGATTCTATGAAATGTTGCATTCTCTTGTCTGAGGGTATTGGAGAGACAAGTTGAGAAATTTAATCAGTTTACTTAGTCTCTATGCATGAAGTTACTTGTTAATTGCAGTACCATCACCATGAAAAGACATGTAAAACATTTTAATAGCTCTGTGATGAGTCTCACTAACATGGTGAGGAATCTCTCACACCCATCTCATCAGTGGTGGTCATAACAGACTGTAAATCACGTTGCAAACTGGAATGTAGATAACATTAATGTCGGATTTTCTGCTGTCGTATTTCTATCCATTCCACTTTCCACCTGTTTTATGGCCTCACCTTTGTTGTTGTTATGGTCTTCAGTCCTGAGATTGGTTTGATGCAGCTCTCCATGCTACTCTATCCTGTGCAAGCGTCTTCATCTTCGAGTAACTACTGCAACCTACATCATTCTGAATCTGCTTAGTGTATTCATCTCCTGGTCTCTCTCTATACATCCCTCCAATACTAAATTGGTGATCCCTTGATGTCTTAGAACATGTCCTACCAACGGATCCCTTCTTCTGGTCAAGTTTTGCCACAAATTCCTCTTCTCCCCATTCTCTTCAGTACCTCCTCATTAGTTACTTGATCTACCCATCTAATCTTCAACATTCTTCTGTAGCACCACATTTAGAAAGCTTCCATTCTCTTCTTGTCTAAACTAGTTATCGTCCATGTTTTTCTTCCATAGATGGCTACATTCCATACAAATACTTTAAGAGAAGAAAATCCTGACACTTAAATCTATACTGGATGTTAACAAATTTCTCTTATTCAGAAACGCTTTCCCTGCCACGGCCAGTCTACATTTCATATCTTCTCTACTTCGACGGTCATCAGTTAATGTGCTTCCCAAATAGCAAAACTCATTTACTACATTAAGATTCTCATTTCCTAATGAGATTCCCTCAGCGTCACCTGATTTAGTTCTACTACATTTAATTATCCTCGTTTCGCTTTTGTTGATGTTTATTTTATATCCTTATTTCAAGACACTGTCCATTCTCTTCAACTGCTCTTCCAGGTCCTTTCTCTGACAGAATTACAATGCCGTCGGCACACTTCAAAGTTTTAATTTCTTCTCCATGGATTTTAATTCCTACTCCACATTTTTCTTTTGTTTCCTTTACAGTTTGCTTAATATGCAGATTGAATAACATAAATGATAGGCTGTAGCTCAGTCTCACTCCCTTCCCAACCACTGCATCCCTTTCATGCTTCTCGACTCTTATAACTCCCATCTGGTTTCTGTACAAATTGTAAAAAGCCTTGCGCTCCCTGTATTTTACCGCTGCTACAGTCAGAATTTGAAAGATTATATTCCAGTCAACTTTATCAAAAGCTTTCTCTATGTCTACAAATGCTAGAAACGTGGGTTTATTTTTCTGCGGATTACAAACTGATATTCCCCGAGGTCGGCTTCAACCAGTTTTACCATTTGTCTGTAAAAAATTCCTGTTAATATTTTGGCCCAATCTTTACTCAGCACTGATAACAGGAGCAAACGAGTACCAGCTGTGCATTCTGTCTTTTGCTAAAAGAATAATGCACGACCGCCTGTTGCAGGTCGTGTACGGGCCTTTCTGGATACAGAAAATGTTCGACTGCTGCCCCGGCCAGCACATTCTCCCGATCTCTCAGCAACTGGAAAAGTCTGGTCCATGGTGGCCGAGCAACTGGCTCGTCACAATACGCCAGTCACTACTCTTGATGAACTGTTGTATGTGTTTGAAGCTGCATGGGCAGCTGTACCTGTACACGCCATCCAATCTCTGTTTGACTCAATGCCCAGGTGTCAAGGCTGTTATTACGGTCAGAGGTGGTTTCTCTGAGTTCTGATTTCTCAGGATCTATGCACCCAAATTGCGTGAAAATGTAATCACCTGTCAGTTCTAGTATAATATATTTGTCCAATGAATACCCGTTTATCATTTGCATTTCTTCTTGGTGTAACAATTTTAATGGCAAGTAGTGTATTATATATGTACTTACAACTAGATTTCACCTTTCTTTAATCTAATTAAATTTGCCATGTAATAAAGACGCTCGTCACTCAAAACTAGTAATTTACGTGATCCAGGCGCAATAAAGTGGTAACCGCAAATTTTCAACGCCAACCTATAACAACAACTCATAGACGGCAGGTGGGATCTCTGGTAGTAGGGGCTGTAAAAGCATGTCTTAGGATGGGGAAAACAGTGCAGTCGTGATGTCTGAACAGAGCGTTTTATCAGACGTGCAAAAGAGCAAAGTGGAAACATTTCCGACGCGGCTAAATTTGAAAACCGTTCGCATGACACTGTGGTTAAAGTATACCGTGTACGCCGAAATTACGCTATCCAAAACCAGCACTAAGGCAACAGTTGTGCACAGTGTGTCATAGGTGACAGGGGTGAATGACGGCTGCGTATGTGTCAAGACGAAGAGCTGTGTAACTGTTGAGCAGCTGACCGCGATGTCTGAACAGAGCGTTTTATCAGACGTCGAAAAGGGCAAAGTGGAAACATTTCCGGCGCGGCTAAATTTGAAAACCGTTCGCATGATACTGTGGTTAAAGTATACCGTGTACGCCGAAATTACACTATCCACAACCAGCACTAAGGCAACAGTTGTGCACAGTGGGTCATAGGTGACAGGGGTGAATGACGGCTGCGTATGTGTCAAGACGAAGAGCTGTGTAACTGTTGAGCAGCTGACCGGCCAGATTAACCAAGGCGCTACCAACAGTGTCTCGTTAACGACCTTACTGCAAATAGGCCTTCCCAGCAAGAACCTCGTTCATACGTCCACGGTGACTGCCGTTCATTGGCGATTACGGTTGGAATATGCACGCCAGCACCACTCGAAGACCACCAGGAAAAGTTTACTCTAGTCATCTGGCCACCGAAACCCCCGGATTGAAACTCAATCGAGAATCTGTGGGACCACCTCAAACGAACTATTCGTGTCATGTACTGTCAACCGTGAAGCCTAGGGCAGCTGGTCGCTCCGGGCGCTTTGTCCGAGCGGTTCTAGGTGCTTCAGTCCGGAACCGCGCTACTGCTACGGTCGCAGGTTCGAATCCTGCGTCGGTCGTGGATGTATGTGATGCCCTTAGGTTATTTAGCTTTAAGTAGTTCTAAGTATAGGCGACCGTTGACCTCAGATGTTAAGTGCCATAGTGCGTAGCGCCGTTTGAACCATTTTTTTGCAGCTGCTTGCGGCACTGTAGTTAGGATGTCTCCATGTCCTTGTCGATCCCTTCCAGAACCTCATCGACCCTCTTCCTGCACGTCCGCAATCCAAACATGGTTATACACGCTTTTGATAGGTGGTCAGATTAACGTGACTGCCCTAAGTAAATGTTATATTTGGTATCATCATTGAATACATCAAAAAGAGACGCTTTTATTGAACAGGCATTCTTTAGTTATTATAATGTTTTGACAACAATTTCTTTGCCACCGATCATAAGTGCATTTTCGTAAATTTCATATTTTATTTAATTGCGCATAAGATATTAGATATATGATCATGTTCATGATCTCAGGGGCACAGGGAGAGAAAGGCCTTTTATTTCCAAAATATGTTGTAATTTTACCTTGTACATATTTTAAATGGTGAGGCATTTTCTGTATTGTATGTCAGTTTCAAGCTTTGGTGGGGAAACCGAAGCTTGATCAGCACTAGCGAGCGAAGGCTCGAGGTCATTCTGCGTAGACCGCCATTCTGTGTCGAAGGCCTCGCTGTGCGGATCCGCCTTACAGATACTAGTAACTTGTGTGTTGAGGAGTTGATAGATTGTTTCCGGGTTTGTGAAGTGATTGTTTTTGGGGGGGGCAATAATTTAACAAAAAAAAAAAATGGTTCAAATGGCTCTGAGCAATATGAGACTTAACATCTATGGTCATCAGTCCCCTAGAACTTAGAACTAATTAAACCAAACTAACCTAAGGACTGCACGCAACACCCAGCCATCACGAGGCAGAGAAAATCCCTGACCCCGCCGGGATTCGAACCCGGGAACCCGGGCGTGGGAAGCGAGAACGCTACCGCACGACCACGAGATGCGGGCATAAATTAACATATTTTGAGAATGAAAACATGGCCCAGGTAGTCTGATTATTAACTATGAGATTTGCCAATTTTAACTTTCGGTCAGTTTCAAGCCCGTATCTCAAATTCCAGCTTCATTTTACGAGGGCAGTTCAATAAGTAATGCAACACTTTTTTTTTCTGAAACGGGGGTTGTTTTATTCAGCATTGAAATACACCAGGTTATTCCCCAATCTTTTAGCTACACAACACTATTTTTCAACGTAATCTCCATTCAATGCTACGACCTTACGCCACCTTGAAATGAGGGCCTGTATGCCTGCACGGTACCATTCCACTGGTCGATGTCGGAGCCAACGTCGTACTGCATCAATAACTTCTTCATCATCCGCGTAGTGCCTCCCACGGATTGCGTCCTTCATTGGGCCAAACATATGGAAATCCGACGGTGCGAGATCGGGGCTGTAGGGTGCATGAGGAAGAACAGTCCACTGAAGTTTTGTGAGCTCCTCTCGGGTGCAAAGACTTGTGTGAGGTCTTGCGTTGTCATGAAGAAGGAGAAGTTCGTTCAGATTTTTGTGCCTACGAACACGCTGAAGTCGTTTCTTCAATTTCTGAAGGGTAGCACAATACACTTCAGAGTTGATCGTTTGACCATGGGGAAGGACATCAAACAGAATAACCCCTTCAGCGTCCCAGAAGACTGTAACCATGACTTTACCGGCTGAGGGTATGGCTTTAAACTTTTTCTTGGTAGGGGAGTGGTTGTGGCGCCACTCCATTGATTGCCGTTTTGTTTCAGGTTCGAAGTGATGATCCCATGTTTCATCGCCTGTAACAATCTTTGACAAGATATTGTCACCCTCAGCCACATGACGAGCAAGCAATTCCGCACAGATGGTTCTCCTTTGCTCTTTATGGTGTTCGGTTAGGCAACGAGGGACCCAGCGGGAACAAACCTTTGAATATCCCAACTGGTGAACAATTGTGACAGCACTACCAACAGAGATGTCAAGTTGAGCACTGAGTTGTTTGATGGTGATCCGTCGATCATCTCGAACGAGTGTGTTCGCACGCTCCGCCATTGCAGGAGTCACAGCTGTGCACGGCCGGCCCGCACGCGGGAGATCAGACAGTCTTGCTTGACCTTGCGGCGATGATGACACACGCTTTGCCCAACGACTCACCGTGCTTTTGTCCACTGCCAGATCACCGTAGACATTCTGCAAGCGCCTATGAATATCTGAGATGCCCTGGTTTTCCGCCAAAAGAAACTCGATCACTGCCCGTTGTTTGCAACGCACATCCGTTACAGACGCCATTTTAACAGCTCCGTACAGCGCTGCTACCTGTCAGAAGTCAATGAAACTATACGAGACGAAGCGGGAATGTTTGAAAATATTCCACAAGAAATTTCCGGTTTTTTCAACCAAAATTGGCCGAGAAAAAAAATGTGTTGCATTACTTATTGAACTGCCCTCGTATATTATGTTTGAAATTGGCCAATCGCATAGATAATAAAAAAGATGTAGCCTATCTGGACCATGTTTTCATTCTAAAAACACCTTGAGACCGTGGACCCCAACAAAAATAAAATTTTAAAGGCTTTAACATTGGCTGACTCTTGGAAAAATTTCGATAAAAATTGTATCTAAGCAGAGGTTAAGCGATGCGCAGTGTTGAAATTTGTTTATTTTTGGCTGCAAATCTGAAACTATTCTTGAATATACTCTGGGAATCGACTCATGATTATTCGATGTTTGATAAGTTAATCGCCATAGTGAACTGCATTCGTTTATGAGTTGCCAAATATTTTATTTCTAGTGTAACAGAACTGGCTTTTTTCTTCGCCGACCAATGTCTTTAAGTAATAATTCCGGAATTTGTTACCACTTTAAATGTGCAGTCAAGCAATCTTTACAGCATTTGATAAGTTTTGTACCTTTATTTCACCGATAAACAGTATTTGTGGAGTCACTGTTTTAGTGCATATATTAATATAACTAAGGGTTCACAGGATAACACTACTTTCGCAGCAAGCTTAGGTGCAGGGCATGAGGGAAAACTACGCCTCGACCCAGCGACGATATCGAATTTCTATTCCAAACAGAAACGTACATCGTGCAACTGTCTAATTTTTAGTCTCAGCACAGGGATCTGTTTAGTAAGCAGCACTAGGGAAGGTCAGTCGGAACGCTCTGCTGTGCTGGTAGATCGAGAGAGCTGACAATTTCCGTACCACTGTATCTCAATATCCTTCGACCTTAAGTTCACGAGAACTGTTGTCATTCAGCTACCACAATTAACAAATCGGTTTCCATCAGGGTCTTTATTCATTCCATGCAACCTGACGAAGACGGTGGGCGAAAGCAAGTGCGCCTGCGGTATCCAGTAATTTATTCTGAAGGTGGAACAACGACCGTTCTCTTTGGAGATCACGACAAATGACGGCGCTACTATCATATGTTTCATCTGGTACTCTCGATCTACCGATGCACCTGGCCGCTGCTTTTGAAGAGAAATTGAGAACAAGTAGTCGACCACTGCCGTTTCACTTTCGAGGACCACATGGTTGTTTCATAAAGACAGAAAAAGGAACTTAGAAAGCATGTCTCTTCCACTGATCTAGGTAATAAGGAGGTGTTGACTTTAAGTAGAAAGTACCGTTCAGCGATCCGCTTTTCGTTTCATTAGAAATACGGAAGTTGCTGCAAAGAAGCTGTTGTAAATCAGATAATATTTGAGCTAATGGAGACTCCTGAGTTTGGAGTTTATGCGAACTGGAGCAGAATAGCATGAGTCATTTCAATTGCTTGCAACAGCAGAACATCGGTAGGTTTGTAAGAGATGGCTCCTAATAAGATTCTAACGCAATGGTATTGAGTGCCATATTGATAACGTTGTGTACAAAGTTTCATTTGTAAGCTAATAATACCTCATTAGCCTCGGAAGAAGTTCTATGTTGTGCACATACCTCTTCAGCTGTCCCCTGTATCGGACAGTCGGGGTTATGAATATCGAATGATACATCAACGTCTCCCACAGGTCAAGATACTTTATGAGACTGCATACATCAGTAGACGGTGTTACTTGTGAAGTGATAAGTAATATTTAATCCATGATAGGTATCCCGAAGAGTAAAGGATATTTGTATCATTACCGCAATTATGCACTAGGATTCTGTCTGCCTCGTAAAGCATGAGGTGGTTTCGAAGGGGTGGGGGGTGGGGGAGGGGATACGGCGGTTACTGACGGGTCATGGAGGCCGGTCGTTGGAGGATCGTGCTGTCGTTCAGTTGAACGAGTAGCCGTTACACTGAAGAGGGGCCCGAGAACGTCACGAACGTGCGGCTGCAATGGCAGGTGAAGTCTCGTGGCGACACTTTGGCCGGATATGTGCTTACGTCACCCCTACAATACATCTCTGGAGAAAAGAGAGCCAGAACAGTCGTTATTCCTGCTATACTATCTGGATAATATGTTACGGCCACTCCCCGCTTTGATTCGCTAACATATCGACCTTTTCAACACATCCTGTTAATACAGTAGTATTATTTTTAACGGATGACGCGACGAGACGCAACGTCTATGAGGCTATCAGCGCTATAGTGGCCTAATCCACAGCACACTGTTTTGTGGGAATGGCCACTGGAAGATATTAACGTTTGCAGAAATGAAGTGTACGGTAGTGATTGCGGCGTATAGTAATGATTCTGGTATACATAACGTGGTATGGTGCCCGGTAATCGGCAATACGTGGAGTTAACCGTAATAGTGTTTTTAGACCATTTTTGTGTGGGTCAGGCCTCTATTGTTTCGTCGCACTTGGCCGTAATACACGAAACATGTAAAACGTCCCCTTAGAAAAATTAATGAATTACTGTGCTGATAAAACGCTTACATTATTAGATTTTCAAACAGCTGAGCAGAACTGAACGTACTCAAACATTTCGCTCATTACCTATTCTGATCAACACCAAACTGACACACAATATTTTTAGCGCAACGCATTCTGACTTTCAATAATCTCTACAAAAGAGTGGCCCTGACTAACAATAACCTATACCTTTCATGAATCACTTACCTCCCAAAAATCTTCGTTACTCGAACTACTGCAATACAGCGAGTGCCAATACTGCCAGCTAAATAAAAGATTCAAACTACCGAAGGCACTAACTACTGATAGGCATACTTAGCAAATGAAAGATTTTGATAGAGAACAAACAATGTATTTACCTTAATAGTATTCAAAAGTTCATGACATCCAGTCTTACAAATTTACTGTCTCTGATGGACACACGTCCAGATCATCCGCTCTCAAAACTCCGCCATTTCTCTCCGCACATCCACCACTGCTGGTGGACACCTCCAACTGCGCAACGCTACGCGCTGTTCACATCCAACTGCCCAACGCTACAATACCGAATATTGCAACAATGCCGCCGGCCGGAGTGGCCGTGCGGTTCTAGGCGCTACAGTCTGGAGCCGAGCGACCGCTACGATCGCAGGTTCGAATCCTGCCTCGGGCATGGATGTGTGTGATGTCCTTAGGTTAGTTAGGGTTAATTAGTTCTAAGTTCTAGGCGACTGATGACTTCAGAAGTTAAGTCGCATAGTGCTCAGAGGCATTTGAACCATTTTTGCAACAATGCCAACCAGCCACAGACTGCACACAGCACAGTCGGTGATTTTCATACAGAGCGCTACGTGGCGTTACCAACGTAAAAACCTAAACAGCCTACTTGCACATGTGGAATAGGCCGTTATTGCTTTACACACAGTAGTCAAATACTAGACAAGATACACAAGATGCGTTAATGTTCATCATTCGTATTATCATTTACAGGGATGGTGTCGCCACACAGCTGTGCAGATGTCTTCAAGTTACGGTAATAACCATGGTACAGCGGCGGTAAAAATTGCAGCAATGTCGTTAAATCGGTTTTTATCAATGCACTAATTACGCGTCCAATGAGATATGGTACGTCCAGAGTCTCAGCTACTTTCGACCCTCTTTTAGCAAAACTGACGTCGGCAAACGGGACATCTGGCTCATTGGAGTACTTATAGAACATGATATGGGGAGAGGATGCTTTATACTGAAGCCACTGAATATGGAATCATTTCACCCTGGTATTTTGTGTCGACACTTTACGGTTACGTATGTATCTCTACAAACGTAGCGTGGACATGAAATCATTCCTCGTCATCGGTACAGCGGTGAAGGGTTGTTGTTTTCGTGCAGTGATGATGACATTCATTCAGTCAGACGGTGTGTATATTTTCGGGTGAAATTTCCTGTTCGTCACGATGATACCGAAGTCCTGGTCACATGGTAGGTATGAATGCCCTCTGACTAGGAATTTACGGTGGATTATTTCCGGTGTGAAGTCTGGATGCAGAACTATGAATTAACACAGTAAGGACATTTTTATATTCCGATTTTACTAGGCACATTGATCTGAGTACATAATCATCCGCTTTGTTTGGATGTTATGTTTAACGTAATGCATGAGACACGATCCAGTTTCTTGTGGTCCTCGGGATGCTTCACCCTCACTCCATACATGCAAAGTAGCTTTCTTGATACATAGGTCGTATATTCCAAGGCAGTATGTCCACAATTGCCGCTTGTAGTAACAGATAACTGTCGTAAGTACCGGTATCGGTAAAATTCACAACAAATAAAATGCAGTCACGATCGTATCGTTGTCCTGAAGCCTCCCTTCTGCTGAATCGCTGTGCATTCGCGTCCGCCCTCTCTCGGCCTTTCGGTGATGTAACTTTCCTCCACGTCCCCATTTACCCTTCTCTCCCGCGGTGTCGGCTGCAGCAAGATGATGTTATAGAGGTCACATTTACGGCAGGAATCACTTACAAGGGGATGAAAAGACAGATTAGATCTTTTATGAAGTATCTCACAAAATAAGTAGTACGAGACCGGATCATCTTTATATAAATCGTATATCTTGCCCATGCTCAGGTCTGGTGACACATACTTCCGATCCACTGTTTCATTCATTCGTGCATAATGGATCCGATATGCTTGAAATCGTTTTTGAAGTTCTCTACCTCTATCGTCTTTCCTATTGGTGTTTTGTTTTTAGCAAGGCATGCACCTCGCTTATCGATGGGTTTGATCTAGTGATGTACTTTGTGCAACAGAACCCTTGTAATCCTGATATCAGCAAAATGTTCTTAAAGAACGTTTTACACACCTTCACGTGCTCCCCCTCCTCATTCTGGAAATGCTATAACCGTGTTGTTACGCGTCGCGACCCTGTCGTACCAGAGGAATACACGCGTGCCGTAGGGACTACCTTCACCATAGCAAAAATGTATGCAGACTGCAAATTGAAACTACCTAATCCATAGAACGAGTCAAATAGATGTTGCTGGTGTTCAGGTGAATAATGTCGACCACATTCCTTCTTACACGCTCATGCTCCGATGGTGGGACATTTCTTTGGCACTACCTTTCCCTTGACGTAAATGTGTTCTTCCCTTTTCGATCGCTTTTCTTTCGAATGTTCCGTGCCCACAGGTGTGCATTAAGGACCTTTTTTATCGTTGCGGTGCAGTTACGGTACCAATACTATGATACCCGTCGGCCGTTGTGGCCGAGCGGTCCTAAGCGCTTCAGTCCCGTACCGCGCTGCTGCTACTGTCGCAGGTTCGAATCCTGCCTTGGGGGTGGATTTGTGTGATGTCCTTAAATTAGTCAGGTTCGGATAGTTGTCAGTCTAGGGGACTGATGACCTCATATGTTAAGTCTCATAGTGCTCGGAGCCATTTTTTGAATTACGAGCCCCTCCCGATACGTCCATGGTTGACGTAGTGGGTGTAGTGTCCTTCGATGCACTGGGCACATTGGGCTCTGCTAACATGACACGTAACTCATCCGCTGTACCACTTTCATACTGGCTGAATCGGCCAGGTGCACATTCCACGTCTGAGGCAACGGTAGTAGTGTCCGGTCCAAACAGGTCTGAAATGGAAATGTTCATTATCTGCACCGGTGTCCATATCAAATCATATGAGTCCATCAAGGTAACATAGCACCATCCTTACCTCGCAATGCGGCTTCGACGTCGTCACCAGGGATGCTGCACATATCATTCTGTAGTAGACACACACTAATGCCCGTTCAGTTGTGTGTCGACGAGAATATTGTGAGTCTGTACTGCAGCTGTGTCTTCCGCCGGCCGTCATGTGCTGTATGAAGTATAATGGTACGCTGTCCCACCGGCCTCCTCGCTATGCATATTTGCCTGGACAGTAATTTAAAAAAAATGATTCAAATGGCTCTGAGCACTATGGGACTTAACTTCTAAGGTCATCAGTCCCCTAGAACTTAGAACTACATAAACCTAACTAACCTAAGGACAGCATACACATCCATGCCCGTGGCAGGATTCGAACCTGCGACCGTAGCGGTCGCGCGGTTGCAGACTGTAGCCCCTAGAACCGCTAGGCCATCCCGGCCAGCTTCATTTTTTCAACACACCAATGAATACAGTACTTTCCCGCGAAAGGCAAAGGTTCCGAGTTCGAGAGTCGGTTTGGCACACTCGATGTCGAACTATGGCAGTATTGTTTAAATTAAGTAAAGGATGTCAAGGCTGGCTACAAAGTGACATTCACGCAAGCCGTTTCATGTTACAGTTTCTGTCCTATCATCACCTTTACTAAATTACTTTCTACCAGTTGAAGCATTCTTGATTTTACATTACAAAATACGCTGTAGTTAAGTTGATTTACAGAAGTTCTATGAAAATCGTGAAGTAATCTACCTGTCTAATTAGTATATATATTAAAGTAAGGTTTTTAACATGGCTGTCAATCAGCGACTGTTGTATAATACAATTTTTTTAAAAACACACCCCTCAGTCGCGAACACAATTAATTTGTAACCTAGGTTTCGGTGTCGCAAGGTACACCTTCTTCCGACAAAATTAAAGCTAAATGTTACAGCATAACGTACCAAAAAATACGAAAGTTGCGGTCATAGCTAACAGCGTCAGATAGTTAGAATTAAAATAAAATGCAACAGAGGTGCAAGCCACTAGGGGCTGCCATGCGTCCTCTGCTACAGTCAAAAAACGTACAAATAAATAGACTTGCAAAATAGATAAAATTGAAAACTGCTTTTTAGACAACCAAAGTTATTCAAAATACTAAAGAGCATGAGTTTCATCTGGTTATTCAGTGTTCGCAGTGGGAGGATGTTCTTAGAGCGCATGGTATCCATCTCCTCGAGGATGTTGAGAATTAAACATTTCTCTTTTTAGCGTACAGTAGATAAACTGGAGTGTACGTAACAAACTGTATGTCCCATTTTTCGAAGACGTACACTTTTAAGGCATACTTTCATTTTTGACTACGAAGTTTTGGGGCATCTTGGTGAGCAATTGTAAGTACGTTGTAATTTATGCCTGTTTAAGTGCTTTACATAGACTCTACAAAAATATTAATTTTTTACTCTCGAAAAATTTAAAATTCTTTTAAATACCTTGAAAAAGCTCTTATAGTATTACATGGCATCTTTTCTTTATTGTGTAGATCACTTTATGACGATGTTTTAATGCAGCGAGACCGATTGTGTCAATAAAGAAATCACCAGTTACAACTGTTTTGCAGTTCAGTTTGCTTCAAATTCGTTATGGCTGTGGTTGCCCACATTACGGAGTTCTGTATGTGGTCTGAGTCTCATAAGTGATATTTTCCCAAGCTGCGATGGGCATATTCCCGGCCCTTCAATTATTATACAGCAGTCACTTCACCAATATCATATTCCATAGAATGAATTGTAAAAAAATACTAACATTTCTTCTCTTTCTTTACTTTTATACATTCAGTGACTTTTTAAACATGGATGAGGGGAAAGAGAAAGCTGTTTTGTGTTGCAATATTCCTTTGAGTGTAATCATACATGCAATCTCAGAACTTCCCAAAGCTCCAGCCAGTAGAAAATATACTATCTGTCTATCAAAATATTGTGAGGAAGGAAACGATGTTGATGAGGCTGTAAGTAGGCTGTTTAGGTTTTTATGTTGGTAACGCCACGTAGCGCTCTGTATGAAATTCAGTGGCCGTGCTGTGTGCAGTCTGTGGCTGGTTCGCATTGTTGTTGGCTATTGTAGTGTTGGGCAGTTGGCTGTGAACAGTGCGTAGCGTTGTGCAGTTGGAGGTGAGCCGCCAGCAGTGGTGGATGTGGGGAGAGAGATGGCGGAATTTTAAGAGTGGACGATCTGGACATGTGTCCTGGCGGAGTAAATTTGTAAGACAGGATATCATGAACTGATATATATATATATATATATATATATATATATATATATATATATATATATATATATATATACAATGACTTTTGAGCACTATTAAGGTAAATACATTGTTTGTTCTCAATCAAAATCTTTCATTTGTTAACTATGCCTATAAGTAGTTAGTGCCTTCAGTAGTTTGAATCTTTTATTTAGCTGACAGTAGTGGCCCTCGCTGTATTGCAGTAGTTCGAGTAACGAATATTTTTGTGAGGTAAGTGATTTGTGAAAGGTATAGTTTATTGTTAGTCAGGGCCATTCTTTTGTAGGGATTATTGAAAGTCAGATTGCGTTGCGCTAAAAAAATATTGTGTGTCAGTTTAAGCACAGTCATGTATAATTTCTCTAAGGGGACGTTTCATATGTCGACCCTTGGCAGAGGATACCTCACTGGAATCTTCTGATTTTTTCTTGTAGTTTGTGTAATTAGTGTAGCTATTGTTTATTGCTAGCGCGTAATTATAGAGAGAATTTCGTTTGTAGTTGTAGTTTTTCATTGTTGTACAGTAAACCAGTTGTGGCATACATGTAGATTTGCACCAAGTATTTCGCAGCTGCGCTTGCAGTTAACTAGATATTATTTTCAGTGCTATGTTAATGTGTTTTTTTTTGTTTTGCTCTTCAAATTGTGCTTTTCTGTGTTATCGTGTGAAATATTGTGACAATAATGGCGTGTGAAAAACGTAACACTAGGCTCCAAAGTAAACTGAGAAATAACAGTGACGACGATCGTAGCTTATCAGCACCGCTGTGTAGTGAGTTAACAGATATTCAAAGTAATAATTTGGTAATTGTGCATAGGGAAATAGAGCGGGCGGCAAATAATGGCGTAGACAGTGAAAGAAATAGTGGACAGGGAAGCATTATCGATCGATCGTTGGGCAGCAGCTCACCTCAGTAATCCGAAATGACAGGACACAATCTCGCAAATACTGTAGATTCAGGTTTTGGAAACTCACCGTTTTCTCAGATAAGTCAAGACACATATTCTGCTTGTCAAAATGCGAATGTTGCCGGTGCAAATGCAATGCCGAAAAGCACTGAGGAACATGTTTCAGACACCAGTGCATTGTTATTACAGTTAATGCAACAAATGGGACAAAGGTTACAAAAGTTAGACATAATGGAACAAAATCTTCAAAAGTTAGACACAATGGAACAAAATCTTCAAAAGTAAGACACAATGGGACAAAATCTTCAAAAGTTAGACACAATGGAACAACACCAGTGACAAACACAACAGTTAGACGCAATGGAACAAAATCCCCAAAAGTTAGACACCACACTTGAACAAACTTGACAAGATTTAATTACTGAGTTACATAAAATCGAATCGAAATGTCAAAAAGTCTGTAACGACGTAAAAACACAAATTTGTGAGCATTTTCAACCTATATTTTCTCGGCATGAAAATGCATTTCAGAATCACGAAGCAGCCATAAAAGAACTGAAAACTATGGCTCATGAAAATCATGAGACCTTGTGGGCTAAAATTGACTCAGTTGCATTTACCGATTCGGTTATGCTACTTGCAAAAGCTCAGGAAAACTTAAAGGACACAGTAGATACTCTGAAAATTGGTTCAGAAAGACTATGGAGGAAATTAGTTCACTATAAGAGAAAGTAGTCGAACTTCCAGATCTGCTAAATAATTTATCTACGAAGGTAGGTGATAATCTGAATGACACAAGACTGGTAGTCTTTAATGACACAGAAGAGTACGAACAAATTAGGAAATTCAAACAAAATAAGAATCAAATTAATACGCAACACCAAAGGGAAATCCGGGAAGTACAAGATCAGTTGACACAGATAATACAAGAATTACATATTTCAGAGGACACTCGCGCTCCAATACGGAAAGAGGGACATAGAAATACGGAACAGCCACAAAATAATAACACGGAACAGCCACAAAATAATAACACAGGGAACTTCGGAAATTATGAAAGAAATTGGCAAGGTACACCGAATTTTGAGATGGAACCGCCGAAACGACGTAACAGTGACCGACATGCGACTCGCCAACATGATGATGTTGACTATAAGGTGTTTATTACTACACGTAAATTAAAAAAAAAACATTTAAGAATTTCGGCAACGACATTCATCCATAAGCGTGGCTTCATCAATTCTCTCATTGTTTTCCTCCCAACTGGTCGTTAGAACACAGATTAGAATTTATGTGTGGCGATTTAGAGAATGAACCAGCTGTAAGAATGCGATCAGTCTTTCATGACTGTCACAGTGAAGGAGAATTTTATCATGCCTTCCTCTCAGCATATTGGTCTCAAGCTACACAAGACCGAGTAAAACATTGCATCATAATGATGAAACATTTTGAACAATCTGAATTTTTCAGTCTTGTGAAATATTTTGAAGACATGTTGCACAAGAATCAGTACCTGTCAAACCCATACAACCCCTCCAAACTCATCCGCATTTGCTTAATCAAATTTCCTGAAAATTTATGACATATTATTTTGGCAGGACGTTGCAAAGACGACATTGAAGCTTCTCAAGGACTGCTACAAGAATTGGAAATTGACACTGACAATCGCGGAACTCGAAAACAGAAGCACAACAATTACAGGTCACATCCGTCACAATTCCGCAATTAAAGAAATAATAACTGGACACAACAAGCCTATCCTTACAATGCAAATCGTGAACAAAACAGACACCACACATATGACAAAAACTGGCAGAGTAATAGTTACAGAGAAGTATCGCATTTCCGTAGTAATCAATGTGACAGAGACACTCATAGAAACAGACAATATGGCAACCAGAACTATTATTATCACGGGAGACAGAATAACTTCAGACGCAATGGTCCACCGTGCAGTGATAATTCAGGGAGAAATTCACCACCACTTAACCGACAAGAAAGAAACTACAGGAACTACCGACATGACGAGAGATGATATAATCATAACGACAGACCTGAATCTCATCACAACTGGCGGGATTCAAACAGGGCTGGGCCCTCTCGGCAAGATGAATTTGTAGAAGTTAGGTCTCCTAATCCCAATAACGACGCACGGCAACAAAGAGATAGCAGACAATGACTTGCACCGCAGGCAGCCACGTGCGCCGGCTGGCTCAGAGAAAAATAACATAGATGCTAACCGTGAGAAAAATTTGAGCATTCTTTACCGATGTACCATATACCACATGATAATTCCTTCGAAGCTGGACCTCTGCATAGTAGGAAGAGTAAAGGCTTGCACCACATTTCTCATGTAAAACCGCTTATTGAAAGATAATCTGCTTTTTAACTTAGTCTTTGCCATAAAATTTTTCACTTCATGTTACTAGTATGCTATGTCAGACTTAGAAACTGTTAACATGAACGATGTTTGAAGTTAAATATCCAGTCAAGAACAGTATTTACGAGTTGCATTGTTATAGTGAACAAACGACACAGTGTTATTGTGTGTGTACATTCTTGCTTGTTAGTTGCACGATTACATAATGACTATAAGGGTCACATACTTAGAGCATTACCGGTACTGCTAATGAGATTTTTATGCAACATTTTGATTTACTGGAAAATACATTATGGATTTAAAATGCTTTCTGAGAGATATTAGATGACTCAGTGGTTGGTTTATTTGACAGCTACACGATTATATCACGACGCTACTAAAGTGTGACACAATTTACATTGTTGCTTTTGCGGTGTATCTGTTTTATATCTGCAGTTTTTCTGAATTCTTCTGGAAAGAAAAACATGTTTAGTAGTAACTTTTGTGGTATAGCTACAATGAGACAGCCTTTTTCGTAGCACAACAATACATTACAGTATAGTACATTCTTGATCACGGTACTGTACGTAATAACTACGATATCTATACCCACAGCATTTCACTTTTGTTTATTATGAGTTAAGTACATTGACTTCTACAGAACTTCGCTTATGGACGACGATAATTGCGACACTTGGCTTGTTTTTACCCTTCAGTAATGACAAAGATTATATTACAATAACACGCACAGTTTAGCGCTACAGTACACGTATTTGAGTGATTAATTTTGTACTTAAGACATTTATTTTTAAAGATTTTTGAATTACAAACATACAAAGGTTTTCTGTGATACATTTCATTCCATTGCTGTAATCTGTAACACCTGAGGGTATAATTACATTAATCCTCAGGGGGATACACGCTTCCTTTATGTTCCATGTGTTTGGCAAGCACAAGGAACCCTTGCCAATATAGTATTTGCTTATACAACTTTACACATCGGTACCATATTTCTCCAACACAGAATTACACAGCAGTCTGACTATTTAACAGAGAAACAAACAGTTTTTTATTATGCCAGTGACACATGTTTACGCAATTACACACTTGGATAATTTCACACTTATGAAATTGTATTTTGTCGGTACTGTGTGAACTGTTCATAGTTTTTGGAACCATTGTGATACTATGAGAGCTATGAATGATGTATTTGGTATGGGATAATGATTTTTGAAATACGTTTGAGGTAGATGACACTATTTAAATGAGCAGAGAATTTTCTTTAGGTTTTGAAATTATTGGAGGAAGCTACAGCGATTTTGAGATTTCGCTGAGTTTTTATGATATTATTACGATGATAATGTGTACTATGCTGTTGAGGTATGTTTATGATCAATAAGCTGATGCTATATGAGGAATTTGATTATGCTACATATTTATTATGATGAAATATTGAAAAAGTGTTGACGAATATGTATATGTGTAATAAGGTAAGGAAAATGAGTAGTGGTTAGGGACTCCGACTTGTGAAAAAGAATGTTGGAAACCAAGAATCGTACTTTAACAGCTATGAAATGTGTGTAAATGCTTGAATGTATCACAATGCCGGCGAAAATTTTTTGGACACTGTTATATTTATAGGATTTTGTTTCTACATACTTGTAACACAAATTTTTGACCTGTGAAATTCTTTATATAAGACTGTCACTTTAGTGCAAACTGCTGTCGTAAATATTTCGGTAAGAAAGCCAAATGACCTTGACGTAATGCATTGTGAGCGGCCAGCTGTGCCAGCCACCTGGAGAAAAAGCCATTAGATAGAGAAAAAAGAGGCCATTAACCTTCCTATTGACATTCCTTTGTAGAAAGCATCACAAATATGACACGCTATTACTTGGAAACATATCATTATACTGTGAAGCACGTACTTTGTGCTACTTACTGAAATGCTTATGAATTGAAGGAAATATTCTTACAGCTGCACGCCTGACTATGATAAGTGTATTTCTATGAGAATTGAGAGAATTTCTACTAACTTATGAAATGCCTCATGACTGTTGAATGATATTGTTATGCTTTGCTTTACATAGTTGGTTATTTCATTTGATATCTGGTTTCAGCTATGTGGCAGCATTGGTTTTATAAAATAAAATAAAATGCATTTGCTAATGTGAACACTTTCTGTCAACAGATCTATTAAATAATAATGTTACGATCCACATCCTTCGAAAAAGGAGCACTTGGAAAGGAAAGAACAACAAGAAGCGACTAATAACAGTAACTGCATATATAATTTTCTTTTCAAGTACTTGGTAATTTTTCGTAGAATAAGTTTTTGAGGTGCACCACTTTAATTACATAGTAAGAAGTGAATACATATTTCCCTTATCTGCATTATTGTCTTTAGTGTAATATTTTTTCTGATTGAGCTTTGTCATATTTAGGTAAAAGTTATTGCATTTGCTGCTGCTGTTTCCCAGGCATAGTGTTACTGGATTTGACTTTTTATTACTCTGTTAAGCCAGTTTTACTACCGATTTATTTTTCTTGTTTGCTGCACATTGCCTTATTTTAGTTGTAATATTGCAATTGCTTTGCTAGTATATATATACTGCTGCTTGCATTGCCAATTTCCATTTTTTCTTGTCATTGCTGTTTGTGTTAATTTATTATGTGCTGCTGCATTGCCTCGTCCCTTGGTGTATCTATCTGAGCTCAGTAGATTTAAATTAGCTTAAGAGGGGGTAGACTATATAAGAAACTAACTATGATGAATTGGAAGAAATGCATTGAGAAGCTATAAGAAAGTGGTTTGGCCAAAAAAGCAGTGTACAGTGGAGAAAAACTATTTTTGAAAGAGAATGTGAACAGAATACAGAAATCATGATTTTTTTTTGTACAAACTAATGTTGAAATAAGAGGAAAGATCTACAGAATGAAGTTTTGGGTTGGACTGCAGTACCAAATATCACACAGAAAACAAACCCATTCCCGTACTTTTGTGTTATTACGCTATGTGAATTTGTGTTTGTCCTTTCTTTGTGTGTTTAGCTAATAAGATTTACGTTGTAGAATTTTTCTGACAATATGTTATTTACTTTGTAAACATGTTTAGACATTATTTATTCCGTTTTGTTTTAATACTCATGTGTGAAGTTGGTGTTTCAAAAGTTATTCTGATCTTTTATGTACGTACTTACTTCATAATTCTTGTAACACTGATGTACATGTTTATTTCTATTCTTTTGTAAGGCCTGTTTTACTACAAATGTTACCTGTAGTGTTATGCTCTTTAATGATGTATTTTGTACCTTTGTTATTGTATTCTTATGTTATAAAATTGTAATTGACACCAGTTCCTCAAATTAAGTAACTTGTAAGTTACATTTCACTGCACGCGTTTCTGTTGGTCATAGTATATGGACAGTATGTGAGATGTAGGGACTGTTAGCGTTTGCACGTGTGTTGATAATTCAGCAAGGGACTGGTTAACAGCAAAGATAATTCCAAAAATTTTGTGAGTGCACAAGTGGTGGTTTATGGACTTGCTATATAGTACAAGACTCTTCGATGGTGATTGTGCACCTGCACAGTCGCAACAGAAGGTTGCTGGCCGCCTCTACAAGGACTGAAGTGTTTCTGCACTTTTGATGACCCACCAATACCATTATTTCTACAAGGACTGCAGTTGGTCTGCACCTCTGGTGGCCCACCAATACCGTAATCTCTAACAAGACTACAGTAGTGTGCTCTGTGATGACTTACCTGCCAATATTCTTCAAAACTTCGACTGACTCTGCTGTGGGTTTGCTCTGTTGTGGACATTACCTATCTGGATGTCAAGAGTCAGCATTATCTTTCTGTTGGAAGGACAACACTACTTCTTCAAGACTGCATGGAAATCCACTACTTCCGTGTGCATTCTCTTTTACTGCTCAGACTTTGAGAAAAACACTGCAATTTTACTATGATCAACTGTCATGACTGTCTTTATGGACTGTGAGAAAATTTTAGCTTTTGACCAACATTGTATCAATAAGTGTGAGCACTTGATTTCTTAGTTATTGTAATTGTGAAAAAATTTTAACAAATATGTGTTGGCCACTGCCCAAAACAATTTGTAAAATATTTTTGTGGGTAGTATGGGGGCTATGTAAGTAGGCTGTTTAGGTTTTTATTTTGGTAACGGCAAGTAGCGCACTGTATGAAAATCACTGGCTGTGCTGTGTGCAGTCTGTGGCTGGTTTGCATTGTTGTTGGCTCTTGTAGTGTTGGGCAGTTGGATGTGAACAGCGTGTAGCGCTGCGCAGTTGGAGGTGAGCTGCCAGCAGTGGTGGATGTGGGGAGAGAGATGGCGGAATTTTAAGAGCGGACGATCTGGACGTGTGCCTGCCAGAAAGAGTAAATTTGTAAGACTGGACGTAATGAACGTATATATATATATATATATATATATATATATATATATATATATATATATATATATATATGACTTTTGAACACTATTAAGGTAAATACATTGTTTGTTCTCTATCAAAATCTTTCATTTGTTAACTATGCCTATCACTAATTAGTGCCTTCAGTAGTTTTAATCTTTTATTTAGCTGGCAGTAGTGGCCCTCGCTGTATTGCAGTAGTTCGAGTAACGAATACTTTTGTGAGGTAAGTGATTTGTGAAAGGTATAGTTTAATGTTAGTCAGGGCATTCTTTTGTAGGGATTATTGAAAGTCAGATTGCGTTGCGCTGAAAAAATATTGTGTGTCAGTTTAAGCACAGTCATGTATAATTTTTCTAAGAGGACGTTTCAAGGAAGTCTAATGGCGGTTCTCGGAAGTGAGAAGAAGGTCGGCTGTCTGTGCGGAATAAGTTCGGGAACAATTAATTAATTTGTGGAATGAATAGTTTCAGAAGTGATGGAAGGAGGGGAAGCTTGGAAGATCTCTAGGATTGTGTTATTGACACTGAGAGTACTGTGTCTTTACGTAGAAAGATAAATAAATTGCTGAACATTCCTGAAAATGATTAAATCATTACTGTTGCCATAGTATACTAATACTTTGGGACGAAGATTTTCTTTCGAAGATCGAAGCAGAGCAGAAAAGAACAGGTTGTGAACATGTCGGAGAAGAACCGACAATTACGAGGGAAAAGATACTTCAAGATATTCGAAGAAGACTGTAACGCCGGAAATGCATATACTCCTATTTCCATCTATTGTACTATTATTTTTTTTCCTTGTTTTGTTACCTCAAGATATGACATTTCTGTCTCTTTATATATTGTAATTGTTTTACTGTTTGTATATATATATTTATGCACTCATGTCGATGTATAATTGGTTTGTTTCGTAAATATTATTTGTATTTTTACGCTGGGTCTTGCCTAGGGAAAACTGCTATCGAACGATTACGTCGATAGGTCGTGTGACGAATCAAAGTGTGTAGGATCTTTGGTAGTGTTAACTCTGCCGCGTGGAGCGCGGGCAGAACAGTGGGAGTCTGGCGGGAGTAGCGAGTGGAGCAGGTGTTGTGTGACGTTCCCGCGAGTTGCCGCGCTTTCGGGGTTTGGCAGCATGTAATTACGCTCGACTCGCGATGATAGTTTCTGACATGGTGTCGCGGACGGGAAGCATTAGCTGGCGCACATCAAGAGCCCATTTCGCCTGGTGACCGTGTCGAGAAGAAGGCGCGCCAACATCCAGCTTCTGCAACAGCGACGGCCGACAATGAGTGACTGTCGCCACCTCCTCGATCGACGGCTTCAAACCTTCAATCAACCAACAAGGAAGACTAAAAGCACGTAAATTTTCAGAACTGTATGGCAGACCTCAGCTTTTCAAATTGTTCCATTTGCCTCGCAAAATTACAGCAACTTAGCATGAACCTTTGTTGCTCATTGTCCCAATTGCATTGCCAAGCAGGGTCCCTTCCTTTTCCGAAATGAGCCCAAGGGTCGTTGAAATTCAAACGCCAGCATCATTCGATTTCACTGCTTTAATTTCAAAGTTCAGCTGGCTACAATATTTAAATTGCACAAGCACAAATTAAGAGTGCGAGTTTTGTTACCGTATTTTAGCTTACCTGTGACTGCAGCTCAGCTTGGTACGTACTAAATTTTACTATTGTTAATTGTTCAGAATCAGTTAATTCAAGTTCAAAGTTAAATCTCTTGTTTCTAAATTGCGTAGAGTCAAGTTGCTTTTGAAATGATTGTTGAGGTAGTCCAAGACTAACCGTATTTTACTGGATTTCGATGTGCTTAAGTAAGAAAGCTTCTTATTAATTTCAGTCACTATTTTAACTTTCAGTTTTCTGGTTTTATTAACTCTTTTGCTAAATTAAGTCAGAGTGTAGCGAAATTTATTACTTCTGACAAACTTTCAGTTTTCACACTACACGTGTCAACCTTCAGTTGCCACGCTTCTAGTGTTAATTATATGTGTAATAACCTTTCTTTTTCAGTTACTATAGTAATTGTCCTTAGGACTGGCGACCGTAATTTCCCCCAAATCTCAAATACCTAATTACCGATAGTTAATTGTTAACGTAACGGCTGCACATTTACTTTCCTTATTAACTTTACCCCTTTTCAAAATTAATTTCCACCAGTTTCATTAGCACATTTCCTTTCATTTAGATGTAACCCTTTCCTCCCTCTTTACCGACAGGTTAACTTCGGTGACGATTGCTTTTCCAAAACTCCCATTAGGTACACGCGGTTTCATTTTTCACTGTCATTAAGGTCGGTAAGTGAGGGGGGAGGTTACACGTGGCGACCTGGTGACAGGACAATCTTCAGATTTGAGGTTGTTCTGGACACGAATTTTCTTTGGTGCAAATGTCGTAACAAAGTACTGGTTACGTACAGGCCGTTACGTCAGCGAGAATAAGTATTGGGAGTAATCCTAATTACATTTGAGATTTGTCATTTATATTGAAAATTATTAAAATGAGTGAAGGCAACAATTACCAAAATTTGGTAGACTCGGATACGGAACAATCGGTCGAACAGTGGGAAACGCGCACGGCGGTTCCCATTGTTCAGGGGCAGGTGGCTAGCATGAAAGACGCGACCGCCGAAACGCAACAAAGAGCAGAAATGGAATTCCAAACTTTAGAAAATGTTTCGGAATCGGAAGCGAAAATCAAATCTGTACCCCTTGATGATGAATACGGGGGAACATATATAGAGGAACCAGCTACGGAAGTAAAACCGGTAGTCTCCGGGAATTTAACTGATTTATTGAATGTTTTGATTAATGAAATCAAGAGTCAATCGGTAGAAATTATAGCTCTGTCTGCCAAGCAAGAAGCTCAGTCTGAAAAGATTGAACGAAAGCTAGACAATCAGAACAAAGATATTAATGTTGTTAACAACAATGTTGGAGTTGTTAATACAAAAGTTGATAAAATCAAAGAAGATATTGTTGTAATTAATACCGAAATCGGTAATCTTAAACAGGAAATGATGGGCGTTCAGGCGGAAATTGCGAGCATAAATACTCGTTTTGATTCCGAAATTAGCAGAATCGAGAAAAGTGTAGGAGACGCAGTTGCTCCGATCATCGAGAATAAGGTGACGGAACAAATTCAATTAGTGAGAAAAGAGGATCATCAGAAGGTGGAAACTTTAAAGGCTTTAGTATCCGAAGTAGATACCAAAGTGACGAAGCAGGCTAATACCTGCGAAGAGAAAAAGAGGGAAGTGGAAACGCTTGCGACAACCACTTGCCAAGTGATTACGAGGGTGTCGGAATTAGAAAGGAAACTTGACGAAAAACAGAGCTATGTGCCAATCTGTGCACATAGTTCGGAGTTGTTGACGAAAGAGGAGCGGTTCGACCCCTTGAAAAAAGGCGGTATACACCCGACGGATTTCATTAAAAATTGTGAAAGAGTTTTACCCAGATCATGGACTAATGAGAGAAAAATTAATGCGGTTATTGATGTGTTGGCTGGTGATGCCAAGCGTTGGGGTTTAAACCTCAACATTACGAACATGACTTTTGACGAGTTTAAAAATTTGTTTCTGGCTGAATACTGGTCAGAGCAAAAACAGCAAAGTGTCTGGCGCGAATTTGTCGTATCGAGGCCTTTCGATGCGAATTCGCGCGGCTCGATGAGGGAGTTTTGTGAGGGCTGGATCCGCAAGTTGGAATATTTGCGTGATCGCCGCACGGAATCCGAAATAGTCTGGGAACTCTACAAAAAGCTTCCAGATGATACAAAACGCTACGTAGGAAGCAATTACAGGACAATCAATGATTTCCTAGAAAGAGTTGAGGACGAGGACAATTGGCGCAATAATCGCGACAGTGGTAGAGGCCGTGGTAACAACAACGGGTACCACAGCAACCACAGCAACGATAACCATGGGAATAATGCATACCGCAACCATGGCAGCAATAACAATAATGGTTCGGACCGTAATAACAATCGGTACAATGCAAATAATAACAGGAATGACGGAAACCAGTATCACACTAACGTGATACGGGCTTCACAGAATAGTAATAACGCCAGAGGGTGTGATCAGCCGCCTCAGCAGCATCCGGGGAGCGTATCTGCTGGGACGAGACAGGGAAACCATTAGCCGCGCCGGTGAGGGGCCGACCGGGCGTGGAGAAGTTTTGGCGGCCCAATAACAGCAGAAAACCGAGGTGTCGTCGTTATGAAAATTCCGTATGGAATAATCAACGGCGGGAGAGTGTGCCAGTATTAGGAGAAAGGAGTGCGCCCACAAGTAGTAGATCAGCTGTAGACACGGCAGTAGAAAATACATTCACTGTCAGTGAGAACAATTTAAGTAGTGTTCCGGAAATCGACTATAAAGTGGCAGCTGTAATACCCACAGTGGAACTGGAGATTGAGTTTAAGAATGATTCGCAAGTGTTGAAAGAAGATCAGATGTCGGATAAAACGTCCGTCATCGAGCGAGGGGATGCAGAGAGGGATGAGGTCTGGTTAAGGCAGTTCGGTCGCTTATACGACGAACTAAGAGATTATAGGGGCCTGTACGGGAGAAGTGTTTATGGGGAGCGCGGGCAGGATTTGCCGCGTTTCGTCCCGCAGGAAGATAGTATTTGTGAAGTGATGGAAAGTTCTGGCCCTAACCGGCAGACTTTACCAGAAATAGTTGATGTTAAGGGGGAGCACGAGCAAGATGCGTCGTGTTTCGTCCCGCAGGAGTTGAATGTTGAAGTAGTAACGGAAAGTTCTGGCCCTAACCGGCAGACTTTACTGAAAGTTGTAGTGGTAGAAGTAGCCGACCCATCCGACGCGAACATCCAGTTTAAACATTGCGAGAGTATTAAGGAGAAAGATTATGAAAATTTTAGTGATAGCCGGACACAATTGGTAGAAAAGCACATAGATTTCAGCGTGTATGAGGTTAGAGCTGACGTTATGCGGTCAGACGGTAGCAGTGTGGGTTGCGCAGATCCAGAGGAAGTAATTTCAGATGCGACTGGGCACATTCCTCCAGGTAGATTGGCAGATGAGATCAATCTGACCAAAGAGGAATCAACGAAGGTGACAATTAGTGAATCGATAGCAAAGCAACACTCACTAGTTGACGAGTTACAGGAAAAGGTTTCGGTATTGGAGGCGAAGCTACAGACTAAGCCTCAGGACAGACGTGTTGAAATTAAAACTGTATGTGAACAGAGGCTGAAAAAGCCGCCAGATAAACCGGATTTGGGATCAAAGCCGGATGGTTTTTTCTGGAATGACCTGGATATAGACGAGGATTTACTGTGGGAAAATAAAGAAACAGTCGAGGACAAGTGTAGACAGATAGTAGTGTCTGTTAATATGCACGACCTACAACTAAACGTGTTGATTGACACCGGTGCAGAATTGAGTGCTGTATCTGGGAAAATATTTGAGTTACTGAAAGACAGACCTGGCATCGTAGTTATGCCAGTAACAGGAGTGAAAATTATCGGTGCTACTGGGAAGGCCAGTAAACCGGTCACAAAACAGATTTTTGTCAACTTCGAGATATGTGGGGCACGATTTGAACAAGAGTTTGTCGTCGTGCCAGACTTAACTACGGAAGTAATTATCGGGTTAGATTGGCTATTAAAGTACCGTGCAGTGATTAACTGCGAAAGCAAAACTTTGACATGTATGTCACTAGATAAAACAATGGTAGTTGGTTTTGACGAGGCAGGAGACGGTGTGCATAGGCAATACCAGCCTATACACATTGTTAACTGGCCGGATGACATTGACGTAGGAATGAGTTTGAACTGCCATAACATGAGGAATTTCGGCATTGACAAAAGTGTAGAAAGTGAATTGGAAGAGATAATCAAATTCCCTCCACGGATTAACATTAGTATTGGTGTGAAAAAAGATCGTTTGCGAGAAGTAATGAAGCTAAAAGCCGATGCTCGCATACGTCGTCATGACGCTAAAGCGCGTTTTGCTAAGTTTGCAATCGGAGACTTAGTACTTGTAAAAGCTCATGAGAAATCGAGCGAGATAGACCATGAAAACTCTAAATTTAAGTTTGTTTATAATGGACCATATAAAGTCATTGGTATGCCTCACACAAATGCTTACGGAATATTGTAGACTTGAAATTGTACCAACCTAGGATCGATTAATACCACACAATGGGTAATTTATACAGTATGTAAAATAGAGTGTAAGATTTAACGATTTGCTAGATTGCCATGCTTTTGACTGACCAAGGTCGTTAAAGAAGTTGTAATTAATAAGTAATTAATTTTGATTAATCAATTTAATTTTAATCAATTTAATCATGATCTAATCAACTGAAAAATCCAAGCTGCTAGTTTAAGTTTTCAGCTGAGTCACAGTAGGTTAAGGAATGTAAATATGATTTTGTAACTAGCTGTAAGATTTCATGAATATGTGTTTTACTAGTCATTGCCGATGTACTTAGACGCTGTTTTAAGTTTCAGGCTAGTACATGCGTGTGACGATGGACAGTGTTGAGTTATCCACTGTGATAGTATTAAGGGACTCCTTGAGATTACTCGGGAGTGAGTTTTTCCTAAAGAATTCAGTGAAACGGACGTTCTGGAAACGCCGTCACAAGGGCGAGTGAGATCAAGCGTGCCGCACACGCGGGCGCAACAATACTGGCGAGGCGAGCCGCTGTCGGCTCTTGTGCCGCTGTTGGCTCTTGTGCCGCTGTCGGCATTCTTTGTACTTGCGAGTACGAAAGGCGGAATAGTTTTTCTTCCCGGACAGCTGATGTGAAAGAATTCTGCTGTCAATATTTATGTTTTTTTCGATCTACTGAATATTATTTTCTTGTTTAGCGTTAAGTGGAATCTCATGACGAGATATTAATTATGAAAAGGTTATGTAAAAATGTGTATTCTATGTAATTAATTATTAATTTGCGTATTTTGATTTACCTGTTTTTATGACCATGTACTCTGATTAATTTTGCAAATAGTATTCCATTTCTCATAGTGTTACGAATTTTAATGATTTTGGAATAGCTAAACCATTTTCTATATCTTCTATGAATTTTAATATGTTGTCAACCTGTTTTATTTTGTGCAAGATGACAGAGTGGAATAAGATTAGGAGTGTCCCCACTCAATTATTATGGTCTAAAAATTGATTTATGATTAATTAGACGAATGCTAAATTTTGTTGATGTTTTGAGCATATGCATTTCCGCTGTTTCTTTTTTTGGGACATTTTCTGAGTCTGTTTACGTTACACGAACATCCTCAGACAATGTGGGGCACGTGTAACGCCGGAAATGCATATACTCCTATTTCCATCTATTGTACTATTATTTTTTTTCCTTGTTTTGTTACCTCAAGATATGACATTTCTGTCTCTTTATATATTGTAATTGTTTTACTGTTTGTATATATATATATTTATGCACTCATGTCGATGTATAATTGGTTTGTTTCGTAAATATTATTTGTATTTTTACGCTGGGTCTTGCCTGGGGAAAACTGATATCGAACGATTACGTCGATAGGTCGTGTGACGAATCAAAGTGTGTAGGATCTTTGGTAGTGTTAACTCTGCCGCGTGGAGCGCGGGCAGAACAGTGGGAGTCTGGCGGGGGTAGCGAGTGGAGCAGGTGTTGTGTGACGTTCCCGCGAGTTGCCGCGCTTTCGGGGTTTGGCAGCATGTAATTGCGCTCGACTCGCGATGATAGTTTCTGACATGGTGTCGCGGACGGGAAGCATTAGCTGGCGCACATCAAGAGCCCATTTCGCCTGGTGACCGTGTCGAGAAGAAGGCGCGCCAACATCCAGCTTCTGCAACAGCGACGGCCGACAATGAGTGACTGTCGCCACCTCCTCGATCGACGGCTTCAAACCTTCAATCAACCAACAAGGAATACTAAAAGCACGTAAAGTTTCAGAACTGTATGGCAGACCTCAGCTTTTCAAATTGTTCCATTTGCCTCGCAAAATTACAGCAACTTAGCATGAACCTTTGTTGCTCATTGTCCCAATTGCATTGCCAAGCAGGGTCCCTTCCTTTTCCGAAATGAGCCCGAGGGTCGTTGAAATTCAAACGCCAGCATCATTCGATTTCACTGCTTTAATTTCAAAGTTCAGCTGGCTACAATATTTAAATTGCACAAGCACAAATTAAGAGTGCGAGTTTTGTTACCGTATTTTAGCTTACCTGTGACTGCAGCTCAGCTTGGTACGTACTAAATTTTACTATTGTTAATTGTTCAGAATCAGTTAATTCAAGTTCAAAGTTAAATCTCTTGTTTCTAAATTGCGTAGAGTCAAGTTGCTTTTGAAATGATTGTTGAGGTAGTCCAAGACTAACCGTATTTTACTGGATTTCGATGTGCTTAAGCAAGAAAGCTTCTTATTAATTTCAGTCACTATTTTAACTTTCAGTTTTCTGGTTTTATTAACTCTTTTGCTAAATTAAGTCAGAGTGTAGCGAAATTTATTACTTCTGACAAACTTTCAGTTTTCACACTACACGTGTCAACCTTCAGTTGCCACGCTTCTAGTGTTAATTATATGTGTAATAACCTTTCTTTTTCAGTTACTATAGTAATTGTCCTTAGGACTGGCGACCGTAATTTCCCCCAAATCTCAAATACCTAATTACCGATAGTTAATTGTTAACGTAACGGCTGCACATTTACTTTCCTTATTAACTTTACCCCTTTTCAAAATTAATTTCCACCAGTTTCATTAGCACATTTCCTTTCATTTAGATGTAACCCTTTCCTCCCTCTTTACCGACAGGTTAACTTCGGTGACGATTGCTTTTCCAAAACTCCCATTAGGTACACGCGGTTTCATTTTTCACTGTCATTAAGGTCGGTAAGTGAGGGGGAGGTTACAAGACGACGGTAAGAAGAAACCGAAGTGCAACTATCAGTCATTAGCCCAAAGAAATTACATTCGGAGAGTGCTGTTTTGCTGTGATTTTTCAAGCAACAAGCTGAATTAGTATAGTACTTAAAACGTAACAGTGACTGCGAAATCTACCGTTCTACGGACTTACGCGTGGAGAATGATTGGTATTGTTTCTAGGCATTGAACTGTGAACCGTTTCAAGAGTATATTGTAACAGTGTGAGATCCTCAGCCCCCAAACAATTAATTTTGAGAGAAGCTTGTATAGATGGAAGAATCCTGGAGAAACTAAAAGGTATCAGATAGATTATATAATGGTAAGACAGAGATTTAGGAACCAAGTTTTAAATTGTAAGACATTTTCATGTGCAGATGTGGACTCTGACCACAATCTATTGGTTATGACCTGCAGATGAAAACTGAAGAAACTGCAAAAAGGTGGGAATTTATGGAGATGGGCCCTGGATAGACCGACTACACCAGGGGTTGTACAGAGTTTCAGGGAGAGCATAAGGGAACAATTGAGAGGAATGGGGCAAAGAAATACAGTAGAAGAAGAATGGGTAGCTCTGAGGGATGAAGAAGTGAAGGCAGCAGAGGATCAAGTAGGTAAAAAGTCGAGGGCTAGTAGAAATCCTTGGGTAACAGAAGAAATATTGAATTTAAGTAAATGAAGGAGGCAAAAAGGAATAGAAATGTCTCAAAAATGAGATCGACAGGAAGTGCAAAATGGCTAAGCAGGCATGGCTAGAGGACAAATGTAAGGATGTAGAGGCTTATCTCACAAGGGGTAAGATAGATACTGCCTACAGGAAAATTAAAGAGACCTTTGGAGAAAAGAGAACCACTTGTATGAATATCAAGAGCTCAGATGGAAACCCAGTTCTAAGCAAAGAGGGGAAAGCAGAAAGGTGGAAGGAGTATATAGAGGGTCTATGCAAGGGTGATGTACTTGAGGACAATATTATGGAAATGGAAGAGGATGTAGATGAAGATGAAATGGGAGATATGGTACTGCGTGAAGAGTTTGACAGAGCACTGAAAGACCTGAGTGGAAACAAGTAGACGACATTCCAATAGAACTATTGACGGCCTTGGGAGAGCCAGTCCTGACAAAAGTCTACCATCTGGTGAACAAGAAGTATGAGACAGGCAAAATACCCTCAAACTTCAAGAAGAATATAAGAATTCCAATCCCAAAGAAAGCAGGTGTTGACAGATGTGAATATTACCGAACTAGCAGTTTAATAAGTCACACGTGCAAAATACAAACGCGAATTCTTTACAGACGAATGGAAAAACTTGTAGAAGCCGACCTCAGGGAAGATCAATTTGGATTCCATAGAAATGTTGGATCACGTGAGGCAATACTGACCCTACGACTTATCTTAGACGAAAGATTAAGGAAAGGCAAACCTACGTTTCTAGCACTTGTAGACTTAGAGAAAGCTTTTGACAATGTTGACTGGAATATGGGGAAGGGAGTGGGACAGGGTTGTAGCCTCTCCCTGATGTTATTCAATCTGTATATTGAGCAAGCAGTAAAGGAAACAAAAGACAAATTTGGAGTAGGTATTAAAACCCACGGAGAAGAAATGAAATCTTTGACGTTCGCCGATGACATTGTAATTCTGTCAGGGATGGCAAAAGACTTGGAAGAGCATTTGAACGGAATGGACAGTGTCTTGAAAGGAGGAAATAAGATGAACATCAACAAAAACAAAACGAGGATAATGGAATGTTGTCGAACTAAGTCGGGTGATGCTGCGGTAATTAGATTAGGAAATGAGACACTTAAAGTAGTAAAGGAGTTTTGCTATTTGGGGAGCAAAATAACTGATGATGGTCGAAGTAGAGAGGATATAAAATGTAGACTGGCAATGACAAGGAAAGCGTTTTTGAAGAAGAGAAATGTGTTAGCATCGAATATAGATTTAAGTGTCAGGAAGTCGTTCCTGAAAGTATTCGTATGGAGTGTAGCCATGTATGGAAGTGAAACATGGACGATAAATAGTTTGGACAAGAGGAGAATAGAAGCTTTCGAAATGTGGTGTTACAGAAGAAAGTTGAAGATTTGGTGGGTAGATCACGTAAATAATGAGGAGGTATCGAATAGGATTGGGGAGAAGAGAAGTTTGTGGCACAACTTGACTAGAAGAAGGGATCGGTTGGTAGGACATGCTCTGAGGCATCAGGGGACCACAAATTTAGCATTGGAGGGCAGCGTGGAGGGTAAAAGTCGTAGAGGGAGACCAAGAGATGGATACACTAAGCAGATTCAGAAGGATGTAGGCTGCAGTAGATACTGGGAGATGAAGGAGCTTGCACAGGAGAGAGTATCATGGAGAGCTGCATCAAACCAGTCTCAGGACTGAAGACCACAACAACAACAACATCTGCCTTTTAAAACATAGCTGTATAGACGACATTGTTGAAAGTGCAAAATCGTTCTCTACTAATTGTGTTAACGTGACTTATTAAACCCACAGCATTTTTGGAAACGGTTTAAAGTTTTTTTCCTGTTTAGTCAGCTGTCAAATGGCACGCTGATGCACCAGCGAAATTCTATTTGAATTTTCATGATTAATTTTCTGATAAACGAGGTATCCAGGACCATCTTAAATAATATGGTAATTCAGAGTCTTTCTTTAGCAGGGTATAGATTAGATGGTTGGTTTTTAAGGAGCTCTTTCCAGATTGGGGGAGTGACCTGACCATGTACGTAAAAAAAAAGAGAAAGGAAAAAAAAAACAGTACTCCATTTGAGCCCATATATGTGTCAAAGCAGTGCACTGAACAGGTATTTGAATGTTGTGCAGGGGCAGTTGAATTTAGCGGAACTTATAATTTCTGTTATTTATAGGTCCCCTGCCTCTGACTTCAGAGCATTTCTGCTCAACTAGAGAGGGTTCCTCGTTCACTTTATATAAAGTACCAAAAATGAGTTGTTTTTGGTGACTTCAATATTAATTTTGTTTGTGATTTTGCAAGAAAAGATCTTGCAAGATCTCCTCATTTCATCAGATCTGATGGAGACTGAAATTTTTACAACCAGAGTGCAGGGGAACAGTATCACAGCTGTAGACAATATTTTTATTCATTCTTGATAACTAGATGGGCATTCTGTTACGAAAAGGGTGAAGGGCCTTTCAGACCATAACGAACAAATTATCACAGTAAAACGTTTTTGTACTCAAAGAAATGTTATATTTAATTCGAAATTGTGTAGAGATAATCCAACAGTAATAGAGCATCGTTAAGTAACAAGAGTGGTAAGTTGTCTATACTGCCGATAACACAGATGACAAATACAATACATTCTTGAAGCATTTCTCATGCGCTTTGAAAGCTGATTTTCATTACAACGCTTTAAACAGGATACTAATAGTAAGAGCCATTCTCAGTGGCTGAGTAGTGGGAAATAGATATCATGAAGAACGAAATGGGATTTATATCAAAATGTTAGAAGTTGTCACAATTGAGCTGCATTAGCCAATTACAAACTGTACTATAAAGTGCTTAAAATCTTGTAAGGAAGGCAAAGGGTATGCGGTACTCAAATAGAATAGGTAATGCTCAGGATACAATTTAAACCATATGGTCACTTATGAAGGAAGTGTCTGGTCAGCAGCACAAGGTCGACAATGTAAATTTAGTTCATGGTAAAAATATTGTTGTTACTGATAAGTCAGATATATGTACAGTATTTAACAATCACTTTCAGATTAAATTAAATAAAAACTCAATTTCTACAGAGAATCATATAACTCTCTAGCAAAATGCCTGTGAGAGACTCGTATCTGAAATACTCCTCTGTGATACTGACAAGGGTGAGAAGAAATCAATAACTAAATCACTAAAGACAAAGACTGTCATTGATATGATGGAATATCTAGCAGAATATTAAAGAACCGTGCTGCACATTTTAGCCCTGTAGTTAGCCATATTTGTAATGTTTCCTTTTGGAATGATCAGTTTCCTGGACGATTAAAGTTCTAAGTCGTAAAGCCGCTTTATAAAAAGGGAGGAATGGATAATGTGGACAATTTTAGGCCTGTTTATATGAAATCAATGTTTGCTAAAGTTATTGAAAATGCTGTGTATGTAAGGATAAATGACCACTTTATTTCACATAACTTGCCATCTAGTGTATAGTTTGGATTTAAAAGTGGTTTAACAACTCAAAATCCTAGATTCCCTTTTCTCTGTGAGGTATTGGATGGATTAAACAAAAGGTTTCGAATACTAGGCATCTTTTTCGATTTAACTAAGGCGTTTGACTGTGTTGCTAACAAAATATAGCTCCATAATGGAATACGGGGAATAGCTCATCCCGGTTCACTTTTACTTTAATGAGAGATAGAAAAGGTTCGTTTTCCACAATATTTAGCGTGGCTATGATGTTGGTTCCGAATGGAATACAGTTAAATGCGGGAGGGGGGGGGGGGGAGGAGGGGTGCCTCAGAGATCAGTTCTGTGGCCACACCTGTTTCTTATTTATATAAATGATATATGATATGCCCTCTAGTACTACAAGAGATTCTAAAATATTTCTGTTTGCTATTGACATAGGTTGGTAGTAAAGGATATGTGTGCGACAGTGACATGTTTCAAGCAGCACAGCTCAAAAAATAAGTTCATGGTTTTTAGAAAATAAGCTAATGTTAAATCAAAGTAAGACTCAGATTTACGATTTCTAACTCACAACTCAACAAAACATGACATTTTAATTTCTCAGAAAGGGCATATGATTAGTGAAACTGAACATTTAAAATTTCTATGTGTTCAGATAGATTGTAAACTGCCGTGGAAAGCCGATGTTCACGATGTTGTTCTGACATAATACTGCCATTTTTACTGTGAAGATGGTACCTTAAGTAAGTGATTGGTCGATAGTAAAGTGGTCTACTTTGCTTGTTTTCAATAAATGGTATACGTTCGTGAACTCGTGAACCTCTTGTGACCGCCGTTCATTAGTCTGGGTGATCTGACATTGGTCTCTCAGTATATATATATATATATATATATATATATATATATATATATATATATATATATATATCCTTTACTGCCATATCTTGTTGATAATGTCAGCCTATCCCCAAGAATAAGCAGCTTTCTCTTAGTCAATACTAGGCAGAAATCCAATCTGCATTTTTATTGCACTACCTTCACTCTTGTAGAGAAAGGCATGCAGTAAACTGCAGTATCCATTTTCAGTAAGCTACCATAAGAATTCAAAAACCTTAGCAGTAATCCACGCACTTTCATATCGAAACTAAACAGTTTCCTGCTTCTGTTCGAGGAATTCATTGAAAAATTAAGCTGATCCCGTTTGCATAAACTTACGGCTTGTCGTTTCTTTGGAATCATAAACATTTTATTTTATCTGTTATTACCTTTCTGTCGTAATTTCATGTTCTGAGACGTTCCATGACCTTGGAGCTTTGCTCTTCAATTTGTTCCTACGGAACTAGAAGTGTAAAATAAAGATCTTGCTGAGTTCCAGTGGTTTTCAAAGAACAACTGCATCTCACCGCAAGCAAAGAGTCGAACACAGTGCAGTTCATCACCAGGATAACAGTACAAGCGATTCCAAGATTATCATACAACCGGCATATTTTTAGCTATCTCCTGCGAAAGCTGACCTCTCTCAAAGTATTTAGAGTAAATAAATACAGGGTAACAGCCTTAACAATGCTTTAATAAATAATTAACTGCGTTTCACAACATACCAGTTACACGATCAGTAACCGCATTCAGTCTCTCGCAGCACGAATTTGCGATCATATGCTATAATAAGGCTGTGATTAGCTAACCAACGGCAATAAATTTAGGCTTTCTACTCAGTAGCAATCGTCATTTCATCGTGTTTAAATACTAATCTACATTGTAACTAATCAACTGCACCCAGATCTCACATTTTCACAGCATTATTCAATAAAATTTTTCTGAGTTTGTGACCGCATTGTCAATATACAGGGTAAAGCGAAATTCGCGCACTCGGGCTTCGTAACGCGACTCCTCATATGCCAGCGATAAAAAAAAAAAAAAATTATCTCTCACAAAATTTCGTCTGGCGAGTACATCTGGCAGCGAAAGGATGTCAAAGAGTGGCAATCTGGCAACACTGTAATCACATGTACGGTGACTACCTCTGCAGCACATGTTGATTGTACTGTGCACTTGGTGCAGTGTATAAAATATTGGGTTAGCATGCAGAAGGTCGAGGGTTCGATTCTGGGCTGTGTCGCATTTTTTTATTTGCTAATTTCATTCTGACATTTTGTTCTGTAATATACATTATTTCTTAGGTCATGCGTATCTTAAATTTGCAACATTTTGTAACGCTGAGCATAACAAGTATGTGGTTAGAGAAATAAGAAATAGACAGCCGAACCAAGTGACCTGTGATAGGACAGAATAACTACAAAACAATATCAGTTTAGATATGTTAAAGATGACAGCACAGTACAATAACATAACATCTGCTTGTCATTTATACTAAATGTAATATGGGCGCTCAGACGTCACACATTAGCAACCAGTGACAATAATAATGTCCATATTAATTAATGACGGCATGACCTTCACAACTTTCTCCTCAGAAGAACACACGCTCAAACCGACCTCCCTCCACGTTCAGACATTGCGCAACTCGCTGAATCATACAGCTCTGGTCCCTTCACACCAAAGGAGCATCCACAGTAACAAGAGTAGCGTGATCACACGCTACCAATTCTTCCACTCTTCTGTTAAAATACATCTAAAATGTTGTCACTTCCGAACCAGAATCCAGACATACTACCTTCTTAATTCCTTCCGCGGTTATCTCAATGTGGGGACACTGACTGTCCGCTTTTTCCGGCAATTCCGTGTCAACACTGTACGGCCAACGTCGTCTTGCTCTTGTGATTGCCAGTACCGCACGTTAGTATGTGCTGCCCCTTCTCTACAGAGGGGACGCCTGTGATATTGTCTTTGGTCATTCACTCGTGCGACCTCACGCATCTCTGCCTGTGGTGGGGCAGTGTTAGTGAATCTCCATTGCTCTCGTGGCCTTTCTTTTTAGGCGACGCTTGCAGTTCAGGTGCTGTCTCTGATCAGGCAGATCCCTGCTCTTCCTGGCGTGGACCAAGGCGTCTACCGCGCTCTCGCCTACTCCCTTCTTCACTCCTTCGCCCGTTATTGTACCAATTCAGCCTGCCACTACACTGCACGAACCTTTGTGGCAACCTATTACCCCATTGAATCAGTGTGTGCCGTCTTTTGTTTCTCCTGCCATTCGATGTCTTTGAAGAACCTTAAAATACTGAGGGACTGTTCTCTCAACAGTGCCCCAACGAGTGCACGTTGTATGTGAGCAGGAGAATGTGAGCGAATCTCGCTACACCATTCCTCCTCTGTCATTTTGACATCCAACTATCACTCCAGAATGACAAAGCGAATAACGTATGTTCACACGGATTGACATGACTGTGGGGCACGCTAACCTTTGCACTTGACTATGCGGCCAGGTGCCAGTATGTTTCGAGAAACGTTGTGAAGGAATGCTTTTAATTACTGTTCCCGCAAATTGTTACATCAAACCTGGCAGCCTCCTCCTGGTCGAACGAGTGCCGCGCAACGAGTCAAACATTACATTGCACCATTCCTTTTGCACGTCGATAAACATCTAAATTCTTTAGGTATGAATTCGGCTGGGTATTTCTGTTTCCACCGAACTTACGCAGTGGTGTCCCTTAGGGAATACACCCTCCAAATTCGTTGACGTGACTGCGTTACTACGACATCACCCTGTCGCATTATAGACACTTTTTGCTCGAGGACTGACACTTGAGTTAGTGTTTTCATGGACGATTTATTTTTCTCATATATGCGCGCGGAGGTATGACTCATGTTCCCGTTAACCCTCATTTCTAAGTTGTCAGACCTTCGTTTCAGCCGGCTGGTGTGGCCGAGCGGTTCTAGGCGCTTCAGTCCGGAACCGCGAGATCGTTACGGTCGCAGGTTCGAATCCTGTCTCGGGCATGGATGTATGTGATGTCCCTAGGTTAGTTAGGTTTAAGTAGTTCTAAGTTCTAGGGGACTGATTACCTTAGATGATAAGCCCTATGGTGCTCAGAGCCATCTGAACCTTAGTTTCACACTCTCTGCCCATCTCGTCCAGGCTGTTGGTGACCTCCATCCTTATCTTTTTGATTTCGGTCTCCAATTTGTCCCTAACTTCAGTGGTTTGCCCATGAGGCTTCTGATTACAAAGTATTGGCTTCCAGTCTCTCAAATCGTTTTGTATTCCACTCGCTCATGGTGGTAAACTGCGGTGTGTGGTTTCCCAGCACCGTGAGAATTCGATCACCTGGACGATGACTCTGTGTGTCCCCCACACAAGTGCTTTCTGTTTCCTTGGTAACCCTCATACTTCCCTCAATTGGCCTGCTTCATCGTAATGCACTCTGATTTTGGATACTCCCCACAGAGGTGATTGTCATTTCTTCACTCACACACGGAATATCCTCAAATAATCAGAACGATTCCGTATTTAACAGTCTCCCAGACATCAGTTGCTTAGGAAAACGAAACCACAAACTAATAGCACTCCACAGAACTAACAGAGAGAATACAACACTGGCGCTAACTCTGGTAGCAGCGAACAGGACAATGGGAACATGAAACAGAATATTCACAACCACAAACTACACGTCGTAAAACCCCTACACAAAATAACGGGAAGGCTGTGGGAACTAGAACTGAATACACTACCTACCGCTATTTCTACTTCATATGCCCACTCGCGACACATTCAGCACACACAAACAAACCATTCCAGCGTCTGACATCATACACAAGGAGGTCAGCACATTCTAATAAAGGGAAATGAATTCTTCATGAGTCGTGTCGCGGAACTGTTGTGGATCGAGAAATTATCCTTTGAGATATCACCCAACAAATGGTTCAAATGGCTCTGAGCACTATGGGACTCAACTGCTGAGGTCATTAGTCCCCTAGAACTTAGAACTAGTTAAACCTAACTAACCTAAGGACATCACACACATCCATGCCCGAGGCAGGATTCGAACCTGCGACCGTAGCGGTCTCGCGGTTCCAGACTGCAGCGCCAGAACCGCGCAGCCACTTCGGCCGGCTATCACCTAACATTCTGGGAGCCAAAAATTAAGTAACGTCGGTACTTAAATAAAGTCAAAGACAAAATATTATGACGTTAAGGGGCTGATGTATGAATGGAACAGAATGATTAGATGATTAAAAAATGAATGTAAAGAATTTAAGTCAGTATCACTTACACAAAACAAAACAAAGTTACGATTTGACTGGATGTGGGCAAGGCTTTGTTGTTAAGGTGGAGGAGAGGCCTAAGGACGAACTCCGTGTTGTGTGCCCTTTGTAGGTTGCGTGGCTATATTCGTGATATCACGGTGTCGGAAGGCAGAGCATGGTAATGGATGAAAGGAACGCCAGGTCGTCTTGCTTCCACGCTGTCTCACTCCTCAGCTCAACGATTTCTCTAAATCTTCTCGTTTTGTTGTTATTGGCGGACTCAGTTTGCAATGCCGCCTAACGACTGATCGCCTCTCCGAGCAGGGTGGAAATTTCCTTTCTTCCGTGGGATGGTGAGTGACTCGGCAATTGACGTCTTTCTCACGATATCACCAGGATATGTGGCACATTCTTCCGATATTTCTCTGCATTCTGACGCTCTAGTGAAAGTAGCCACACAAGACTTCTTTAGCCGCTATCCCTGGATGAGGCCTGGAAAGAGTAATATTTGGCCTTCGTATGAGAGTCCGGTGGCGTCTGTACTTAATGAGGAACGTCCTTACTGTCCAGAAAAGATCGTTTGAAGAAAGCTGACTTCTTTCATACTTCTCCCAATGTGGGTTCTTTGCGCTGTGAACACACTCCTCCCAGCACCTGTTGGATGCTGGAATAGGCTGGAATAGCTGACATTTTCTTGCTTTCTCTGGGCAGGGAGGTGGCTATTGCCAGGCCAGAAAAACTCCCATCCTTTTGCGTGTGCTAATGTGTACATGGGCCTAACAGTTTTCCGGCATTATTCCCACGGTCCGCCAGACTCTTCAGAAAGTACCCAAAGCGAGGCGAGGGCATCTACCTGGGTACACCCTGTGCAGTTGCAGAATGTTTCCAGTGTCTATATCTCAAGTGCTCGCCACATGGGGTTCGGCAGCTTTTCTCCTGGGCCGCTGGCGGTGTGAGTCGGTGAAGGTGGCTCCCGGTGGAGATATCTCATTACTACACTCTAAACATACGTGTTGCACTTGACTATATCTCCAAAAAAATATTTTTATTAGTTAAAACACATGCTGAACGAATTACTTACTCGTGATCAAGTGTATCGCGTAATTCAAGTGTTTATTAGCATTGTGAGTTTTTATAAACACTGGTCTCGACTTTAACGGTGCTAGAAACATACCTCCCCTCCCTCCTCCTTCCTTCTAAATTACACAGTGTTGTCCCCATGTGCATAGATACAGACGGCATTGACTAAACTCATACTACTATATTCTCCAGATTTCTTACGCACTGTAAACATCAGTTCATGGATTGTTGACAGAAAGGCCTCAGATACCGAGAAACTGCAGCTTATGCTCTTTGGAAGCAATTATCTATGGTACAAGCTGAGTTCGACTTGATGCTCAGCCCAGTTAGGGCCACTGTCGGCAACTCTGTACACTAACCGTTGGCCGCTTGATGTACTTACATCTCCTACGAATTTAATCATGCATTCGTTCTACTCTATAGTATACGCACATCCAAATTTCGTTATTTGTTATCTTCCTGGTGTTGCAGTTTTAAGGCCGCCAGATTCTGGATGGGGATGGTGGTAATATGATAAAAAAAACGAATCAATTAATCGATATTTTGATATCGTCCAATCTAAAGCGTATGGATGCTAAATATACTGCATGTGCGGCCCTGAGTTTTCCCCTTGACCTCATCGTCGTGTAAAGCGGCGAGTAGGGAACGATATCGGATGGCGAGCGGTCGGCATACGAGCATTACCTGTGCGAATGGTCGGGATGGAGATCGTTGGCGGCCGGTAGCCGTGTACGTGCGTGTGTTTGCGCCGCAGGGTGATTAGCACGTGGCGCCGCTGTGCAGATTAGGCGGGCGACCTCATCAGCGAGCATCCGGCAGGCTGCAGGCATCGGAGGCGCGGCTATGCAGGGGAGACCCGGCCAGGGGCACAGGCGAGGGCGGCGGCGGCGGCAGAAGCGGGGGCGGTGCCTGCGGGCCAGAGCCCTGCCGCGGCCAGCAATTCAATTAGCGGCCTCTTGTCCCGCCACAGGACACCGCCGTGCGGTCTGTGCCCAGCCAACCCCACACCACACACCACCTGCCCCTATTGCCAGACAATTTATTCCGCTCCTGAAGCTACCGATAGCCTTTGCTGTTGCTTCTTAAGTGCCCTCCTCCCGATATTAGATAGGTGGCGGATTTAACTGGGCGACCACTTGCGTACACCACTACAGTGTTTTAATCGTCACCTTGAAGAAATGAAGCAGCTTCTGTAAATTTTTCTGTACAGGAAACGTACTTGTAGCTACGAATATGACCACCTTCGGCTGTGTACTAGATTGACGACAGTGAAAATTTGACCGGGCTGGGACTCGAATGTGGATTTCCTGCCCTGAGCGAGCTTCTGCCTTAATCGTTTATCTTATCCGTACACGAATCACGGCCAGACATAGATTTCCATACGTCGTCGTCATTTTATCCCAACCTGCACTTGTACTTTACGTATATTCCCATCTAGGAAGGACATATTTCTTGATAGTTGCGGGCATGGTGTTGGCAAATATAAACAGCAGTTTATGTGCTGTTAAGAAGTACGATACAGCAGCATAGGCACTGCTATTTCGTAATTTTTTATGTGTCTTGTGTTACGCGTCTGCTATCTCGGTACACAATGAAAGGCCCATTCCGTGGTGTGTAGCAACTAAATACGTAGACTAAAGGAAATGGAGTTTATTAAAATTACACCTGTGCAGAATTTTATTTAATTTTATTTATTTATTTTTGCACTAGAAGGGGAACTCTGCAACGATCCACGCTGAATCGGTGGAAGTGTACGGCAGCAATGAGCCATCATATAACGTAGTATTTAGGTGGAGCATATGTTTCCAGTGTGGTAAAACACATTCGAATGTCGTTGAACGAAATGGCGCATCTTTTCTCTGTGCAGAACTGGAAATCGCAATAGACCTGGAGCCCGTGGTTATTGAAGACCGCCGGCCAGTGTGGCCGAGCGGTTCTAGGCGCCACAGTCTGGAACCGCTACGGTCGCAGGTTCGAATCCTGCCTCGGGCATGGATGTGTGTAATGTCCTTAGGTTACTTAGGTTTAAGTAGTTCTAACTTCTAAGGGGACTGATGACTTCAGCAGTTAAGTCCCATAGTGCTCAGAGCCATTTGAACCATTTGATATTGAAGATCAAAACAAATGAGACGGTTTACAATCGACTCCAGAGGTGATTTTGCTGCCCTCGTGTTATGTCGCTCGCTTCTAGGTGTCGGCCATTGAATGTCCAAAGCATGAATGCTGGAGACCCAGACTGTGTGGAGAGAATGCAGTTTTGGATAAACGATTGGTTGTGCTCCATACGGTTATTAGTTTACAGAAGGGCACTAGATTGTTGCAGACAGCAGTCGAAGGTTACAATGGGTATCAATGAATACGTTAAGACTGCTGTGTTGTTGGCAATGTGATGTCTAGAAAGTATATCACCAGAAATGTGCTATATCCGATGTGAAGTGTTATTCACCCTTCTTGCTCCATGTTCATTGGGATACGCCGTCCGGAATCGTAGTAAGTTTCATACTGAATCGAGTTGAGTCAGCCATTGCAGCCGCAGTTGGTGGTGACATTGTGTGTGGCTCAAATGGTTCAAATGGCTCTGAGCACTATGGGACTTAACATCTGTGGTCATCAGTCCCCTAGAACTTAGAACTACTTAAACCTAACTAACCTAAGGACATCACACACATCCATGCCCGAGGCAGGATTCGAACCTGCGACCGTAGCAGTCGCGCGGTTCCGGACTGAGCTCCT